>NW_027266264.1:80977740-81659407 GCF_022045235.1 Haliotis cracherodii | reverse complement strand
ATCTGTCGTGTATAATACGCACAGACTTTTCTTTTGTATCATTTCAGGCTGTCAGCATAAACCACGAAATTTACGATCTCTCAACTCTTTCACCAAAATTATATTCTAACAACAGCCCCCTATTTCTAATTTTGAGAGCGCCCTGGGCGCTTATTACGTCGGATACGGTACTCTTTCAGAAAATCTTACGGGAATGAGTGAGGATTAAATAGACATATCTTTCAATATTTAATTACATTTATATAAAAAACATACTGGTCGATAGTAAGTATATAATGGTATGTCGTGATATATGAAGGTTGATATACATGTCAATGTTATATGCATGTGGCCATGTGCAGTTGCAAATCACGATGTGTAATGTTAAAAGACAATGTGCAATGGAGGATTTTGTTGGGGATCTGTAACGGTGGATGTTTAAATATAGCTAAAGGTGGTTCCGATAACATCCCAGTACATCTCGACCGCCTCCGTGGTCTAGTGGTAGAGCGTCCGCCCGGAGAACGGAAGGTCCGGGGTTCGATCCCCGGCCGCGTCATACCAAAAGACGTTAAAAGATGGCACTTGTTGTTACCCTGTCTGGCGCTCGCCATTAAGGGTCTAAAACAAGGACTGGTCGGCTCGGAGTCAGTATACTGTGTCTGAGTTGGGTATTCATGTTAAACTGCGGCATGGTATCTCAGCTAGCACTATAAATCGGCATTAGTCCGGACTAGTACAAGCAGCCTCACACGTGCGTGCACGTCGCTATATAAGTGCAATAATCTTGGACGCGACGTTAAACCCCATTTCACCTCACCTCACCCAGTGCATCTCTTGCTTCTTTGGTGCAACTACAGGATACTACATTTGTACAATCGATGTCGAAGTTGGATTGATGTAGTGTGACTGAACAAGCTAATGTTTATGGACGTAAATAGGATTTTAGTTAAATAACGACGTGTCAGGTCACTGTTTCAAAGAAAAGGCCAAAGCAGTATAGATCGTGAGATCCATCACCAGCAGTCAATAACCGTCTAAGGGACATAACTCTGTATAGTTTAGAATACTGAATTCCCTTTCCTCTGTCGTGGACTGAAGTGTCTGTAGTGTGTATGTTCACCTGTGTATTCCCAGCCCGAATATGCACGATAATTATAACTGATAAGTCGGACTTTGTTAATAATTAGTGAGTATTTATAGAATATTCTACCATGAATTTGGAAATTACTCGATTCTGATTGGTCAATCAGAGGCTATGAAATCACAATATACCCCCTCTGATTAAAACAGCTAGTTTGGCGGCTGCATCACCACGGAAGCTAATATTCATAAAATAGAACTTTTTTTCAATCATTGTCGGTAGGCGTTTTTAAATAACTATACCTACAATCATAGGTTACAAATTGCATAGTTACCGTTACTACAAAATTCAAAGGATGTGTGACAACCCACTCAGAACTCTGGACTCAACCCATGCCACTTCACTCGAAATATTTGCAAGCACCAAAGAGTTCGCGTTTTATTGAGTCATGATAGAATGGAGTTAAACATACTGTGTTTTCAATGTAGAGCTTTAGGTTACCTGTTGATTAAACTGCACTAAAATTTCTCGTTCGTGTTCGGTTCCAAATTCAATTTGGCGCGATTAAATGTACAGGTAACCTAGCATTGAAAACAAAGTATGTTTATCTCCTAACTCATTGACTCTCCTTGAAAAGGACGGTTAAGTCAGATAGGTTAAGTCAGATAGGTAATGTACAAGTAGAGGGAGTTGTATCTAATTAATGGTTATGGCCGATGACGCCTTTCACTTTAGCGGACCCACCACATCTTAGCACAGAGACATCCTTTGGGTCCGACAACTGAACATCCTGCTAGGTGCCTTGGAGGTTTAAAAGAGGTTTAATTTTTTCTCAACCATTGTTTTTAAACATTAACTATGTCTGGAAACTTTTCTTCTTTCTCACAGCAGACTTATTTGCACGACATCCCGCATGCCTAGCGAACAGTTAGATTTCAGTATTTTAAACCAAATAATAATTTTTCAGTAATTTGGAACAATCTGTCTTTGTCAAACAGATTCCAGCACACACACACCCCAAAAAACACAAAAAACACACACACAAGAAAACAAGAACAAAAAACCCTCACAAAAACAAACAAAAACAAACAAAACCAAAACAACAACAACAAAACAAAACATCGACAAACCAAATAAACCCAACCCAACAAAACAAAACTAAAAAACACCCCCCCCCCCCCCCCCCCCCCCGAAACAAAATAAAAATAAAATAAAATTATAATTTTTTGAATATACAAATTAAAAAGCAATACAAAAATGTTAACCAAACTGCAGTATTTACATTGTCAATTTTGAAGAGGGGTTAAATGACTGCAACAACGCCTTGTTCTATTACAAGATGGAGATAGAACAATGGAAGCATTATCCTGATGTAGAATAGTTTATGTCCTGAATCAGCTGTGCTGGTATAGCGATACAATGCCATTCGCTCTTGATATGCCCGTATAGAGACATGCACTTATAGCCTGGCACCGTAGGGCGAGGAGGACAAGTAGAAATGATGAGCTGCCTCCCATTATCGTGGGTATTATTACAAAGTAGCGTTACTGGGAAGAGTGATCCTGGTGTGTATAAGATTTACTGGATAGACATATAGATAGACGGCCATTATTGTCAAAGGCCCGGCGGAAATATATTTGATGTAGATTGAGAGCTAAACGGTCATAGATCAATGTAGTTTTATGCGTGTATGGTACAAGGTATTCAATAACAATTCAGATCCAATCTCGGCATCTACTAATTAAAGGGTCGTAAGCTTCATAATGTCAAAGGCACGTTACTCCTATTTTCATCATGCCAATAAAAGATCCATCAAATTCGGTTTTTGCAGTTGTCCTGTATTTCCGTCTCAAAGATATCTCAGCCGAATGAATATGTTGACAAAACTGGAAAATGGAACACTGTCAATACAATTACTTAACCAATTAGAGGCTCTTCAAAGCTTTCAAAACGGTTTATGGAAGACATGTGGAGGACATTTCCAAATTTGACGCATCATTGACAAAAATTATGTCAGGTGCAATTCCCAATATTAATTTGTATAATATGCTCCCGTGATTTTTCAGGTGGAAATTTGACTTGCCTTTGCATGTGTTTGTGACGGGTGCCACCGGAGGGATACGCTCACCTTTTTCACGAATCACTGGTGTTAAATCTTGAAAGTTGTTCATAAACATATGTTTATCATATAGTCGGAATCGTACAATTCACTATGCTTTTAATAGAGATTTCTTATGAATGTGGAAATAGTTTTGGCGCTTATATTTTCATGCCAATGGACACTGAACCAGTTTTACATTTTCTTTCAGGATAATATAGCTTCATTTAGAGGACTTGCGTCACTCAAACAACGATGTCGTCCTACGGTGATATTGTGGAGGAGATGTCCCCGAGGATAGCCACACAAGCGAAGAAGGAACTGAGGAAAGGTCCTGATCATAAACACTACGATCTTCCCAGTATTACTATACGACATAATTCAGTGAAGGACTCCATGCTCCTCTATTCAGATCACATGCACAAGTTGACACTGGAGAAAAAGGGGAGTAAGTATCACCTGGCGCCTCGTGATGACCACGCCCATTTCGACCCCCAACATTCCAGTAGTCGTCGGAAGGCTGTGTCATTGACTGATCTAATAGACAAGCGGAAGAAGTCGCTCCACGACAGAAGAGGTAAGCCTAAATCAGCTCTAACATTTCCCAAACGAAGACTGAAACATCTGCCGCCTAGGAATCTTCGAATAAGCTTTGTCAGTGCCTCTGATTTACATGAAATCATAGATTACAGTCTAACCTGTAAGGGATCACTGTGGGAAAATGATAAATCATTACCAAGGGTGCCACAGGGGATTTCAACAGACAGAATATATACATCAGATAATTCAGGAAGACCCAGCGAATGTGAGAAATCGTCTTTAGGTGAAGACACTAATCAGATTTCCGCTCATTTGGGCGGCAGTGCTCCATTAGTCGGCCCATCTCTGCCACAGTCACCTAAAGTCGACAACGTTACCGACCGCACGAAAGTGGAGACAATTTTGTCTTCAAGTGTGAAAAGACACACAAGACGCATCTCCAGATATCGACCTCGGCGGGCGAAACGAATGCACCTTCAGAGTCCCGATCTGGGAGTCATTCCAGAAGGAGAGGGCTTCGGTGCTGGTGAGATAACAGAGGAACATTTTAACTACAAGCAAGAACCCCAACCCTCAATGGCATCCTTAAATGCCATAAAAAATTCAAAGGCAAAACGACATGATGAAGTTGTTTTGCCGCCTTTAAAAATCCACCCTGCTCTTGATGCCCGTGCGAGATACTCTAATTACAGTGTAAACCAGTTACCATCAAACGTTAAACACGTGGAATCTGAAGACAAAGACGCAGGGATTGCTCCACCCATTGACAAGAAATTTGTTCTCATTCGACCAGAGAAGTTGCGTTGTGCGCCAGTTCTTAAAGGCCGACCGACTTCTGAAAAACGGGACGTTCCCGCGGAATCCATCACCAGTTCAAACACTGAAACTGACGATAAACCTTCCCGAAACAAAAACAGGTCAAGGGCCCAGAAGAATATGCAAAGGCTTGTTTTTCTAAGAGATTACCCTCATAAGCATTATCATAGAGACTAGCTGCAGGTCATAGAGTCAGAACCCGTTCAACGCCAAAATCTTACAAATACAACAATTATCTCGACTTCCTTCCAAGCCAGCAATTACAGCACTCCCTTCGTATGCTTCTATACTGAAAGAATACTGCTAAGATTAGGCATTTCGAGATTGCTATCGCTGACTGCAACAAATGACAGAGTCATCCTTGTCTCTCTATCAAGCACAGTTATCTCCTGTCACGGTAATGTTACTAACACGATTAGGGCCTAACAGGAAAGCCAAACAGGTGCGGAGATAGCATCCGAACAAGATGCATGTGAAGGTGTTTGTGTGGAACAAGAGCAGCTGTAAGAAGTAAATAGTTTCGAACACATCTAACAGCGACGTCTGTGTATGACAAGGGGAAAGTCCTGGTGTCAGTGTATGACAAGGGGAAAGTCCTGGTGTCAGTGTATGACACGGGGAAAGTCCTGGTGTCAGTGTATGACACGGGGAAAGACCTGGTGTCAGTGTATGACAAGAGGAAAGTCCAGGTGTCAGTGTATGACACGGGGAAAGTCCTGGTGTCAGTGTATGACACGGGGAAAGTATTGGCATGGGTGTATGACAAGGGGAAAGTATTGGCATAGGTGTATGACAAGGATAACATATTGGCGTGAGTGTATGACAAGGAGTAAGTATTGGCGTGAGTGTATGACAAGGAGTAAGTATTGGCGTGAGTGTATGACAAGGAGTAAGTATTGGCGTGAGTGTATGACAAGGAGTAAGTATTGGCGTGAGTGCATGACAAGGAGTAAGTATTGGCGTGAGTGTATGACAAGGTGTAAGTATCGGCGTGAGTGTATGACAAGGAGTAAGTATTGGCGTAAGTGTATGACAAGGAGTAAGTATCGGCGTGAGTGTATGACAAGGAGTAAGTATTGGCGTGAGTGTATGACAAGGAGTAAGTATCGGCGTGAGTGTATGACAAGGAGTAAGTATTGGCGTGAGTGTATGACAAGGAGTAAGTATTGGCGTGGGTGTATGACAAGGAGTAAGTATTGGCGTGAGTGTATGACAAGGAGTAAGTATTGGCGTAAGTGTATGACAAGGAGTAAGTATTGGCGTAAGTGTATGACAAGGAGTAAGTATCGGCGTGAGTGTATGACAAGGGAGAAGTACTGGTGTGAGTGTATGGCAAGGGAGAAGTACTGGTGTGAGTGTATGGCAAGGGAGAAGTACTGGTGTGAGTGTATGACAAGGGAGAAGTACTGGTGTGAGTGTATGACAAGGAGAAATGTTGACGGTATTTGGTAGAGTCACTCGCACGTTAACGTCGTTGACGGTATTTGGTAGAGTCTTCCGCACGTTAACGTTGTAGACGGTATGTGGTGGAGTCGCCCGCACGTTAACGTCGTTGATGGTATTTGGTAGAGTCGCTCGCACGTTAACGTTGTAGACGGTATGTGGTAAAGTCGCCCACACGTTAACGTTGTTGATGGTATTTGGTAGAGTCGCCCAATCGTTTTTGTGTGTTCACATAATAATAATAAAAGAAAACACCAATTAAAATGTTTTTCACTTTATTCTCATGTTGCGCTTCTTGGTGGACAACGTACTTTCAAGATAACCTGAAGCAGGACAGATTTTGAAGAGCTATTATATGCATTATAAGACATGATTTGATAGGCGAGGTGGAATAACCAACACGGCAACAGAAGTCCTTGCAGATGGTTTGTGTCTACCTTACAAAAGCTTTCTAATGAGACGCCAAAGACACGGCGTTAATGTATTTCGTGATGGTTAATATATGTATGTTTTTAATTTTTTGTGTGTTATTGAATGTTATATTCTGTGAATCATAAAAGCGGAAGATAGTTTCGAAATACTCAACCGACCAGCTGCTATTATTTTGCTGTTGTTGATAATGCATATCGACGTACATAGATACGTGAAAAGATTGCTATCCTATTTAAGCTCTCGAACTTGATGCACTTTACGGGGAGCTTTAGATCCGTGAAGATCCGGGGTAGAATAGGTCTTCAGCTACCCATGATTACTGTAAATGGCGACTATGCTTATCGTAAGAGGCGACTAACGGGATCGTGTGGTCAGGCTCGCTGACTTGGTTGATGCATGTCATCGTATCCCAATTGTGTGGATTGATGCTCGTGACATCAATCATTGGATTGTCTGGTCCAGACTCAATTATTTACAGACCACCGTCATATATTTTGCTGAATGCGGCGTTCAACACCAAACAAAAGAAGACCCCCCCCAAAAAAAACGGTGATATTTTAGGTTCAGCAAAATCTTTCAAATATCCACAGGTGAAATGTTGAATGCTTGGACGTTACACCTGCTTGATTCACATCGGTTCAAATGGCCACCAAGCAACACAGCAGGACAAGCTTGAATATCACCAAGTGACATTCTGTAACTTTACTGAAACATTATCATGTAAATTTAGTTCCGTATCTAAAACATTACATACAACATGATTCAGGACTGTATAACTAAATCAGCTGTCATTCTAAATTGTACGCTTCTCCAACCCCTTAAGACAAGGTCAAATGTAAATCTAATAGATCTACTATTGGTTAAGCAACAGTCGGCCTTTCAGGAGAAGCAAAGAAGACCCCTTGGGCTTGATGACCGATTGCTACTCCCCTGGACGCGGATCACGTCATTATGAATGACTAAAGGATTAATACTCTTGGTAAACTGCTTTACATATCAGTCGAGATTGTTATGAACGTGGACCACGTTATTCTATTTGACTGAACGTCAACATGTAAGTCATCTCAAGTGCACCAAGGTTCCTTGTACAACGAATGGGAATGAATGCTGCAAGCTGATTGGTTAAACACTTTATCAAATGGGATTTGAAGCCTGGACATATTTAAGACTTTCGCTCGGTGTGAATGTTTTCTTCAAAAGTACCTTTTGATTCTCATTTACAAATTTATAAAACCAGCCATTCGTGTTAGCAAAATGGACAGAAGCGACAAAACAGTTTCCATGGTCACAATATACAACGTCAACGCCAGGGAATAACAAGTCTTGATTATCCGCCGAAACAGATTACATTGGGCATAAAACGCAAAATAGCGATGGGAATTATATGAATGGATCACTGAAAACAAATCAGCGATGACACCATATGTTTGCGAAAAAGGGTAATACCGGTAGAAATATCTACTAAAAGCCGAGTCCGTAGTACTGTTTATGAATTATCACTATTTATAAGTGATGATACAAGGTATTCGTGAATAGGTGATAGTATTCTGCCCCATCGGAGGAACCCGTCACAAACGCAACGGCCGCCATATAGCTGTAATATTGCTGAGGGCTGCGCAAAACAATAAACAAACAAAACAAACGCAATGCCATGCAAAGGCAAGTCAATTGTTCACCTGAAAAAAACCCACAGGAACATAAAGTAAAACAGAATAGACCTAAAGTCAAAATAGAATATTGCATCGGACATAATAGTTATCACTGATACGTCATTTTTGGAAATGTCTTCCAACTGTCTACCATAAAACGTTTTGAAAGTCTACTAAGGCCTTACTTGTTGTATCCCTGATCACACAAGGCTCTTAAAATCTTCCTAGGAACCGCTGGGCCCCTTCACAAACAACGTCATGTGGAATTTGGGGATACACATTTAAGCAAGACGTACCATATGTTTCCGAGTTAGTTCAGGGTCCCGACTTGCTCTGTAAGTGTTTGTGTCGGAATACAAAATTAAAGGCCTTATTAGGGCTCTCAAAAGGTTTCATGGTAGACAGGTAGACAAATTTGACCAAATGTCCGATGCAGTTCCCCATTTGGGCCCCACTCCTGTGGTACACAAGCTTTTGTTGTGCGCCTGTATGTTATCTGGAGTCCTACCATACACGCATGAAGTTAGTTCTCCAGCACACGTATCTGTGTTGCCGACTGAGGCAGTACCTACACATGGCTACATGTAAGTTTAAGTAATTGTCGTGTTTCTGACTAAACTAACCACTTGCCATGGATATTGAATAATGATTTTGCCAGAGATATTGAACAAGAGCTTTGGGCAGTGGTCATTGATTCATTGAGTTAGTGTAGCCATATGGCAAGACGTCGAGAGAAGCAAGGCATTCTCGATTGATTTAGCGTCGGATTTCTCAACGAAGCACAAATATAGCATGTGATCAATTTGCACTGGCGATAGAGTTCAGATGAATACCTCTTCCTTGTGGAAATAACTGGAACAACAAACCTCAACCAGTATACGCATCATTTTATACGCAGTATTGACACAGATTAAGCTTACATACATACATACATACATACATACATACATACATACATACATACATACATACATACATACATACATACATACATACATACATACATACACATACATACATACATACATACATAAATACATACACGCACGCACGAACGCACGCACGCACATACATACATACATACATTTTACAAAAGTTTTAAACAAAAGTCATTTAAAGTTAGTATTGTAGCATGAAACAAAACGTTTAGTGCTGCGCAAAATATCAAGAAACAACTACAATTAGTATAAATCATATTTACAAACCTCGAATTCATTCACCTGATCTGTGTGTGTGTGTGTGTGTGTGTGTGTGTGTGTGTGTGTGTGTGTGTGTGTGTGTGTGTGTGTTACTGTGTGTGATAATGTGTTAGTGTTAGTGTCAGCGCTGCATCTAGTTCGACTACAAACTGAACTGCACCCAGTTGAATCACGGGCTTTAATCACCAGATGCACGAAAGAGTTATTGTAGTGAGCCAGTTGGTTTAACGCTGCTTTGAACAGTATTCGGTTATTTAACTACTTGTCAGCTTTAGACGTTTTAGACGTTTATAACTTTGGTGACACTCACGAGCACGGGTATGGTGCCACCAAACCCAGAAACACTGACTGGGAGAACAGGGATTCGAACCCACAACCATAAGTGTCTGACGTGCCCAAGGGAAGCAACTATGCACAGTGAATTGAGACGCCTCAGACGACTGGGCCACCCATGCCGACATTGTGTTATTGTAAGGGCTCGGAGGCGGCCCAGCGTATTCTTGTGACTGTGAAAAACCAAGCGGCTGGCGTCACTTATGTCTTTAGCTACATGTGCAATGGGTGATTTGTCCTAACATTGATTACAACAACAACTCTTTGGCCGCCAAGTTTGATGTAGACATCCATTGTACAGTCATAGGATACAGAGAGCGATAGATCGCCTCCAAACGGAACGGTCTCACGAGTGATTCTTGGTTGAGGCTTGTTTCATGCCTCAGTACACGAATATTTTCCCAGACAGTTTGCAGCAGCTGTCTGCACTCTTCCATACGGAACCAGGTGGTCATGACAAGGTCCTCAAGTTAACAATTGGTTCTTAACTGGTATACGACCGCACAATCAAGCTGCCTTCAGTCGATTCCTAATTGACACTGTTGCTCCACGTCTGTGTGTATTCATCCGGCGCCTCAAGACTGTTATGTGGGAAATAAAGCACGCCTCTTAAGTATTATTAGTGCTCAACACCTCCCTCTGGGACGTTACTTTTGGTCTTCCAGTTGGCGGGCTTGATTGAGCGTTGATGTTTTCGAACCAGCAGAGTGATTATATAGTGACGCAAAACCATCTGTCTGGCAACTGATGTACACAACCTCCCGGTATTGTGCGTGCCTATTCTATGCCTCTTCTCGGTTTCGGAGTGTCCTTGTCATTGGGCACTGTTCGTATTTAACACAGCTGTTAGCAATTCCCCTGTTATAGTACCCCGCCTGTTAATAATCGCGTCGTAAACAGACAACCCAGTGGTGGATATTATGAGCAACATCCAACGTTGCCGAAGGACAATAACACACATTCAACTAAACCACTGATCCATTTCGTCGCCTCTTGGTTCCTGGGGATATATTCTAACCAGGTTTCCCTACGGGCCTGTGTTGACTGAATGATGAACTCACGGAATATCAGGCGTTATTGGCCTTCACTTCAAACCCCCGTGTAATTGAGTCTGCAATATTTCTTGATTTATGAATGTTGGCACTGGCAATTTCTCAAAGTTTTGCATTTGACATTCAGACCAAAACGAATTAATTATTTACTCATCCGAATCTCTCTTACGTGTTTCTGACCATGGAATTCTTCACTTGATTACCTCAAATTCCTTGCCAAAGATTCATGTCAAAATAACTTACACTTATTGGTATTTCAGTTAATGAGATATTAACATTTGCCAAGCGGAAATGTTTTTGTTCCAGTGGGTGGCGTGGATCACAAATTATGCCTGGGGATGCCTGTCACTTCATATCATCAGACATAAATAATATTACAAAATGAGTCTGTTGTAGCGAGCGAATGAATGCTGTGTTCCCCCGCAGTCACCAATATTCCAGCTACCACATGACAATGATCGAATCAGTGAATGATACTATAAGCACCGAACCACGACACACAGGGTTAAGGGTATCTTATAAATAGAGGTTATCACGCGAGTGTGGTTGGTGATGGTAAATATCCTGCATTAAGAATAAACATTGTATTTAGCGAACCTTGGCGAGCTAAATACATAGTGTTTATTCCTAATACAGGATATCTACCATTCCCAAACACACAAGCGTGATAACCTCTTTATCATATAATGTCATTCTTTAATTCTGTGTTTCAAAATCACTTTCCCTCTCTCACAAACATTACCGAAACATTGCGAGTTTTCCTGGAATGCGCGCATTAATATTCAAAAAGTCACAGGGTAAGTGATGTGTCAGTCGGACAGTGACAGTAGCCAATATAGTTCTAAATGAAATCTGTTTCTTATACAGTGGCGAAGCAACATATACGCAAAACAACAGTTGTTTTTAATTGACTTTCGCGGCAATCCCTCGATCTGTCTCTTAGAGTAACTGCCCTTTGTCAAAGGGAAGCTACCCTAACCCTAGTCTATGAGACGTCACGGCCACGGTCAGACGTTGTTGACAGTCGGTCTGTCCTGTCATAACGTTAAGTGTAGTCAGATGTACACACAGCAACAAAACGAAACAAGGTAACAATTCAAACATATTTAGGCCAAATCCAACTATTTTAATTTGTTGAGAAGGTTTCAAGCCGCAGAGGTCTACAAGCACATATATGGCTACTGATCCCGCTTGGCTAGGCCTCGTGCCCTCGCAAAATTGTTTCGAAATTTATATCTCTAAAGTTGCCAAAACTTATAAAATGCCTTAGCTACGTCACAGTTAGACACTGATTTTCAGTATATTGGACTATTCTTTTGATAATGATAGCAATTATCCCTGTAGTTTATCCAGATTCCCGATGGTTAATTCTGACTCGATCGCCGAATGACGACGGCGACGCCATGTTTGTTTATAAACAGTGAAAGTAGTCCCTACTTGACCTTTGATATTTGCATCTCTATCCGCATATGACCTCAACGGATATCGTTTTTATTCGTTGGCTTTATCCTGCCGAGAAACCTACCCATTATATGATAAATATTTAAATCCTCCGTCCTTTCTGGGATAAATCCGAAGAGGCATTTATATATTCTTTGTAGCTTTCGTATATCTGAAGTCTAGATGGGCATTACACACAATACTACAAAGCACACAAATCAATTTCAGCTTGTCTGTGTCAATAAGGTTTTATACAAAATCATTTTATCACTTACTGGAAGAAACATTACAGCCTTCCATTTTTTGCCTTTTTATCAATTAAACTATAAAAGCTAATACACATTAATCAATATCGGTGACATAAGGTTTAACATTGTCACCACCCACTGATAAATCTTTTAGATTATCGGTATTCTGGTTATCTGTATGTAGTCCATGTCTGAAAAACGCCCTGGAGGACCTTGAGTAACGATTTCGGTGCTCTATCACTCAGTGCATATAGGTACAAACAACGATATTAATAACTCCTCTAATAGCTCCTTTGCTAATATTTACTTAGTCGCGGCCATGCCATTATATATTATAGAACCTTCAAAAGTTGCTATGTCATCGGAACGCATTGAATAATAGGCATTCATCTATCACATGCTTAGCCCTTAATAAGCATGAACAAAAAACTCTAACGTTACAGCCCCGCCCTCGGCATATGTCACACGGCGCTCTGATATACACATCTATCGGTCCTTGATCAATGTTTGTGGATGGCTTATCGACTCAGTGTATGCACAAGGCCAGATATTGAATGTGGCTTCATATAAAAGCATTACGCAACGAACCGTCCTTGTTATATTGGATATGTTTTGTAGATTGAAGTGTTTTCGCTAATGGTTTTACGAAGGGTAATTTCCCAGATCACTCCACAGGAAAGGCAATGAATAAATATAAAAGAAACCTGTTTGAAAAGAACATTTATTTGACAATCAAACACAGTATGTTTAATTCAAAGCCCATAAAGAGACACACAGGGCACTCCACTTCCGTATCTCCAGACAGCCAATTCGTTCACCGTTTTATAATTATATATGGGGCCGCGTCATCATCAGGTACGCAGTACATAGACCTGGATGAACAATGACCATACACTTTATTCGCCTATTACACAAATGAAGACGCGACTGTTGAGGTGTATATAGATGCTATACCTCGACCAAGGCCCGTGTAGCTCTTTCTGTTGTGTACATCGATGCTTTACCTTGACCAAGGCCCCTGTAGCTATTTCTGTTGAGGTGTACATAGATGCAATTCCTCTACCAAGGCCTGTGCAGCTCTTTCTGTTGAGGTGTATATAGATGCTATTCCTCGACCAAGGCCCGTGTAGCTCTTTCTGTTGTGTACATCGATGCTTTACCTTGACCAAGGCCCCGGTAGCTATTTCTGTTGAGGTGTACATAGATGCAATTCCTCTACCAAGGCCTGTGCAGCTCTTTCTGTTGAGGTGTATATAGATGCTATTCCTCGACCAAGGCCCGTGTAGCTCTTTCTGTTGTGTACATCGATGCTTTACCTTGACCAAGGCCCCGGTAGCTATTTCTGTTGAGGTGTACATAGATGCAATTCCTCTACCAAGGCCTGTGCAGCTCTTTCTGTTGAGGTGTATATAGATGCTATTCCTCGACCAAGGCCTGTGTAGCTCTTTCTGTTGAGATGTACATGGACGCTATTCCTCGACCAAGGCCCGTGTAGCGCTTTCTGTTGAGGTGTGCATAGATGATATGCCTCGATCAAGGTCCGTGTAGCTCTTTCTGTTGAGGTGTACATAGATGTTATACCTCGATCAAGGCCCGTGTAGCTCTCTCTGATGAGGTGTACATAGATGTTATACCTCGATCAAGGCCCGTGTAGCTCTCTCTGATGAGGTGTACATAGATGTTATACCTCGATCAAGGCCCGTGTAACTCTTTCTGTTGAGGTGTACATAGATGTTATACCTCGATCAAGGCCCGTGTAACTCTTTCTGTTGAGATGTACATGGACGCTATTCCTCGAACAAGGCCCATGTAGCGCTTTCTGTTGAGAGGTGCATATGGATGCTATTCTTCGACCAAGGCCCGTGTAGCTCTTTCTGTTGAGATGTACATAGATGATATTCTTCCACCAAGGCCCGTGTAGGCCTTTCTGTTGAAGTGTACATAGATGCTATTCCTCGACCAAGGCCCGTGTAGCTCTCTCTGTTGAGATGGACATAGTTACTATGCCTCGACCAAGGCCTGTTGAGAGGTGTATATAGATATAGATGCTATATCTCGACCAAGGCCTGTGTAGCTCTTTCTGCTGAGAGGTGTACATAAATGCAATACCTCGAACAAGGCCCATGTAGCTCTTTCTGCTGACAGGTGTACATAGATGCAATACCTCGACCAGGGCCTATGTAGCTCTTTCTGCTGAGAGGTGTACATACATGATACACCACGACCAAGGCCCATGTAGCCCTTTCTGTTGAGAGGTGTATACAGATGTTATACCTCGACCAAGGCATGTGTAGCTCTTTCTGTTGAGGTGTATATAGACGCTGTATCTCAACCAAACCCTGTGTAGCTCTTTCTGTCGAGGTGTATCTCTTGAGAGGTGTACATCCTGTGAAATTCGTGCAGTTGATCATCGGAGTGTACGAATGAACTTGTATCTCTGTGTCCTTATAGCGTGTGCTATTGTAAGGAGTACATGCGTGTCATTATACTTTATTTGTAGTTTAGCGTACCTCTTGCACTTGAAAGGAATGAAAACAGAATGACAACTTATAGTTATGTCGAGAGCTGAGTAGCTTTTGGTGAAAACACAGGTTATCCCTGGGTCCTTGGCGCTCTGGTTGTTGCGCTGACCATACATCTCACACATAGTTATCCCTGGGTCTGTTGGGTTGTTCTTGCTGTTGGGTGGAGGACAGGCCAATCATACCGAGTCGCCATTTGAAGCAGTCGCTCCAGCGTTTCGCCTCCCTCCTGAATGTTGTCGTAAACATTCCTAGAAAAGACGAGAATGTCTTTATTTAGCACCCATAAGAAAACAAGGCATACGTGAAGGAGAACAGCAGTAGCATTCGGTTCGTGAAAAAGAATTGTCGACCCACGCAGGGTAGAAGAGATCTTATTAACAAGCCGACTGCTACCACTATGTTTCCTAAGTAACCCTACTTTCAACCTTGGACTTAAAACACACCCTACCTTCTCAACTTAAAATATATCCCTACTTTTAGACATTTACAAATGATTCATTTGTGGACAATATTTGGGAAATATACCCAAACTCTTTCTCGTCTGTATTATCTAGACCCATGAAGATCCGGGTAGGGAATATGTCTTCAGCAACCCATGATTGCCGTAACAGACGACCATGCTTGTCTGGTTCAGACTCGATTATATTTATGCCACCGTCATATAGCTGGCATATTGCTGAATGCGGCGTTAAACAAGAAACAAAACTCTATTATCTGAGTTGTACTTGCGTGATGGTCGTGGAATACGTTATCTGCAGATGTTGTTATTATTAGGTGGTCATTTTTAATACTCCCTCCGACAAAAGGGTTTAAAGTAGAAACTCTTACCATACACTAACGGGTCCATACACGCATTTGACACAGCAAATAAGAAAAGTCCTCTCTGAACTTTCTGGTCAATCTTCTTTGCAGCTTCCCTGTAAAGTTATCATTGCTCAATAATTATTTGGACACACTGCTTTCTTATGTTGTCTTTCTTGTTCACATAAATGAAATCAAATGACTAAACGTATCCGTTTGATAGAGAAAACGCTGGCATATGAACACTTGACATGATGTGTATTTTCATACAGTATTTTACCGATATATATATTTATCGTTGTGAGGCGGTGTGATACCTGATACAATTCCCTATTTTGACTTGTAGCATATGTCCCCGTGTTTTGTCAAGTAAACAACTGATTTTCCTCTGTATGTATTTGTGACGGGTGCAACCGCCGGGGCAGGATGCGCTCCCTTTTGCGAGAACCCCCTGGTATCATTACTATTTGATGGTGATTCATAAACACATGGTCATCACATAATGTCCCTTTAGCAGATATTTCTTATTATTTTGGAAAGGTTTTGTCGCTTTGGCTTACATATTCCTTATATTTATATATATCATCATCCAAACCAAATCGATAACGTTGCAAACCTCTTGCATCAAGCTGCTATGTAGTAAACGTCTGAGACCTGAATCACGTCGGGTTTTCCTCCCACATTAAGCCGAGACATAACTGGAATACTGTTCAAAGCGGCGTTACACCCAACTCACTCACTACCACTTCGAGCTGACAACATTGACATTGACTGTGTTGACCCTTGTTTCCTACAGATGTTTCTTTAAGAAATGATCTGTTTCCTTGTTTCAATATCTCAAGTTGCCTGAATGATTAGCAAATAAAAAAGTGTGATTTCTCGACTATGGTCTGTTATATATATATATATATATATATATATATATATATATATATATATATATATATATATATATATATATATATATATATATATGTATATCGAGATTACATAATTATTGTTCCAGCTACAGCTACAAAATAAGATATATTTATATATATAAAGTCATGAGCCTAACACGCCGAGACATAACTGGAATACTGTTCAAAGCGGCGTTACACCCAACTCATTCACTACTACTTCGAGCTGACAACATTGACATTGACTGTGTTGACCCTTGTTTCCTACAGATGTTTCTTTAAGAAATGATCTGTTTCCTTGTTGCCTCATTCTTGACCTCCAGCGTAGCAATGCGATATAGCTTCATTATTTAATGCAATGTGATGGATGTAGACAGTGTCAGCCATCTCTTTCTGCTGGTCTAGACCAGATAACGTTAATTCTTTAGGAACAACGCAACTGACGATTCTGGGGCAGGATAAATCCCATGTACTCCATGTTGTCGTTTGTGCCGACACACGCAGATCAGGCCTCGGGGGCTTCACTGTATGACGTGTTATCGTAACCCAATGGCGGGTGTCCTTGCTAAGGACTTTAACTACTGGTTTGCTGGGCTCTGCTTAGAATATTGTATATTAACACTCCCCCGCCACCCGCACCCCCTTCCCAACAAAAGAAAAGTAAAGATAAAAAGTCATCTTATTTAATATCATATATCTACAAGATAAAAAAATAATCCAAATCTAGCTCAGAAAAATGCCTACTTTCAGGCCTAGAGATAATCTAGAATTGAGTTGGATTCGATTACTAATTTATTCTCGATGGGGAAAGAGTAGGAATATTGATAACTGCGGCCTATAAAAGAGTTTCCAGCCTCACTCACTGATACGGGTCGATTGCAAGTGTGTTTAAACAAATAATATATATATCGATAAACTCTTTGTTCTAAAGCTCTCCTTGAGTCAGTCAGTGACACTAAATCAAAGTAACATCTTCTGGTAAAACTTACCGATCAAACCACCAGTAGGCGGCCATGACGAAATATGGTGTCCAACAAAGAATAAATACGCTCACTGAAATGAAATATGAATATTTTTTAAATAACGATTTACTATATATATTATTACTACCGACAAAAAAAAACAATAAGGGAACTAATGCTATGAAAGTAGTTTTCGTTGAGGTGTACATTTACAATAGCATGGCGTTGCATCTGAAAGCAACTTCTTATCACAATGAAATTTCACATCATGCATGAACAGCACGTGATGCATGTGCAACCGGAAGGCAAAGTGTGTGCGCCAAAAGAGGAACTCACAATCACTTATGCATTAAACCAAGCACACACGTATCTGGAAGTATCTTCATGAACAGACAAATGAAAAATTGTGGGTACGATTGGAGTGGGGCGGGAAGTCAATATCTCAAGTTGCCTGAATGTTTAGCAAATAAAAAAAAGTGTGACTTCTCGACTATGGTCTGTTTTTTTGTAATATATCGAGATTATATATTGTTTCAGCTACAGCTACAAAACAAGATATATATTTATATATAAAGCCATGAGCCTGAAATTTCTGTTAAAATTTCTTTGTCATTCCATAATGTCATTTTTGTGAAAGGCTACTTCTTTGTTTTCCATAATTCTGAAACATATTTAGTTTTTTCAAGAATTTCCGGAACAATTAATTTGTTAATTCATTGTGGCCCAGTTTGGGTTAGCTCATCAAGCGGAATGGCGGGCAATACCAAGGGCAACCACACGCGAGATAATTAACAATATGCCATTAAGGTGTCATGCATGTATCGCCAACATGGTGGACACAACAGCTATTGATCTACAAGCCCGAAATGTATTCCACAGACATTTATCTTCATTACATCTTCACTATCATTTCATCAGTTCCCTTGTGTTTTGTCGGTAGAATAAATATTATATACACTGTTCAACACTGAAGATCTGTTTCACACCACGTATTATCTCAGATATATCTAAGTACATATAAGAACTTTTCCCAATTTCAACAATGATGAAATTGACAAGCAAGATCCGTACAAAATGTTCACCTGTATATGTTGAATTGTGTGGTTACATCTGTGAATGTCCTATTCAGAGCTCAATAAATCCTGAACACAGGTGTCCTAAGAGCGTCAACAAAGACCTTACTGTTATCAGGATGCTATAAACCCTTATGTATGTATGTATGTATGTATGTATGTATGTATGTATGTATGTATGTATGTATGTAGTATGTATGTATGTATGTATGTATGTATGTATGTATGTATGTATGTATGTATGTATGTATGTATGTGAGCGTGCGAGCGTGTGTGTGGGGTGTGCGCGCTCGTTTGTCTTTGGATTTGCAGGACGTCTATATTAAAACAAAGAAACGCACTTACCTATAACTAACGTCATCTTTAAGGTCCGTATTTTGGCCTTGCCTATTCTCCCCGTGTTCGAACATCGGATCCCTCCCCGTTTGTGTCTGGAGTCGACGATGATACCTGCACAGAGATACAAACTACCTTAAAGTACGCTTCCACTCTTTGAACAATTTTGAAATCGAACAGCACAAAAAAGGTTATGTGAAGTCTGGAATCCTATACAATTCTTATTATCACCATTAGTACAATGTTTAACATACCAACAGGGTAAAAGTGTAATGTGCTCTCGGTGAAGACAATGGTTAACATACCATAAGGACAAAACTGTAATGTGCTCTCGGTGAAGACAATGGTTAACATACCATAAGGACAAAACTGTAATGTGCTCTCGGTGAAGACAATGGTTAACATACCATAAGGACAAAACTGTAATGTGCTCTCGGTGAAGACAATGGTTAACATACCATAAGGACAAAACTGTAATGTGCTCTCGGTGAAGACAATGGTTAACATACCATAAGGACAAAACTGTAATGTGCTCTCGGTGAAGACAATGGTTAACATACCATAAGGACAAAACTGTAATGTGCTCTCGGTGAAGACAATGGTTAACATACCATAAGGACAAAACTGTAATGTGCTCTCGGTGAAGACAATGGTTAACATACCATAAGGACAAAACTGTAATATGCTCTCGGTGAAGACAATGGTTAACATACCATAAGGACAAAACTGTAATGTGCTCTCGGTGAAGACAATGGTTAACATACCATAAGGACAAAACTGTAATGTGCTCTCGGTGAAGACAATGGTTAACATACCATAAGGACAAAACTGTAATGTGCTCTCGGTGAAGACAATGGTTAACATACCATAAGGACAAAACTGTAATGTGCTCTCGGTGAAGACAATGGTTAACATACCATAAGGACAAAACTGTAATATGCTCTCGGTGAAGACAATGGTTAACATACCATAAGGACAAAACTGTAATGTGCTCTCGGTGAAGACAATGGTTAACATACCATAAGGACAAAACTGTAATGTGCTCTCGGTGAAGACAATGGTTAACATACCATAAGGACAAAACTGTAATGTGCTCTCGGTGAAGACAATGGTTAACATACCATAAGGACAAAACTGTAATGTGCTCTCGGTGAAGACAATGGTTAACATACCATAAGGACAAAACTGTAATATGCTCTCGGTGAAGACAATGGTTAACATACCATAAGGACAAAACTGTAATGTGCTCTCGGTGAAGACAATGGTTAACATACCATAAGGACAAAACTGTAATATGCTCTGGGTGAGGACAATGGTTAACATACCATAAGGACAAAACTGTAATGTGCTCTGGGTGAGGACAATGGTTAACATACCATAAGGACAAAACTGTAATGTGCTCTGGGTGAGGACAATGGTTAACATACCATAAGGACAAAACTGTAATGTGCTCTGGGTGAGGACAATGGTTAACATACCATAAGGACAAAACTGTAATGTGCTCTCGGTGAGGACAATGGTTAACATACCATAAGGACAAAACTGTAATGTGCTCTCGGTGAGGACAATGGTTAACATACCATAAGGACAAAACTGTAATGTGCTCTCGGTGAAGACAATGGTTAACATACCATAAGGACAAAACTGTAATGTGCTCTCGGTGAGGACAATGGTTAACATACCATAAGGACAAAACTGTAATGTGCTCTCGGTGAGGACAATGGTTAACATACCATAAGGACAAAACTGTAATGTGCTCTCGGTGAGCACAATGGTTAACATACCATAAGGACAAAACTGTAATGTGCTCTGGGTGAGGACAATGGTTAACATACCATAAGGACAAAACTGTAATGTGCTCTGGGTGAGGACAATGGTTAACATACCATAAGGACAAAACTGTAATGTGCTCTCGGTGAGGACAATGGTTAACATACCATAAGGACAAAACTGTAATGTGCTCTCGGTGAGCACAATGGTTAACATACCATAAGGACAAAACTGTAATGTGCTCTCGGTGAGGACAATGGTTAACATACCATAAGGACAAAACTGTAATGTGCTCTCGGTGAGCACAATGGTTAACATACCATAAGGACAAAACTGTAATGTGCTCTCGGTGAGGACAATGGTTAACATACCATAAGGACAAAACTGTAATGTGCTCTCGGTGAGGACAATGGTTACCATACCATAAGGACAAAACTGTAATGTGCTCTCGGTGAGGACAATGGTTAACATACCATAAGGACAAAAATGTAATGTGCTCACGATGAGGACAATGTTTGACATCCTATAAGGACAAACATATAATGTTCTCTGAATATACAAGGACAAAAATGTAATGTTCCCTCGGTGAGGACAATGGTTAACATACCATAAGGACAAAAATGTAATGTGCTCACGATGAGGACAATGTTTAGCATACTATAAGGACAAAACTGTAATGTGCTCTCGGTGAGGACATTGTTTGGCATCCTATAAGGACAAAAATGTAATGTGCTCTCGGTGAGGACAATGTTTGACATCCTATAAGGACAAACATATAATGTTCTCTGAATATACAAGGACAAAAATGTAATGATCTCTCGGTGAGGACAATGGTTAACATACCATAAGGACAAAAATGTAATGTGCTCACGATGAGGACAATGTTTAGCATAATATGAGGACAAAACTGTAATGTTCTCTCGGTGAGGACAATGTTTGGCATCCTATAAGGACAAAAATATAATGTGCTCTCGGTGAGGACAATGTTTGACATCCTATAAGGACAAACATATAATGTTCTCTGAATATACAAGGACAAAACTGTAATGTTCTCTCGGTGAGGACAATGTTTGACATCCTATAAGGACAAACATATAATGTTCTCTGAATATACAAGGACAAAACTGTAATGTTCTCTCGGTGAGGACAATGTTTGACATCCTATAAGGACAAACATATAATGTTCTCTGAATATACAAGGACAAAACTGTAATGTTCTCTCGGTGAGGACAATGTTTGACATCCTATAAGGACAAACATATAATGTTCTCTGAATATACAAGGACAAAAATGTAATGTTCTCTCGGTGAGGACAATGTTTGACATGCTTAATATACAAGGACAAAAATGTAATGTTCTCTCGGTGAGGACAATGTTTGGCATGCTTAATATACAAGGACAAAAATGTAAAGTTCTCTCCGTGAGGACAACGTTTGACATCCTATAAGGACAAAAATGTAAAGTTCTCTCCGTTAAGACAAGGTTTGACATACTAAATATACAAGGCCAAAAATGTAAGCTTCTCTTTGTTAGGACAATGTTTGACATACTAAATATACAAGGACAAAAATGTAAGCTTCTCTCTATTAGGACAATGTTTGACATACTAAATATACAAGGACAAAAATGTAATGCTAAAGACTTCATCGTCGTTCAAAGTTAAAATACCATCACACTGACATGACCACTTCAGAAAGTTCCACATTGCTACATTGTAGAACAAGATTCAATTAAAGGCGTTCAATAAGTCGAAGATACTCGTTCGGATGGGATTAGAGTTCTTCAATAGGCGGCATGTTTCGACTTCAGAGTGAGTATCACAGGATATGACATTGCAATACAGACTGATCTGATTGTGTTAATTGCAAATCAGTGGATAACCAATAGTTGTCACGAATTAATACGCTGTGACATAGACACTTAATGGTGAACGATGGCAACAATTACTTTCAAGTGAATACACGCACGGGGAAGTATCCATCATCGTGTGTACGCTGTCCAACTAACCGAGGCCATGAGGCTGCTGTTGCTTCGTTGACTGAGGCCAGCCTGTCCCTCTCTTGCATATGGGAAAGGTGACTATTCTTTGGGGGATTTTTATTGTTCACCTTTGATCCCATTTAAGTAGACTGACCATCCTCTTTAGGGTGTTTGATGTTAATGTGGTTTTGATGAAATTTCAATCTTTTCAAATCGCTGTGATGTTTTTTTCGCTGGAACCTGTTCAACAAAGATATCTTGGTGCTATGTTGGGCGTAATTATCATACTTTATCATAGGCTTACGATCAACGTAACACTAAGATCGCTTTGTGGAACAGAGGCCTGCTCTACTTCAGATACAATCAAGACCATTCCTTAATTTAACCTTCGCTTCTACGTCTCTTGACTACAGCGAGGGGCGTGTGTGAACAGTATTTCACTGATATCCGGTCGTGCCATCTGAATTCGGAGGAAAGTTCCACGTTATGATATAACGCAGGCCATGGACATTTTACACTCTGCTGTAGCAGCACGGGCAAGGCGCTGACAAACCAATATTCGAAAGCAGCTGAGCCTCGGATATTGGCAGCCTGTGAACAATGCTGGTACAAGAGAACAAGAATCACATGTGTTTTTTTAGGAAACTAAGTGTCACATGTTTATCGTAGAGAACATGTATCCCATTTATATTACAAATATTACAAGTATCACATGTGTTTTTACGAAACTTTTTCTATCACCACATAGTACCACATATAGTCGAATCATAGGCTTTTTGGACGTCATACGTTTTTGGACGACCATGTTTATCGCTATTACTCGCGCCATAACGGGGGTGTAGCATCACACAGACATTGTAAATACACATATGATGGCTTGTTTTTAAGAAAAAAGAAGCTTTTATGAGTGAATGAGATGTTTTGCAGTTCGTGTAAGTGTTTCTTAAGCGTCCGAAACCCCATAACAAGTGGCTACATATTGAAAAGGTCAGCAAACCCTGGTACGGCGCTCCAGACGACTGGACCCCCCGAGGATCCACAGCAGATTGTACTAGCATTCAGAAATGGGGTAAAAAATCCTTGGGGACCATCGGTCGCTGACCGTAAGTGTTGTGAACAGCAAGGTCAACTTGTCATCTAAGTTGTTTACGCGTTCTCGATTGTTTGCACATGAATAAGGAATCTCAGATAGTTTGGATTTTACAGTTGCTTTCAGGATTAGAACACACTATTAACATATTCCTCCAGCAACTAATTAGAAGTCGCTTTTCTAATTATTTCTAATGTTTGAACAAGATTGCTCAATATATTTTATTGAGATTGGATGTTTTCATTATCGGTTCATCGGCTCTACGGAGTACAGTTTTGACTTTGATTTTCAATTCAGACGTTGATGAACCGAAATATACCAGTCAAATCCTAATTGGTTTAAATGCTTTTTGCGTGTTTCTGTGTTTTTCACTGCTATGAGTAAAAGAGCGGCGTGCTTTTTGCCATGTCGTTAAGTGACTGGAGAGCAGACAGCAGTTGAAACACAAGCAGCGCATAAATACTCCATCCTTTCATCGCTGGCATCGTTTTTCGACGTTCAATCAGGAAGTGGCACAGTGTACTTTCAATCTTTTTATAAGTGTTCAAATACACTCGTAATAAATATGAATGACACATTTGCATTTAAATATAACTTTGAAGCATTATATGATGTGCTCGCAGTTGCTAAGACATCTTGTCCTCGCAATGTAGCCGATGCGACGCTAAATTGTAATTCACTCGGTCAGTAAAAACACTATGACTTCTGCCAGAGTCGAGGAGAGTACTCTACATGCACACAGATGTTGTTTCCAGACAATGATCATGTATTCCAGTAGAACAAAATACATACAACGGGAAAATTAGCATATCCAGGGGAATGAATGTAGGACTTTATCGTATTCAGACAAAGAGATATCGTACCCATTAAGGTGCAGGGATATTGCTATTTACGGTACGCATGTTAGCGTCGGCTTATGATCTCTATATGATATAATTTCACAAACAGGCAGACAAAATTGTACCCATGTTACCAATACAAAAAGAGACGTTTGTAAGTCATCCAGAAATATGTATTACCGAAAGATACGTCCTGAAATAGTTTACCCGATAACTGTGTCTCTGTAAATACTATTTAGAGAATATTACAATAAGTATTTCATATAATGATTTCAAAACATCAGTAAGAATCCTGAAAATCTTCGTCCATCCGCGATTTATACCATTGTTTGATATGGAATTTGAATGGCTTTTGAATCCGATTGATAACCAACGATCTTAAAACTAGCGTGCCTGGAATGGTGCACATGATGTCATTTAATATTCGTACATGTCCTTAGATACGACTATGATGAATGCATAAATTGTTAGTTTTAGAGAGTTCAAAAGCGGTTCAGTAAGGTCACGTATCTTTAATACTGAACCCTGACATGTGCTTCTTACGGGTGCCACCGCTGGGGGAGTATATGTTGCTTTTATTTATATATCCATGCGGGGAAACCTCCTTAATTGTTGACTCTCGATAGCGATTTCATTGGACTAATTTTCTTCTGTGCACATAGATGGTACTTATGATTGCTTCGTAAAGTCATATGTGTACATATCAACGATATGGGGGCATGGTCGTCGATCATGGAGAAAGCTGCGATAATCCCGTCTCTTCTCGGTCTGGCCCGACTATAAGGCAATCACTTTTAAATTATCCATCAACAAAATAACATGATTTCTGTTTGTGAGAGCAAATTGGTAGTGCGAAGAGGATTTTATTACAGTCGATTTGAATTCCACATTCATGCCATCTAATAATCTTGCTTCAATGAAATAACTATTGTTGCTGCATACAGAAAGAAATCAAAGAAATACACCTTGCGGAATTCCCACAAAAGAGACCAGCTGGTACTGGTAGGTTTTCCTAACATTAGCATTGTGCTCACACAGCTCTCCCATTTGAAACATCATTACAAGACAGACATGAAAAAAAGCCTGTCATTGTTCAAAGAAATGTCATGGCCATTTGGGATTGTGATTGCGGCCAAATGTTAGCTCCATATGTTGTGCAACGACGTTTGACAAGCAGCAGCATAATGGCTGACTATCTGGCAGGATTCCAATGTTCAAAGGGCACGTTGTAGGCGGTATTGTCATGGCATTGTCAAGTTATCTTGTATTTCACTCACTGGCACTTATTTTTCAAATGAATAGCGTGTTAGTGGCGGATGTTTCCGGTCGAGCAAGACACAGTTTAGCCTTTTCGCGAACACCTAATTTCACCACCACCACCCCTACCACTACTACTACTACTACTACTACTACTACTACTACTACTACTACTACTACTACTACTACTACTACTACTACTACTACATTGGCTCTGAAATTCTGTTACAACTAAAATTCCTGAAGGTTGCCTCGAAGATTGTCATGTCATTTCATAATCAAATCTGTGATTTACCGATTGAGCAACGTCGGCCAAATAAACAATTTTACCAATCATTTCTACAAAATAAACTTGACAAATCTAGCCTGTCACTCTCAATGCATGCCATTAACTGTTGCGTGTATGCTGCCGCTGGAACAGTTTCGAAAGACAATGCACAAAAAGAAGGGGATAAACAAAATCACCAAAAGAAAACCCGTCCCAAATTAAACTAACTGAAGCTGTTAAAGATAAATCCGTGATAGAACTTTGCTTGATATAACGTTACTCGGGGCTATCAATGTCAAAACGTCAAAAACTCAATTTGGCAAAAACTGAAAACAAAGTATAAGACAACAACATCAAAATCTAAATCAAATTCTTGATTCCTTGGGCAAAGTTTAAGATTTGGACATAAAGGAAGAAAAAGTTGGACAAGAAAAATAATTTCATAAAACAAAATAACCTGTTCAAAACTGATGAAAAACAGTTTTACACGCAATTTAATTAAATGTAACCAATGGAATTGGTGAGAAAAGACCCACCATTGATTCCAGTGAAAAGTTTTGGAAACAGTTGTGGTCTATACCCGGCAGCTGCAACCTCGAGGAACCGTGGGCAGAGGATTACAACAAAATAATGTCCATGACAACATAAGGTCACAATTGTTGTGTTTCATTTCACCAGATTGCCTAGAAAACAGTATTTTAAAAAATCAAAATCTAATACGGCGCCAGGACGTGATGGTATTCGAAACCGGTATTGGAAACTGTTTCTATGTGTCCAAACACCATTCCTTCATGGTTTAACATCTCCTGTGCAGCAAAAAGGACCCATAAAGGGATGTTGGGGTTGCAAGGATCAATTGCAGGTTCAGAAAATGATCCTTGAAGAGGCTGAAACTTACCATAGTAACCTCTCAATGTGTTGGATAGATTATGTACCTCAAGAATGGATTTTGAAGTCACTGGCTTGACTTGACCTCCCCGAGCGGCTACTTGATTTACTCATGTCTGTAAAAAATTACTGGTCAACTAAACTTGAGATGTAATCGAAGGGCACAGGTGGTGAATTCGGAATATAACGACAAAACCGTTTCCATATCTTATAGAAATCTCTGCATAAAGCAGAGTCGATTGTACGATTCTGACTACTAGTATATCATGAGCAAGTGTTTATGAATCACTATCAAATTGTAATAATACCAGGTAATCGCGATAAGGTGAACGTATCGGTGGCACCCGTCACAAACACATGCAAAGGCAAGTCAATTGTCCACCTGAAATAAACACGGGAACATATGGCACAAGTCAAAATAGGGAATTGCATTGGACATCATTTTTGTCAATGATGCGTCAAATTTGGAAATGTCCTCCATATATCTACCATATGCCTTTTTGAAAGCTTTACTGAGGCCTTGAATGTTGTAACCTTGATCAAACAACCTCTGACCAAGAGTCGTATGACGCTCTTTGAAATCTTGGTAAAAAGAACATGCTCGGTTCTATCTCCAAAGTTGTGAAATGTAAACACCAAAGGTTTTGTCATTCTAGAATTTTATGCATAGATCTAAATATGACACAGATAAGGCGGTCTCACTGGGCTCCTTTATTTCTAGTTCAGGTGGGAACACCAGTGGAAGGGAATTGGCTATTTGATTGATATTGAACGATATCTGATCATCGATATACCTGTAGCTTAAGTTAAACTTGGCCAAATTATCTTGTTTTGACATTGCCAATTCGAACAGAAAGTCCAATTAGTACGCATTAAGAAACCGATCCGCAAGAAGAGGAGCACAATTGGTGCCACGTGTATATCTGCATCTTACCTAAATGTCTTACCCCCCAATTGTACGTAGATGTTATCAAAGAGGAAGTCCAGCATTTCACATATTATTTTCTCAGTACACATCAGATGGCATTTGCTTTCATTTTTCACAAATTGTCCTGAACCTCTGAATATAGATACGTGACTGTATCTGTGGTCACCACGTTATGTAAGAAAAGCCCCATGGATCAAGGAATGAAGTTTTTCCTTTATGTTGTCATGTGGGACAGTGGTGTACAAAGTTGAAAAAAACCCAAATGTTGTCACCGAATGGAACTTGGTTCTTTTCTTGGACTGCAAAAAGTCAAGCAAATCCTTCAAGTTTTTTGAGCATCCACATGGTATTAACTCCACTTTCTGTGAATATAAAGAAATGGATTGTATTGGGATAATGGTATAATCTTTGAGGCAGGGGTTTGGTAACCCATTTCCATTAGAAGAGGAATATATCAGGGCGATTCTGTTAGCCCTTTGCTTTTCTGTTTGTCACTAAATCATTTAAGCGTTTTACTCAGCAAAGAGGAACGCTGGGCCCCCTCAACACAGGTCCCAAACACCCCTTACTCACCTCCTTTACATGGATGAGCTTGAAATTCCTGCCAAACGAGAATCTACACTAAAAACAGATTCTCCTCCAGAATGCCCACATCGGAGAAAAAACTTCGGGCAGAGTACAGACGTAGACTTATGAAAATCTGGAGTTCAGAGCTGAAAGCTCGCAAATAAAGCTATAAATACTTGTGCTGTACCCATCCTTTCATATTCTTTTAGTGTTGTTGATTGGACGAACCAAGAAAATAAGGGTATTGACACCCTTACACGATGAGTCAGACAATAGATCCCACCTTCCTCGCTCTTCCCTCAATCGCTACCATATACCAGTTTTAATGATAGAATTGTATAGAGCACTTTAGCACAGATTCATTTGTCTAATGATCCTCTTGTGAAACATGTCAAGACTCATGATGAAAACAAGGCATTCCGCAGTTTTCTTAAACGAGCCAAAATTTGTGGGACATAATCTCAATGTCAATGTTGATTTTGTTGATCGTTCTGCACTGCTGGACGGTACAGAGATGACTGTCAACCAAGCGAAGTGCCATATCAAATTGGCCCAGATATAGAGGGCGTCATGGAAAAAAGTTCAAAATTCTTTGGAATAGGCCTCAGACCTATTCGAGCCAGCAACCAGATCTTGTCCTTTTCGATAACTCTAATGAAAAATGTATATCATTGAATTTTCTGTCCCTTTTGACACTATTGTGATTGATAAGAGTCAGAAGAAGCATGGCAAATATGCGGACCTGGCTTTCGAAATGTAACGCTTGCATCCCAAGTTGTCCGACTTCCCATTATTCTTGGTGCCTTAGGTTTAGTACCTCCCAATCTTTTGACTGACATTGGGAGAGCACCTTCTGGCAATCTGTGTAATAATGCAGAAGGCTCCAGTGTTGGGGAGTTTTCTCATTCCGAAAAGTTGTGGGTGGGTTCGACTACGCAGCGCTTCCCGGGAGAAGTCTCATTCGCTGTCATTGTAGCGTGTAGAGGTGCAAGAGCCATCAGCCTTGCCAGGACTATCCAAACCCTCTTTGCTGCATTTAAAAAATTCAAACTGTATGTAATAATATTGATAATAACTTTTTGAATATTGAAATTCATTTTCTGAGTATGTGGATGCTCTGGTACTCAATATTACACATCACCCTATAAAAGTCCGTGTATTCATGTGGAAACAAATAAAACATGAAAAAAAGAACAACAGCGATACGAAAGATACATCTTTATGTCTTTCACCGCGCTTTGTGGATTTTACCCTCAAGATCTTTCATCTTACCGCGCACTGTTGTAAGTACGCATGACCAGTGTTAGAGAATCTGAGAAAATCAATCAGCGCCGCTCTTTGAATATAGGACCTGCACTCGCACCGCCTGCAATCGAAATAGTTTGGTTTCCTTTATCTATCAGCTGAATTTATTTATAGCCTGTCCGTATCATTTTGGAAGAGGGAAATCAGTGTGCTCGCCAAAGTTCAAGTTAACTTACGACCCTATACTGAAGAAGTAAAAATCAACAAACTCAAGTCTGCTTGCATGTCAGTGACAGTTTCAAACGAAGGACAAGGTCACCATCGGAATAAGAAAAGACAACCCTTATCTACTCACAACATTTTACGCTAGAGATCAATCGGGAATGTTATTTCGAATTATTGAATGTTATTTCGAATTGGGATGTTCTGGGCTGCAAAAAAGTCAAGTTTGCCAAATTGCCAAGTTTATGGGGCGTCTCCATATCACGTCACAGAGATTATTGCCCAGTTTATGGAGAGTCGTATATGACGTCACTGAGATTAGTGCCAAGTTTATGAGAATCTATACATTGCGTCACTATGTAGAGCCTAATATGACGTCACCATGTATTTACTAAATCACGTAACATACATTATCCAAGGTAATCGAAAATCTAAAAATCGCCACACAGAGATCGTGGCATGTTGTTGAGGTTTCCTACATGTGCAGTGTATGTCGGTATATGTTAGGGAAAGGATAATATGTTTGTGGCACAGAAACATAAATACTCCAATGCAAACAGGCAACTTTTAAGTTGAATTCTAAGGTAGTCTCACTCATAGCGAATTCAAATAATTAACTTCAGTTGTTTTCTTAGAGTAAATGCGAGTGGTTAAGATGGTGTTGGCACAGAGTGCAATCACAGTGAGGGAAATAACGACCCTCTGGTCATCTGCAGCTCGAGATGATTATCTTGGAAGTATTTCTCATTGGGAAATATAGGTTTGATTCATTCCATCGAATCGCTGGAAGACAATTTCCTTCATGAGGCCAGAAAGATATGTGTACTAATACAAACGGTCGATGGAAACTTGATTCATCAGCAAAACCAGCAGTGCATCAATATTTTATATATCTGCTGCTGAAACATGAAAACACGAGCCACCAGGGGCGGTATTAATAAAAGCGATTTAATTGGTCACAGAAGTAAAAAACAACTGTGTTTCGCCCAATTGGAATAACATTCTAAGTTTTTACTTATGTCAAGTCGTATTTCATAACACACCAAAAAGAGTAATTGAATTACCATCTTAAGGATGAGGGAGTTAAATGTCTTTGAACAGAATTGAAGTTTCTCCAAAGTGTGTAAGTACATATGCACCAACGGACACGCGGGTATCGTAAGAATTAAGGCGAATATAACCATCCTAGGAATTTAGATTAGTTACATCCGCTTCAGGGATTGACCGCCCTTCTAATCAGGGGATACTAGAATGCCCTTCTGCTAAGATATCCGCCTGCTGGGAGGTACAGCGGCGTCACTTTGCTAGGAAGTACACGGGTGTCGTTCTACACGGAAGTACAAGGGTGTCTTTCTACCAGGAGGTACAAGAGTGTCCCTCTACTAGAAAGTACAAGGGTGACCTACTAGGAGGTACAAGGGTGTCCTTCTACTCGGAAGTACACGGGTGTCTTTCTACTGGGAAGTACAGGGGTGTATTTCTACCGGGAGATACAAGGGGGTCATTCTACTGGAAGGTACAATGGTGTCCTACAAAGAAGTACAAGGGTGTCCTTCTGCTTGTTTGTGCAAGGATATCCTTCTACAAGGAAGAGCAAGAGTGTCATTCTACTTCGAAGTACAAGAGTATTCTACTACTATGAGGCACAAGTATGCCCTACTAGAAGCTGCAAGGATATCCTTCTACTAGGCGGTACACGGGTGTCCTTCTACTGTAAGGTACAGGGGTGGCCGTCTACTAGAAAGTGCAAGTACTAGGACGTGCACGGGTGTCCTTCAACTAGGAACTACAAGGGTGTCCTGCTAGGAGGTACATGAATGTCCTTCTACTAGAAAGTACAAGGGTGTCCAACTAGGAGGCACAAGGATGCCCTTCTACTAGAAGGTGCAAGGGTGTCATTTTCCTGTAAAGCACTATGGTATCCTTCTAGTAGGGGGTACAAGGATGTCCTTCTACCAGGAGGTTGAAGGGTGTCCTACTACGAGGAAGTACAATGTTGCCTTACTTCTAGTAAGTGCAAAGGTGCCCTACAAGGAAGTACAAGGGTGTCCGTCTACCATGAAGTACACGGGTGTCCTACAATGAGGAACAAAGGTGTCCTTCTACTATGAAAAAAGGGTGTCCTTCTACAGGATGAACAAGGATGTCTTCCTACGGTCCTAGGGTCTCAGCTGTTATGTGTTTCGATAAATATAGTTATATATATATATATATATATATTTGCTGGTTGAACATGCAGTATAGTGTGTGAACCAAGCACATTGTCACATAGACAGATAATAGTCACATAATAAATGTGCAGTGGTCTTCTGAACACTATGTTCGATCAATATTGATTAGATCAGTACCAACTAAGATGTAAAGGATGCATTAATCAAGCATCTGAGTCGGCACCTTATACATAGAAGAAAACGATTAATTACCAACCTTTGGAGCGTGCATTTCTAGATATTTTACAAAGAATCATGATATATGACGTGGTGATGACGATGAGTGGAAGGACGTAGACGGTGGCCACGCTGAACAGGTTGTAGGCCAGCTCGTGTACTGGCGAGGGGAAGAAGTTGAAGGTGACGCACTGGGTGAACCATGGGTGGGTCGGGTGGGGCTCCACGTGAAATATGACGCTCTGCAATATAGCAATGAAACACCAGTCACTTCGAAATAACGAAAGGCTGATTTGGAAAAAGAAGCATTGGTCCATCTAATATTGAGGTTATTTATCGTCAGCATGCAGTGAACTCCTGGTAGCATCACTATTTGATAGTGATTCATGAAACACGCTCATGACGTACTCGGAATCGTACAATGCAGAGATTCCCTGTGATTATGGAAAGTGTGTTGTCGATTTGTAAAAACCACGACAAAATATATGTAGCACATCAATGTCAGATTCGTGGCTAATCCCTAATGTTCGGCTCGAGGATATTTTTCTCCCACATGATATGACGTAATCTACTATAAATTTGGAACCAGCTGAGTTGGCAATATCACTGAGTGTATTCAAAGGTAAAATATCCATATTGTGCACAGTCCTGAGTTTTCCATATTTACTGGTGCAACAAAAGTCATAAACATTGGTATCGAGGGGGATAAACTGTCCAGGCAATGTGTATATGTTCAATTATTTCCATTATATATATACTCTTATTAAAACAACAACCTCAATACGGATATTTTTGGCCATAAAAGCAAAAATAGCGGAGCAAGAGGTGCCAAATGAAGAGGTTTAATGTGTTATTGTGTCAGTGACAAATTTCCCGGATCAAAATGATCACAACAAAAACAAACTTTTACTCGTGAAACACGTACGATTCGGAAAACGCACCCAGTGCATTACAAAAGGGCCATGGAGCTGCACGCACTGAACGTTTAACAGAACGGTAATAATGTGCAGGGTTTTTTTATTGCCTGGCATCTGCGTCAATCGAACAGTGACAGTTCAACAACATGCCAAGATTAACAGAACTGCAAAGAAAGAACGCCATAGGCCTCTTGCAGGCAGGGGAATCCCGATCAGCTGTAGCCTGGGTTTTCAATGTACCGCCCAGCACCATCACAAGGCAATGGGATCGGTTTCAACAGCTTGGGTCAACACGTGATCGGCCAAGGTCGGGACGACCAAGAGTTACCACCCCCGCCTAATATCCCTACATCCGACTGCCCCACCTACGTGAAAGGACGACCACAGCCACCTCAACCGCATCCCAAATACCCGGACTGCGCAGAATCTCCGACCAGACCGTACAACATCGTCAACAACGACTGCATTGGTGCCGTTCACACAGGGTATGGCCTCAACGCCGATGGAGAGATGTCTGGTTCAGCGACAAATCAAGGTTTCTCATCCGTTCAGGGGATGGAAGATCACGGGTCTACAGATGTCGGGGAGAACCTTACGCCGGAAACTGCGTACAGGAAGTGGACAGGTTTGGTGGGGGTAGCGTTATGATGTGGGCGGATATCTCTCATCATGGCAGGACATGTTTTGTCCATATCCAGGGCAATCTTACGGCTTAACGATACATCAACGAAACTCACCTACCACTCGTCCTGAAATATGAAATATTTAACAAATACACCAACTACAGATAAGAACTAATGCCTTCTACGTCATCATACAGCCGTTGGTAAAGCAACCACACACATATTTATTTTTCAAACGAAACATCAGTGCAACAGATAAAAGAAATAATGGACAGATGCATCCATTAAATCGATGTGAAAATTTATTTTGCTTTTGAAATAGCACCGAAATCTGTGTTCTTGTGGCCCATGGACATACTTCGGTTTTAAGGCGTAGAATGTGAACATAGCAATGGGAATGAAGCTATTGAAATAGTGATTAAAAAAGTGTTACGTGTATCTCCCCGTTCATCTGTTACCTAGCGGATATGCATTTCTTCACCTAAAGGTAATATTTCGCGTTCCGTTTCAAAATCATTTTGGTTCTTTTAAATCTGCAGATGGCAACTCAACACGGTACATTTATTTTCTTATATATGATCAATTTAAAGGTAAAAACATTCCATTTATGAATAACATATGTTATTTATGTGTACACATTCAACTGTTTATCTGCGTATCAAATACAGTTGCTTTTTAACCTTGTAAGAAGTGAAAATATAGTTTCTCATAGACATCGCGTACTTGTGGTAGAAGTATGTGGCTAGTGTGACTTGGGCTAGAGGCATATTCGCGCCCACCACGATGCTGCATGTCATATTATAAACCGGAGCACAAGCACATTGAAAAGGGAAGGAAAATGAAATTATATGCAGATACAAAAATTGAAATATGAACTTTTCTGCTCAAAGCATTGATAAAACTGTGGACAGTGCATCATTGCTTTAAGGACCAAAGTAAAATTGCGGATTAATGAAAGACTCGCTAGAGTCCACAGCGATATCAAAATCCATTTAAATCCTCATCAATGTCTTCACATCTAAATGGGCAGGAGACACATATTACATACTTGTCACCTTGATTATGCCCTAATTAGTTGCTCTTTGAACAAATTCCAAGAACCACTTTTAGACATAGAGAAGAGAAGACAAACTGCATATCCTTATATGTACATGCCCAGGACCTATTCTATGGGGTAACTTATTGAGATACACTTATCTATAATATGTTTATATGCATAAATATAAGTTCACAGTGTCCAAAATCTGTCGAGTAAGAATCACTTCATCCTTTCTTGTCCTCCGAAGGAGAACGACCAGTATTCTTTCACTTCAAAATAACCTCTAGGACAAGGACGAAACACTAAGATTTCAATGTTTATAGTACTACCAGATTAGCAAATGTCTCAGTGCCGCCGAGACCTGGACCATCAGCTGTGATTTGGTATGGATTCTAAGTGGCAATATTTCATAGATTTCTCGCCTTGATCCAACTTTCTCTTTCTGAATAATTGAATAGCTGCCATAGAATCAGTCGATGTAATGGCTTCATGCTGATAGAGATTTACCCCTTTGAAAGCTCGTGGTATGGCAAGTAACTCACAGCAAATACAGACAGATCATCGGTCATTGGGAATACATCAGATATTGAACACCTTGGTCTTGCCCTTTCGATGCCTCTGTAAGGATTTGCCGGAATATCAATCCAGCCAGAAATCGTTTGCGTTTGCTTTCACTTTATCTAACTTAATCATTTAATCAGCACTACGGAGTCGTTCTGGCAAAGGCATTTGTGTTAACAGGATTAATTCCATCAAGGTCATATTTGGAATCTTCATTGCTGAAATGTTTCTCCTCACATGCTGAGGGGCGGTGGGGTAACCTTGTGTTTAAAGCGTTCGCTCATCACGTCGAAGATCCGGGTTCGATTCCCCACATGGGTACAATCTGTGAAGGCCATTTCTGGTGACTCCTACCGAGATATTACTGAATTATTGGTAAAAGTGTCGTAAGACAATAATCATTTACTCACCCTAATGCTTACCCTGGTTTCCGTTATATGACACATCGACTTATGCACACTGGTGTCGGGCTCCGCCATACTCGGCCGTATTTATCCACAACAGCCCTGCGTCTGATTTATCCACACATCCACACTCATCCACACTCACCCTAACTCATCCACACTCGCCCTGGCTAACCCAAACTCAACCTGACTCACCCACATTTGACCTGACTCATCCGCACTCACCCTGACTCATCCACACTCGCCCTGACTCATCCATACTCACCCTGACTCATCCATACTCACCCTGACTCACCCACACTCGCCCTGACTCATCCACACTCACCCTGACTCATCCACACTCACCCTGACTCATCCGCACTCACCCTGACTCATCCACACTCACCCTGACTCATCCACACACACCCTGACTCATCCGCACTCACCCTGACTCACCCTGACTCATCCGCACTCACCCTGACTCATCCGCACTCACCCTGACTCATCCACACTCACCCTGACTCATCCACACTCACCCTGACTCATCAACACTCGCCCTGGCTAACCCAAACTCACCCTGACTCATCCGCACTCACCCTGACTCATCCGCACTCACCCTGACTCATCCGCACTCACCCTGACTCATCCGCACTCACCCTGACTCATCCACACTCACCCTGACTCATCCGCACTCACCCTGACTCATCCGCACTCACCCTGACTCATCCGCACTCACCCTGACTCATCCGCACTCACCCTGACTCATCCACACTCAACCTGACTCATCCACACTCACCCTGACTCATCCGCACTCACCCTGACTCATCCGCACTCACCCTGACTCATCCACACTCAACCTGACTCATCCACACTCACCCTGACTCATGCAAACTCCCCCTGACTCATCCAAACTCACCCTGACTCATCCATACTCAACCTGACTCATCCACACTCACCCTGGCTCATGCAAACTCCCCCTGACTCATCCACTCTCGGCATGACTTATCAACACTGGCATGACTTGAATCTTTGTTGAGCAAACGCCGTGAGAAATGCATGAGAAACGTGAACTATCTTGACTGCACGAGGACTGGAAGTGGTATAACCTTATGAAATATAGGACTTGATTTGAGTCAGCTGTGAAGAAACAAGATGCTAGTCACTGAGTTTGTTTGGGCTACCGTCACCACGAACAGTATTTCAGTCATGTCATCCCATGTCAGCTTCATTTTGTCAGTTTGAAGAAAGCCCGAAGTGACAAAGATCGTAGATGTTTACCACTCTGGTGAAACCCAGGAGCATGGGTATGGTACTGACAAACCAAGGATAATGATCAGGACGAATATAAGATTCGAACCTTTGACCAGGATATCCTGACAGCTAAAGGTTACTCACAACCTGTCCCATTGGGTTCCACCTTCTTATATGTATTTCCCAACTGAGACGCCTAATTCATTGTTAGCTCAATCTAAAACAAATCAAAGGGCCAGTAGAAGATTAACATATTCTATTCCTAGCGCAACAAACGCCCACCATACATCTCTCAAGGAACATCATCATCGGCTCCTTACAGCTATCAAGAATTAAGCGTCGTCTTAGAGCTTCTTCGTTTTTAAGCTCCCTTCAGTGAGATAGTGTGACGGGCGATTTGCTAAAGCTTGTCCATGTTCAGTGATAGATAGTGTCTTTGGGTTTAAAACCCAATTCTAAAAAAAACCTTACGTTTCCACAGATCATTAGGAAATGAGAAATTACCACAGTGATGTGAAATAAGGAAATGCTATTTTTTCTATTCTCTTTCATGATACCTTTACCGCTTGTTGAAAGATTCCCTGCTTACACTCATCGTGACTTAGGATTCCGCCACAAGTTCCCTGAGATGTTATTGGAAAAAAGGGTAGTTTATTAGATTTTAGATTAGAGTGGATACATTTATTCTTCAAAGAGCATATCATATTACTGTATTTTCAGTGATGTCATATTATTTGGTAGTTTAGATCTACGATCAGACAAGAAGTTGTTTTTAGTGAAATCTGTTCATTAATTGACATGAAGAGCCAATGTGTTGTGTCCAGTAACGACTTTATATGTAATGAATACTGTTACTGTTGCGATAACCCACCCAATAAACATGATATAAAGACACGATCATTATGTAAATGAGGTCGCCCATGAGGACTTGTAACAGGCTTCACATAGATGCGATGCCAGTTTGCTCCAAAAATACATTGCCCACTTAGCGGAACGAGCCTCTATATCGACTGATATGTACAAACATGCGCGGAAACGTGAATCTAAACATGCCAAAGTATCCAAACAAGTGCGGAACGTAAATATGTACCGACTTATGTCTACAAACATGTGCGGAAACGTGAATCTACACAACCCAAAATATACAAACAAGTGCGGAACGTAAATCTGTACCGATTTATGTCTACAAACATGTGCGGAAACGTGAATCTACACAACCCAAAATATACAAACAAGTGCGGAGCGTAAATCTGTACTGACTTATGTCTACAAACATGTGCGGAAACGTGAATCTGTAACAGGTTAAGTAAATGAAATTGTAACAGCCTAGGTATATAAACAAGTGCGGAACGTGAAACTGTAACAGGTTAAGTATATAAACAAGTACGGAACGTGAAACTGTAACATCTTAAGTATTCACACAAGTACGGAACGTGAAACTATAACATCTTAAGTATTCACACAAGTACGGAACATGAAACTGTAACAGCCTAGGTATATAAACAAGTGCGGAACATGAAACTGTAACAGCTTAAGTATATAAACAAGTACGGAACGTGAAACTGTAACATCTTAAGTATTCACACAAGTACGGAACGTGAAACTGTAACATCTTAAGTATTCACACAAGTACGGAACATGAAACTGTAACAGCCTAGGTATATAAACAAGTGCGGAACGTGAAACTGTAACAACTTAAATATACAAACAAGTACGGAACATGAAACTGTAACAGCCTAGGTATACAAACAAGTGCGGAACGTGAAACTGTTACAACTTAAGTATACAAACAAGTTCGGAACGTGAAACTGAACCAGCTTAAGTATACAAACAAGTGCGGAACGTGAAGCTGTAACAGGTTAAGTATTCACACAAGTGCGAAACCTGAAACTGAACCAGCTTAAATATATAAACAAGTACAGAACGTGAAACTGTAACAGCTTAAGTATATAAACAAGTACGGAACGTGAAACTGTAGCATCTTAAGAATATAAACAAGTACGGAACGTGAAACTGTAACAGCTTAAGTATACAAGCAACTGCGGAACATGAAACTGTAACAGCTTAAATATACAAACAAGTGCGGAACGTGAAACTGTAACATCTTAAATACACAAACAATTCCGGAACATGAAACTGAACCAGCTTCAGTATACAAGCAACGGCGGAACATGAAACTGTACCAGCTTCAGTATACAAGCAACTGCGGAACATGAAACTGTACCAGCTTAAGTATACAAGCAACTGCGACGTAGATTGTAGACGGCCTGCGTACGCGTCTTACCTGGTTGATCAATTTCAGGTATGTACAAAACAATCAAATAATTCCTGTTAAGTCGTTTTTCTCTGTAGTTCACGGAGGCGTTCCTTGAATGTCAAGCAGTTTCTTCAAGACGTTTTCCCTTCAAGTTAAGAAACAACAGAAAGGTCGAATCCAAGAAAACAAACTTAGCCTATGACGCCATTGATGCAGTGCAAAAGAGTTCGGATATGGTCATTTAATATTCGTCAGGGCGGTGGGATGTGTTTGTTTGAGACAAAACATTCAGTCAGCGTGATAGAAGCCAAATACGTATATACCCGCAACATGTTTTTCGGAATATCTGGCATGTCCAGTGAACGATATATGTTTCTAAAACGTGAGGACAAATTATTCTTCAAGCATTTTCTGAAACAGATTGTTATTTTCCAATCGAAGCGAATGTAGCTTAACGGCGTACGTTGTAAAGCTTTCATTTTTCGTAGACATGTGAAGGTCATTTCCAAATTTGACGCAGCAGTTTCCTACTTTGACTTGTACCTTATGTGTTGTTTTTTTCAGGTGAAAATTGACTTGCCATTGCGTGTATTTGTGACGGTTGCCACCGGTGGGCAAGATATGCTCATCTTTTCGCGAATCATTATTTCATAGCGATTCATCAACACATGTTCATGCTATAGTCGGAATATGTGAGTAAGTACCGTGACTGACCGCCACCGTTTTAGAGTAAGTACTGTGACTGACGACAACCATCGTTAGAGAGTAAGTACTATGACCGATGACCTCCGTTATAGAGTAAGTACTGTGACTACGATCTATGTTAAGGAGTAAGTACTGTGACTGACGACCTCCATTACAGAGTAAGTACTGTGACTGTGACCTCCGTTAAGGAGTAAGTACTGTGACTGCGATCTACGTTAAGGAGTAAGTGCTGTGACTGACGACCTCCGTTAAAGAGTAAGTACTGTGACTGTGACCTCCGTTAAGGAGTAAGTACTGTGACTGACGACCTCCGTTACAGAGTAAGTACTGTGACTGTGACCTCCGTTAAGGAGTAAGTACTATGCCTGACGACCTCCGTTAAGGAGCAAGTACTGTGACTGACGACCTCCGTTAAGGAGTAAGTACTGTGACTGACGACCTCCGTTAAGGAGCAAGTACTGTGACTGACGACCTCCGTTAAGGAGCAAGTACTGTGACTGACGACCTCCCTTAAGGAGCAAGTACTGTGACTGACGACCTCCGTCAGAAAGTGGTGTACTGTCGCAATCGTGAATCGTTGTGTCCATGCGCCGACACGACACCGCCATGTTTTGCATCAAATGAATTGTGTGATCCTTGTGATTAATTAATTACACGCGCACACGAGTGCCAAATATCCTAAGATCTATTTCCGTGAAAGCTGCTGCAACGCAACTGATCTATGGCACCTACTGACGCCCATAGCAACCACAGTGGCTGTCGACGAGGCCAATCCCGGGGGATAGTATTTGCATTTTAATCGACGAATCATTTCTCAGCGTCCTCGTCGATAAATGCCACCTGAGGCACAAAATTAATTTCTGTGATGTACCTTTCACTCCTCGGGCTTCAGGCTTTGGCTGCGATTGTGTCAATTAGATTGGCGGTAATGAATAACGTCAATGTCAGCCATGTTAGTCGATTCTTGAATGATACAGATATATCAGAATCAATGAGGTAGAATATCCGTTAATGCTACAAATATATCAGAATCGGTTATGTGAAAATAGCCGTTAATGTTACAAATATATCACAATCAGTAATGTGGAAATATCCGTTAAAGTAACACATATATCAGAATCGGTCATGTGGAAATATCCGTTAATGTAACAAATATATCAGAATCGGTTATGTGGAAATATCCGTTAAAGTAACATATATATCAGAATCGGTTATGTGGAAATATCCGTTAATGTTACAAATAGATCAGAATCGATTATGTGGAAATACCCGTTAAAGTAACACATATATCAGAATCGGTTATGTGGAAATGTCCGTTAATGTTACATATACATCAGAATCGATTATGTGGAAATATCCGTTAAAGTAACATATATATCAGAATCGGTTATGTGGAAATATCCGTTAATGCTACAAATATATCAGAATCGATAATGTGGAAATGTCCGTTTATGTAACAAATATATCAGAATCGATTATGTGGAAATATCCGTTAATGTAACAAATATATCAGAATCGATTATGTGGAAATATCCGTTAATGTTACAAATATATCAGAATCGATAATGTGGAAATGTCCGTTAATGTAACAAATATATCAGAATCGATTATGTGGAAATGTCCGTTAATGTTACATATACATCAGAATCGATTATGTGGAAATATCCGTTAAAGTAACACATATATCAGTATCGGTTATGTGGAAATGTCCGTTAATGCTACAAATATATCAGAATCGATAATTTGGAAATGTCCGTTAATGTAACAAATATATCAGAATCGATTATGTGGAAATGTCCGTTATTGTTACATATATATCAGAATCGATTATGTGGAAATGTCCGTTAATGTAACAAATATATCAGAATCGATTATGTGGAAATGTCCGTTAAAGTAACACATATATCAGAATCGGTTATGTGGAAATGTCCGTTAATGCTACAAATATATCAGAATCAATAATGTGGAAATGTCCGTTAATGTAACACATATATCAGAATCGGTTATGTGGAAATGTCCGTTAATGTTACATATACATCAGAATCGATTATGTGGAAATATCCGTTAATGTTACAAATAGATCAGAATCGATAATGTGGAAATGTCCGTTAATGTAACAAATATATCAGAATCGATTATGTGGAAATGTCCGTTAATGTTACATATACATCAGAATCGATTATGTGGAAATATCCGTTAAAGTAACACATATATCAGTATCGGTTATGTGGAAATGTCCGTTAATGCTACAAATATATCAGAATCGATAATTTGGAAATGTCCGTTAATGTAACAAATATATCAGAATCGATTATGTGGAAATGTCCGTTATTGTTACATATATATCAGAATCGATTATGTGGAAATGTCCGTTAATGTAACAAATATATCAGAATCGATTATGTGGAAATGTCCGTTAAAGTAACACATATATCAGAATCGGTTATGTGGAAATGTCCGTTAATGCTACAAATATATCAGAATCAATAATGTGGAAATGTCCGTTAATGTAACACATATATCAGAATCGGTTATGTGGAAATGTCCGTTAATGTTACATATACATCAGAATCGATTATGTGGAAATATCCGTTAAAGTAACACATATATCAGAATCGATTATGTGGAAATATCCGTTAATGTAACAAATATATCAGAGATATCCATCAATGCTCGTTGATTTATCTCCGGGATCACCAGGTTCTCTGCTTTCTCCATTACGTATCAGAATCAGTGATGGATGTCACTGAAGAATATGAATGTAATGTAATACAACATATTATAGATGCCCAGTTTTATTTCATTTTATACAGAAATGTGAAATATATAACGTCAGTGTCAGAAAGTAATGTCTCGATTATCCGCCGAGACAGATTCTATTGGGAGTAAAAGGCAAAATAGTGATTAAAACGGTATGAATGGATCACTAAAAGACATTGATGACACCAGGTGTTTGAAAAGGGTAAGTATGTCCTGCTCTACCGTCAGCACCCGCTCCTCATACTATTTGCATACAAAAGTGGCCTTTATATATTCGAGTCGTGACAATCAACTCGAGACGCAGTCGAGACAATAATCGAGTTAAGACGATCCAGTGATTGTCATGTCTGTACATACCCTTAAAATTAGCCATGCCCCGTTAGTCCCGTTCTTCTTTTGTTTAACTTCGGATTCAACACTATTCCACTGTATCACGACTGCAAATAATTGTCGGGTCGGTGGTTGATAGAATGGGCAACGTCCCACGCCTGTTACTATGCCAGGTAATTAACCAAATCAATTATGATAAGCAAAAGAGTGCTTTGGGACCAGTTTGGGGGAAAATGCTGTTGTAAATGTCTGTCAATAATAACAACATCAATTACATTAGTTAATCCTGTCTGTGTCACTGAATGTTGTGGAATCACTGTTTGAAAAGTGTCAAACTGTACCAGAACACTTTTTGAATTGTACAATCTTCGTTACGGGACAAGGTTATTAGGATATATTCCCCCGCAGTGGACGTCATCCTACACTTGATCATACGTTTTTTTATTGTTTTTTTTATCAGGGTTGCATTATTTAAGGACTGAGTAAAGTGGCATTGTAAATATGTGGAGGACATTTCTAAATGAAACGTATCAGTGATCAAATGATGTCCGATAATGTTCCCATTTTTTCAGGTGTTTTCTTTACCGACTCCGTGGTCTAATTGTAGAGCGTCCGCCCGAGGAGCGGAAGGTCCGGGGTTCGATCCCCGGCCGCGTCATACCAAAAGACGTTATGAGATGGTACTTGTTGTTACCCTGTCTGACACTCAGCATTAAGGGGCTAAAACAAGGACTTGTCGTCTCGGAGTCAGTATACTGTGTCTGAGTGGGGTATTCATGTTAAACTGTGGCATAGTATCTCAGTAGGCTAGTACTATCAATCGGCATCAGTCCTGACTAGTACAAGCAGTCACACACACACACACACACACACACACACACACATTCATGCATGTCGTTAGAATGTTATTGGCAGTGTGGGTTAAGTTCCAATCAGTGGTCACTGTAGCTACCTCACCGCTGGTTCTGACGGACGATAGCAGAGCCATTTGTCTTCATTAGACCACCTACAGAGCATTTCCGACACGATTCCGCAAGTGCTCCCTTGTGGTTACAATCGATGGTCGCACCGTGGCCACCATCCTAGCTTTCCGCCTCTGCTTCTTTCAGTTTTAAGAAAAAACATGTTTCCTCATCGCCTTATTTATTGTAAAGTCTTCAGGGATTTTGCTAGTTTCGCTGCCAAAGTAAACGGCTTGGCGGAGGACAGCGAGTGAACCACTATAACCAACCTGATTACTGTTTCCGATGGGAGCCTCGACTTGTTTTTGTTCGCTCATTTACGTAAGATTAATTTGGTATGCGTCGTGTTATCTCATTGGTTTCCAAATTAACAGTTTTTCAAAACCGTTTTCAGCAAATTGTGGAATGAAAATGTTTGCATTCATTGTAGAATTCATCTGTGTTTATTGGGAACACGCCTTTTAAAAAAGATCACAAACACAATTAACTACATTTTCTATCCTAATGTGGCAAACACACTCATATCAAAAGGTAAATTCAAAAGTGAACTTCTGCTGCCAAAATGGTTCGTCAGTATATCTGAATGACTTAAAAACTAACACCTCTAAATAAAACCCTTTCCATAATGATAAGAATGTACTGCTAAGAGCAGACTCGTTTTTACGACTTCGACTATATCATGAGCATGTGTTCACTATCGACCAGTGATGATACCAAGTGTTCGCGAAAAGGTGAGTCAAAAATGGGTCTTGCATCAGACATCATTTTTATCACAAGCAGTTTTATTTGCAGGGTCATTTGGGCAATTGAGAATTGTTATGAAAGTAAATCTCCTTGTGTGCATTGGCAGTTGAGGTGTCGGTGGGTGGATCTGTTGTGTTGTGTCGGTAGGTTGTGATGTGACAGTTAGTACTTCGTTTGTCATTCCTGCAATACTGGGCTATTTATCGCATGTAGCGGCTGTGGTGACATGTGTATCTTCAAACTCGATGTTAGAATTGACAACATTATGTGATGATGTAATTGTAGATATGTATCCCTAGAGTGACCAGTCTGATTACTGTCGGAGATCATGCTGATGTGCCTGTTGAGGCAGGGGAAGGAGAATGCTTCCAATGTGGCTCTGGGGAAGAGAGTCGGCGAGGGGTGTGTTAGTCCTGCACCATGACCGTGGAATATATTTATTTTATGAAAAAATAATAATCTAGAAATGCATACAAAAGCAAGTCTAGCCAGCTCAAGCTAGCTCTATTCCACATAGGGAATTTTTTTATTTTTAGAGTCAAGAAGGATATTGTGTAATATAAGATTTCAGAGACTAAATGTTAGTCTAGGGGTGTGTGTGTTCAAGGAGTTGGGTAGAGTAGGAGAAACTATTAGAAGGAGAGGACGTTTGAGGGGTTGTGCTTGGAGTGGTAGATGCGTTTAGATGGGAAACACTTACAGATGAATTATATTCTGATACTGATTCAAAGGCAATTGATTTAAAAGGAAATGCATGTATTAGTACACATAATGTCTGAAGTTTGTTTCAAAAACAAGCATAGGGGTGACGTATAGGGAAGTTACATTTCGCGCATATCGCAATCGCTTTAGTAAAGGGAAAGGTTTCAATTGGGACTCGCGCCAACTTTGCCACAGATCAGACATGGCATACAACCTTTATGCCATCTCGCATTTTCCTACTTTTAGAAAATGTTATGAAGACGTGACAACGGGACAATGCCCATTACATTAATCCATACATTTCAATGCTTTCAGAAAGGCATTTTCAAATTAGCACTTGAGTACTTTTGTATGTGCCGTTTACGGAATTGACCCGTATTGTATGGGTCATAGATAAGGACTGCATTAAACTAACAGCTTGATATGATTGTGTATTGATTAAGATATACGTGTTGTGTTGTGTCGTATCGTGTCGCGGATAGCTGTGCTGTGCTGTGCTGTGCTGTGTTGTGCTATATATATCACCTTGATGATCAGTTTTGCCAAGGTTCATCTTTATAATACGAGTGTCTCAAAGTATGTTTACAGTGTTTGGACAAATAAGGTTTCTAATATATCTATCCATGGTGACGTTTCTTTTGCGGTTCAGTATATATATATAATCAGAGAGAGAGAGAGAGAGAGAGAGAGAGAGAGAGATAAAATAATCATGTCAATAAAATAATCATGACAATGATAATGTTATCGAATAGTTTACAATATTGTGTCAGGTTCTTAAACTTGTGTCATATTGTTAACACAATGTTCTCTCGTATGGGTAATTCCGAAATGAGCTTAATGATTACGATCATAGTCTTCATACAGTTTCGTGGCTTGCCTCTCTTAGAAAAGGTTATATTTACAGGGGCGCGTACAGACATATCTTCACGACGCCTGTTCACCGAGGGTGTGTTGTTGAATGTCACGTGCAGTGCGCAAAGCTAGGAAGAGGAACCAGCTTGTGACGAGATGTGTGGAAAATAGCCGCATCTGCCTCCCTTGGTGCCAGCTTTCTTCGGCTGAAAATAGCAGCTAAAACTGTGCAATCAATACTTTCTCTAAGACAAAAATCAAACAGTTCCTTTCATATGATCATAAAAGAGCCACCTCTCGGCCTTCGTTATTAATAAAATGTTTCTTTCCAGTACATTGCATTGATAAATCAGGAGTGGTGAGGTAATGTATGAACAGTTTACAGATGTTTACATTAAGATAACCGCACAATGTGCATATCATGTCTATTGCCAATAGATCATTTGCTTCATGAAAGAGTATGTGTACAAACAAAACAAGGATGTGCTGTACAATGTGTTTCTCCTTCAACACTACTAAACAGATATAACTTATGAAATCTCCCTGTATACAGCTAGGTCGGTGTGAACGAAGATGTGTTGTACAATGTGTGTCTCCCTGTATTTGATAGGGATTCATAAACACATGCTTGTGATATCGTAGGAATCTTACAATGAGCATAGATTATCGGAAGCGAGTTGTTCGCATGTTTTTGTTTTTACAGATCGACGATGCTACTCCTACCTGTCATGGGGGTTCGCTACTTAGCTAGTATGTTTTACAGATAGACGGTGCTACTCAAAACTGTCATCGGTGTTCCCTCGTTAGGTTTACAGATTGACGATGCTACTCCGAACTGTCATGGGCGTTCGCTACTTAGCTATGTTTTACAGATAGACGATGCTACTCCTACCTGTCATCAGTGTTCCCTTGTTAGGTTTACAGATCAACGATGCTACTCCGAACTGTCATCGGTGTTCCCTTGTTAGTTTTACAGATTGACGACGCTACTCCGAACTGTCATCGATGTTCCCTTGTTAGGTTTACAGATCGACGATGCTACTCCGAACTGTCATCGGTGTTCCCTTGTTAGTTTTACAGATTGACGATGCTACTCCGAACTGTCATCGGTTTTCCCTTGTTAGTTTTACAGATTGACGATGCTACTCCGAACTGTCATCGGTTTTCCCTTGTTAGTTTTACAGATTGACGATGCTACTCCGAACTGTCATCGGTTTTCCCTTGTTAGTTTTACAGATTGACGATGCTACTGCGAACTGTCATCGGTTTTCCCTTGTTCATTTTACAGATTGACGATGCTACTCCGAACTGTCATCGGTGTTCCCTTGTTAGGTTTACAGATTGACGATGCTACTCCGAACTGTCATCGGTTTTCCCTTGTTCATTTTACAGATTGGCGATGCTACTCCGAACTGTCATCGGTGTTCCCTTGTTAGGTTTACAGATCGACGATGCTACTCCGAACTGTCATCGGTGTTCCCGTGTTAAATTACAGATCGACGATGCTACTCCGAACTGTCATCGGGATCCGCTACTGAGCTATGTTTTACAGATCGACGATCTACTCCTATCTGTCATCGGGGATCGCTTCTTAGCTGTGCAGATCGATGATGCTACTACGATGTGATCAGGATTAGTTTCTTAGTATAGGCAATGCTACACTGACCTGTCATCAAGGTTCGCATCTTCCTTACATTAACAGAACGACATTGCTACTTCGACCCGTCATCATGCCTAGGTTCTTGGTTTTGGTTTTGGTTTGGTTTATGAGCCCTTATAATAATTATTATTTAATATTGTCATGACAAGTCAGACTACTTGTATACCTCGGACAGTGATTTGGTCATGTTGGTCATACTAGCATGTTAAAGCCATTAAGGTACATAATGAAATGTACACCTCAGCCGCGTCCTTCATTGAAACTTTTTATATTATTGTGACCATTTGTCTATTTTAGTATGTAACACGTAAATATGACTAGGCAGTTCAGTTCCATCAGCTTAAAAAAATTAAGTAAAGACATTTTTGACAAAATCGCACGTTCAAGTGCAGGAGACATATAAAATGACGAAGCCTAAAGGATGGGTTAGGGTTACGCAAACATTATTAATGGAGCAGATATTTCTGGCTATCTTCCTGCTTTACAGCCCCTCACTTGACCTTACATGTTGTGACCAAAACACAACTATACACAAATCTGGACACGTAAATCGGAACCAGAACTCAGCGTCCGACGTGCGTAATTATATTATTATATAAGTTGTTCCGTGGGGTGTACAGTATTAACGCAAGGAATTACATTCTGTTGTGTTCACAATAGCAAACCATCAAGGCGTAAACGACAAGTATCCATTCTCTGTGACAGCCACTTCTGAAACGTAATTACCCAGTTGTAACTTAATATCAGAGAGGAATGCTATGAAGTATAACGCCAAAGCCAAAACCGACAACGTTTCTCTCCACTTGTAATGTGAATGGCAGACTTTCCCCTTATCTTGAGTGCATTATTACACGTCAACACATGTCATAATGGACTATTTATAACTGACATGGTCTTTGTGTTTGTAGTTATAAATGTTTGAACAAATGTGTGGTATGAGGTTCTCACTTGCGGTGTGTAGTTGGTGTTGTGTATGGGCCTCGGGCCTTCATGCAAAAACCCTTCTTCTACATATGCCTTCCGTTAAATAATAACATAGATAACTGGACACTTGAGTGTTGAAACTATGTATGTTTAAATAAGTAAAACACTGGTGGTTTGATTATGACTAGCAAGACACTGATAAGGGTATTTTGAAACTGCGTTAAACTGTATATTTGGTACACCTTGATAATGAAGGTGAGGTAAAATTGGGTTTATTGCAAGAGTCTTGGAGGCATGCACGCCGATAGTACTAGCATTTTAACATGAATACTCCACTCAGACACAGTATACTGACTCCGAGCCGACCAGTACTTGTTTTATCCCCTTAATGCCGAGCGCCAGACAGGGCAACAACAAGTATATTCTTTTAACGTTTTTTTGATATGACGTGGCCGGGAATCGAACCTAGGACCTTCTGCCCTCCGGGCGGACAACCTTCCACTAGACCACGGAGGCGTCCTTCGACATTTAAACTATGTATGTTTGAATAAGTAGAACACTGGTGGTTTGATTATGACTTTCAATGTACAGATAAGGGTATTTTGGAACTGTGTTAATCTGTTAAATTGTACAACTACGCAGTGCGGAGGTTCTCTTATCGACAGTGAGTGTAAGAGGACGAAAACAATTGTGAGTTATTTTGATTATGAAAGTGACATCGAAGTCTCATTACCCATTTAAAGTGACATAACTACATTTAGACCGATGAAACAGTGAAAACTTAGCATCAGATCCAATAACATATATATGCTGTGTGTAAATTCATCAGTGTGTCTGCAGACAAGATTGCATGGTTAACAAGATCATGAGCATTTTTGTATGATCAGAACAAAGTAAGGTAACACAACTGTTCAAACTCTGCGTGATATCAATGTCCATCATTGACTGTGAATCTGATGTTTTTTTGACACCTTGATAGCATGTGGCGACTAGTGTCTCGGAGGAAGCTAGAAAAAAAACACTTCATAAGTCACAAGAAATGACACATTCCGATTGAAACAATCAAGAGCTTCAAAATGAGGTTATACCGAGATGCCCTTTATTAAAAGTTCCCATTAGTTGCGACATTACAAATTATGGAAAATTGACGAATTTGACAGTACAACATGCAGATGTTACATTCAAACCTTAAACCTTGTGACGTGTTTATGACTAGTTAAAATAACCACGGCAACGCTCTGCATAGATCTATAAAACATAACGATTCGTGAAACTTTTATTCCAAACTAAATCCGTTTTGAGCGGGATATTATATTAATAGACTTTGCTGCGATTCACTTGAAGACAAAGCAAACTGTCAGATTTCAGTCGAACACATATTACTGGAAATGTTTTTAGACAGAATGAAGTATACACTGATGACTTCAGAACGGATATGTGAATCTTCACCTGAAAGTGTTTACTATGCCGTTACTTTATATAACTGTAATCCAAGCAAACCTATTCCGATAGCAATTATGTTGCTATTCTTCCTGCCGGGCGGAACAGGTAACAGACTTTCGGGCAATGTGATTTTTCATGATTACTAAAAAACGGATGTCTTAGTCACAATACAAACTTCACATCTAGTCACAGAGAAGACAGGGGGAACATGTCTACATGAGTTGTAACATGTTACCAGGTAAAATACGGAAATATATTTTACCCCGATCAGTATCCAGTTGATTTGAAATCATTGAAACCATCAACGGGATTCTAAATATTGTGAATTTCCGATTCTAATGCGATACCTAACCCTAATGGGTTAATGAATATATCTCAGCTGTTCGTTTCGATGTCATTTCCCCTACACACTCACGCACACACACGTATAGAAGCCAGGCTGTCCAGGGTCTTCCTATATTTATATGTTCGAAAGTAACACTTCATAAAACATATGGCTTTTGTAAATATCACCGCAGCATATGAAAGAAACACTAATCCACCTATATCCCGACTGCATGCCTTTAAAAAAATGTCGGGTCGGAAAACAATTGTTTCATAAAATAGGCAACTTCCCAAACTGCCTTGTCATACGACACGCAATGAACTAAGTCAATCTATTTTAGGAGAGAAAATATGTTGTGAATGATCAGGGTTGCAACATTCGAGGACTTCGTAATGATGTATTGTAAACTTGTGGAGGACATTTCCAAATTCAACGTATCAGTGAACAAAATAACGTGCGATACAATTCTATATTTTGACATGTACCAAATGTTCACGTGCTTTTTTTACAGGTGAACAACTGACTTGCTTTTGCAAGAAATGTTTATGACGGGTGCCACCGGTGGGACAGGATACGCTAACCTTTTCGCGAACACTTCGTATCATCATTATTTGATAGTGATTCATAAACACATGCTCATAATGTAGACTGAATCGTCGAGCAGATATCTTATAATTCATGCCAAGTGTTTTGTCGCTTAGATTTATATTTTGTGAGAGATGAATCCGGCAAATGATTAAGGCTGAAATACAAGGGTGACTAGAATGTTATTGGCTATGTGGGTTAAGTTCCAATCAGTGGTCACTGTAGCTACCTCACCGCTGGTTCTGACGGACGATAGCAGAGCCGTTTGTCTTCATTAGACCACCTACAGAGCATTTCCGACACGATTCCGCAAGTGCTCCCTTGTGGTTACAATCGATGGTCGCACCGTGGCCACCATCCTAGCTTTCCGCCTCTGCTTCTTTCAGTTTTAAGAAAAACTCTGTTCCCTCATCACCTTATTTATGTGTAAAGTCTTCAGGGATTTTGCTAGTTTCGCTGCCAAAGTAAACGGCTTGGCGGACAGCGAGTGAACCACTATAACCAACCTGATTACACTTTCCGATGGGAGCCTCGACTTGTTTTTGTTCGCTCATTTACGTAAGATTTAATTTGGTATGCGTCGTGTTATCTCATTGGTTTCCAAATTAACAGTTTTTCAAAACCTTTTTCAGCAAATGTTTTTGTGGAATGAAAATGTTTGCATTCATTGTACAATCCATCTGTTTGTATTGGGAACACAACTTTTAAAAAAGATTACAAACACAATAAACCATATTTTCTATTCCAAAGTGGCAAACACACTCATATCAAAAGGTAAATTCAAGAGTAAACTTCTGCTGCCAAAATGGTTCGTCAGTACATCTGAATGACTTAAAAACTAACACCTCTAAATAAAACCCTTTCCATAATGATAAAAATTTACTGCTAAGAGCAGAGTTGATTTTACGATTTCGACTACATCATGAGAATGTGTTCGCGAAAAGGTGAGTCAAAAATGGGTCTTGCATCAGACATCATTTTTGTTACAAGCAGTTTTATTTGCAGGGTCATTTGGGCAATTGAAAATTGTTTTGAGAGTAAATCTCCTTGTGTGCATTTGCAGTTGAGGTAATGGTGGGTGGATCTGTTGTGTTGTGTCGGTAGGTAAATCTGTTGTGATGTGACAGTTAGTACTTCGTTTGTCATTCTTGCAATACTGGGCTTTTTATCGCATGTAGCGGCTGTTGTGACATGTGTATCTTCAAACTCGATGTTAGAATTGACAACGATGATGTAAATGTAGATATGTATCCCTAGAGTGACCTGTCTGATTACTGTCGGAGATCATGCTAATGTGCCTGTTGAGGCAGGGGAAGGAGAATGCTTCCATTGTGGCTCTGGGGAAGAGGGTCGGCGAGGGGTGTGTCTACAAGGACTGTAGTAGGAGTGTGGTTCAAGGTGTAAGGCAGAGAAGTGGCATCTGGTTTTGGTAAGACTGTGGTTCAAGGAGTAGGACAGAGTAGCCTCAGTAAGAGTGAGGAAGGCGGGTCGGGATGGTAAATGGGTTTTTATGGGAAACACGTATTCGGTTATGTCACAGGTCCTGTACTGTACACAGCCCCCCCCCCCCCCCCCCCCCCCCCCGCGGCCACCAAGCTTGGTTCGCTCACCAGCTTAAGATATGTATGGTCGTCAATCACCAAGGCCCCTGGGACTGGCAAATATGATTTAAACAATACTTATTTCCAAAATAATGGAACAGGATTGCTGAACAGGAAAAGCCTATTTAAACACCTCTCCCTAGGACTTTAACAATTAAAAAGAGTAAACTGTACATAACATAAAGTTAGATTAATTGTTCTTACTGTCGCAAATATTATGAGTTTCGAATATACAAGTCACACACAAATACACACATACATATATCGGTACATGACCAAACCGGTGCAGCCATGCACATGTACGTATACACATATATGCTTGTACACTCATACCTCTACATACCAGCATGTCACACATACAAACAACTATTTGATTGATGTAATTGTCAAGAAGACACATATTTAATTTTTAAATCTTTTTGAACAAATGAACAGATTGTACAAAGCAAGGTTAGTATCAGTAGATGTTGTAGCATTTACAGACATAAGGAGGAACAATATTACGTAGATATTCAGGGGCCACCTTGTCAACCATTTTGTAAAATGTTTTCAATTTATGAGATTGTCGTTTTTTTTTATAAGGGTGTAAGGTTAGTTTCAAAGTATAGAGACTCGTGACTGGTACCACGAGTAGCTCCACAAATTGTTCTCAGTGCGTCTAAATCTAGCCTTTCCAATACCAACGCTTGTTCTTAAGAACAATTATTCAATACCTGGTCACAATTGTCGAATATTGGTAAAATAAATGATATTTATATATTCTCTAACGTTTTTCTCGACAGGCGGTATTTCTAAAGCAGTTAATCATTGGGCTTACTTTATCTACTACATTATCTACTAGTATATGATTTGACCAGTAGCCATCTTGCATTAAAATTAGACCTTGGTGTTTGTGCGATGAGACCTCTGTTATTTGAGTACCTTTCATTTTAAGAACAGGTTTCTGGCTTGGTTATTTTTGGGAAAACATTAAGGTTTCAGTTTTGTGTGGATTAAACGTTACTTGCCATTTATTCGCCCATAGGGAAATCCTCTTTAGGTCAGGATTTTAATTACTCGCTGTCTGTGTTTGAATCATCGACAATAATATAAACTGACGTATCATCTGCAAAGAGACGTATATTTCTGTCTATATCACCAACCAGGTCATTTATAAATATATAAAATAACAATAGTCGTAGGACCGATCGCTGTGGAATACCTATCACGACGGATTTTAATTGTGATTCTTTACCATTTAAAACCACATTTTGTATTTTATTTGGTAGATAACTGTCAAATATTTCGACAATTTACCTCGAATTCCACATGAAGATAACTCATAGAGTAGTGCTTCATGTCAAACCTCATCAAAGGCCTTGCTAATGTCACAAAACACCGCCCTTACTTATTTTCGATTGTCTAGAGTATTCGTAATAAAATTATACAGATCTAATAATGGATAGTTCATGGAATCGCCTGGTATAAAGCCTGACTGTTGTCTTTGACGAAGTTAAACACATGGTTTATGGATAAAGCTTTCAAATACATTTGCCAAACAACTTGTTAGTGCGATTGGTCCATAATAACTGCATTCATTTACATTTCCTTTTTTGTCGATTGGCGATGCAGATACTAATTTCCATTTTGATGGAAATCAGAAAAATTAAGTGACCTGTTAAAAATCAATGATAATTGGAGGGATATACCTTTTGTAAAAGCTTTTATAAGTTTATTATTAATCCCTTGGATGCCCCGTATGCCTTGGTAGTCTCAACTGAAAGTAAAACATCTTGAATTTCCCCTGGAGTGAGGACAATATGGTCACTCAGTACATACAGCTGGCAATGTTTTTGACGGGAATTCGACTATCGATTGTTCAGAGGAATAGTCGTTTACAACATTAGGGGGGGGGGGCAAGGGTTATGTTTCTAGGTTTGTCAGCACCATACCCGTGCTCGCGGGTTTCACCGAAGTGGTAAACGTCTAAGACCTGCATCACTTCGGGCTTTCCTCCCACATTAAGCTTACACGCCGCGATATGATTGGAATACTGCTAAAGGCGGCGTTAAACCCAACTCACTCACTCTACATACACCGTCATCATCATAAATCTTATCTTTATATACAATAGCTGGAAAGATAATATTTGGATTATTGTTTTTCTAAAAATCGCTTCACCAAACTCCATCAAGTTTTAGAATCTCGGGAATTATTCATTTCTTCATCTATTTGTTTTGCAGTAATTTTGATTTGCAACGCTAATAGAGGTGGCAACTTGATAAGATAAGATTTTCCAATCCAAGGGATAGTTTCTATGTTTACGTTTGCGTTTACGCATTAAACGACGGATCTCATTGACTGACAAATATGAACATGGAAATGGAAAGAGCGGACTTATGTTCAGAAATTACAGTTGTTGAGAGTCCGCCCAACTTTCAGAAAACCAGCCAATTTCTCGAAAGAATCAGCCAAGCCCAACTGAAGGGAATCCCTCTGGACACCAGAAAAGCTGTGAAAGTCAAAAGACAGCCAACATGACACTTATTGAAGCCGCGCTACAAATGTCCCTGACCATTTTCAGCACACACTCACGTTCTCCGGAACTGAAAACTAAGTAAAAATCGATTATAGTGCCCTCTGGGCTCAAGACATGCTTAGAGGAAAACATCCTCAATTCAGTCCACCGTAACATCGAACAGAAAAGACTAAGAATGGTCTCATCAGAGTCGAAGACACAACAGAATATAAGATCACAAAACCAATGGGAAAAAGTAGTCTTTAGCGCAGACTTCTCTGAAGATCTTAATAAGATCCAAACAGCTCAAGCTATTGCCAAAGGGATGTTCACAACAATTATATAAGAATACATATTTGTGAAAGAGGCTACGTCGGGGACAACCTGACAGAATCAATTGACACGCCCAAAAGCATTAACGAAATCAAACTAAACTGGACTGTCCAAAGTGGCTTAGTAACGTCAGGTGCGCTGTACACCTGGACCCACAAAATCACTGACGACCAGTTTTATCAACATATCTGTCAAGCTCAAAAGAAAATCACTCAACCATCAATCGGCGTTCAGAATCAAATTAATGTGCACAACCAACACAAGTAGTAATACGCACCTGAAAATGGCAGTCATTCCTCGACCACCTTAATCTAGGACATAGAAACTATGCCATACAGGAAAATGCCAACACAATGCACAAACTGAGCGCTGTATGACATACTGTATGACGTAGAAAAAACCATCATGTTACCAGCCATCTAAGTGCAAAAACTGCTCCCATTTTTTGTAAAGAAAACTGCAACACTTGGTATACAAACTGCAACACTTGGTATACAAACTGCAACACTTGGTATACAAACTGCAACACTTGGTATACAAACTGCAACACTTGGTATACAAACTGCAACAAAGAGGGTAATTCATCCTTGACGCCAAAATGTTCAAAACGCTTGCTCATCAGCAAACGCATAAATAAATCTGTTCAACTCACTGAGGTCTAAAAGACCCAAGCGACTACTAATCACTCTTATGAGCAAACAATCGAATCTGTGAGCTCTGATCCGCCGGTAAACTGTATGCGCAATATAGAAATGATTTATGCCCGGTGACAAGGGAGGAGGACTTTTCATCGTTGTCCACGACAAATGTACCTTCCAAAATATCAAAACAAATGTAGGAAACCTCGAAACTCAAGTAATCTCCTTAAAACTGGCAAATGGCAAATGGCACAGGGTTACCCTTGACACAAACACGGAAGAGCTAACGAGGCTACCTTAAATAATAGGCGAAATGGGATCCTTTGTGACTTTAATGCCCACAGTGTTTTATGGAAAGACAGGAATGGTTTGTGCAAATACGTGACAATCTCATTAACTCTAAACAACGGGAGTCCTATACGTTATGACCATGACTGCAAAACGTGGAGTTCAATTGACCTCACAATTGCCACCAACAACCTCGCCTCACATAGCCAATGGCAAGTCCATGATGACACTTGGGGAAGCGACCACCTTCCCATACTCACCTAAATAGGTAGCCCACCACATTTAGAGGAACAGGCCAATCCTCAGCCCACATGGGACCATGCAAATAATGATTGACCCAAATTCATGAAGGAATGTACATCATTCAAATCCTCAGATATTGCTTTGGATAATCCTGACCATTTTTGCCAAACTCTCATCTCAGCAATTATTGCCGCAACTGAAACATCAATGATCCCCAATAAATCCCACAAAACCGGCAAAACTCCGGTACCATGGTGGAACAGGGAAATAGCAAAAGCTAGAAGAGTGAGAAGGAAAGCCCTTAATAGGACAAAAAGGGATAAATCAGTCTTCGTCGAGTCCGAGCAGCCTGGACAAAAGTAAAACACCTCATAGACGATTCTAAAAGTGTCATGGCAGACTTTCTGCAAATCTTCAAGTGAAATAAAACAAATACTAAAACAGTGTAGACAGTCAAAATACACGCAATCAGGGGCGAGCATAAACCTACAAAAATTCCTAAGTTAGCCAACTCCCATTCGTCAAAGAAAAGGCCAATTTTCTACCAGAGCACTTCTCTCATCTGTCAGCAGCAACAAAAAATGCAGCAAAGAATTCAAATAGGAAACATGCTTGTGCCTAAGATATCAAAACAGCCGCAAAGCAAGCAGGAATACAATACACCATTCTCTGTGACAGAGTTTGATGATGCTAAACAACAGAGAAAACCAGTGCACCTCCTCTTTGCACAACCAGTTACGAGATATTGAAAAACCTACCTGATCAAACCAACAGCTTACTTGTACATCACGATATAGTCCAAAGGAGAAGTCCCAAAAGCATGGAAACATGCTGCGGTTTTCCCGCTTCTAACGGAAGGGAAAGACGAAGTCCTACCAAACTCTTATCAACCGATCTCACTCGCTTGAAACATGTGCAAGCCATGGTTACCAAAATGCTCATGCATTACCTTAAAACTGGCAACCACATCAAACCTGATAAACGTAACTTCATAAAGGGACATCCATGTCTAGATCATATTCTAAAACTGGAAAATGAAATAAAATGCTGCAGTGGACTTCAGCGGGGGCACGGGTGGCTCAGTCGCCTTAGGCGCCGCGATTCGTTGTGCATCCCTTGGGCATGCCAGAAACCTATGATTGTAGGTTCGAATCCCGATAATGTTTCTTGTTTTGTCAGCGCCATACCCGTGCTCGTGGGTTTCACCAAAGTCGTAAACGTCTTAGACCTGCATTACTTCGGACTTTCCTTCCACATAAAGCTGACACGCCGTGGTATAACTGGGATACTGTTAAAAGCGGCGTTAAACCAAACTCACTCACTCACTCTGGATTTCAGCAAAGCCTTCGACATGGTATGGCATGACGGACTCAAAGTATCACTAAATGGAGTAGAAGGCAACATGGCAAACTTCATAGAGAGCTACCCGTAAGACAGGTCGCTATCAGTTAAAATAGGGAGCAATCAATCTGACCCTATGTCACTGAACAATGGCACGCCACAAGACAACGTTATAAGCCCACTAATTGATCACGCAACTCTCCCACCCAAACTTCTAAATTCGCTGATGACGGTGCAATATGGGTAACCCAGGGAGATGTTCCTCGAATCAGAAACTCAAGTCAGCCCTGGACGGAGTAGATCAATGGTGCTATAAATGAGGTTCACCCTTTCAAGTGAAAAATACTGTGGGAGTTCTATTCAAACACAGGGGGAAAGATGTCATGATAACCAGTCTCTCAACAAACGACAAAACAATCAAATTCGAAAAATCCGCAAAATGTCTAGGGATGATTCTGTGACGTTAAATATTAACTCACTCACTCACTAGAGATGAGTCTATATCAACAACCCACTTGGAGCAAACATATAGAATATGTGGAACACAGGTGTCATAAAGATCTGAACGTATTGCGGGCAATATTGCGTATTGCAGTACCTCGAGGGACACACAGCTGGACCTCAACAATTCACTTATCAGATTAAAAAAAGACTATAGTTGTGAGGCTTTTCACTAAGCATCAAATACTGAGCCGCCTCGACAGAATACAAGACGAAGCCCTAATGCTAATCACAGATGCAGCAACAGGTACTTCACTAGAAGCACTACAAGTAGAAACTTGAAGAAGGCTATATTATCGTTCTGGCGACGAACATCAAACCCATAACCATGACACTAAAGTCATCCTATCAGACTTGCTAAGTGCACTTCAAGCCATCAGCGGCAGAAACTCAAACTCGTGACCAAACGCTGTCAATAATATTCTATACGAATATACAAAACTATCGGACAAAGGCCCATAGGTGGACATGTGTTGGATCCCGTCATACATATATATTCATGGAAATGAAAAAGCAGACACACTGGAGAGGCTAGCTCTAGACAAAGCAGGGATACAACCTATTACCTTTAGTAATCTAGAGAAACAGAGCAGACAGAGATAAAAAAAATATAATCATATCAATATACGAAAATAGAAATGTTATCGATACAAAAGCAGAAATTTAAGAATACTATAACTCAGAACAGATATGGGTACCCGACACACACACACGAGTCCCAAAGGGGGACAAAATGCCGAGACTGAAGGAGACCTCCTCCTCCTCAACAACAACAACAACAACAGCAACAACATCAACAACACTTTCAGATGACTAACATTCTGATACTGAATTAAAAACAACAGATCTAAAAAGCATTATATGTCGTACACTTACGTTCTGGATTCTGTTCCCAAACTGAGGACACAGGGGACGTACATGAAAGTTATATTTCCAGATGTGCAAGGCACTTCTGTAGAGAAATCAGTGTCTGAGGTGTTTTTTTCCAGGACAAACACATTCACTGATCTTTCTGACTTTTTTACCTAAACATTGTTCATTGTAAGGGACAATGTCGCGATTTAGCATTTTCGCAATCTCTAACTTCGGCAGAGTAGGAAATGTAATAAGTGCAATCTAGCGCCATCTCTACCACAGATCAGACATGGCGTACAACCTTCATGCGATCTGACATTCTCCTACTTTCAGCAGATGTCACGGAAAAAGCGACAACAGGACAACGCCCCTTACATTAATCCATACATTTCGGAATGTTTTCGGAATTGACCCGTGTTTTACGCTTCATATATAAAGTCTTTGGATTGAACAGAGCATGATGCGATTGTTTAGATGAAGATTTATAGATACAGGGAGATGCATCAACCAAGTCAGCGAACCTGACCACACGATCCTGTTAGTCGCCTCTTACGACAAGCACAGTCGCCTTTTACGGCAAGCATGGGTTGCTGAAGACCTATTCTATCCCGGTTCTTCACGGGCATGGAAGTAGGTGATTGTCGACATACATTATTATTTGTAGACAGTCGGACGTTGGACATGAAATGATCCGCATATATTACTGTTGAAATAGCATGTGACATCAATCGCTCGTTAACAAATCTGAAAGGTTGAAGGGATGGTTTCTCTCAGAATAGGCTAAAGGTACAGAGGACATGCATCAACATGCCTCACCACCCTATCCCGTTAGTCACCTGTTACGACAAGCATAGTCGCCTTTTACGGCAAGCATGGGTTGCTGAAGACCTATTCTACCCCGGAATCTTCACGGGTCATTGCGCTTGAAGGGATGGTTTCTCTCAGAACAAACTATAGGTACAGAGGCGTACAGATCTTCACTATACCTAGTCACCGTAGGTGTGTGTTTGAATGTCATTTGTAGCTGTGAAGAGGAACCGGCTTGTGACGAGACGTGACAGACAATATTAACTATGGGCTAATAAAACACGTTGTGGTATCAAATTCAACACCATTATCTCTTTTATTCACTATGAACACGGGTCAATTCCGGAAACAGCACATTCGACAGTACTCAAATCCTAATTTGAAAATGTCTTTCTGATAGCATTGAAATGTATGGATTAATGTAAGGGGCATTGTCCCGTTGTCGCTTTTTCCGTGATATCTCCATCAAACTGGAATCAGGCACCTGTGATGCCTTTACTTAAGAAAAGTGACAGATCTCTACCGGCTAATTACAGACCTATTCTATTAAATATGTATAAGGCTCTGAGCCGGTCACAGGTCACCCCCTTCCATCAGGCTGCAAACACTCATTCCAGACGCTGGTCACTCCCCTCTGCCAGGCATAAACACTCACTCAAGGTTCAGATCACTTTCCGTTGGGTTCAAATCAATTCCCTACATATTTTTCAGTTAACTCATTCTACTGTTCTGTTTTGGTGTACAGTTCTGACGCTTTCAGATGTTCATATGACCTTCTTCATACCAGATAGGGAAGTAGGTTTGTTGATTGTTTATTTGTTGTTTACGATGAAAGCACCAAACAAATCAGCGAGTCTGGCCACCCTATCCCGTTAGTCGCCTTTTACGACAAGCATAGTCGCCTTTTACGACAAGCATGGGTTGCTGAAGACCTATTCTATCCCGGATCTTCACGGGTCAAGGAAGTAGGTGATTGTCGACATATATTATTATTTGTAAACAGCCGGAAGTTGGACATGAACTAGCTGTTAAAATAGCATGTGACATCAATCACTCGTTACAAATCTGAAAGGATGTCTAATTTTCCCCTACACAGTGTCAGATCTCTCAAATAGTTTAAAGTCACTAGTGTGCCGCCAGGGGTTTTCTTATCATAAAATATCAAGTTTTTGTCAAACTTCGACGCACGAAAAGAGTAAGATACATCTATACAATTGAGAATAATCATATCAAATACATATAAAATATATCTTTTCGAGCATATATTATTTGATTTGGATTTCATAATACTAGAAATCACGGAATATCCTAATTGAAAACTGTATGTTTATTACATAACATATACAAGTGTAAAAGTAAAGTGTATGCTATGTTTACCCATTACTCGGTTCTTTCTGTAGTTTCTACTCGGTTCTTTCTGTAGTTTCTACTCGGTTCTTTCTGTAGTTTCTACTCGGTTCTTTCTGTAGTTTCTACTCGGTTCTTTCTGTAGTTTCGATCTTCTTCTGTTCCCTTTTCACGAAAGGTATGCGGGCATGTAAACACCATATTTTGTCGTCAAACTAAAGAAAATCTTCAATACTATTAAATGTAAACAAAAGCGACAAAACCCTCACCATATTCGATTACGATTTACGATTCAGATAATATCATGAGCATGCGTTTAGGAATCACCATTAAATAGTGATAATACCAGGTGTTATATTGTAAAGAAATGTTATAACATGCTATTACTCGATGGCCAGGGACAGCCCAACTGGGAATCATCGGTTAAACATCAGCTTTATTCATGTGGTTATGGTAATACACTATATGGACAGAACAGGACAGGGATATACCAGATGATTATATCGGCGATTTTACTCTGACCTTGGAAGATATTTACATTCAAAATTGTCATTGTTCTCCACCATTATCCAATAAGCTACCAAGTTATTCCTTCTTTAAAAACAGTTTCCGCGCAAAGCAATATTTATTTAATATAACACTAAAACATTTCGAATTCAGATCCAGATGTAGCTGTTTATAGAGACGATAAGATATATGTGGATATCAAGAGAACACAGAATTTGTCAGTTTGTGATTTGAACAATGTAAAAAATGAATATAATTTCTAACTAATATATCCCCCATTGTAAGAAGAACTCAGAAAACAGGTCATTGATAAGTATTACATCCGTTATCCTAGTTCACAGAAGTTTGTGTCCTTAATGGCAAGTAACAGAGTAGTAATAACGAAGAATCGGTCAGTGTGCATGTTGTATGCTATGAACATAAGAAGTTAAAAACATGTTACTTGATAATTGTACATACACCCATTACTATATGACATGTACTATAGACATGTGACCCCTCAGTATTGTGAATAAACAGTATTGGACCTTGGTCAAATCTTCTATTAACGTATATGAACTCCTTATGAGACGGCAAGTTTGCAAAATTCCAACAAATATAGAAACATAAATGTATTTCAGTAACGAAATACTTTTGAAGCAAGACTGTTCATATTGTGAAGGGAAAATAACTCACTGTCCATGCAATGTAAAATATTGGTGTTTCGTCAGTTTGTAAAGAGTGGACAAATAAATAAGACTTAGTAGTGATACGGATCCTCGAAATTCTGACCGCATGTACAGGGCGGCTCAGGATGTATAGGACTGGGAAAGCGAAAGTATTAGAAGACACATAATTTATTAATCGCTTGACGATCAAGAATTCTTCTGCATGTTTTGTTTTTGGCGATGTGTCAAACGCCTTCGCCTTCTACTTCACAGAAATGAAACAGAAAGGTCTTGTCAATAGATATAAATCATCAGCTAAGTATGTCAGAGTTGCCGTGCCACAGGGATCAGTTACCGGCCCATGTGTATTTTTGATACTAAATGGATTCAACAAATTAATATTTTACAATCAGCTTCTATATTGGTATTCTCCTTTTGGTTATTCAAGTGCAAAGGGAAAAAGTCAACAACTTTATGTCCTTGAACGTACAAACTACTCATTTACAAACTCTGTTGAAAGAAATATCAAATGAAGGAATTCTTCCATGTTTACAAACATTTCTATATGTGATTAGGAATCATCATCTGATTCACCATTTCGATTTCAAGTCTGCTAAAACCATCTTATAGCAGCCAAATAATTCCAATAATTATATTGTATACTGAAATTACACAGTTAATACCTCACCTTCTGTTTCTACTCATGTGTTTATTTTCAACAGATAATTTTCTTTATTTGGTCATTTAGTATTTATTAGATGGTCACACCCTTAGTTAAATTATCTTTGCTCAAGCTATCAAGTTATTAAATACTAGGTCGCACTGCACATTGCACATATTTGATATTTCTTTAAAAAGATAAACATGAATAAATGTCTTTGATGTCAATATATTAATATTCTAATAAAGAGAGGATATCGTAAGTGGTTGACTCTTTTCCAATCCTATTGTGTTTTGTTAATAAACTATGTTTAAACATGTTATACAGCTAGATCTGTGTTCACAAATACATGTTGTACAATGTCTTTCCCTCTATAAACAATCTTATGCAGCTAGATCGGTGTGAACAAGGATGTGTTGTATAATGTTTCCTTCCCTATTCACAATGTTATAAAGCTAGATTGGTGTGAACAAGGATGTGTTGTATATTCTACCATGACATTGATGAATGCTTGATTCTGATAGGTTAAAAAGAGGTTTCCTTTTTGCTACGGAAACCCCTTTCAAATATAGTAAGCCTTTTCACAAAAAAACGTGCGTATGAATACATAGATAGCCTACATATCGATTCAAAGAAAATGGCTGCCGATCTATCACCCCCCATATGAACTGTAAAACATACATGTGTATCTATATTTCCTCTAATACACGCTGGGTCTCTAATACCAGACAGGTCTCTAATACACGCCGAGTCAAGGGCTCTCGCGAAATTAATAGAAGGCGTATAGTGTCAAACAGAGGAAATACGGTAGTTTGATATCAGATGTTTGGGGCGTTCTGGGCCGCAACCCTGACTGCTTCGATGATGACATTAAAAGATTTAACGAAGGCATATCTTTTGCATACAAATGAAATGTTTATGAAACTGTTAGATCTACAGAAATGTTCTATGGTGACCAGAATCGGAACAATTTAAGCTATTTCCTCATTGAAACAACCGACAATGAAAGTAAAATATAACATTATAAAAATTGTTTGAAAAATACAACATTACATCAGCAGGGACAGTTAGTCAACGTGTTAATGTTGAACAGCATCACACTGTGCATCAGTACTGGGTTGTCTTCTGGTTTCCTCCGTTACTGTTAACAATTTCTTTGGCAGCCATAACTGAGAGTGCAGTGCAGATGGTACAGTGACAACCGGGACACGTTAGGACGGTTCTCATTTCAGGGTGGGGAGGTATAATTCAAAGATTCACACATTCAAAATAACTGAAAGAGTGATATCTAATAAAAAAATAATAATAATAATAATTGCTCATTTTTTATTTTTTTGGTAACTTTTTCTGAAACCCACGAACAGGTAATTTCATATTGAAACAACCGACAATGAAAGTGAAATATAACATAATAAAATATGTTTGAAGACATTTTATTCATGACAACATGGTGTTTACAAACCTTTTTCTGATCGATATCCATTACCAACTCCGTCAACCACCACCGTTGGAATTTGGCAGGAGGGGATTTGAAAGTGCATCAGAACACACTCCCTTTCGAAAGTCCACGAAAACAATGTCCCAACTGAAGTGACAGCTTATTAAACTTGATGAAATTCATTTCAGAACACGCACAGTTATGAAAATTATACACGACCTACTATTTCTGGACCACAAATGTCTAAGTTCTGTCACTATTTGGCTTTGGATCCGTGAAATCTTGAAATTGACAGGTCACACCATGCAGATTCCTCGTTTCAAAATATCCGGCTCGTCTGCAGCCTAAACAGTGGCTGTTCAGTCATACTCAGTTCCATTAGTAAGCATATGGATGTACCAGCAGGCTCGATCAATCCCAGTAAATCTACAGGTAAATGTTGAACCACATCATAGATCGGGGTTGTCATCTTGCTTCTTTTAACTAGATCAAGTTAATGTAAACACATGATTGTCAGCCATTGACAGCTGTGAGGTGTGAGTAACCGTGATTTAGGTCAAGTTCTGCCACATCCAAGTTCGGGGTAGAGAGGCATTTACTTTGATGTTATTCTTGTTTACTGGGGGTAATTGCTATGTAACTAATAACTCTTAGACATGTTAAATGTATATAGGAATGTTTATTCATAAAGTTTGCTGTAGAAATATATTCGTTTAGCATTTTAAAACCTTTTTTCTATTACCCGTCACCCTTACAATAGAAATGATGGCATGTTCGATTTCCAAGAAATGACCTCTCTCACAAATTTCCGAGAAACGACAGCCAAGTCCACAGTGTTCAACAGTGTGCAACAGTTTGATAGAAATTAAAACATCTTTCTTTGGATTAAGTTAGGAGTGTTATTTGTCAACTTCGTTTGAAAAACTATGTGTTTTGGACACTTATTATGAACTACTCACGACTTTGGTGTTTTTTAATCTTGAACTTTAGTAATATTTGTTACATATACACATACCTGTGACCACTTTTCGGAATGTTCTAAGATCGCGGACCTGTGCACCTGTGTTATTGCGCGTTGCAAGAGAGCGCCGTTTTCAAAGCGTAGTTGCAGTCATGGTAGAATGGAGATAAACTTACTGTGTTTTGAAATTTGATGTAGTCCCACTGTAGAATAGAAACCTCTTTATTATAATTTGTAACCTCGCGCTAAAGCGCTCGGTTCAAAATTATAAAAAAGAGGTATCTATTCTACAGTGGGACTACATCAAATTTCAAAACACAGTAGGTTTATCTCCTAAATGATTCCCTCGCTATTCACAAAGTTAGACAGCAAGATCGGAGTGAACGAGGATGTTTTGTACAATGTGTGTCTCCACATGCACAATGTTAGAAAGTTTGAGCGTTGTGTGAATCACACAAGCCATGGACAGACCACATGAGGCGATTTATGCAGCGATGACACACTTACGCATTTCTCAGACAATGCTACTCAAACCGTCGTTTTGTTTCCGCTTTTTGTGTTGCATCACAGATCGAAAATGTTGCTTCAACCTGTCATCAGGGTTCGCATATTCGTTACGTTTACAGTTCGACGTTGCTACTTCGACCTGTCAACATGGCGAGGTTCTTGGTTTGGGCTTTCATATTTTTATTAATATATTAGCCTTTATATTATTCAGTACTGTCAGGGCAAGTTAGACTAGTTGTACTTCTCAGACAGTGATTCGACTATCCAAGCCAATCATGTTGGTCCCACAAGCATTAAAGACATTAAGTTACATATATTCAAATGTGATTGATACCTCAGCCGCTTCGTTCAATCGAAATGTTTACATCATTGTGACCATTTGTCTACGTTAGTCTGCAAATATAAAGTAATTTTGGTTCCATCAGCTTAAAAAATTAAAGTAAATACCAAATCATTCTAGAAGCCAAACAGACGGGTAAGGGTAACGCAGACATTATCAAATCAGTGGAAAGACATTGGCTATTTAATGAATATTGAGCAATATAAGATCATCGATATACCTTAAGCTTAAGATGACTTTGACAATCTGAGCAGAAATTCTGATTCATATGCACATAGAAACAGATCAGCATGAAAGGGAGCACAATTGATGCCCATGAGGATGCCTTCTTCTTACTTAATAACTTACCCCCAAATTTTACATAGATGTTATACATGAGGAAGTTCAGCATTTCACGTGTTGTCTTCTCAGTAAAACCTCTTATGGAATTCCCTTTCATGTTTGACAAATTGTCCTGAACCTCTGAAGTTAGATATGTAACTGTATCCATGGTCATCACGTTTGTGTGACAAAAGTCCTTCGGTTCATGGAATGAAGGTTTTACTTAAGTTTGTCGTGTGGGACAGTAGTGTACAAAGTTGAAAATTCCACTTGTCTCAAATACTTTCTGCGAATATGGAGAAAGTCCTTTCTTGATAGTATTAAGTATTATGATTAATCAATGAGACAGGGATTTGGTAGTACATTTGCTGGACACAACAATATATCTCTCTTTGTACGGATTTTTATGGAGATTTGGAATCCAGTGGAAAAGAGGAATAGACATGTCTTCAGGTTTAGAGCCCAGAAAAAAATGTTGATAGTACTGCTGCATAGTTTTGGCAGATTTGCTTCGACATCACCCATAATGATGTTAAACTTGTGATCCCGATTGGAGGTGAGGTGAAATTGGGTTTAACGTCATGTCCAAGATTATTGCACTTACATAGCGACGTGGATGCACGTTTGTGTGTGTGGCTGCTTGTACTAGTCCGGATCGGTGTCGATTTATAGTGCAAGCTCACTGAGATACCATGCCGCAGTTTAACCTGAATACCCCACTCAGAAACAGTATACTGACTCCGTGCCGATCAGACGACCAGTCCTTGTTTTAGCTCCTTAATGCCGAGCGCCAGACAGGGTAACAACAAGTACCATCTTTTAACGTCTTTTGGTATGACGCGGCCGGGGATCGAACCCCGGACCTTCCGCTTTACGGGCGGACGTTCTACCACTAGACCACGGAGGCGGTCTATCCCGATTGGAAGGAGGCTGATAACGATATTTGGTTCATTGTCAACAAGAGAGAAGTAACCTGTGATGATATGACCAGAAGCTTGGTAACAGAATCGTGAGTCCTGGCTTGAAAAAGACAAGCTTCCATTCTCGGTTCCAACCACTTCCGAAACGTAATTACACTGTTGTAACTTAATATCAGAGATGAATGCCATGAAGAATAACGCTTGAAGCACACAACCGACAACGGTTCTTTATCTTGACTTTCCCCTTGTCTTGTGTGTATTAAGTGACAATGTTTAACTGACATTTTTGTTTGTTTGTGGTTATGAATTTGTGTACTTATGTAAGGTATGATGTTCGGATTATGGTATAACGTTCGTGTATATGTATTTGTATATGGGCCTGGAGCCTTCATGCTATGCAGAAAACGTCTTCTTCACCGCGAATAGCTGCTAGGTTGGTTGAGCAATAATTTCTCACTTACTCACTCGTCTTCTACAAATGTCTTTCCCTCTCATAACATAGATGATTGGATGTTTAATCTGTATGCTTAAATAAGTAAACAATTGTGGTTCGATTATTACCAGCAATATACTGTAAAGTGTATTTTGGAGTGCGTAAATATGTAGAGACTAAGTCAGGACGAAGGAACGTAACACTGCGCGTGATATCAATCCCCATCATTTACTGTGTATCTGATGGGTTCTTTACACTTACATAGCCTGTGACTGTTAGTGTCTCGCAGGAAGCTTGAAAAAGGACTTCGCAAGTCAAAACAAATTACACATTTCGATTGAGAGAATCAAGAGCTTCAAAATGATATAAAATGAGGTTATACCGAGATGCCCTTTATTAAAAGTTCCCTTTAGCTGCGACATTACAAATTATGAAAAATCGACGGATTTGACATTACAACATACAGAGGACATATTAAAACCTTGTGGCGTATTTGCAAGAATGGCTTGTTAAAATACGACAACCATGGCAACACACTGAATTGCGGAGACAATCGTATTAATAGAAGTTGATGCGATTCAACTGATGAAGATGAAACGGATCGTCAGATTTCAGTCGAACACATATTATTGGAAAATGGTTGAGATGGAATGAATCATACACTGATCACTTCAGAACGAATTTGTAAATCTTCACCTAAAAGTTTTTACTATTTTATTCATTTATTTTACAGCATTCCTCGCAAACCTAATCCGAGAAGCAGGTATGTGACCATTCTTCTTGTCGGTTGCAAAACGAAAACTAAAAATACGGATGCCTTAGTCACAATACAAACTTCACATCTAGCCACATAAAGAAACTGTGCACGGAGAAAATATATTCTGGATTGAAATACAACACAGCAAGAACAAAATGATGCAGACGCTGTAGCAGCTGAATGATCGGACCATAAGAAAATGTCAACGGGACCTGAACAACATCTGTTACGATGACGTCAGAAGATCAAAATGGAGTAGGGGGTCAAACGACAAAGTCACAAAGTCAATAACGGGTATGACCACCCTGTGCGTGAATCACAGCAGGGCATTCGGTGCCGTGCTGTTATCCCACCCCAAATCATCACAGAGCCACCTCCAAAACGATTCCTCTCCACAATACAGTTGCGTGCATAACGTTCTCCCAAACGCCGGTAGACACGTTGGCGCCCGTCGCTGTGGGAAATGTTGAACCTCGATTCATCTGTAAAGACAACATTTCTCCACCATATTCGAGGTTGGCGAACATGTTTCGACACCATCTTAGACGGTTGACTCGATGACGGTGTGTCAGGATGGGACGTATGGCAGGGCGTCGTGATCGAATCCCGTACTGACGTAAACGATTCCCGACAGTGTTGGGATGGATACGGCGCAGTCCAGGAATTGTCTGGAACGTCGTTACTGCCGTTTGGAACCTGTGTCGGAGATGTGTAACTCGAATCCATCTGTCCTGTCTTGGCGTCGTTTCTCGGGGACGTCCTGAACGTGGGTGGTCGGCAACGTCATTTGTGTTCTGATAACGCCTCACCAATGCCGATATCGTGTTACGATGGCATTGGAAATGTGTTGCCACCTGTTGTTGCCTCATTCCCGCTTGGATCATTCCAATGGCTTCATGACGCTGTGCAGCTGTCAATCTTGGCATGATTTGCTTGTGATATGCTTGTGTCTGCGCCTGAGAAGTTTTGAATTTTTGAATGACCACAGATCATGCTTTCCAAAGTGACAGCGAATTTTGAGTTGCACATGCTGTGTACAGCTGCACAGGATGCACGTGCAGTAACACATTGCACGTCCATAGGCCCCCATCAATGACGTCATATCGCATGGCACGTGCATGAGCGTTTGAATGTCTCCAATAATTGCTGTGTTCAAACCTATCTTTCATATATGGACGGTGTGCCCTTATATCTATATTTTCTGCGTGCATAGTTTCTTTATGTGGCTAGTATACATGAAATGTAACATGTTCCCCGGTAAAATACTGAAATATGATTTAGCCCGATCAGTATCCAGTTGATTTGAAATCTTTGAAACCATCGACGGGATTCAAAATATTGTGAATTTCCGATTCTAATGTGATATCTAACCCTTGGATAATGAATCTATCACAGCTGTTCGTTTCGATGGCATTTAAGACACACACACACGTTGAAGTAACGGTGAAGAACAGTTTGTCTCAAAGACATCTTTACATCCGAAAGTAATACTTCACGAAACACTGCACACGAAGGAAATATTGTTCATTTTCACAATAAATTCATGAAGGAAATTATTTAGGTTGTCACGAAAAAACATGATAAACTCGTCTTCTACCCGGCTATGTGCTGCCGAAAATGTTGACGAATATCCTGAAGTGGGCAAGACTATACATTCACAATGTTGCTGATCATGAATGAAATATGGATTAGTGGCAATTTCCAGTTTTCATAAACAAATCTGAAGACACCCGTATCGTGGAAATATCCCCTTTCTTATCGCCCTTGAAGTTTAAAATGTATGCATCTCGCACTGTGGTCTTCTGACAGTGCTACCTAGAGGTGAATATTATGTAACCTAGGCGTTCCTGTGACATCTGAAAATGAGATATTATTCATTCAGGTTCAAAAGGCTGTTTGTATAAGCTACTATTTTTCTTTGTAATCATGCAAAACCATTTCGACCTCTACAGTTTTAAAACAACGTGCATAGTTTCATAATCAGTCCCTGCACCGCGAAAATGAGACCGTTCCGTTCTCAGTATCAGCTTATCTCGGCATGTAGTTACCCAATTAAATGTTTAATGTCAGATATACACGCCATGAAAAAGAACAATAACAGCACAAACTCGACCACATAACGGCATAATTTAGAACCATGAACCAAGTAGCTTCAGTGTACATAAGTCTGTATCCAGAGCGTTGCCAAGTGGACGATTAAATTCAAATACTTCATGTCCGTCAAACGAAAAATACAAATTGATAACCTTGTATGTCTTTATAGAAGCAATGGCTTTGGAACTGAGAAATCAATAAAACATTTTGTTAATAAATGGCAGCTATCAATCAATCGAAACATTAATAATGTAAACTGAAAAGGTCAACTCACTTTAAAAACCAATACTCGCTTTCTGTATATTTTATCTTTGAATCATTTGAAACTTATATATAATGATTGTCATCTTGAATTCTGGCAACCATAACCTTTCAAGTAAAGCAATCGAAGATTTAACAAGTAGAGACATTTTCCAAGAAGTCGTGTATACCATGTTAAGTGAACATCCTTCCAGAATCCCGGATGAAATGTGGCCATGTATTTTTTGTAAGCATATTTCATAAGCAGTTACCTTGACTTTCAAACTCAGTAAGAAATTTAAAGAGAGTCAATATTGGATTTACATCTAATCTGAAAACATCACCACAAAAGTTTTGAAACACTTGGTAAGATTACAAATTTTATATGTTCAGCTGTTTAGGCTCTGAAAGCGGACGATGACCCACCAAGGGCGCCAAATCTTTTTATGTTTCTTTCTGATAATGGCTACGATCCTGTAATTTATTGGTTTAGAAAGAGTTAGCGACCAACAAGCTCAACGTGAATTAGAAACAGCATATATATCATAGAGTTAACTGGCCACATATTAATGCAAGGGATTGCTCGATTGATCAAATAATGCTTGAGGAATCTCAAATGCAAATCAGACTGTCAATACGTTTTTCAATAATGAATATTGGAATGGATAGGATTCAGAATTCTGTTTCACAAACTGGGATGAGTCCAAATAAGTAACATACAGCCAAAGGCAGAAATCAATGAAACTTTGTCATTTTTCAACTATTTTCGCAAATAACCGCGTACATCGCAATGCAACTATTATGTTTTAAACTGTTTCTGCTTTATATCTATTGCGTCATGACGTATGGATACAATCACCGTGGTGTATATCCACTGCTTCATGTCGTATTTATACAAACACCGTGGTGTATATCTACTGCTTCATGTCGTTTCAATAGAAACACCGTGGTGTATGTCCACTGCTTCATGTCGTATCAATACAAACACCGTGGTGTATATCCACTGCTTCGTGTCGTATCAATACAGACACCGTGGTGTATATCTACTTCTTCATGTCGTATCAATACAATCACCATGGTGTATATCCACGACTTCATGTCGTATCAATGCAGACACCGTGGTGTATATCTACTGCTTCATGTCGTATCAATACAGACACCGTGGTGTATATCTACTGCTTCATGTCGTATCAATACAGACACCGTGGTGTATATCTACTGCTTCATGTCGTATCAATACAAACACCGTGGTGTATATCCACTGCTTCATGTCGTATCAATGCAGTCACCGTGGTGTATATCCACTGCTTCATGTCGTATTTGTCGTATGATGTATTTTGGCATCTCTTCATGATATCATTAATCAGACAAAAATACTTAAACTTCATAATTAACAGTCTACATAGGGTATTGCTCACACCCGAGTTATTTTCTACCTTGACTGTTTATGTCACTGGTTGTAACGTGTATTACCGGATCGGTATTTATATGTCGCACCACTTGTTTACCAATCACGTCCATGTATAATTTAGGGAAATGTAATATATATTAACCAAATTAATTATGCTCAAACCATGATGTTTATACATTGCGTCATGTATCAATACATACATCGTGGTAGAGAATGGGCAGCCCTCCAGTTGGAACTTGATCGTATTCACAGGTTCAGATATCGCTTGTCTCTCTGTTTCAAGGACATTATAACATCTGTGGCCTACCTGACAACAACATATTGTTGTTTGGTTTTCCTCACATGTAAATGCTGGTATAAACTTTATTTTTCTGAAGATACTAAAATGCGACATCTTTAAACCAAAAACGTTAAGAACAATCGTGATTGCAACGATTTCCTATTCTATTAAAAATAAGTAAGTGATTTGTCATTTAGATGCAATTGCATAACACTTCAACAACTATTTGGCCAAAAAATCAACTGTCTTCTTCCGAAATCGCGTGTTGACATTTAACAGCTCGGTCATCATCCCTTGCACGACTTTTTTACAGCGCTCCTCAGAACAAGCCCCTTGGTAGACGGAGGTGACATACTCGATTGCATTGTCTTGAGATGTTTCATGTTAATGGAGATAATTTAGACTCACAAGTCTGCTCCGAGTGATCATTCAGCATTGTGATAGCAGAGATTTCAACAGCTTAAAATGGACGCAGAAATAGATCCGAATAACAAGATGTTAAACCAGTTATTACCTCACAACTGATTGACGCTTCATCACGCGATTAGTGCGTGTGCTTATGTCATAAAGAAACGATGATTCAGAGTCTTATAATAATAACAACAATTATAGCAACATAACGAACGTGACCTTGATACCTTAATGGCCAGGGGCAGTGGGTAGCCTTGTGGTTAAAATGTTGGCTAGCCAGGTCGAAACCCCTGGTTCGAATCTCCACTTTGGAAGCCTCCGGCAGGGATAATGCTGTATTAAGTGGAAGTGAAACCGCACTCATTCACTCCTTCAAATACACCGAAATACAATAGAAATAAGTATATCTATGAACTACTACTACTACTACTACTACTACTACTACTACTACTACTACTACTAATGCCAACATTCGTCATGCGCCTTTGCATGAAGTTCCAACGGTAGCAGTCCCGAAATTCCAAATGACCGTTCACATTATTATCCACTCAAGCAGTTGTCACTGAAGACCCACACATGGGCTCGCTTGTCTGATGGTAGCCTCAAAGATTCCGACCCATCTTTTGTCAATGATCTTTCTGGTGATCACTTGTATATTTTGTTTGTGTCATTCAAGAGTCAAATCTGTGATTTACCGATCGAGAAACAGGCCAGTTAAACAATTTAACCAATAATTTCCACAGAATCAACTTGATAATTTAAATGAAATTATTTCACTCAATCTTAACGCGGACTGCTCTTTGCATGACAATATCTGATGCGTGTATGCTGCTGCTCGAACACTGTAGGAACTCCATACAAAGACAATAATCCACCAAAGGTATATTAAGAAAATCATCAAAAGAAAAACCGGTTCCAAATAAAACTAAATGAGACAAGAAAAGATATATCCTGGATAGAACTTTGCTTGAAATTACGTTCCTCAGGATAGTCAATGTCAAAACGCCAAAAGACAATTTGGACAAATGTATGCATTGATGTCGATCGAGTTTATGTGCAGTGTGTTGGGAAAATCAGCATTTTTGCCCCGCTTTGGCATAAACACAGTATCTTAAGCGACATGATGGAATGGTTCGATCTTTTTATTACCGTCTTCGCAATGCTTGTGGTTTTGACACAGAGGCCCAGCCATGGTACGACCATATACAAAATCCTTTGGAATATGCCCGTATACAGCCTCAGACGTATCCAGGCCAGCAAGCCTGATCTTGTCCTTTTTGGTAAATCCAATGCAATCATTTATATCATTAAATTTTCTGTCCCTATTGACACTAATGTGATTGACGAGATTGAGGAAAAACATGGCAAATATGCTGATCTCACTTTCGAAATGTCACGAATGCATCCCAAGTACCAAGTTGCCCGACTCCCCATTGTTCTCGGTGCCTTAGATTTGGTACCTCACAATCTGTTGACTGACATTGCCAGGGTAACCGAGTTTGTTACCAGGAATACAGCCCTTCTGGTGTTCTGGGTGGGTTTGACCAGGCAGCGCTTCCTGTGAGAAGTCCCATTCGCTGTCTGGGCTGCGTGTAGAGGGGGCAAGGGCCCTGAGCTGATGATGAGCATAACTAGCCTGAGTTTGTTACCAGGAATACAGCCCTTCTGACAATCTGGGCGTTGGGGAGTCTACATATTAAGTTCTGGGTAGGTTTGACTAGGCAGCGCTTCCTGTGAGAAGTCCCATTCGCTGTCTGTGCTGCGTGTAGAGCGGGCAAGGGCCCTGAGCTGATGATGAGCCTGACTGTGCACAGATCACCCAAACCCTCTTTGCTGCTTTTTACATTCTTCGCAATATGTTGTTGGCGCACAACACTTACCCATTATGCTGCATACAGTAAACTACGGTTATAACAAACTAAAAGGGACCACTAATTTTAGTTCGTTATAACCGTAGTTCGTTACAAGTGAATATACAGCATAGTAGAGCAAATGCCCGGGGCCAACAAAACAATGCGTGATATCCGCCAGTTCGTTATGAACGTGTGTTATAAACGTACTGTATTTTGTAATCGTAAGTTTAAAGCACACTATGCGTGGTGGAATCATCTACAATGCTTCACGAGACATGACCAACAGACAATCACATTTTCATGCATCCCTGTTTGTTCACAGCGTTCATGCCTGCACTATGGCCAGTTTTAACACGATGGCGTGCAAGGCTGCAGGGCACTTGACTATCGCTGCAATCTTCTTCCCGCATAGCGTGCATGACTCCGTGCCTTCTACGCAATGCCTGATAAATGTACGTTCTTCGTTAAATATTTAGCAGATGCTTCAACGGTATGTTATACTACGTTATCGCACACGTGTATTTAATGTACGGTACAGTGTTACACATGCATTCTAACGTATAACTAACAATACAGTGTTCGATGTATCTAAACAAATAAATAGCAGAGAGCTAGGCGTGGGGCGACGTCTCAGATACGCTAGAGCGCCAGACATGTGCCCAGACGTCTCAAGTATATGCCCCAACGTGTCAGATATGCTGGAGCGTAGGGTATGTCCCCAACGTCTCAGGAACGCTAGAAGGTCCAACATGTGACCTTACGACTCAGGAAGGCTACAGCGTTAGATATGTGCCCCAACGTCTCAGATACGCTCGAGTTTCAGGTATGAGCTAGAACGTCTCAGGAACGACATGTTGTCAGATATGTGCTCCAACGCTAGAGTTTCAGATATGTGCTCCAACGCCTCAGATACGCTAGTTTCAGGTATAAGCTCCAACGTCTCAGATACACCAGAGTTTCAGATATGTGCTCCAACGTCTCAGATACGCCAGAGTTTCAGATATGTGCTCCAACGTCTCAGATACGCTAGAGTTTAAGGTATGTGCTCCAACGCCTCAGATACTCTAGAGTTTCAGTTATGGGCTACAACGTCCCCGGTACGACATATTGTCAGATATGTGCTCCAACACTAGAGGGTCAGATATGTGCTTCCACGTCTCAGGTACGACATAGTGTCCGCTATGTGCTCCAACACCAGAGGTCAGATATGTGTCAGATATGTATAAGTCTCAGGTACGCTAGAACGTCAGTGCCCCTTGTGTTTTTGTACCGATAACTTAATATTCTGAAGCAGGACTCAATATTTTCAGTAAATGTTGTGCACATTTATGTGGAACAATTGTTCGTTTTGTAAGAAACCACTGACACCATGTCAACAATATCAAATGATCGACAGCAGCAAGTATCGGCGATGTAGCAGACCATGCACCGTCTGCAATAACTTCGTAATACGTCTTGACAAGCCAGTCTATAGATCATATCTCCTCAGGCACATAAGAGCGGTAATAGCATATACTACCGAATCCTGCGCTCATTCTGTATGCTTAACCGAAATAGGGACGCTATGGATCTGTTGCCCACATCTGGCGTGCAAACAATTAACAACGCAAACATCAAAAACAGTTACACTAATTCTATGACCTTTTCAAACAAAATATACATGTGTCATTCTCTACATTTTGTGGTATATTTGACGGCAATATGTTACCTGGGCAGCATCAGGGGGCGCAAATTACAGTATAATGACGCTATTGAACGATTTTTAATGGTTGGAAAATAAGCTTGTGATTAGTCAATTTTCGGTGAAACTGGTGGCCATCCTTTTTATATATTAAGTCAACTTCGAATGAAAAAATATAGGTTATAATTACTAAGGATGGGGTCGCAAAGATACTCAACTAGCTACTCAAAGCCCTATATTACAATGGCTGGATGAAGTGTTGTCCAATGTCAGATATTTTTATATTTTCATTTGGTGATTCATTTGTGTAGATTTCCTAATATGTAGGGGATGCAAGATCTGGTCTTTTGCTTGATTAAACAAAGGTTGCAGAATATTTACAGTGAAAGCTGGCATTTCTTCGCGTTTCCTCAGTCATTACAATGATATAAGGTTTGCTGAAAACCAGCAAGGTTTATTAGTATGTTAGATGATAAATCTCCCCCCTCTCTCTCTCTCTCTCTCTCTCTCTCTCTCTCTCTCTCTCTCTCTCTCTCTCTCTCTCTCTCTTCTCTCTCTCTCTCTCTCTGGGATTTCATCATACGAATATTATTACTTTTTATCATATTTTTCGCTATATATCAAAATTGAAATATATATAAGTATGTTTTTAAATAATAATAATGACAATCATGAGCTGTCATGGAAATACATAATGGGCGTTTGTAGCTTTTTATTTACTTGCGATTACTCCTCTTAAAGGCGTAGACCCCCTTTATAAGGCTTGGCTAATTGGCAGTGCTATCAAATTCGATTTACGTCCCTGAAGTCCCTGCTGGTTCGCATTTCACGACGTACATCACTTGAGCGGTTTTGGATAACTCATAGATATAGAATTATATGTTTCATATGGTGTTTTAATTACATTGTCAAGACAGAAAGTGTGAACCGGGCCGAGGAGCATACTTCCCCTGTAATTTGTTCAGGGCAAGGTGTACGGTGATGAATCATCATAGCTCTACCATATACTGTTTATGTCATGGTTCTGTGAATAACCCATAAACATGAGTAATACATATCCCCCATGACCGCCAACCAATCCCACCCTTAGACGCTAAGGTAAATGAACAAGCATTTGCCACCAAGGTATACTAATGTAAACAACAACACATTACAACCTAGACATATGTATCTAAATAAACCACATATAGACCTCGGATACTTAGGTAAATAAACAACCTACATCCACTCGGATACTTAGGCAAATAAACAATACACAGAATCCAAGAAATTTCAATTAAACAGACATGTAGTCGCTGACCATACTAAGGTAAATATACAATATGTAGCCCCTGGACATATTTGGCTAAATAAGCAGCATATAGTCCCTGGACATAATTAAGTAAATAAACAACATATAGCCTATGTTGGTTGGTTTGTTTGTTGTTTAACGCCGCACTCGGCAATATGTACTAGCATATACTTGGGGGAATATACAACATATTGCCCCAGGAAACACAAGGGTAAATAAACAACATATAGCCTCTGGATATAGTTGGGTAAGTAAGCCATATATATCCTATGTGTATACTTGGGTAAAAACAACAACATATACTCCCTGGATATACTTGGGTAAATTAACAAAATATAGCCCCTAGACAAACTTCGATAAATAACGACATATAGCCCTTCCCCGGACATATTAAGGTTGACACACAACATCAAGCATTCGGGGCTCATACCTGCGGCATACTTGCAATGACACTGAGCGTCCATGCCACACCCAACATGATTTTTCCCCGGCGGTCTGCGTCGTGGATGCTCATAGGGTGCACGATGGAGAAGTACCTGTCGAGGCTGATGGTGACGAGGATGAAGGACGACAGGTAGAATCCAAACGCCCTACAGAACATCATGAATCTACAGGCCAGATCTCCAGCCTCCCAGGCAACAGTGATGTGCCACACTGTCTCCAGGGGGAGCATGATGAAGGCGACGATCAGATCGGCTATAGAGAGATGCATGATGAAGGTGTTAACACGCGATTTGAAACCCCGACTTCGGAACAGGGTCACAAAGACGATAAGATTTCCGGATGCAGCGACTATGAATAAACATATGTAAGCTATGACGGATACCATGTTGTCATCATTGAATGTCATCTCCCGCGGTAAAGGTGTGGAAAGTTCAGACCGGTTACAAGCAGCCAAGCTGACAACTTTAGGCAGAGCCTGGGTGGGGTAGGACAACACGGTCGGGGGGTCAGTCGTTGTTGGGCGAAGCGGGAACATGGCCGAGCAGTTGTTGTTATCCGCTGCTCTGTAGGAGAAGAAATGGGCTTGGTGTGTACCCATGCCGAACTGTAGCATCACCTCAGCCTTGTTTACATCCCTACTCCCCACACACTGACTGCTGCTATGGCTACCTCCGCTTCTCGATACGCTGCCGATGTGGTTACACGGCCGTCTCGCAGCTGTGAAGTACTCAAAAACTATTTTGATTCCGTTAAACAGCTTCGATTGATGGGTGACAACTGTTCGCAATGTCGTTAACGCCTTCTGCTTGCATACACCAGAGACTGGACGCCGTCAGAGAGCACACAGATGAATATGCGAGCTAATTTCTGTCGTTATTACACTAAAATGAAAAGTCGCGCTTGCTGTGCAGTCTTTCCGCTTACAGTATCTCTCCCGGAATAACCTTGGTCGTTGTCGATCAATCCGCCACGTACACACGCCCGCTTTGACTGGATCTGGCCTTTCAGTAACTGTTCTCTGTTCTTTGTTCATAGTCGATTGACTCCTATATATGTATCATAACAGCTGTATTGCTTGTTAGTGTATGTTATGATGATGTGTACTGCATAATATAACATAGTAGGGGCACTACTATCAAGGCGTGCTTCTCTGTTTATCTCTATGTAAAGCTTATTTGATAAACTGATTAACGAACATAAACTTGTGAACATTATTAGAATTGACAATATTTGTTGTAAGAATGGATTCAGCAAGTTTTTAAAAACTTTTTTGATACGTATTCCTTTTCTGGGCCAAAATTAACAATATTCCAGCTATACTACGGTGGTCTGTAAATAGAGTAGTTTCAGACAAGATATAAACAAATGAAGGAATGAGATAAAATAATCAGCATCTTGTTACATATTCGAGGTAATGAAACCTTCACAATAATATATTGAAGAGCACCTCCTGTGAAATCCTATTCCATCTTGAAACGTGTATTCCTCATTAGGAAGTGTTACGCACGTGTCATTCCAGCATGCATGATTCTAATTGCAATACTTCGATGTTAATGTTTCGGGTTATTTTTGGACTGGTGCCGCCGATGGGACAAGACAAACACATTGTCGCGAGCATCTTCAATCAATCATCAATTATTTCTAAAAAAAAAACCCACACGATAGTGCAGGAGAAAAAGTTTCTTAACATAATAATACATTTGTATTTAGCACGATGTAAAAATTTACAACTATTTGGCGACAATTTAACATTTTGCTTGAAACTTTGTATGACCATATAAACAGAAGCACATACACAAACAAGCACACATACCTAATAAAGCACACATACATACAGTCACACTCAAAGGTACTTAACTATTATACTTATGAATGTTGTAACGTTCTTGGTATTTTTTTACATTTCTGGTCCTCAACAATTTGTTATTATATTAGGAAACTGTGTATTTTATTCGGGATAAATTTGGATCTGGATTCACATTTAAACAGGTAGTGGAATTCATCGGCAAAAGCTGACGATATGCACAGTTTACATGTCATAAATTCTCTATCTATACCAAGCCAACGGTCAACTTCGACAGGTAGATTATGGTTATAGGTTCTATGTTTCAGAACAGGATAATAAATGTGTTTAGATAGGAGAGAGTTCAAATGGCGAGATGTTTTTATTAATATTTATAATACCCCTTTGAACTATCGACGTCAGATCTCCAATTTTGAAAGAACTGATCTTTTAAATTGTTTTCAATCTGAGCAATTAGCAAATCACTTGAACCGCTTTGTGGGTCATACAATTCATAGGTCAGTTATAAAGTATTTACCTCACTTTTCCTATCCAGGCATTTTGCTCCTTATCAGATAAAAAATGCAAATGAGCGAACTTATAGATACGTTGCGATAATTTCGGTGCAGGTCCGGGTTTACAAAAAAAAATGAGTACCCGTCTAGCTGCATACATCGATAAAGGTATTCTGCATAAAACCATAACATTTGGGATCCAATTCTAAGACCGCAGGCTAGTTTAAGAATTTCAAATAATCTTTTCAATTATGTTCATATTTTCGTATGCCCAAATTCCACAGCCATATAATAATATTGGTAATACCATTCTACTAAAAACTAAGATAGTCATTCTCAATTTTGTCAGCCCCTGAGGTTTTGTTACGTGTAAGACTCTTAATGGACTGTAAATAATCGAGTCTGAACCAGACAATCCAGTGACTGATATTATGAACATCGATCCACACAATCGGGATATGATGACATGTATCAACCATCAACCAAGTCAGCGAGCCTGACCACCCGCTCCCGTTTGTCGCCTCTTACAACAACCATTGTCGCCTTTTGCGGCAAGTCCTGGTTGCCGAAGACCTATTCAAACCCGGATCTTCAGGGGTCGATATTGTGCTTCATGAACACACGCTTACGATAGAGTCGGAGAAGTACAGTTTTCTTATGATAATGAAGAAACGGTTTTGTCGCGTTTGTTTGTATATTTGTCATAATTCTTAGAGTCAATCGCGGATAACACCTCGCCATTAAACTAAAAAATATATGTTCCAATAAGTACATTCCCCCTACTGTTATTGCCGATCCACACTGCATCTCTCAAATGTCATGAAAATATAGATTGGTGTTTCACACACCTGTTGAGTACCGAATTAGCCAATACTGCGTTTTGATAGTATCTCGCGGTAATGTAATATTGGCATCTATCATATATGTCTGAATATTGAGGGTAATGTTGCAACTGAGTAGATAATGTTATCTCATAATGCCATTGTACTACCGATCAAGCAGTAAGACTATATTTCACTCCACTCTCTGAACGTATCCTCTGAACGTCACAAAGTTAATTTCATTACTGCGTCATGATGATGATGTTAGCTGAAATGATGCGTCAGGTGACCAGGTGACAAGATAAAGACTGACGTAATGTACCACGACAAGAACTGGGGAAACGTGACGCATATGAAGTGTATCATTGTACTTTCATGTGCACTCGACTCATCACACAGTTATTCCTGGACGGAAATTTAGACGAGGTGTGATAATACTTGCTTGATATTCTCAAAGATTGGGTTGGGTATATCAACCTTTGGATATTCTTGTGCTATGTGTGAGTGTGTGTGTGTGTGTGTGAGTGTGTGTGTGTGTGTGTGTGTGAGTGTGTGTGTGTGTGTGTGTGTGTGTGTGTGTGTGTGTGTTTGTGTGTGTGTGTGAGTGTGTGTGTGTGTGTGTGTGTGTGTGTGTGTGTGTGTGTGTGTGTGTGTGTGTGTGTGTGTGTGTGTGTGTGTGTGAGTTTGTCTGCTTGTAGTCGTCCGAACTAATGTCGATTTATAGTGCTTGCACACTGAGATAACATGCCACAGTTTTAACATGAATATCCCACTCAGACACAGTGTACTGACACCCAGCCGACAAGTCCTTGTTTTAGCCCCTCAATGCCGCGCGCCAGACAGGGTAACTATAAGTACCATGTTTCAATGTCTTTTGGTATGACGTGGCCGGGGATCGAACCCCGGACATACCGCTCATCGGGCGGACGCTCTATCCTTTGTGAAGAGATTTCGGGAAGTAAGCCACATAATATATTGGACATGACTGTATAGGATATCCTTTGTGAAGAGATTCCGGGAAGTAAGCAACAGAATATATTGGACATGACTGTATAGAATATCCTTTGTGAGGGGATTCCGAGAAGTAAGCAACAGGATATATTGGACATGACTGTATAGGATATCCTTTGTGAGGAGATTCCAGGAAGTAAGCCACATAGTATATTGGACATGACTGTATAGGATATCCTTTGTGAGGGGATTCCGGGAAGTAAGCAACAGAATATATTGGACATGACTGTATAGGATATCCTTTGTGAGGGGATTCCGAGAAGTAAGCAACAGGATATATTGGACATGACTGTATAGGATATCCTTTGTGAGGAGATTCCAGGAAGTAAGCCACATAGTATATTGGACATGACTGTATAGGATATCCTTTGTGAGGGGATTCCGGGAAGTAAGCAACAGAATATATTGGACATGACTGTATAGGATATTCTTTGTGAGGAGATTCCGGGAAGTAAGCAACAGAATATATTGGACATGACTGTATAGGATATCCTTTGTGAGGAGATTCCAGGAAGTAAGCCACAGAATATATTGGACATGACTGTATAGGATATCCTTTGTGAGGAGATTCCGAGAAGTAAGCCACAGAATATATTGGACATGACTGTATACGATATCCTTTGTGAGGAGATTCCGAGAAGTAAGCAACAGGATATATTGGACATGACTGTATAGGATATCCTTTGTGAGGAGATTCCGGGAAGTAAGCAACAGAATATATTGGACATGACTGTATAGGATATCCTTTGTGAGGAGATTCCGAGAAGTAAGCCACAGAATATATTGGACATGACTGTATAGGATATCCTTTGTGAGGAGATTCCGAGAAGTAAGCCACAGAATATATTGGACATGACTGTATACGATATCCTTTGTGAGGAGATTCCGAGAAGTAAGCAGCAGGATATATTGGACACGACTGCAAAGTGAGTAAATTAGTCAAAATTTAATGTCGCAGCGGCATGGTCTTCACTGGACATGCTAGACAAGATATGAAAAGTGATGGGGCGGGGCAGAAACTTGTTGGCCTCCTTCTTACAGAGAAAAGAACTGTGTTTTGAAGTACTGATAGCAGCATTTTGAAGTACATCGATCCATCATTCACATGCAAGCAATAGTATACAACTGTGGTTTCTCTGCTGCAACAAGGAGAGAAGTGTGTCCTTTGATCTCGCACAACACACTTCGTACAGGTATTTTTGGCTTTCACAGGTTCATATCTTTAAAAAATGATAGTTGTATAAACATGGCTTAATTGTTCGATACTGTAACATTTTCACATAGAAAGACTGGTATATACCCTTTCGATACCTGGGTATGTATGGTAATTGTTAACATCAAGACCTTCCTAACTAGAAAAGACATCCCAGTCTCCACAGCAACACATGGTTTGACACCAAAGGTACATAATCTTTAATAACTATGTGAGCTTTGCCAGTTTCCAGCCCTGGGTTACGACTGGGGCCCAAGCCGACCCCAATGCACTTAAGAGATAATAACGGCAAATTTACAATTTCAGCCTGTTTCTGTGCTTATTTCAATGCTTCGGGTTCTGATTGTATCCAGTATTTCTGTATTTCAGTGAGTTTGTCAGATTCACTGACATGCAAGGTTTTGTGTACCTCTCCAAAGCTATACGTAAATAGCAGATTTGTGCCTTTGGGGAATCAGGTCCACTTTCCCATTTCCGCTTAGTGAGCATGGTTCTGGTTAGCAGGTGCATTGTCCTGCTGATGGAGTGGTTATTTCGGGATTTTGGCGTGTTGATATATACGCTCGCTAAGGAGATTCCACGCTCTTTTTTCCAAATATGGTGTCTGTCTTTGTCAAGCAAACACGAGCTTGTAGGTGTATTAAATACATGTATTATTAAAGTTTGTTGAGGGTGCCATCCTCAAGTTTCACCTTCATGTTAGAGCGGGTTTGTGTTGAAGTTGAAGCAGTATCACGAGGGTTTTGCTTTGCTTTTATGCGTCCAGCGTTAGGTTTTATACCACGAGCCGGAAGCGATCGTTAAAAAAGTAACGACGGACGCTTAGAACCACGTGTACCCCGAGCGATACTACCGAGTGATCGCCAACACCCTGACATGCCCATAACTTAACATTTATAAAATCGGCCGTCCTGCATGTTCATGCATATTGAATTATTTGTATAGTGTATATTATCAGACGTCCTTGTGCACCAAAACACCTCCGGCCCTCCATACATATGTCCACCCCCTGAAAAAACCGTTCCCATAAACTGAATCATTTGCCGCCCTTGACACGTTGTTCTAAGTTCGCAATTGCAGATAGCTCATAGCTCGTATATGTTAGCATGATTTTTGGCATTTAGTACAAGCGTTTGTATGTGAGTCATGATGTTGAGCATTGTTCTGAAGCATTTTGTTTAGTAAAACATCAGTAAATGGAAGCCTTCAAATGTCTTTCAGTCTATGTGGTGTATTTAGCGTGACAAATGTTGATTAAAAAAACATATGTTCAGTTTGTTTGACATTGTCTACATCACTGTGCCCATTGTTCGTTGAACAGTTAACTTGACCGATTTCAGCGACGCAGTGTTGCTTCCTGAAGCAAACGTTAAACCATGTTGCCTTGCAAAAATCCATTCAGCGTATCCTCGACTGTTGATAATTTTATCGGGCAAGTTCGTTGTTTGAGATTGTCATCTTCGGCATAATCAATATCACGCCTTATCGAGGAACAATCAAGACGGACTCAGTGGTACTTAATTTAGATCCGACATATCCGCTATAACATGACAGACAGGCCATCTGGACTGGGACATTCTATAGTGTTTGTATCTTCAATACATAAAGACATATATCTCTAAAATAGAGGCGTCAGATTGTCCATACCAAGACCAGCAAACTGTCTCTATCAGGAAGTCCAAATCTTCATATCCCGTATACTAGATCATACATCTTGACGTCTCCTTTTTTCGGAATAGATTTTGCATTATGCTTGGACTGTACTGGAGTGGCACCAGTATAAATCAGAAATAGTCAATTAGTTACTACAGCTGGGTTACAGAAGGTGGGACCACTCAGTTCAGATAGGGTCATAGAATAAGAAGAGCAGGAGAGCCCAGGCGGATTGTGAAAGGTTTCCTTGGAAGTGATAATTACGAGCTCTTGAAGAATAATCCAAGGACACTTCACGCTACATCCAAGCCTACAAACTAGATACTGTGTAGTGTTGGCACAGTAATAAACGTTATCAAATACATGTGCCTTTTAGCTTCGACTTGAGATGATGAATCCCTAATGTGTGTCTGTAAGCCAAATAGCATTTCCCGGTTGTAATGTATATGTCTCCAGATCTACTTTCTATCACCGACGGTCCTCGGACTCACTTGGTAGTGTAACTTAAAGAGTTACTATACTTGAAAAGCGAGTCAAAGTCAATTTCTAAAACAGCAGGACATTGAATATTCATCTGTGTAGGGACTTTAACCTACACTCACGACGAGTGCTTCCGGTAGGGTAAATAAAAGAATGATCAAAATGACAAATCCATAATCACAAGAAATATGTACTGAAGTCCATGGTGCGATTACGACTATATCATGAGCATGTGTTTAGGAATTATTTTCAAAATGTGCTGATGCCAGACCTTTTCGAAAAGGTGGGCGTACCATGCTCCATTGGTGGTACCCGTCACAAACGCATGCAAAGGCAAGTCAACTGTTCCCTTGAACAAAAACACGAAAACACATGTTCTTTACTTGATACCATTAGGTTGCTCTGATGGCCCGGGTGGTTCGATTTGCTGTGGAGAACTGCCAGGACCCGATAGTCGTTGGTTCGAATCCTAGATTTGCCCTAATGATCCCTGTTTGGTATCACCATGCCCGTGCTGGTGGGTTTCAGCACAATGGTAAACCTGCATCATTATGTTGACTATTTTGAAAAATGCAACAAGTCCAGAACATGTGTAATATGAAAACTCTTTAGTGACAAGAGAGAAGACCACACAAGTAATTTGAAGCCAGAAGTAATGAGTATTTCCGACAACAAATCAATACCCCGGACATTCAACGACGCACGCAGTCGACACGTGGTAACGTGTCTATACATTATTAGGTTTGAAGCAATAAATTGTGGATATTTGGCGGTGCAAGCTGGTGGTGTGACCTTGTATATCAAGGTATATTTTAATTATCATCGGATAATATTACCTCGGTCGACATGCTTGGTGAAACAGAATGCGTCGAACGTAACAATGCATAAATACAAAAGATCTGAGTCAAAAATGGAATTCAAAAGAAAAGGTCAGCACTGAGTGTAAGACGCCTTGCACTCGTTACTCGTTACTCACGTACATACGTGATGCGTAAACAACGGGATGCATATCAGATAGGGGCTACATATTAACCCGATTTTTTTGTTATGGAAAAAACATATTTAACTGCATAGATTAACACAAATATACAAAGATAATTCGGCAATTACACACACGTGGTGAAAATAAATAAAATACTACGAAGACACGGTCGACGAGGTAGCCGTGTGGCTTTAGCGTTAAAGCGTTGGTTACAGACCCAGGTTCGATTCCCCACATTGGTACAAAGTGCGAAGTCTATTTTCTCGTGTCACCCGCCGTTATGTTCCTGGAATATTGCTAAAAGCAGCGTAAAACCAGACTCACTCACTCATTTAAATGACACAAAGCTAAAAAGAATTGCAGGTTATTTTTATAGTTTCTGATTCTTGATTGATTTTTTATATATTTTGGCTTGGTTAAATTGTCACACTTTTAATAATATTAATAATCTATAGATATGAAAAATCAGAATGCCAGCTCATTAAACGAGCAGGATGATCTCACCCTTTTCATGAACACATGGTATCATCCCTATTTGACATTCATTCATAAACATATGATTATGATATTGTCAAAATCGGACAATGGACTCTGCTTTATGAAGAGATTTCTTATGATAATGGAATTGTTTTTGTCACTTTTATTTAAATGGATTTATACCACATCCTCCATTACTTGTTTCAAGTACATGTAGTAAAGAATGCTACTATGGTGGGTGCATGGAGAGATAATCATGGCAAATTATAACTATACTGTAATCAGCCCCACTCCTTTACGTTGGTCAGTCTGTAATTGAACAACCATGGCCACGTGAAATCAGCCTTTTGTGGAGAGCTAATCAAGAACCTTACACACGATTTCGAGGCAAGAAACCCTTATCCTCCACACCCGTGAATAGGTTAAGCCATATTAATCCCAGAAACAATCAACCAATGAAGAGGTCACGACAACTAACCAGTGTGTGCTCAACTGTGATATGGACAATAAACGACCGTCTCCTATCATTGCTACAATGGGACTTTACAAGGTTTAATCACTTATGCATACATTCATCAATTCTGAGTGTTATGACTTCAGAAAGTGTGTACGTAAACATGTTTACATTTTGTACTGGATACCTATATCCTCATATAATGTCCGTCTCAACAGAAGAATGACCCTTTTTGCAGTATGGTTGATAATGAGTCTAAAAAAAATCCGAAATTCTCATTGACATGTTCACACATTGTGTCCATCGGAAGGTCTAAGTCCTTCACAAGGGTCGAGTTTCTGGTGATTGTGAAAGCGATTCCAACTCCACACATCGCAAACACATGCAAAGGCAAGTCACATGTTCACCTCAACAAATTAGGACACATATGGTACGTATAATAAAAGCGACAAAACCCATTTCATATTCATAAGAAATATCTGCCAAATCTCTGTCGAGTTACGATTACGACTGTATCATAAGCATGTGTTTATGTGTTTATGTGTTTATGATTCAGTATCAAATAGTGACACCAGGTGTCTGCGAAAAGTGAGCGTATCCTGCTCCACCGGTGACATCCGTTATAAGATACACATGGTATATTGTCCACTTTTAAAAAGGAATTGCATCGGACATAATTTTTATCACTGATGCCTCAAATTTGGAAATGTCCTCCACTTGTCTACCATAAAAATTTTAGAAAACTTTATTAAAGCCTTGAATGTTGTATACGTTATCAAACAACTTTTCAATAGTTGCATGACGCTCTTTGAAATCTTCGTAGAAAGAGCATGCTCGATTGTACCTCAAAATTTGTGAAATGTAAACACCAAGGGCTGGAGCTGCTGGAATAATGCTCGCCATAAAGTGAAAGTTGTCTGTTGGAAAGTTATTCCTCTTGTCATACAGTCTTGTGGATTTTTGTCACCGAAACGTCGCTCCTAATTGTAATAAAGAAGTTGTTCATCCATAAATCTTATGCTTACTCCGATATCAGATCATCGATGCTTCCCTTGTTATGATTTTGCCAATTCGACCAGACATTCCTACTCATATACAAAGAGAAACAGATCAGCAGGGAGGGAAGCTCGAGTGATGTCCATGGGGATGTCTACTTCTTGTGTCAATGTCTCATCCCCAAATTTTACATATCAATGAGGACGTCCAGCATTTCACTTACTCTTTTCTCAACACACTACAGATAACACATTTGCCTTCATTTACAATGTACCAAAGCCGCATTATGACTTAACGAACACACACGCACGCACACGGAACGCACAACACAGTTAATTTGACAGTAACAGTATTATTTGCTTGTAATCTATGCCTCTTTACGCCATATAAACTAAACTACCGGTCATGTTTCATGGTGGCTAAAAAGTAAACAAACAAGAATTGGTTATTTGATGGTTATGTATTGGTTTAAACGCATTTATTCCATGAGAATATACATAGCCGGATTGGCAAAAAAACTTTTATACAATTGTATAGTCAGTGTGTGAAAGAAATAGTAACAAACCAAATTCGATTCTGAAAACAAAATAAAATGATGCACAGATTGAAGAATTTTTGTGTTAGTTTCTGATTTATGTGTTGCGATTTATGTGTTGCCATACATATCCATTCAGATAATAATACATGTTCTGTCTGACGTTGTCACATAAAAGGCAAACAAAAGAGTAGTCTACAGAATCTTCACATTTACCGCATAGACAGCTAGAGTGAGGCAATAGATTTCGAGTGAACTTGTTCCAATTCAAATCGCTACACCCGAGCCTGGGGCGAGCATTTATGGCTTGACAAAGCCGTGTTCCATAATTAACATCAAAGTAAACTTTTGTTCAAACTTTTGAATAAGTAGTTTCTTAAACCCTGCAAGCGTTGAGTGATGTATTTGATATTGGTATCATAGGCATCAATGAGTATCTCACAACAGGCGACTGTTTTCAGCCTAGTAACGTTTGTAATATTTTTGTCAAATCCAGTTTTCTAGTGTATACCTTCTTTTGTCCAAGTAATCCGCCTAAACGCACGTGTGTAGTAGAACAGATACTGTAAGAACGGTATGGTACAGTAACTGTATATAGAACAATGAATGCTCAAAGAACGGGGAATATTATTGTAAGAACGGAGGATGATTCTGTAGCGAGTGAGTTGGGTTTAACGCCGCTTTTAACAGTATTCCAGTTATATCGCTTGCGTCAGCTTAATGTGGGAGGAAAGCCCAAAGTGAGGCAGGTCTCAGACGTTTACCACTTCGGTGAACCCTACGAGCACGGGTATGGTGCAGACAAACCTAGAAACATAATCGGGGCGAACCAGGATTCGAACTTACAATCATAGGTTTCTGGCGTGCCCAAGTGCAGCAACTTTGCACAGCGAATTGCAGCGCCCTAGACGACTGGGCCACCCGTGCCCCCGATGACTTTGTAAGATAGTACCGTCAATGGTACTGTGTCAATTGTAAATGGTACTGCAAGAGCGGTTAATAATACGGTATATACGCGATCTACAGTTTATCCAATTGAGTTTAACTTAATAATACTTCAAACACGTCAAAAGTTGATACATTAGAATTCAGTGGTCCGTTATAAAAGTTATCTTACCTCCCATGCTTTTACATACACTTACGACTGTCGTTGCGCTACGATCGCCTTGTGGAACGGAGCCCTGCACCACAAAGTTTACAATCACGTCACAATACCCTATGACGTAATTTGTGGAATTCTGTTCAGGTTCCAGGGGCGAAACAATGCCATGTGACGTCAGTCCAACAACAGGGTTGCTTGGGTCATCGTTTCAATATTTGTAAGTGAAACTTGTTCTGGCAGTACATAAAAACGCGCTTCTCTTCAAGGGCGAGTAGGGGCGGTCGGGTAGCCTAGTGGTTAAAGCGTTCGCTCGTCACGCCGAAGACCCGGGTTCGATTCCCGACATGGGTACAATGTGTGAAGCCCATTTCTGGTGCCCCCCGCCGTGATATTGCTGGAATATTGCTAAAAGCGGCGTAAAACCATACTCACTCACTCACTCAAGGGCGAGTAATACTATGTTTTAGTGATAGGAGTGCATTATTAGAAGTGTCATCTGTCTGCCGGACATGATGGTGGTGGTATTACAACCACGAGGTTTTCCATACCACAGTCAAGGGAGGACTTTCATTATACTCACAGACAATATTTGAGACAAGTGGAATTGATTTTTGTTGCAATCTCAGAAAAGAACGAAGATTTGATCGTTCAACTTTGTACAACACTATCGACAAATTTAAGAACAAACCTCATTGCGTGATTCATGGGACCTTTGTCTCTTTCAGTGGATATGTACGTTTCTGCTTCTGACAAAGGTTCTTATCTTTGTATATGAATGGGAACCCGTGTTGGTATCTAAGCATTCTAAAATTCACTTTGTAGGAATATGTCATCTAAAATGTATGTCTAATCGCCAACATATAACGATATAAACATATTATTATGCGGCAGCATATATTGTAAGTATATATTTCATGAGTCTGGTGTCCCCCGCCGTGATATTGCTGGAATATTGCTAAAAGCGGCGTAAAACCACTCACTCACCCATGAGTGTTAGTGGCAGCAGATTGAAACGCTCGTAAAATGTCAATTTATGTTTTTAGATTTTGTTTATTGACCGTATGCGACAGTCAGCATACTTGAGACTTTATCCGCCTTTGTGTACCGACATTGGGATATACTACACTGTTCGAGAGGTTCCAGAAGGCTGGTTGTACTCATATAAGAGAGGAAGAGACGAGGGCAATGCCAGGGCTTCAGTAGCAGACAGGTTACGTATCTGAAAGCGCTGACGTTTCTGCAATGCTTTCAACACTGTTCCTGGACTCAAGAACGGAGCCCGTGCCTCATTCAAAACATCCAACTGTGACAAATTCCGGGAATGGACTGACATATGCAACGGGGGATGTTATTTATTGTTGCTGTTACATATTTGACCCATTGTGTTGCCTCTTATCACTGTAAACCAAATCCTGCATGATTTGTTAATTATACATTGATCTAATATGGTGTTTAAATATACATTTCTGGGTTAGCCTTCGCGTTTCAACTTGGGAATCAACAATATATCTACCCATCTATCGTCCAGACAGAGTAGGTCCCAAGTGCACCGTACCGGTGGACTGGATTGCGTGCGTATAATGTGTGACCTGTCTGATAGTATGTCACTGTTCTCCGACAGCGTTCATCATAGCTTGAAAATCTGTGGCGCAAAACAACATTCACTCCCTGGCTTCGGTTACCATATTCCCTCATCCCTCATCCCTCATCGATTTTAAAATTTCAATCTCAGTGAACTTTTAATAAGAATTCCAGATCGAAAGCAAAAAAACGGTAGCGATTTCTTTGGGGCCTTGGAATGCTTTTTCAGTGTCTCTAATGTATACGTATTTGGAGGTAAGTGATTAAGAAAGAGATTAGTATATATGGTGCTATAATATTTAATGATGTGTAGCCAGTCGGAGAAGTAGAACGTTTCCCTTTGACATTGAGTTCTTCAGCTTTTTCTCCTCTTTAAGTTGTGGGCATCCCAGGCCTTTCGATGTGTCTGAAACCCAACTGAAATCACACATATTTGTGGTTTGTATAAAAGACATAAAATGTATATGTACAACCTTCTCACTTAATCATGTCGTTATGAGCGTTAATAAATGTAACAGCCTAGGCTGGGTCTATGTGTTAAAAATACGCAAGTTGGATGGGCAGTAGATATATCATTATACCCAGTACTTATGAATATGGGGCCATTCAACTGATGAGCAGGATCCGCTCACATCTGGTATCGTCATTGTTTGATAGTGACTCGACCTCACATACTAGTATTTATGATATCTGGTCTTGCTCTGGCTAAACTTACATAGTTAAGATTTCTATTTGATAAAAGAAACATGCTATTATTTGCTCAAGAATCAGTCGTACAATGACAGAGGTACAAAACATGGGACTTTTAACTACAATTTAGTCCTAGATGCTGTTTCAACTTTCAAAAGTATCATAAGAAATGTGTGATTTATTGTTAGTGTTAAAACAACGATGAATTATACTGTGAAGAACATTCAAAGACAATTTCATCCAGGGCCATTTGATATCAAATTTATCAAAACGAGTCGATAAAGGTTTTAAACCTGCAACGAGTGTTGATAGTGTTGATTTATGAAAATAGAAGGGTGAGATTATATTTGTCATACAAAATCATTCTTTCTACCATATTAATTTGTGAACACCAAAAATCAGCGGCTGGAATGTAAAAGGATCCATAGTGGCCATGAGATTAGTGATGTCATTTGATCGTGACATCACAGTAACGATAACGTCACAAAAGTCTGCATGCGTAATTTATTTTCAAACAATGTTGTAATTGAATTACATTGTTTCTGTTGAACATTGTGTTATGACAATTAATTGGTTACTTGTAGTACTATCTAGTGTAAGCAGAGGTGTAGAAGCTTAAATATTGAGATACTTTTTGGAGTCAAGTGTAATCTAGAATCTTCTGGAACAGCTTATCCAACACTGTCTAGAACCTTCTATTTGTTTGTTTGTTATTTAAACGCCACACTCAACCATATTCCAGCTATATGACGGCGGTCTGTAAATAATCGAGTCCGGACCAGAAGATCCATTGATTGACATCATGAGCATTGATCCACGCAGTTTAGATACGAGCACATGCATCAACCAAGTCAGTGGGCCTGACCAACCGATCCCGTTGCATTGTCGTCTTTTACAAGCATGGATTGCTGATGACCTTCACGGGTGTAGAACCCTCTAGAAGCATTCAGACTATATATGGAGGCAGGAACGTGCCTGTCGTATCTCACATTACATCTCATTATACCACCCTGAATATCCAGTCTAGGCTTGGACGCTGTTGCTGCTAGATGAATATTAGTACCACTATTATTATATTTAAAACTGCCACTGAATTTTGTAGTTCCTCTCTATTGTGTATTGGCATTGCTATTGCTGTGCAGTAATTTGTATTGATTTGTAAACCTAGTTCATTGTATAATTCAGTTGTTTGTTGGTTTAACACTGAAACATCTGGTTTTACTTATTGTTTAAGTTTAGAAGTGGACACGAAACACAAGATTCTGTCACAGTTAATGGTGCATGTACCCAATACTAACTTGTGAACTGACATTTTTACCCCCACGCAACTTTTAGCCGGAGATGATGTTTACCGAGATGAAGTGTATTATTTTCCATAATCGTCAGGGATGCATAGGGACATTTTCCCGCTGGTGTATTATTCCAGTGGCATCCATGTCTATCGCCACACGATGTTACTTAAATACATTTTAATAAGTGTCCAGTGTGTGATTTGATATGTTATCCCTGACTATCGATGGCGTTCCATACTAAGATACTGATTCGTCCCTATCATCGACATTTCATGCTATCACAACGAATTGCAATGCATTCACACACACATTCCTATTTAATCAGCAGAAAAATTATCTGCATATGATTTTACAGATCACATGATGTGTTGCTTTGGTAAATAACAAGTGAAGTTATTCAAAACGTCTGAAATGAACTTTTGTTTAGTAGCTAACTTGTGAACGACCACGAACAACTTTGAAATAAGGATCCCATTGTTGACATTATTGATAGGAACATCCACACACCATTGCATTTCTTTACAGATTCTTGGCCAACAATCTGTTCGTATTATTGAACAAATCTGTCTCACATCACAGCTTGATTTGTCTTAAAAGAATAAAAACAATATCTACCATTGTACTTGTATTCTGCGTTTCTAAATATACTCCAACGTTCCGATAAAATGGCTGCATACTATGAATTCATCAAAGCTTGTAATAAGCAAAATAATAAATACAAGCGACAATGCCCTTTCCATATTCATAAGAATCCTCTGCCCAAATCTGATTGTACGATTCCGACCATATCATGAGCGTGTCTTTATCCTGACCATATATCCGCGAAAGGATGATAATGACCAGTGATATCCAATGTAACGATGGGCATATGTTTTGCTATTGTACTGTTAACAAAAGGAACCAGGTCATCTTCAGGCAGAATGCGGAACTAACTTATTCTGACAAACATGATTCCTTAAAGCCAGATGGACAAAGACTTCTGATATATGTGCATAAGACGCATCAAGGGAGGATCCAGCATTTTGAAAAGGGAGGGGTCCAAAATATCAAAATCCTCTTTCAGTGTCGGGGAAGGGGTAACTGTCTGTCTAAGATGTAACACATGAAAATATCAGCCGATTTTACAAAATGGTCCCCGTAATACAATGATAATGCTGTTCGACGGTAAAGTGTGTTAAGTTAGCAATAGGCAGACATGCCCCAACAGCCTAATCAATATCAACTGTTGATGCATAAATAATTCATTATTATCTCTCATCACAGATGATGGTGTGCACCTAAAATATCACTAACGTGAAGAGCAGTACTGAAATGGGGAACATATTTCTATGCACCTGGTTCTTTGGGCGTGTGCGTGTGCGTGTGCGTGTGGCCTGTGCGTGTGTGTGGGGCGTGTGCGTGGGCATGGATGTGGATGTGGGTGTGAGAGTGGGTATGTGTGTGTGTGTGGGTTGGGGGTGGGGTGTGTGAGAATGTGGGTGTGCGGTGTGTGTGTGGTGTTTGTGTGCCTGTGTGTGAGAGAGTGGGCGTGGGCGTGGGCGTGAGCGTGGGCGTGGGCGTGGGCGTGGGCGTGGGAATGGGAGTGAGCGTTGGTGAGGACGTGGGCGTGGGCGTGGGTGTGGGTGTGGGTGTGGGTGTGGGTGTGGGTGTGGGCGTGGGTGTGAGAGTGGTTGTGTGTGGGGGTGTGTGAGTGCGAGAGTGAGCGTGGGCGTGAATGTTGGTGTGAGAGTGACTGTTGGTGTGGATGTGGGTGTGAGAGTGGTTGTGTGGGTGTGGGTGTGAGAGCGAGGGTGTGGGTGTGAGAGTGGGCGTGGGCGTGAGCGTGGGCGTGGGCGTGGGCGTGGGCGTGGGCGTGGGCGTGAGTGTTGGTGTGAGAGTAAATGTTGGTGTGGATGTGGGTTTGAGTGTGTAGGTGTGGGTGTGAGTGCGAGAGTGTGGGTGTGAGAGTGTATGTTGGTGTTGATGTGGGTGTGGATGTGGGAGTGAGAGTGTGAGTGTGGGCGTGGGCGTGGGCGTGGGCGTGGGCGTGGGCGTGAATGTTGGTGTGGATGTGGGTTTAGGGCGTGACAGTAGAAAAAGACGAGGTGAATCCACTTGACGTACAGATTGATCCCTTTCCTGCAATGATATCTAGTTTTACCCTGCGTATATTGTCTATGAGGCCCATTAAACATTAACACAATGTTGTGAATACATAGACTCTAGTAGTGACATTGGTACCATGAACGGATAGGGGGTTATGGTAACCGCAGTTAGGGAGTACCTGTAAATAAGTCTGAGCCAGGACAAACACTGATTGAAGCTTCAGCACCGATGTACGATGTGGCGGAATTGATGAACATTACAAGCGTGTGTAGCATTCTAACTACTCAATTTAGTCGGCAGCAGCAACAAGTAAGGTGCAGTCTGTGCCCATCCCTGGACACCCACATGGTTAGATTTATGTGTTTACACCATAATGTCTTGGCGATAACATAGCATGGGCATAACATACGTGCATAAAATTCAAATTATATGGTCCGTAGTGAGTTAATATTTAAAGTCACATCGGCAATATTTCAGCCATATCGTGACATATGGTCCTTAGAAGACATTTGTGTTTTAATGTTTACAAGGAACAAAGTATTCAGGAAAAGTTCTTTCATAATGTTGTTGTTGCTGCTGTTGGTTTTGTTGTTGTTGCAGCAAACCAAGCTAATCCTCCGATAGGAACAATGAGGACACAGGCGTCGGTGTGCTCTGCTCAGGCGATAGACAGCCAGACACGTCACAGAGATATAGGTTATACGGGTAAGGCTGTGGGTGTGGATGAAATTCCAGTTGAAGTTCTTAAATCAGAGACTGTAATCAAAGTTCTACATCATGTTTTTACTTGTGTTTTAATACCGGAACAAATCCAAAATATGGTCACGTGGTATAATTAATCCAATAAAAATCTCTGGCTTATAGAGGAATCACCTTGAGAACCTCAATATGCAAACTATACTGCAGTGTTCTTAATCGGAGGCTACAAGTTTGGACAGAATCTAACAATTTTCTCCACGACACTCAAAATAGTTTCAGGAGCAATAGATCAACTGTAGATCATATATCGTCCCTGACATCAAGTATAGAAACTAGAAAATCCTTAAAGTTGTCCTATTATGCTGCCTTCATAGGCTTCAAGAAAGCATATGACTGCATAAATCGTAATATCCTTTGGAATAGAGTCTCAGTACAGTAAACTACGGTTATAACGAACTCAAAGGGACTACTAATTTTAGTTCGTTATAACCGTAATTCGTTATAAGCATATATACAGTATAACTACAGCAAATAGTCGGGAATAAAAAGTTAGTTCGTTATATCCGTTAGTTCGTTATAAGCGTGTTCGTTATAACCGTAGTTTACTGTATGTGGTATCGATGGTAAAATGTTTGAATCCTTACAATCTTTGTATTAAGATGTGAAGTGTTATGTTAGAGTGAATGGTTTCTTAACATCGTGGTTTAATGTCAATAGAGGATTGATGATAAATTAATGATTTTTTATGTACACTGAACAATTTGAATCTTGGTATAAAGATTTGTGATATGAATATTGCATCTTTAGGATGTGCGGACGACATTGCAATGCTGGCTGAAAATGAAGATTATCTTCGTCTACTTTTAGATGTACTTCATAATTGGTGCTGTGAAAACAAGTTGGAAATAAATCCCGACAAGTCTAAAGTTGTACATTTTAGAAATCCTTCTGTTAAACAGACGCAGTCTGTTTTTGATGTTGGTTACAATAGTTTAGAAGTTGTGAGTAGTTATAATTATCTAGGTTTACTGCTAACAACGCATCTAGATTATACCACTATGGCACGTGCAGCAGCTATGTCAGCAGGTAGGGTGCTGGGCTTGCTCATACCTAAATTTAAAAGTATTGGTGCTATGCATTTCAATATATATATACAAAGTTGTATGATACTACGGCATGGCCTGTATTGAACTATGGTGCTTGTGTGTGGGCAACTACGAGGTGTCTGCGGTCAATGCTGTACATCATAGGGCCATTAGATATTTTCTTGGTATTGATAAATATGCCCCAAATGTAGCCGTTAATGGTGATGTAGGTTGGTCACCACCCATTGTTAGACAGACGACATTGGTGTCGTTTTAAAAATATGCCTTCTAGAATTAATAAATATGTATTTGTTTGGGCTGATGATTGTGCTGCAAATAATTGCAGAAATTGGAATTTTAGAATACAAAAGACATTTTGTGAATTTGGTTTATATCAGGTTTTAAATACAAATTGTCCTGTTAACAAGTCGTTTTTATGTTCATTTGTAGAAGATGTGTGTATGAATGATTATTTGAGAAAATGCAATGATATGCTTTTTCGGGAAAATGGAAATAGTGGTTTTAACAAGTTAAGAACATATCGCTGCTTTAAACAATTATATTGTACAGAAAATTATGTTTTATATAATATTCCAGGATGTTTTAGACACGTAACACAGTGTATAATGTGTGTGTCGAGGTGTCGCTCATGTGCCTGCAGGCGATAGACAGTCAGACACATTACACAGTGTATAATGTGTGTGTCGAGGCGTCGCTCATATGCCTGCAGGCGATAAACAGTCAGACACGTTACACGGTGTATAATGTGTGTGTCGAGGTGTCGCTCATATGCCTGCAGGCAATAGACAGTCAGACACGTTACACAGTGTATAATGTGTGTGTCGAGGCGTCGCTCATATGCCTGCAGGCGATAAACAGTCAGACACGTTACACAGTGTATAATGTGTGTGTCGAGGTGTCGCTCATATGCCTGCAGGCAATAGACAGTCAGACACGTTACACAGTGTATAATGTGTGTGTCGAGGTGTCGCTCATATGCCTGCAGGCGATAGACAGTCAGAAACACTACGTTGTTCTGTTCATCGTCTGAGATATGCTACAAAGATGTTACAAAAAATGTACAAAGACCCGTGTCAGTGTCACCGTGTTTTACCTAACTACATATATCAGAGTCAGGATCCTTTACGCTAAATGCTAAACACCCAAGCCAATGAGTCAATGCCATATATATCTTTGGGACAGACATTAGCGACACGTTAATTAAATATGTGCTTAAATGTGTCCGTTTGGTCTGGTGATATCCAGTCCCAGTAAAGAGATATTACTCTCTTTGGTGTCAATTTATTTTGCTCAGCTGGCGGTTGGCGACAGCAAGCCACATTACTTAGTCTTTGTGTCAAAGTATCCCTTGTGTATCGGGCAAGACGGCGGAACTCTAACACATTCCTGCCCGTTGGCACCAGCTGGCGGGGACTGTCAATCACAACTGCCTAGTCGTGGCAAGAATATTAATAAAAATGTTGCGTTTTTGAGGTAACGACAAATGGCAACAGGAAACGTTCCCGAGTCTGCTTCATTTCTCCCAAATCGGATAATCCGTGTAAGCTACAGGCTAGGGGCAGTCTATACGATTAGGAGAAAATTGGTATCATTCCCGTTACTGTTAGTGTTATGTGATGGAGTCCGGGAGTCGAGAGATCCTGAAACAGAGTATGGTGGTCGATAATCATTCCTCTACTTCCCGCAGATAAAGACCATAAAACCTGCTGCCCATACCGACTGAAGCTGGAAGCCAGGCACATCCAGGCGGTTCATCATTGGAAGTAATTGAGGAATAGAGATCCAGTATGTAGCTGTGCTATTCTTAATCAAATTAACTCTGTTCAAATATTTTTTGCAGAAAGAAAGGAAGACATGTCGGTTAATGAATGCTGAGTAATTGGTCATTCAGTCGACCTTCTTGTTGAGGTGAAAGGAGCATGTTCTCAACCGGCGACTCATTGAACAGGTACTCGAAGGAAAACTTCATTCGAAGGCCAAAGTTTTGTACTTGACGAGGCTGAGAACAATAGACCGTCTTCGGGCACAACTCAGACGCACGAGAGCTAATACTTGATTTCGTCAGCGTCAGCTACACAAAACAGACGGGTCCCCGTAGATGCTCCCCAGCGTCGAAGACTACGGTGGCAGAATACGTAACAAGGAAAGTACTATAACTAGTTTCTCAACACAACGGGCGCTGTGGGTCTCAGTGCGTCACATATCGGAAAGTCGGAATCAGCATCATCTCATGTGGTGAGCTCGGCATCTGGTCATCATCCTCCATCCAATACAATTAACACGTATACACCAATACGTGTATGTGTGTGCGTCATCCAGTACTGTAACTCGAGACACAAAGTTCACGTTGTCCTAATGAAAATGACTATTACACATAATATCCATTATAAGACGGAAACGTACAGCTCTGCACTGATAATTACAAACACCGTGTGTCAGACCAGATTTGCATGACCTCAATGCATATTAACATATGACGCCCATTACAGTTTAAGGTCGCTTTAATTTAATAATAGATATGAACATTGGCGCAAATCACCATCATTAGTGTATCTTAACAACAATTCGTGTTCTATAAACGTACATATAAGTACACCACATGTATATCCTACCACGTATCCAATTACGGAGAATTCCTAGTCAAACCATACAAGCCCTGTCTCGGAAATGTCAGCAGTCCCCCGCACTGTGAATACTGCAAGGATGCTGTCCCCCAATGCTAAGGCCAGGGATTTCATCTAGTACATCCCACGGGATCGCGTGGAATGTAGTCTAACGCACGCCAGTGATAAACTTGGGACATCACGCGTGGAACTTACACGAAACATGTCAGAAGAACCGCACATTCAAATGGAGTGAACCATCTCTTTGTGGCCATGTCTTATATAGGAGATAGTGCAATCCGTTCTTCTTTTAATATAAGGTTTTAGTGTCACTTTGCGTTACATCGACCCGTTACAAGAGACTCGTGTCTTATATTGGAGCTGATGTAAGATATAGGGGAATGGGTTGAATGCAGGTTCTGTATCCCTCTAGATTAACATCTAGTGTATGAAATGAACATATCTTACAGACAAAAAACAGTTGTTAAATTACCTTATAAAGGAATGTATACACCTATGTTTGAAACTATCTAAAAATATAAAAACAAAAAACAAGGCGAGGTGAAATGGGATTTAATGTCGCGTTCAAGGTTAATGCACTTATATAGCAACATGTTTTAGCCGCTTCATGCCGAGCGCCAGACAGGGTAACAATAAGTACCATCTTTTATCTTTTGCTCTGCCGCTACCGGGCACCAAACCCCCGACCCCTTCCGCTCTCCGGTCGGACGCGGTCTGAAACAAACAACAAACGGTTATTTGACAGTGATGTATTTGATATGGGTATAATAGCTGTGTTTTGGACCTGACTGTTTTCAGCCTAGTAACGTTTTGATAACGTTTTTGATGGTCAAATATAATCTTTAAGTGTATACTCTCCTTTCCCGGCAGTTTATGTACAACACCTTCGCTACTCAATAACCCTCATAAAGAATGGTGCTAATGCCAGAGACAAACAAAAGTTGAAAACATACTGACACACAACATTCATTCCAGTGAGATAATCGTTATTGCTACAGAGTTTACTGACACGACTGACAGGTCTTTTATGCAAAACAATTTACGAGTTAGAGAGGTGTTGATACTAGAAAAATGTTTCCAGATTACTGTATGTTTGTTTGTTTATTTGTTGTTTGACGCCACACTAAACAATATTCCACCTATAGTACAGCGGTCTGTACATAATCGAGTCTGGACCAGACAAACAAGTGATTGACATCATGAGCATCGATACACGCAATTAGGGTAGGATGACATGTATGAAACAAGTCAGCGCGTCTGACCACCTGATCCCGTTAGTCGCCTGTTACGACAAGCATAGTCCCGTTTTAGGGCAAGCATGGGTTGCTGAAGACCTATTCTACCACGGATCTTCACGGGGTCACCTGGGGAGCAACGACGATGCATAAACTGTTACCATCAGTATATAGGGTGATCGTGAATGGTACTTTTCTACCCCGGATCTTCACGGGTCCCAGATTACTTGGTGATAAAATTTGCTGGTGGGGCAGTAAATAAAATAATACGAGAAGATAATAATAGTACATTACATTCAACATGATACAAATGTTATGCCGGGGGTGTAAAATATTATACGACTGTCAAATGTCAAATATAATCAAGTGTTAGCCTATCCTTTACTTCCGAGGTACGAACGCTCATAGACATTTCTCTTTTTTCATGGTGAAGAGGGTATGAATAGCTAAGTCGCATAACTTCCAGACATTCGCTGTGCAGGCTTGCGTCTCACTCCCTCGCACTAATTATGATTCTTAGTTTTGAGCACCACTCACGTGCTCGTGGGTTTCCCCAATGAGGTACACGACTACAAACTGCATCAAGAACCAGAAGAGTGCCTTTCACTTTTTGCAGGGAAACGCTATCGTGATGTTATGGTGCGGCGCAGAGCTGGGATTGTAAGATTTAAGGTAAACCAAGGTATGTGGGCTGATATTGATGTACGTTTACAGCTTGTTACAATATGTGAAAACAAGTGTAGATGATGATTATCATTTTGCATTAGAATGTGAATATTACAATATTAGGCAAGTGTAGACAAAACCATTGTGCCATAATCCAAGTGTGTATAGATTAATGCTGCTGTCAGAAGATGTAATGATAAAAATATGTAAATCTGTAAATTGTATCTGGGAGAACTTTTTGCCATTTTCTTATACCACAGTTTTAAATGTTTTAATTTTAGTTCGTTATAACCGTAGTTCGTTATAAGTGTATATAAAGCATACATAGAGCAAAAACCCGGGGCTAAACAAAACAGTTCGTTATATCAATGTCATCCATGAAGTTCAAATGGACGCTAGACCTAGTTCTGTTGGGCGACTAAGAGTAAGGTCACGTTTACAACATTCGTTGTCATACACAGCACTGGAGTCATTGTTGTCACGGCACGGAAAACGTAAAACTTGTTTTATTGGTTTTCAATAATAGACAAACAAATGTATGTCTTTGGAAATGACTGAATTATTATTAAGACTAATATCACCATTGCCACGTCATAAGTGAACTGACCGCCTCCGTGGTCTAGAGGTAGAGCGTTTGCCCGGAGAGCGGAAGGTCCGGGGTTCGATCCCCGGCCGCGTCATACCAAAAGACGTTAAAAGATGGTACTTGTTATACTGTGTCTGAGTGGGGTGTTCGTGGTCAACTGTGGCGTGGTATCTCAGTGAGCTAGCACTATAAATCGGCATTAGTCCGGACTAGTACAAGCACACACACACACACACACACACACACATGCATGCATGCACGTCGCTGTATAAGTGCAATAATCATGGACGCGACGTTAAACCCAATTTCACCTCACCTCATAAGTGAACTGATTCAACATAATCATTTGCACGTAATCTTTACCTTTTCCTCCTCATTGCTAGTAGCCTGTCTGAGCGCCAGTGTGTAGTAGACAGCATTACCAGTGCCTAGCCAGAAGACATCGAGTGCCGGTTTGGCTTCAGCAATGCCATTAAGGTCACCACGTCAACACCTGAAAGAAAATGTAGACCGCACTTAGTCATTGCTGATTCTTTCAAAAACGCATTAAACAGATTTTGTCAGATAATTTTAAAAGACAAGCTTCTCAGGAAATTTCGCTTGATACCTTGATGTCTCGCTTTTCTAGCTCTTCAAAGGAATCTCAAATGTCGGCCGTCAGTAACCTTGACGTCAAAGAAGGTCTTTCCCACTGATTGGCCGGTGATCATACTCCTAACAACGGTGACTGGTGAATGGTACTGTAAGAGCACTCAAATACTGTAAGAGTGATAAATGCAGGCACTGTAGGATTGTGTAAGAACGGCGAGTGACACTGAATGAGCAGTGGATAATACTGTAACTACGGAAGAAGGCACTGTAAAATCATGTAATTGCCCCGTGAGATCTATGATGGGTCTATGAAGAGCGACGCTCTGTAATGTAAGATTGGTTAATGCTAAACAAATGCAGCATTTTGTAACATAAGTCTTTATTATAGTATTATATTTCGCCTGACCCTAATGTCCTGTGAAGCTTATATCCCGAAAACACACACTTTTGGCAATTATTAGTACATTTGGGGCATAAAAACAATGATGATTCTTGGATGAAAGATCATTAACCTTGGAAATCCAAAGATCTCTCATTATCGTAGCATAACATATAACAACGTTAGACATGACAATGAGGCTAATGAGTCATTATAAGATAGGAGTGCCATCTATCTGCCGGGGATGATGTTGGTGATATTCAACAGGGGGGTTGCCTTTGTGATCTTTATGAGGAGCTTCACATTCACCCAAGCCTTATGAGAGACGTCGACCTTCTGATGTGATCCAGTTGTGTAAACATGTCCAGTTTACGAGACACGTAACCTTTTGTTTAGTACTGTCATAAAGATGGACAATTCTCAGTTGACGTGGGAGTCCTAGGAGGATTGAATCGTTTCGTTCTACCAACATCTGACTTGCCTTAAGATTCGAGAGATCTGGATCAATATGTCAATAAATAATTAATTACACAGAAACAATATCTCAATGTCACACTAAATACGTCCAGACCTACACTAACAACGTGTACCAGGTTGCAGAGCCAAATTTTCCGGTAATGAGATATTTCGTCTCCACGAGATACACCACAGTATAAATATAAATGAATCTTTCAGAATGTGGAAAGTGTAATATGATCAAAACCAGGAGACCTTGCCAGTCTATCCTCGCCTCCCTGTTTTCCCATACATCAGACACCTTAAAATATTTCTGACCTCTTAATTAATAATTGTTGACTGATCATGATGTGATATATTGATCTGGCGTTAAGAATAACATGCTGAAGATATTTGATGTCATCTCGTTAACTTCCATGTATAATTGTGGTTATCACGTCTGTCAGCAAAACATAGCACATCTAATGAGTTCCAGCGTGTATTGCCATTAACGCTAATTGACATACTGCGTCTCCTTTCTCTTCGGAACATACATCATTAAAGACAAGAAATATGATGCAGGTGCTACAATGTTTCTGAATGACATGTTATCGTCAAATTAACACCATGTGCTGTGTCCTCAATGCGAAAGTAACAAACATGATATATCTTTATAACATGACAATAAAAATATTTGGAATAAAACTAAGTATCAGGTCATCCATATTTGTTTTAATGCACCAGTTAGCTTAACATGATAGAATAGAAATGTTTCAAATTGAAACAGTCCGGAAAAATATATTTCTAAATGACGACAGCTCTAAGGGCCGTCATCGATTTTAGCAGGAAGCAGAAAGATGTTTTGTGAGAAACAAATACATTTGTATGGACTTTCGTGAATTAAAACGGCGGCCGCCTGAAGACCAATTGACATAGCTAGTGCAGGGTTTTCATGAAGTCAATGCAACAAAAACTGTCAATGACAGCCTGACAAGAATTACAGTAAACTTTGTGGGACAGCGAGAGGAGTTGAAATACCATAATCATTTTCTCTCGTTGTGGCACCTACTTGCTGGGAATGTGTTTTTGTACCTGTGTTATTAAGGGCGAAGGGTGACGAATCGCCATCTGCTGCCATGGCGATGGTCCCCTTTACTGACACTTATCCATCTTTAAAATACAACTAAACCACGTTCGTGCGGAAACCGCCCTACGAATGATTACTTTCGGAAACGTTTGTACATTTCCTTGACATGAGTTGGAAATCTGAAGCCGTATCGAACCAAACCATAATGATAATTTTATCTGTTTTTCAATTTTGAAACTAGAATGAAGTTACTTTCGACGTATATCTCATCAAATCCATGACAACTGTTCCTCTTTATGTTCAGTGTACAAATTATTATGTATAACTGGAGCAGATTATTTCAGTTATAACCTTTATGAATAAGGTTTGGTCCATTTTTTACTATAAACTGAAGTACTACAGAGAACCATCCCTGCGTTGAGTTATATCAAAGCCCCTGTCAAATACAGCTCAAACGTTATTATGAGCATACCACATAACATGCACTTGGTTTAATATCAAGCCTTTCCTCGTCCCAGTAAAAAAACATTCTCTTTTCTTTGGTTCTCTTTTGTATTAATTTGACATTTGACGTCTATGTGGGTTGGAGATTTTGCCAATTATATTGACATTGTGTCATATGGAACCATAGTGTTTAGTTGGTTTGCAAGGGTGCCTGATTACATGAGATTACACTCCTAACTCAGTGTTCACATGTTTGTGGTTTTGTTCGGTATGGCTTCATTGTATCTATATATATATATAGTTCCGTCCTAACCTGTTCTGAGTTATTATTTAAAATATATTTAGAACACGATGACTTGGATCATTGACTTGATATCAATATACAACTCATTTATTTCTATCGCCGTAATACTAGAGATATGTTTAGTGTTTAAAAAAGATGGATACTTCTCTCTACTGATTGATAATATTAAATGACACGAAGTTGTCACATTTTGAAAGTCAGTCAAGCTAATTCTGTTACACAGATAATCTATATTTAAGTGGTGATGCTCATTTTCCACTTTGCCGAATTATCAAAGCCTATTACTCATGCCTGACATTTCTGGCGACCTTGAGCTTTGAAGAAAACAACCAGTACGAAAGCACTGGAGATTCTGCCCAAAGGGTTCATGTAATTCTTAGTCAATAAATAGAGAAGATAGATGACAGATCTGCATAGAGATTTATGACAAAGCGATGACTTCAGGTTTCCTTGTCCATGTCGTCTGAAGCAGCATGCCCCATGCCCAAGCATATTATGTTCCGCTTCAATATCTCTGAAGCACCAGAGTTCATTTTTCTGTTGCTCACAACACGAGTTTGGAACATTGGCCTCACGAAAAGAATTCGAATCTTGTTATGGTGAATATTCTGAGATAATCTGCACATTTGACAGATCTGACATAAATATTGGTGGATGCCATCCTCTACTGCGATTGAACTCTGTAGTACTGTCAAAGTTGGACGAAGTATTTGTTTGATAGCCCATACTGTATTGCCAATGGTATTCTGTGACACGGGTGTAAAGATTTATAGAACTATTGCAATCGCACATACGATGGCAAATTATATATGAAACATCAATAGTTAATATCGCTGACCTGCTAAAGTAACGATAGAATCGAGATGACTTATAAAATGAAGAAAACAAACCTGTTAGTCGTTAACTTGTCCTGTCATTTGTTTCCTAAATTCACATTTAATAGACATGAGTATCCATTCATAATATGTTCAAGAATGTATATGTTACACATGTGTATGTGAGACAATAAGAAGTACATCCCCGAATTCCTCAACACCGTCTGTGAAATAACGTCGAATATCACTATCATACCATCATATAACATTTGTAGTTATTGCAGACTATTGTCCAGTTTCGCAATGGTGTTTGTAACAATACTCTTGTAATAGCTAAAACATTCCCCGTAGTCACCGCCACCCTGTGATGAGTCGGTGTTAAACTAAGTGATATAAGCTTGATATTTGATACTGTACTGCCCTCTGGAACACCCAGTGTTGAACCACTATTGAAAACATTCCAGGACTGTGTAGGCGGACATTGTGTCCTTGTCAGATTCCTAATAACAATTTTGGAACATAGTCCTATCAAGGGTGGTATCTCAGAATTGCCTAGAAGCCTAATGGGCCGTGCAACCTGTCACCACTTATCTTGTCCCAGAGGTAAAAATGACTTCTTGACATTAAGACCTAAATACAACTGTCAAACATATGGTAACACATGACAGTGGAAACAGTAACAAACAATCTAGATATCCAAGCAAACAAATTAAAATAAGGATATTAATAACAGTTTGTACTCCTGGTCGTGTGTATTCATCAGTTGCCCATAAAATACAATTGTGGCCAAGCAATGGATTTGGTCATATATAGTTAGTTACTCGTGTGTTAAAATTTGACGTCGCATCAGCATTATTTCAGCCAAAAAGCAACGAGAACAAGTTGATGTATAAACAATTGCGTCACGAATACAAAGATATATTTAAACACAAATTGGTCAAACATGTTTGGGCATAACAATAATATCTACAACTGTTTAAAACACGGGCTATCAGCAACCAGTAACCAAAGGTAGGCCACTTCGCTGGCTATAATGGGGATTAACGGTACCTCGGCTTCCAGCACAATACCACAGCAGGAGTTACGTCATCACTTTACCCACTGGTGGTTGTGCACAATACTAGCCAATATTATAAAAATGCTCAGCAATGAGTTGGCTCAAAACACTGGTTGATAGTTACATCGATTAAGACAGGTATAACCCGGCACACAGGAAGGCAATCATTTTACGGCACTTTAACCTCCTAGGCAGATAATCTTAGTTGATAAAAGCATCACACCAAATTAAAACACAAACAATTAATTATTCACATAAAAATTTAAAATGTATGATACAGACAAATTTCTATCTCTTAGCTTAGGCTTCGATGCCCGCTTACACGGGAAAAAGATCTTTCAGATTTACTGATTATGTGAATCTCTTGCAATTGCAAAATCCACACAGTCAAGCAAAATATGCTTGACGGTTAACCTTTCTTCACAAGGCTCGTCCTCGTCTGTTTAAAGCAGATGTTCATGGGTAAAACGAAGGTGGCCAATACGACATCGTCGCAAAACGACCTCATATTGTCTTGACTGACAGCCCAAGTAGGTTTGACAGAATGTTGGTTTTAATTCACGACGTTTATTGATTCCTACATGGGTGTCCCATATTTCTTGCATAACATCCCGAGTATAACTCTTGATAGTTGGTTTGCAGTCGCTGTACGTGATAAAGAGTGGAGATAAGGTTTTGTCAAGAGCTGCTTTAGCTGCAGCATCAATTTTTAAGTTACCTGATATGCCAACATGACTTGGTGACAAGCAAAGGACGATGTCACCTTGGTCCGTAGAAAGACCACTGTAAAGCTCTAAAATGTCTCGGATTATAGGGTGATTCCAGGAGACACTTATAAGTGCCTGAAGGCAAGACAGTGAATCTGAAAATACAGTGGGTGTGTTGTTTAATATAGGTCAAAGCTGTTACTATAGCTTTGGCCTCAGCGGTGAAGATTGAACTATTATCTGGGATTCATGAGGAGACAGTTTTGGATGCAGTGATGGTTGCCACCATCCTTGGATCTGTCTGTAAAAATGGATCCATGAGAATTATGTTTTGTTCGTAGTTTGTTATATTCTTGTTGATATACCAAAGGATTTGTTTCAGACTTTTTAGCTGGGTGAGAGTGAGGTCTGCTTCTGGCTTCACCATCTACCAGGGAGGAGAAGAAAGAATCGGTAAGGTGATATAATATTTAGATCAATTTTAGAACGACAAGAAATGTTGAAATCGTCCACAAAAAGTGACCCATCAACACAAGTGTTCAAAACTTCAGTGAAACTATTCTGATGCTAAATAACGTGACAGATAGGATACTGCCTTGATGGATGCCCTGATATTGATCGGAATATACAAATATGGTAGATCCCACTCGTACTTGAAATTGTCTGTTGTTTAAAAATTGAGATATGAGATGAGGTAATCTGCCCCTCAATCCAAATTCATGCAAACCTTATAAAATACCGTGTTTCCACGTTGTATTATATGCCTTCTCTGGGTTGAACAGGATTGATACAGTGGTGCTTTGACAATGGATTTTTAGATGAATGATTCTAAAAGCACCACATTGTCAATGGTACTTCTGTTTTTTTTTCTGAAACCACATTGGGTTTTGATTAGCCTCCAGGTACGAGACTAATTGATTGCGCTCCATGGTTTGACAAACACAGCTAGTTAATGATATTGGAAGGTAATTGGATGGATCTGTACAATCCCGCCCAGGATTTGGCAGAGAAATCAATGTGACATGAAGAAGGAAAATTTCCGGTTGTTCATATTTCATTAGATATACTATGTAGAGTTTCCAAACATGAATCGGGCAAGTGTTTCAGGAGCTGATAATGAATGTTGTCGGCTCCTGCTGCAGTGCCATGAGCTTGCTTTAGGGCAGTATGCAATTCATGGAGTGAAAATGGTTCATCGTAGTCCTCACCATTATCAGAGTTAGAATTGACCTTTTTCTTTTCTAGCTGTTTTTGGTATCTCTGAAGCTGGGGGTTATAGTTAGATGCTGAGGATTTGTTTGCCAAAGTTTCACCAAGTTCGTTGGCAATATCAGATTAAGTGGTTCATAGTGTATTACCATCTTTGAGATGGTGAACTCGAGATTTTGATCCTTTGCCCTTAATCTTTGGAATCATGTCCCACACCTTGGACATGGGTGAGCGGGAATTGATTTAAGAAACATCGTTTCCCCAGGTCTGACGTTTATTTTGTTTAAAAGTACGTCTCGCCTTGGCGATTTTGATTTTCAGGTTGTGCACGGTAGGATGTCGGCGGAAATATTCCTCAGATTTCTTCCTATTTTTCAAGCTTGTTTACAATCATTATCAAACCATGGTTTACGAAAATGAGAATTTACAGAGGACTTAGGAATGCTTTCGTCTCCAGTAGCATTTTACTGATCTGAAAATAGTTGTATAGGATCAGGAAGTTCCTGAAACTGTCAGTGTTTAGGTTTTCTGGACATTGTGTTTGAAATAAAGACCAACTGGGCAACAACAGTTTGAAGATTCATGTTAAGTGGAACAGGGCCATGGATTATGTCCTGCCTCACCAGGATAGAAGACCCTCAAGTATCGCTATCACCGGGAGGAGAAAATGAGCTTTACTGACGGGAAGCTTCTTGGAGACAAAAAGTCGATGGTTTAAATTTCAATATCATGTTTGAGTTTGCGGATTCTGTGTCATCTGACACCCACCGTCGTTGCTCATACATTGCCTGGTCCAGACTCTAGTTTCACTCACTGTATATCAATCCACAGGGAATTCGGGTATAAATAGAGGCCATCTGCAATATAGGCTTGTCGAATGAGGAGGCTAAATGGATAGGGTGGTCAGACTTGGTCAATTGCATGTCATCCTACCCCAAATGCGTCGATCGATGACCATGACGTTAAGTACGGGATTTGTCTGGTCCAGACTTGATTATTTATATATCGCTGTCATATAGCTGGAATATTTCTGACTGTGGTGTAAAATAACAAACAAACATACAACAATACATATCCTGAACTGAATAGAAGTAGGTATTATGTGGATTTTACGACTGCTTAATTATAGAATAATGATTTCAAATACACGTATATGCTATTTATTACAGTGTATACCTTTACTTCTGACACAGAGTCATGACAACTTTGGGTAATTCACGCAAAATTGCAGCTTAACCTATGGTAGCGGAAAAGGGTTCCTTGGATTAATCTTGACAGACGACATGACGGTCATGACATGTTCTGGGGCGGTCGGGTAGCCTGGTGGTTAAAGCGTTCGCTCGTCACGCCGAAGACCCGGGTTCGATTCCCGACATGGGTATGGTGTTCCCTTCCGTGATATTGCTGGAATATTGCTAAAAGCGGCGTAAACCCAAACTCACTCACTCCCCATGACATGTTCTTTCTCGACGCTCAGTGTCTCAGTGTCGACACTGGACCAGACCAGTACACACCAGCTGATCCAGTAGCTTTGGGTCAATATCTGGAGTGTCTACCATTAGCACTGGCACATGCTAAGCTACAGTGTGGATTGTTGAAGGCTTGACGGATGCTGTTCTATATCTGTTCTGTGTTCAGATTGGATCGTGTGCTGGGCGGACGGTGTTGACGTTGCGCCATATCACAAACATGTACACCGGTAGGAAAAGGTAGTGATTCAATGTTATGCTTGTAAATCGCCGATTACAAATGAAACGTGTTGGCGAGTTATGTTGATGTAATGCCATGTGGCGCCCACGTGACCTTGGGAAAACGGCGTTACCCGTTGATTTGTCAGTTTAGTGAATCAGCGAATTGATTTAACGACAGTATTTTAGTCGTGTCACGGCATCTCAGGTTGGTGTGGGAGAATAGCCCTCCAAATTGTCATTGATCACTTCAAGCTGGAGTTTTGCGATGTGCTGTGATGATACCTCACACCATCTCTCTGCTTCGCAGCCAAACTATTACCGTTGCGAAATGGACGTATGGATTACGTTCTCTTTTAACGGCCATCAAAGAAGGACTACCTGGGTAGCTAGCTTCCTAATCATGAATATATGAACTGTCGATGATGCGTATACCAATATCACAGTCTTGGAAAGGACCCAGGATGTTTCTTTGTCTGGTATCGATTCTTGTGGATATCCTGGTGAGTGAGTGAGTGAGTGAGCGAGTGAGTGAGAAAACGCCACGTTTAACAATATATCAGTAAAATCGCGGCATTTCAGCCTAATGTAAAAAGTCCAAGTGATGCAGGTCTCATACGATCACCCTACGAACAAGGGTCTGGTGCTGACAAACCAAGAAATATAAGCAGGTCGAATATGAGATTCGATCCAACGATCATAGGTTTCTTGGGCGCCTGAGAACGCAAATATGCACAGCGAATTGCAGCGTATTAGACGAGTAGGCCTCCCTCCCGTGCCTTCATCATATGGACATGAAGTCGGTCAGAACGTCGGTGTTTTCGAATGAAGTTTAATTTGGCCAATACGTCTTTATCCTATTTTCACCAAGACACTAATTACATGCAAATCTAGACTGAAAACGAATATTTAGATTTAAACATATTTATTCTCACAAAAGTATGAAAATGGATTGGTAATAATACCGCTCCATGACATAATACATGATACAACTGATATCAACGAATGTACATGCCAAGCCAGATGTGTATATATGATAAATATATTTGCAGATTATATTAATTATTTTATTACTTAATTGAAAATGTGCCAGTTTTTAATTTGAAGTTTTAAATAGAATGTAATATTTGGAGTCGATCTTCCTTACTTAAATACGAATTTCCGTACAACACTGTTTGTAAAGAGTAACCATTTCATTTCGAAGAATATAGTAAAAAGAAATGCAAAGCATATTTGGTGAGATATCCACAGGAACCATTGTGAATCATTTAACATAACCTGTTTTCATAATTTAAATCTCAATCGTCCCTTCAATGTAGCAATTTCTTAACTTTTGTAACGGTCTCTTCCCCGGTTTTCTGGTAGCATATTCTAAAGTTGTGTTGTAGCTGGTATTAATGAATCTGCATATTCTTTTGTTCAACACTTCACTGTTTGAAGATTAGCTTTAATCCTTAAGTTTTAGTTTGTGCTTACCTACAGTGTATGAGGAATAAGCCTACAAAGACCTTTGGGTGAGGGATATGATAATTGATAATTCAATTGGTAAAACGTTACCTTTTTTATCTGTATCTTCTGTCTTTTAATGACTTACAAGTTGGTTCATTTTAAATTTTCTGATGACTCGTATCCCGGACAGCGTCACATATGAGTTGTTTTGTGTTGCAAAAGAAATAGAGTTATACACATGTTTGATTCTTTGTTTTGTTTGTTGTTTAACGTCGCACTCAGCAATATCTCAGCCATATGACGGCGGTTACACATGTTTGAATAACATTTTATCAAATATCTTTGCTACATAACTTGTAAGCGTCACTGATTTGTAATTTGTAAATTCATTCACGCTATTTTTCTTATGAATAGGAATGATAAGAGCTCCTCTCCGTATTGGTGGGAATGTTGCGGGTGGAAGAGAGAACTTGCATAGTTCAGATAGGATTGGACATGTAAGCTGAACTTTTAAGTATTTTATTTCCAATACCATCGGGGCGAGTTGCCTTTGTGTTGTTCACGGACAGAAGTATACCACTAACTTCATCTTCCCTCAAAATTGCATTTACTGATGAATCATCAACTTTTTCGATTTCTAAGGGTGGAAGGTCCATATCAGGATTACATATGCGATATTGGTCAACAAAGAAGTGATTGAAAATATTAGCAATATCTCTGAAATTATCATGAACACCGAATCATAGAGCCGAGATATTTAACTGGTGACGGTTTGCTAGCCAAGTGGTAAAAGCTTTCGCTCGTCATGAACGCCCGGGTTCGACTCCCAATATGGGTATAAGGAGTCCCGCCGTGACAGAGCTCTCTCACACTTTGTTAACTTGGTTCTAGCGGTCAGGTTGGGGCTGATTAGCGTTTCTCTTTTTTCAACCTATTGAACAACATACATATCTGGGGGTGATGGTAATTTAAAATTTCTTTGAAGGAATGTTAAACATGTTGATAAATACATGATTAAACTCGTCTAGCTAGCTTTTCGTTTTCGTTACAAGGTGGATGAGTGTGTATATTAAAGGATTTGAGCCTACATAGAACTGGAGTATTGTCGTGAGATTTAATTATTTTTCATAGTCCCCTTGTAGTTCCATATCTTCCCCTTGTCAGTTATCTGTGTTTTCCACATTAGCAACCAGTTCTTGTAAATCCTTACATCTCTGGCTTTTTAAAAAAAATGTATTTGATTGTTTTATTGTTTAACGCCACACTCAGAAATGTTCCAGCGACATGACGGCGGTCTGTAATTAATCGAGTCTGGACCATCATGAGCATCAATTTACACAATTGGGATGTATCAGCCAAGTCAGCGAGCTTGACCACCCGATCCCGTTAGTCGCCTTTTAGGACAAGCATGGGTTGCCGAAGACCAATTCTAACCCTGATCTTCACGGGTATTGTAAGTTTGAAAACGGGTAGTTGTAATAAGGGGAACAAAGGGGACAGGGTAGAAGGTCGTATCCAAATTTCTGTAAACAGCTATTGCGACAAGACTGGTGTGAACTGGAACAGTGTCCTGGTGGTGGTGATTGCCGAGGCGCTTCTCCAAACTCGTGCAATCTTTCCAAACGTTGGCATAACATTCACCATTCATTGGTCTTCCCCACGGCAAATAATAGAGGTGTATTCTGCCTTTGCAGTCCAAAAAACGAATGTGGCCATAAATTTCTTATTGTATTTTGTTGCTTTAACTTTGTGGATATACGAAGCGTTTTCACTCCCTGGGTGTTTGATTGCTCTATACAGAAAACTATTAAATTAAAACAATTTTTCATACACATATGTGATAAATCATGTATAAAAACAACCAAAAACATGGAAAATGTACTTTCAAGTAGCTATTGAGTCGCTGAAATGTGAAGCGAAAATGTCAAAAACTAAAATGTAAATGTAAAAAAACAAAAGCGAAAATGTCAAAAACTAAAATGAAAATGTCAAAAACAAAAGCGAAAATGTCAAAAACTAAAATGAAATTACAGAAAACTATTTCCACCGCGGTGGAAATAGTTTTCTGTGGTTTCATTTTAGTTTTTGACATCTTCGTTGCACATGATTTATCACATATTTGTAAGACAAATCGTGTTAATTTGCAAAAGGTAACCATAAAAGTAAGTGAAATATCAAAATATGGAAAAACAGACTCCATGTCCCTTATGGGCCACTGTAGATATTAACATATTTATTTCCACAAAGTGGAGGGATTGGCAAACAAGCAATTTTTGCTTATCTGAATGCTTCTCCCAGTCATGATACATATACAAATTACAATGTATTGCAAGTGACATGAGAAATAGCATACGTTGTATAATTGACATTAAAGATAAGTATTGTTCTGTAAGTGTTTAATTACTGGATTATCTTTCGTAACTACAGTTACGTTATTATTTACATCCAGCACAACAACATCGCAGTATCATATAGCAAAGCCAACATCTCAGACAAAATCTCCAAATCGGGAAGAAGATAGAATAAAACTGTGCACTGATTTCAAAATGTCACGATGTGTTACGGTCGTTAAATGTGAATTACCATTAAGAATTGAATTTAAATCGTAACCTTTTACGAAATATTACGTATTTGCCTTACTGTACTGTTTAAGGGACACGTAAGAAAGAAATGAAGTGCATCTTCCGTGTGATAGCCACAACAACATCTCGGGCTGTCGGACACGATCGTTATTTATCCCCAGTCCCTGGTTTAACATGACACGAGAAGTGGAGACCAGAGTAGCCTTCATTTCACCCGATAGCATTCTAGGAACCATTCGGGAACAAACCTTTGACATGTGGAAGCAATCCATTCAAGAAGCATGTGGTCTCCTCTCGGGCATGGAGTGTAAGGGTACCAGGTTGTGGGCGGCATTAATGTTTTCTTCCAAACTCCTTCCAAATTTCTTCTGAACTTTCTTAACCCAATGTTGTAACAACCTCACCATAAACGGCATGCAACATTTGGTCAATCATCATTGGTGATGAAACAAATCATATCTGCCCTGTTCTCAGTTTTGTCTATTCCGAGTCTTATAAATCGTGTAACTCAGAGTCGAAGTCAGTGATAAGCAAGTCACTGCACTGAAGCCCGCTAAGTTGTGTAAGACGACACAATAAACAAAAGTCAATACTGATATATATCACACGTAAGCATAACAACTACCTAGGTCGTCGTCTGTTTCAACAATGCACTCGTTTAGTAATCTTGACATGTATCGTAATGTCTATAGATCCAGATGTATCACCCAGAGCACCGTTATGTCACAATCTTGATTGGAAATCCTTCAGTCTGTGAGTGTTAATTGGGGTATGTGTCTTTGATAGCTTCAGCGGTCGTCTCCAGTCGACGTGATCGGATAACAAGTAACATGTCTCAGACAACTATACCTTGATTGGCTTCCAGTTTCCCAAGATGCCGTATATCTACGAAACAACACCTAGGAGGTTCACGAGTCTATGAACGGGTGCGTCTAACGAGGGCGACCTTTCGACCTTTAAAACAACCCAGCAAGTCTCACCAGGGCGAACTGCGGCAGAGGGATTGCATATGTTTAGATAACAAGTGGGGTCGTCTCGTGAACAAAAGTCAGTAGGTGAGCGATAACTCACCACTTGAAAGAACAGAGAGATCAAGCGATGATAGATTGATGTGACATTTATTGGTTAGTATGTTGATGTTCAACATCACTAGCACCATGACTTATGCACAAGTCGATTTACAGTATTACTCCTTCCCATTGTGGAGGCAGAATATTGTGTTTCGAAGGTTTCATGTGCAGATGAATCAATACCAAACAAGCATGGAAGTCTTTGCAGTGCTTGATCAAGATCTTTCCCGTCATTGTGACAGCTCAATACAACCATTCATAATTATGTATTTTACCAAAAATGTTTCAGGTGTATTGTAAATAATAGACTGTGTATAATGAGGCACTCTAAAACATCTTTCTTTATTTCTTGTGAATGTGAATTTTGGTTAAGATATGATAAAATCATTTATCATATAATGGGTAGGTTTCTCGGCAGGATAAAGCCAACGGATAAAAACGATATCCGTTTGGGGGGCATATGCGGATAGAGATGCAAATATCAAAGGTCAAATAGGGACTACTTTCAGTGTTTATAAACAAACATGGCGTCGCACTTGTCATTTGACGATCGAGTCAAGCGGGATCAGTAGCCATATCTGTGCTTGTAGACCTCGGCGGCTTGGAACATTTTCCACAAATAAAAATAGTTGGATTTAGGCGAAATATGTATGAATTGTTACCTTGTTTCGTTTTGGCGCTGTGTGTACATCTAACTGCACTTCTTAACGTTATGACGGAACAGGCCGACTGTCAACAACGTCTGAACGTCTCATAGACTAGGGTTAGAGTAGCTTCCCTTTGACAAAGGGCAGTAACTCTAGGGACAGACCGATGGATTGCCGCGAAAGGCAGGTAAAAACAATTGTTGTTTCGTGTTTGTTGCTTCGTCACTGTATAAGAAACAGTTTTCAGTTGGAACTATATTGGCTACAGTCCTGTCCGACTGACGCATCACTCACCCTGTGACGTATTAAATATTAATGCGCACATTCCAGGAAAACTCGCAGTGTTTAGGTAAGGTTTGTGAGTGAGGGGAAGCGATTTTCAAGCACAGAATTGAAGAATGACATTACATGATAAAGAGGTTATAACGCGAGTATGTTTGGGGATGGTAAATATCCTGCATTAGGAATAAACATTGTATTTAGAGAGCCTCGGTCTTGTCCTGCCGAGGCAGTTATGGGTTGATGGGTGTGAGAAGAAAATATACCTCTCAGCTAATTTCATGTCTGATTTGTTTAAAAATGTCGATAGTATCGTTGTAAGAGGCGACTAATTTGGATCATGTGGTCAGACTCAGTGACTTGCTTGATTGCGTTGTGCAAGATATGAGCCTCTAGTTTGTCCGACCCAGACCCGCATATTTACTCGCCGCAGTGATATAGCTGAGATAGTGCTGTTTGCGGCGTGAAACGACATTCACTCAGTCACCATATGCTGGTGTGTAAGAATGGTGTCCACCTTGCAGCGAAAATGCAAAACAAAAAATGACAATTCACAAGTGACAAACTTTCACTGGTTTCACACGAACAACCAAGTAAAACATGTTCACTCGCCCGAAATGGGGTTGTTATGTTTCTTCGGTCTACCTGCCAACAGATCATCGGAGAGTACATTAATGAACCAATTTCGTCTGAAGGGATGTTTCCATATCACTACAGACAGTAAATGAAACGGGCGTAAAATATTCACAGAATCCCTTCCTCAAAACATTAATAGTTCAAAATGCTTATTCGTCCATTCAATTGATGCCACGCAATGAAACTGAACAAATTATAATAACTTTAAAGCGTCCAATTATATAACCCGATGAACTGATCCCAGTGTGACCTTTTATTAGAGGGATATAATTACGAATAGAATAATAAAGCTTATCACTATCTACTAAACTTTATGGCTGGGTCTTATCACTGAGGGTATATAAACATAGTATATTGGCGAGATGAGGGTTTAACGTCGCGTCCAAGATTATTGCACTTATATAGCTACGTTCACGAACGTGTGTGTTTCTGTTTGTGGCTGCTGTACTGGTCCGGACTGATGCCGATTTATAGTGCTAGCCTACTGAGATACCATGCCTCAGTTTAACATGAATACACATGTATATGTAGTATGTTAGCTGGGCCGTTATAGATGAGGGGATATGTAACATAGTATAATGACTGAGCCGTTATCGATGAGGGAACATAGAACATAGAATATTAACTGAGCCGTTATCGATGAGGGAACACAGAACATAAGAAATTAACTGAGCCGTTATCGATGAGTGAATATAGAACATAGTATATTAATTGAGCCGTTGTCGATGAGGGAATATAGAACATAGTGTATTAATTGAGCCGTTATCGATGAGGGAATATAGAACATGGTATATTGGCTGAACCTTTATCGATAAAGGAGTATAGAACATAGTGCAATGACTGAGCCGTTATCGATGAGGGATCATAGAACATAGAATATTAACTGAGCCGTTATCGATGAGGGAACACAGAACATAAGATATTAACTGAGCCGTTATCGATGAGTTAATATAGAACATAGTATATTAATTGAGCCGTTATCGATGAGGGAATATAGAACATACTGTATTAACTAAACCTTTATCGATGAGGGAATATAGAACATAGCATATTAACTGAGCCGTTGTCGATGAGGGAATATAGAACGTAGTGTATTAATTGAGCCGTTATCGATGAGGGAATATAGAACATGGTATATTGGCTGAACCTTTATCGATAAAGGAGTATAGAACATAGTGCATTGGCTGGGCCGTTATCGATGAGGGAATATAGAACATAGTATGTTGGCTGAGCCGTCATTGATGAGGGAATATAGAACATTGTGTATTAATTGAGCCGTTATCGATGAGGGAATATAGAACATACTGTATTAACTAAACCTTTATCGATGAGGGAATATAGAACATAGTATATTAACTGAGCCGTTATCGATGAGGGAATAATAGAACATGGGATATTGGCTGAACCTTTATCGATAAAGGAGTATAGAACATAGTGCATTGGCTGAGCCGTTATCGATGAGGGAATATAGAACATAGTGCATTGGCTGAGCCGTTATTGATGAAGGAATCTAGAACATAGTGTATTAATTAAGCCGTTATCGACGAGGGAATAATAGAACATGGGATATTGGCTGAACCTTTATCGATGAAGGAGTATAGAACATATTGTTTGGCTGAGCAGTTATTGATGAGGGATTATAGAACATAATATAATGGCTGAGCCGTTATCGATGATGGAATATAGAGAGTGAGTGAGTATGGTTTTACGCCGCTTTTAGCAATATTCCAGTAATATCACGACGGGGGACACCAGAAATGGGCTTCACACATTGTACCCATGTCGGGAATCGAACCCGGGTCTTCGGCGTGACGAGCGAAGACTTTAACCACTAGGCTACCCGACCGCCGATGGAATACAGATCATAATATATTTGCTGAACTGTTATCCATGAGGGAATATAGAACATAGTGTATTGGCTGAGCCGTTAGCCATGAGGGAATATAGAACATAGAATATTTGCTGAGCCGTTATCCATGAGGAGTCATAATGCAAAAAGTCAACGCAAGAGAATACCGGTCTGGATTATCCTCTGAAACATTCCTTTGGGATCATTGAACATGGTATATTGTCTCGGTCACTATAGATGAGGGAATACTGCAGAATGTACGCTGATGGGTTGTCATCGATCAGTGTAATGAAACATTGCTGTGTATGGGACGTTATCGATCAGGGAATATAATTCCTATTATCGCTGGTGGATTGTTCCGTGGACAAACAGTTAATAATATCTATAATATCTCTTTCCCAAATTCTATTTAGATTCAGATTCGGTTTATTCAGAATTCCAGGCCATCTATCTATCTATCTATCTATCTATCTATCTATCTATCTATCTATCTATCTATCTATCTATCTATCTATCTATCTATCTATCTATCTATCTATCTATCTGAACCTGAACATACTCTATCCATCCACCCGAATCTGTAAATAGTCTCCCCTGCCATTCACCTTCACCTTCATAAAACCATTTTTCATTTCTCCATAAAATCCACCTCTTCTAAATACCACAATATTGGTCTTTTCTGGATTTACTGTCAGACCCCATATATCCGCATAACATTCTAATATATTAAGTTGTTTCTGTATCCCAGATGCTACATCAGATTCAAGTATAACATCAGCTGTAAATATCAACAACAAGGTTTCAAGTACATCAGGGAATAATTGTACCCCATATTTGTCATTGTATATAACGTCCATAGATAATTCGTTGATAAAGAAGGAGAATAAAAGAGGGCTTGCTATACAGCCTTGTTTTAGACCAACAGGACAGTCAAAATACTCACCGAGGCATAGATGGTTTTAAAGGTTCTTAACATTTTCCTGCTTAAATCAGATGCGTATAAATAATTCCAAGCTTAATACGATTAACAGAGTCGAATACCTTTCTAAAGTCAAGAAACGCAACATAGAGTTTCTTTTTTTCTTTGATAAACATGTTTGTGACCCGTTGCAGAATATCCCTGTAGAAAACCAGCTGGAGCTTCTGTTACTTTACCTCCAACATTTGCCAAGTTGTAAGTCTGGTATCTAAAATGAAGGTATACATTTTATTTACTACACATAAAAGAGATATTCCTCTGTAATTATCAGGATTTTGTTTGTTGCCCTACTTATGTAAGGGAATTGTGGTTGCCTTTTCCAGGTCTCAAGAAATACACCAGAATGAAATAACTTGTTTTATAAAATTATTAACAATGCAAATATGACAGGTTCAGAACATTTTAACATTTCTATGATAATATCGTCATGTCCAGGGAACTTTCCATTTTTTTATATGTTTAATTGCTGCCTGATTCTCTTGACCCGGGGTGGGCGACTCCGGAATGCATGTTATAATAAAATCTAAAGAAGATTCTACATGGTCGGTAGTATCGCTATTCTCTCTAATTTCATCAAAATTATGAAATACATTCTTAAAATACTGAAACCAACAGTTTTTATCAATCGCATTACTCCGGTCACCCGGACTTGATAAACCTTTCAATTCTTTTCAAACATAGATGAGTCCTAACTACATGATTTAAAGTAAGGCAAGTTCTATGGATGAACAACTTCTTTATTTCAATTAGTGCGACGTTTCGGTGTAGATCCTAACACCTTTATCAAGCAAGTCTTGATAAGAATTGAAAGGTTTATCTACACCGAAACGTCGCACTAATTGTAATAATGAAGTTGTTCATCCATAGAACTCGTCTTACTTCATCACACCAACTTTTAAATGCCACTGAAAGAAGTTACACGATTTAAGTTTTGTTCATTTTATATGCTAACAGTTGGATTTTGATACCTTGCATATATGTTTGTATGTATTTCGCATGTGACAATAAATTCGTTGACTTTTATTTGACTTATTTTGTCGGAATCTTCTCATATGAGCTTGTACACAATTCAAATTATAAAATCCATTTTTCGACATGTTTTTCGCTGCATAAACACACTCTCCCCAGCCACCCGAATCTCCATCAGTCTAAACTTAAACCTACTTTCTTCATGTACCCGAACTTTAACTTTCGGTCTCACTCCACAACCGATAGAATATGACACGAGATTGGCTCGCATTGGTTGGGGTTGGCCTTCTTTTGAGATATACACATTTTAACATGTAAAGGGTTAAGATCACGCCCTGTCACCTGATAACCACATGACTACCATGTTTGTGGTATAATATGGTGTTTATGTTTTAAACATGTCCCGAAAAAATATCTACGTTTGGTAAACGTTAAAAGTTCTCTGAGAATTGCGTATACACAAATTATTAATGCTCTAGTCTATGACGCCCTGACACGGAGACGTGACAAGAATAACGCTACGTTGTGTGTTTATGCCATGAGTGTATGCAGCCTACTGTCTGTCGGGGTGACTGTTTCTCCATGACTGGTTTTGTTCGCTGTATATTCGCCCTACCCGCGGCATTGTGAACAGCCAGCTCGCACCGCTTGGCTGAATGTTCAAAAATAGACACGCTTTTCGACTCCCTCAGTTATAACTGTAATATCGAGTGGAGTCACGTGACCCAGCTGTGACAGGGCTCTACGAACACCGCTATTTAGGAGGGCGTTTACTTGCCGTACCCTGCAACACCCGTAAGACCAGTGGTAGTAGTAGGAGGTTCACGGGTACCGGGTCGTGTACTGTTGACAGAGAGTTACCTACATTCGCGAAGATCAAACTACCAACGCCAAGATGAGTTCCATGCCGACGTTGAAGCCAAGACATGTTGTGTTAGTGAAACAACCGGGTGTGGTCTGCTTTGGATTCAATATAACTGCTACAAGATCGGAGCCGTACCGCTACACTGGTATCGTGGTGGACAACTCACTGGCCAAGCAGGCCGGTCTGAGAAGCGGGGACAGAGTGCATGAAATCAATGGAGTAAGTGTAGACGGACTACCTCTACCAGATGTCCAGGCCATGGTGGCGCAGGTCAAGGGCCGGGTGGAGCTGCTTGTGGCAGACCCCATGACAGACCAGCTGTACCGTGACAACAACGAAGCGATAAGAGGAGGGCTACCCGAAACAATCTACATCCAGGTTCCCCCAGATGAACACCCAGGCCAACCACAATTAACCAATGGTTCAAGTGAGATAGAGGCTGAAGTTGTGGATGCCGATACGTTCCTCGGGGACGATGGGGACATACCTCCCCCTATTACGGGGTATCAGTCGAACGGAGGTAGGTTGCTATCGATTATTAATGTATGGATGCGGGAGCGTTAAATGAGCAAATCTTTTGGTGTGCATATTCCGCCATTATCATTACCAGGTATGGGTATGTTGTTATGAACTTACAACGAGGTCGGTACACGTACATACAACCTTCTGAAAAATATAGGCCACACACATTCACAACATGTGCAGGGGTTTATACATAAAACATTGCCCCGTGTCCTTGCATTCCTAGTCTGTGATGGTGTGATGCATATTCTAAACAGGCTTTGATTAGGTGCAACTCGTGTTCACTGTTTACCCTCGAGATTAAGCAGCGCCATTACCAAAGCTATAGGTGACATCAAGTTGGGAGCTCACAACAGGTCAACACAGGCAGGCCCTATATTACATAACGGGTCAGTCTACAACAATAGCGGCTGTATTACCGGGTGTCAGTTGATCCGACCAGTAATGGTCACACTTCAGTAGCTACACATCTTGCCCTACTTGTTCTGCCAGCTTACCTGAGCGGGCGTACAGGTAATCAATTGATCACCTGCAGTCGTGAGATTACAACCACGGTGTAGTTAAGCCTGTGTAAACCCATTGTTTCCTTTCACCATACATTCTGCTTATCCTGAAAATCTATTTGCTTTTTTATACTATTTTCAGACAAAAGTCAGTCATTGGTTTTAACTTAAGGCTGATATTTTGATGTAATCGGAGTTTTGATCACAGTTAAGGAACGAACTCGAGATGTTCTTGATCATAAGTTCAAATACGTAGTTGTTGAAATAATGAAAGATAAACCTGGGACGTGTTGGTGAGATATCAGTGGCTTCTTTTCTCAAATAAAATGTGAATTGAGACCTATCTAATCCCTGTAAAATTATGTGGAATGTACCCAGATACCAGGCCAACAAACACCAACTGATTCATGTCAAATGTAGGTTCATGCCAAAACGCTAACTAAAGACTGTCAACAGACGGCTTATGGCAGGTCATACTGACTAACGAGAATGCACTCTCATTATCATTTATTTGACAGGCAGATCAATTACGTTCTATTTACCGCCTATAGAAAAGAAGACTAATTGCGTGTCGGTTTTGATTTTGATCTATTCAGGTCAGAATGGCAATTACAACCATACAGATCTATCTCCGTGGACATAAAAATAAAACTTAGGATGGCGGATGTGTTTCGAGTGGGTTATGTATCATCACTAAAGCTCCATCTAACCAAACATGTCCTGGGTCCCGTTCCATAAAGCGATCTTAGTGCTACGTTGATCGTAAGCCTATGATAAAGTATGGGAGTTACGATCAACTTTAGCACTAAGATGGCTTTGTGGAACGAGTTCCCGGGTTGTTTCATCACTGAAGCCCAACATACATGTCCTGGGTTGTATCATCTCCAAAGCCACATCTAACCACACGTTTCCTGGGTTGTATCATCATTGAAGCCCCATCTCATCACAGATGTCTGGAGTGGAATTGTCTACGTGTCAGACGTTCACATTGTTGTGTTGCGAGTGTATATCTCCTTGTCTGCCCTTTCTCTTTTAACTAACTGAAGCGCTTCCATGTTTACTCACTGCAGTGCCTTCGTGTTCACTCGGGGGCGGTCTGGTAGCCCAGTGGTTAAAGCGTTCGCTCGTCACGCCGAAGACCCGGGTTCGATTCCCGACATGGGTACAATGTGTGGAGCTCATTTCTGGTGTCCCCCGCCGTGATATTGCTTGGATATTGCTAAAGCGGCGTAAAACAAACTCACTCACTCACTCGTGTTCACTCTCTGCAGTGCCTTCGTGTTCACTCACTGTAGTGCCTTCGAGTTTACTCCCTGCAGTGCCTTCGTGTTTACTCCCTGCAGTGCCCTCATGTTCAGTGTTTGTATGTTCACTTTCTGCAGTGATTCAATGTTCACTCCCTGCAGTGCCTCCGTGTTCACTCTCTGCAGTGCCTTTATGTTCACTCCCTGCAGTGCCTTCATGTTCACTCTCTGCAGTGCCCCCGTGTTCACTCCCTGCTGTGCCCCCGTGTTCACTCCCTGCAGTGTCCCCGTGTTCACTCCCTGCAGTGCCTTCCTGTTCACTCCCTGCAGTGCCTTCATGTTCACTCTCTGCAGTGCCTTCATGTTCACTCTCTGCAGTGCCCCCGTGTTCACTCCCTGCAGTGTCCCCGTGTTCACTCCCTGCAGTGCCTTCCTGTTCACTCCCTGCAGTGCCTTCATGTTCACTCTCTGCAGTGCCTTCATGTTCACTCTCTGCAGTGCCCCCGTGTTCACTCTCTGCAGTGCCCCCGTGTTCACTCCCTGCAGTGTCCCCGTGTTCACTCCCTGCAGTGCCTTCCTGTTCACTCCCTGCAGTGCCTTCATGTTCACTCCCTGCAGTGCCTTCATGTTTTGTCTCTGCAGTGCCTTCGCATACACTCCCTGCGGTGTTTCGATGTTTTCTCTCTGTAGTACTTGTGTATCCTCTCGCCGTCCACTCCCTACAGTGCTTGTATGTTCAGTATCTGCAGTGTCTTCGTGTTCACTCTCTTCATTGCTTGTATGTTCTCTTTTTGCAATGCCTTCGTGTTTACTCCCTGCAGTGCATTATGTTTACTCCCTGCAGTGCCTTCGTGTTTACTCCCTGCAGTGCATTATGTTTACTCCCTGCATTGCCTTCGTGTTAACTCCCTGCAGTGCCTTCGTGTTTACTCCCTGCAGTGCCTTCGTGTTAACTCCCTGCAGTGCATTATGTTTACTCCCTGCAGTGCCTTCGTGTTAACTCCCTGCAGTGCATTATGTTTACTCCCTGCAGTGCCTTCGTGTTAACTCCCTGCAGTGCCTTCGTGTTTACTCCCTGCAGTGCCTTCGTGTTTACTCCCTGAAATGCCTTATGTTTACTCCCTGCAGTGCCTTAGTGTTTACTCTCCGCAGTGCCTTTGTGTTTACTCCCTGCAGTGCCTTCGTGTTAACTCCCTGCAGTGCCTTCATGTTCTCTCTTGGCATTACCTTCGTGTTTACTCCCTGCAATGCCTTCGTGTTTACTCTCTGCGTGCCTTCGTGTTTACTCTCTGCTTGCCTTCGTGTTCACTCTCTGCAGTGCTTGTATGTTCATTTTCTGCAATGGCTTCACGTTCACTCCCTGCAGTGCGTTCGTGTTTACACCCTACAGAACCTTCTCTGCAGTGCTTCCCTGTTCAGTCCTTGAAGTGATTGTATGTTTTTTTTTTATTGCAATATAATATATACGCCACGTTAACACTTTTCTTTACTGACGCCTCGCATATTCTTAGCGTGTCGGCATGTTTCATTTCTTTGCGATTGTTGACATACCGGTACTCCAAATTGCTATAATGACAGGTTTCATTACAATATGGATTCCATCAAGCTGCAACTGTTGGCTGGCCGCCCTGTTCTACGTTATAAATGTGTACAGGTTTCAAGAGTGCTAGTGTCGTTCCAGAATATCTTCATATTGGGAAATAACTTGACCCATGTCATGCTTCTAAAACATTATCCTGGTGGAAGATTGTCTCGGGATAATGTCATGATCTCATTTTCATGACCAACGAAATAATCCTTGTGATTGCTCTTCATTAGTATCAAATGAAGAAACTCCAACTTTTCTTACACTGCTGAATAGGCAAATGACATTTCATGACAACAGGGAGTGGCCTTCCCTTTAATGAGAGGCACGTTACATTCAGTACAAAACCCTTTGCCTAATGTGACGCGATGTGACCGGACACTTGTAGCATGTCAAACACTAGGCCATTGTGTGACTTGTCAAGACGAACGAAGGTGATCCCTCATTAACTGACGAACCATACGTATACCTACTGCCTATTTTGAATGTACATAATTTAGAAACGCTGACACCCTTGATATGATTAAATCAGAAAATTCAGGTCGAAAAAAGACTTATAAAACTCCTAATCCCTGGGCTGTGTTGACGTGGGAGTGTATTTGCAGAGTGTGTCTGAAGTAGCTCGTCTTTAGATGAAACGGGGATTGGGTAGATACTTGACAAGACCTCACACACTTAGCACATTTCACTCTACGCCCCACCCACAACTATAACTGCTACACAGACTGTCCAATACTGCCTCATAGCTCCGAGGTAGCTGTCACTGTGCATATGGTTGATAACAAGACAGTCTCTCATTGAAACTACAGCCATGGACTGCACAGCAGCAGACGTTATTGTGGAAGGTGAGCATGGCTACCTCGGGTACATGGTTGATTAGGAGTTCTCACATTACAATGTGAAGACCCGCTTTTGTGGCAACATGTTTAATACTGTGTACAATTTAAAAAAAAGTTAATGACATGTCTATCATTGTGGCAGCCATACTCGACCTGCTTCTCATATGTGAGACGTCCATGGCGTTTGCTGTTTTGTTGATGACGTGGAGCGTGAAGTATTTGAAAACTAGTCTATAAGGCTTAACAACGTTGGCAATACTGTCTATAAATACCTGCAAAAATAGTTTTTCTTGACTTTTCACCGACGACACCACTATCATACACAGTAAACTACGTTTATAACGAACACGCTTATAACTAACTGACGGATATAACGAACTTACTTTATTGTCCCGACAATTTGTGGTAGCAATGCTGTATATATGCTTATAAGTAACTACGGTTATTACGAACTAAAATTAAAATTATGGACCTCGAGCTTGGCGTGTCAGCACCATACCCATGCTCGTTGGTGTCAGAAAAGTGGTTAATGTCTACGACACGCGTCACTTCGGGCTTTACTCCCATATTAAGCCGCACTCTGCGATATAACTGGAAGACTGTTCCAAGCATTAAATCCAACTTACTGAATGGTATACAGCCTGGCTGGACAAAAGAAAATAAGGAGTGACATAAACAGTAACGTTGATTGTCACTGGATTACAGATGGTATCCTGCGAAAGACCGAGTTGAATTTTGCATGGTACGCCATAAATTTGGAAATCATTTATGTGATAGTACCATAAGCTATGTCTGCAGTAGCAATATTTTTTTTGTGTATCGTTTTCCAGTCCACCTGTACATTATGCCGTGTCGGCAGTATCTCCATTGCATTTATTTGTTGTTTTCCAGTCAACCATTCAGAGTCGAGTCCCTTCAAGGCCCGACTGTGCACCATCAAGAAGTGGCCTGACTACCAGGGTTTCGGCTTCGTCCTGCATGGCGACAAGGACGAACCCGGGCAGAACATCGGCAAGGTGGAGAGTGGTTCCCCTGCAGAGGCGGCGGGTTTGCGACAGGGAGATCGCGTGGTGGAGGTGAATGGCGTCAATGTTGAGAGCGAGTTTCAGCAGCAGGTAGTGGGCAGGATCGCCAATGGTCCGACTCCTGGCCAGGCTACCATATTGGTGGTCGACCCCGACGCACTCCGCTTCTTCCGAGGCCATAGCATGTCAGTGCATGGCTCGATGGTGGACATAGAGCGGATCGAGACACCCCCAAGGGCGCTGGTGCCAGGTACGTGGATGTAGTCACTGAATAAAACCCCTTTCTATATTCATCAGAAGTCTCTGCTAAAAGCAGAATTGAACTATTCCGACTATATCATAAACATATATTTATGAATCACTATCAAATAGTGGTGTTGTCAGGTGATCAAACGCATGTGAAAGGTAAGTCTGTTGTTGACCCGAAAAACACACGGGAACAAATGACACAAGCCAAAAGAAGGTCACCGATGCGTCAAATTTTCCATGAAATACTCCATATTCCTACCGAAAGTTATCTTAGGTGGGGGCGGTGTGGTAGCCTAGTGGTTAAAGCGTTCGCTCGTCTCGCTGAAGACTCGGGATCGATTCCCCACATGGGTACAATGTGTGAGGCCCATTTCTGGTGCCCCCCTCCGTGGGAGTTACGATCAACTTTAGCACTAAGATCGCTTTGTGGAACGAGTTCCCGGGTTGTATCACTGAAGCCCAACATACATGTCCTGGGTTGTATCATCTCCAAAGCCACATCTAACCACACGTTTCCTGGGTTGTATCATCATTGAAGCCCCATCTCATCACAGATGTCTGAAGTGGAATTGTCTACGTGTCAGACGTTCACATTGTTGTGTTGCGAGTGTATATCTCCTTGTCTGCCCTTTCTCTTTTAACTATCTGAAGCGCTTCCATGTTTGCTCACTGCATTGCCTTCGTGTTCACTCGGGGGCGGTCTGGTAGCCCAGTGGTTAAAGCGTTCGCTCGTCTCGCTGAAGACCCGGGTTCGATTCCCGACATGGGTACAATGTGTGAAGCCCATTTCTGGTGTCCCCCGCCGTGATATTGCTGGAATATTGTTAAAAGCGGCGTAATAACATACTCACTCACTCACGTAATAGCTTTGCCGAGGGACTGAATGCAGCAAACTTGACATGAAACGCTCTGTTGGTGGCTTGCATAGGCGGACTGTTCACAGTATATATACACAGAAAATAAACTACAACAAGAAACGTCTCTCAATTAGAAACATGTGCTAACTATGGTTGCGGGGTTTTGTATATTTATTGCAGGTCTTTGCTGGTTATAATATATGAACAATGTAACTAGACGATAACTAGAGGCAACAGAAATTCTTGACCTGAGTCGTAGTTTGTCCTTTACTATTAACACCCGTGCTTCTACCTAACATAGAGTGCGTCCTGGTCGCTTACTCAAATTATTTGATTGGCTGGTTATTTTAAGACATGTATTGTAAATCATATACATGAAAGAATGTGGAACATATATTACATTGATGGACAGCGGATGAAGCCAAAATACATTCACTGCCCGAGGCACAAATCTTCCAAGTTGTATATTTAGGTTGCTCTTGACAGCGTCACTAGACCCATGACTAACCGATGACAAACTACCACATTGACACATGGAGGATTTGTACAAATTATTACACATTCCTGAAGAGTCTCGGGTAAACTTCCACGATACTAAGATACACATATGCCGAAGTTTAACACCGCTGAAGATCATACACTAGCACGCTTGAAGATTCCTCAGTAACATACCTGAAGGTTCCACACTTACACACCTGAAGATTACATATTAACGCACCTGAAGACCCACACTTACACACCTGAAGATTACATATTAACGCACCTGAAGACCCACACTTACACACCTGAAGATTACATATTAACGCACCTGAAGACCCACACTTACACACCTGAAGATTACATATTAACGCACCTGAAGATCCCGCACTTACACACCTGAAGATTACATATTAACGCACCTGAAGATCCCACACTTACACATTTGAAGATCCCACACTTGCACACCTGAAGATTACATATTAACGCACCTGAAGACCCACACTTACACACCTGAAGATTACATATTAACGCACCTGAAGATCCCGCACTTACACACCTGAAGATTACATATTAACGCACCTGAAGATCCCACACTTACACATTTGAAGATCCCACACTTGCACACCTGAAGATCCCACACTTACACATTTGAAGATCCCACACTTGCACACCTGAAGATTACATATTAACGCACCTGAAGACCCACACTTACACACCTGAAGATTACATATTAACGCACCTGAAGATCCCACACTTACAGCCCTGATGATTACATATTAACGCACCTGAAGCTCCCACACTTACACATTTGAAGATCCCACACTTACACACCTGAAGATTACATATTAACGCACCTGAAGATCCCACACTTACACATTTGAAGATCCCACACTTACACACCTGAAGATTACATATTAACGTACCTGAAGATCCCACACTTACACATTTGAAGATCCCACACTTACACACCTGAAGATTACATATTAACGCACCTGAAGATCCCTCACTTGCACACCTGAATATCCCACACTTTACACACCTGATGACCCACACTTTACACACCTGAAGACTCCGCACTTTACACACCTGAATATTACATATCAATGCGCCTGAAGATCCCACACTAGCACACCTGAATATCCCACACTTTACATACCTGAAGATCTCACACTTTACATACCTGAAGATCTCACACTTTACATACCTGAAGATCCCACACTTTACACACCTGAAGATCTCACACTTTACATACCTGAAGATCTCCATCTGGAGCTCCCATACTTGTCCCACACCAGCATACACATAAGGGAAGAGTTTGATATTCTATACAGATTTGGTATTATTTCAGCTACAGCTACAACACCAGATATAATTTCACGTAAAACCATGAGCCTGAATACACACGCCGAAATACACCCCACATTAACAGACGCCGAAATACACCCCACACTAACACACCCCAAATACCCCCACACTAACACACGACAAAATACCCCTACACTAACACACGCCCAAAATACCCTAAATAACATACGCCGAAATACCGTCCACGAACACACGCCCAAATACCCACACACTATCACACGCCCCCACCCCCCACCCCCCGCAAATAACCCCACACCAACATACGCCAAAATATTCTACTTCAGTCAAAATACCCCACATCAATACACATCAAAATATGGCCACACTAACACACGCCAAACAGCCCACCCCAACCCACTTCTGAATATCCCACTCGACACACAGCTGAATACCTTAAACTATGATCCCATTTTCCTCTAAAGCCCGAGAACACACGAAATACAAGGGTACACACAACCTGAAGACTGAAGATCAAACATTGGCGAATAACAACGGCCGGTGGCGCGTACAATGGAACTCAAACACTATAGTCATCATAGTGCATTACATAGCAACCTGCACTCGCAGGCACACCCACCTACATTTACACTTTGGCTGACTGCACCTCAAACCTGCATTACAAGTCGACGATTTTAACACCGAGATCCCTTTCTCTATGTTCGTATGTATATGCGAATCCCCGTATACATCAACCCATGAAGGAAGATACCGCTGTGAATAAATTGTGACCTACATATATAGAAATTCTGTTCAGCCCAGGAGACCGTGGGGACAGGGGTATTGTAAGTGACTAGAAGCCGTCGCAGGTAAAACCTGTTTGTGTGAAGCTTATATTGCAGCGGTGACTGTATAGCCTTGGGCCGCATTGTCATGTAGACTTGCTTTGTTGCCTGTAAATATGCGATATCTGGCCTTGCCTCTACACATAAAACTAGGTAAACGAAATGAAATCTAATTCATGAAACTCTAGACATTCCTTGCCTTATGTACCCATGTATATTTGACATAGCGAGTATATCTCTCTCCCTCTACACTTGCTTGACTGGTTATGGGTAGCACATCTCTGAATCAAACTCAGGTTTTCTTTTCTGCGCAATATATTTCTGCATTAGCCCAGACTTTCTTATCTGCGTTATATATTTCTGAATGAGACTAAGTCTTTCTTTTCTGGGTGAACTATTTCTGCACTAGACCTAGGCTGCTTTGACAGTTAAGATATCCCTGCAGAACAACTGTGCCTGATTATGCATTGTTAATTGGACATTATAATTAAGTTCATGATTAAACCAGAATTACATGTCGTAAGGATTTATTGTTATGTCCTGCATAACTGCCCAGGGTGAATATCTCTATCCACGCTCCTAGCATGAGAGCGTCCTCCCGTCATATTTCGTTATTAGATAGCCATGATCGCAAACAACCTACCGCAGTCGTTATTTCGTTACTCTCTCATCTTACTGATCTTGATCAACGTTCATTAAGGAAATCCGGGTATTACCACCGCCACTTGGTAGTTCGTGTATAACCGAGAACGTGTTTAATGAGACTTCTTAATTGAATACATAAAACGAAATATTTACTACAAAATTGATCCATGGTAACCTCTCGACAAGTTCTGTCGTGATTGTTGAATTGGAAGCAGATGGTACATTTTTATCAGTTTCTGAAGAACCATCAGGTACTTAGAAGTAAATAGACATGCTTATCATGTATTTTGCATCGTAAACTGAAAAGAAAAAAATAGGGAGTAGTTTTTACCCACAGAAATTCGTTATAAGTGGGTCAGTGAAACTCTAAAGGCTGTAATGAAGAAATGTTCAGCTTGCTACCATGTCTCTTTTCATTTGGTATACTCTGAGGTTAATCTCTGCCAGTTACCATCGACAGATAGGACTTAACGCCATACGATGCTATTTCACACCATTCTGGCACCGCCGATGCACAACAATCACATACATTCTTGAAGAATGTCCATTGCATATTGTTCCCATCCAGGATGCACCAAAGTATGCCGTGTTCAGTGAGTGGGGAATGTGTGTACCAAACCGGGAAAGTTACGTTTTTTGTTTGTTTGTTATTTAACGCTGCACTCAGCAATATTCCAGCTATATGACGGAGGTCTGTAAATAATTGACATCATAAACATCGATCCACGCAATTGGGATACGGTGACATCCATCAACCAAGTCAGCGAGCCTGACCACCTGATCCCGTTAGTCGCCTCTTACGACAAGCATAGTCTCCCTTTACGGCAAGCATGGGTTGCTGAAGACCTATTCTACCACGGATCTTCACGGTGTCACCTGGGGAGCAACGACGATGCATAAACTGTTACCATCAGTATATAGGGTGATCGTGAATGGTACTTTCAATACTTGTTATTTCGTATATTTCAGCGACAACTGGAAATGCGAAAGTGAGATTATGTCATGTGAAGAAGTGGCCGGATTTTACTGGGTACGGCTTCATACTGCATGGAGAGAGGGGCGTCCCGGGCACTTTCATCACTAACATTGATGCCGGGTCGCCAGCAGAAGTAGCCGGATTGCGGGACGGCGACAAAATCATCGAGATCAACGGTGTCAACGTAGAGGGCGAGGAGCAGCCAGGCGCCATCAGGTACATCCAGATTGGAGTGGACGGCAACGTCAATGAGACAAGGCTCTTGGTGGTGGATCCTGAATCGGAGCGCTACTTCAGGAGACAAAACATCCAGATCTCTGGCTCCATGGCGGATGTTGTTTATTTAACCAACCCGGACAGGGAAATTCCTGTTCCAGCCCCTGTTCCAGCCCCTATGATACGTAAGTAGACGATCACAATGACGCGTTACTTCAGTAGATGATTATTTCTGTGACGCGTTACTTCAGTAGATGATTGTTTCTGTGACGTGTTACTTCAGTAGATGATTGTTTCTGTGACGCGTTACTTCAGTAGATGATTGTTTCTGTGACGCGTTACTTCAGTCGATGATTGTTTTTGTGACGCGCTACTTCAGTAGATGATTGTTTCTGTGACGCGTTACTTCAGTAGATGATTGCTTCTCTGACGCGTTATTTCAGTCGATGATTGTGTCTGTGACGCGTTACTTCAGTAGATGATTGTTTCTGTGACGCGTTTCTTCAGTCGATAATTGTTTCTGTGACGCGTTACTTCAGTAGATGATTGCTTCTCTGATGCGTTACTTTAGTAGATGATTGTTTCTGTGACGGGTTTCTTCAATAGATGATTGTTTCTGTGACGCGTTACTTCAGTAGATGATTATTTCTATGACGCGTTACTTCAGTAGATGATTGTGTCTGTGACCCGTTACTGACAAAAAAGGGTCCGGGGAAACTCGCAGAAATTTGAATGAAGCACTTGTAATATGTTATGTTATGTTTGAAGCCTTGGTTTATGGAATAATCAAACGTTTTTTGTATAAAAATTTAGTCCATCCGAAGCAATTTGTTGTTGCGAAGAACCGAGTCTGCATTTCTCTTGACACATCTGATCGAGCTATTCGCTTAGCTATTCACATATTTGTGGTGTTACTGTCCTAATTTACAATGGTGGTAAGTGCGGCCTGCATCACTTCGGGCTTTCCCCCATATCAAAGCGGCGTTAAACCCAACTCACTCACTACAATGGTGTACATCGTGGCATTTATATCAATATGGATTCAATGAAAACGAAATATTGGAAACAGTGACTCCTTATATCATAGTCTGAAATACGTGAATGGGATTTTATGATTGCTTCAGTACATTTGATCATTTGTACGTTTAAAGCTTTTCATTTTGGTAGGCTTGAAGTAGAGATTACATGGTTGTGACATTTAGATTGAAGTATAACATAATACGCCAAAGAATAAAGCGTATGTGTGTCCAGCTCAACTGGTAGCCCCCGCCATTCGCACTGCTTTCCTAAAAAAGAGAGTTAAAAAGCAACATATTTGCCAAGCTGCTTAACCATCTTGTCTTGCTGTTCCACAGAATCCCAGTCCGCAAACAACAGTAGTGGATACAGGGCCCGCCTGTGTCACCTCAAGAAATGGCAAACGTTCGACGGATACGGCTTCTACCTCCAGTCAGAGGAGGGAGTCAGGGGCATCTTCATCGGGAAGGTCGACCCCGACTCCCCTGCCGAGGCTGCAGGACTGCGTCGAAACGACCGGATTATCGAGGTGAACGGCGCCAATGTGGAGAATGACACTCAGAACGAGCTTGTGGAAAAGGTTGTTGCAGTTCCCCAGGAAACAAGGTTGTTAGTCGTCGACAGGGAAACGTACGACCACTTTCTAGAATGCGGTGTCCTGGTAAACGGCAACATGACCGATGTGGATATCATTGAAGCGCCTGACACATAAATTGGTACGTGGTCATTCCGGTAACGTGAACGACTGAATACATATACTACTCAACATGTGCTAAGCACCACACCTTTGACAAAAGAGGACTATTAAGACAGTAATCTGTCGATGAAAAATAAAACTGCCACTAATGACATTGAATGGTATACTTTCATGGGTAAACTGTTGATGTAACGAACAACTCATCATCAAGATACCATAACAGCTTGTAGCTGTATCTTGGCTTCTAATTTCTTTCTTCCTTAACAAATTTAGATTGGTATATATTCATATAGACAAGTCGTCTGATCACAGTCGAGAAGGCCGCATTTCGAATACCAGCCAGAGACTCAGGAGTGTTATGGGCGCTACATACAAATGGGTTTTCCTAACTATTTAAGCGCCAATGTTTTTCAGAGGGGATTGTGTCAATTGTTTCAGTCAAAGGTTGCCTGTGTCATGAAAATAGGTCCTAAATAAGGCATATTTCATATGTCGCATGAATAAACATTAACTTCAAGGTCCTATTGTCTGCTAACTGAACTTTTGACACCAGAAAATACTCTATAATAATAAAACGATTTGATTATTTCAGTTGGCGAGGGAACTTCATGAAAGAACAGGTGCGTGCCAAACTCCTGTACGCGCAGTACCGTTGCAGCTGAAATCAAAGACGTTCATTTCCCCGAAAGTGATCCTGTGTTAAAGTAGCCAGTGCGTGTATATAGACAACTCCATCGCCTACATGTGTATTGGTTATGACATAGACGTTATGCCGCCTATATGTGTATTGGTTATAACGAATACGTTATACCGCCTACATGGTATGTTACCACATTTATGTTAACCAAGCATTTTTCAATTATTTCTGCTTTTGTAGTTAGCTTCACGAAATCGCGACGAGAAACAGTGTATCTAAGGGATGGCGTCATGAACTCTCAAAGATAGACTTACCAATAGACAGAGAACATTTTACATGTAATGCAGACCAAACCAGTTAGTTTTCTTTAATAATTATTCTTGTACATATACGTCTGTGGTCTGCATAATGTAAAAGGAAGCGAAAGTAGATTCGGAATTGGCATCTTTCGTTTTACAAAGCCTAGGTCTGTCTTGTAATCTATGTCTAGCTGGATCCCAGACAAAGGGGTGTGTGCTGCTGACTCATCTGTATGAATATGTGGATCAAGTAAATACGCGGTAGATACACGGAAGACACACTGCGATGTTTACAGAGAATTACGTGTGACAGGTATACATATTTAATTAAGGAGGCATATGTAAATGCCTCCTTACATACACCCTGCTGCACTGAACAATGCAATACATTTTGCCCCTAACCTGTATGTTCCCCTCCATCTAACAGATGTTTGACCTACTTGATATTACGTCATTGTAAAATATGTATGCTCCTCACAAAAATCATGTCTTTATACACTAATATGTTAATTTGAACAGATATTATATTTTTCCTAAATAAATCGTATATAATTTAACAGGAAAGTTGTTCTTTTTATTTAATTCGGGTTGACACAGACGGTTTATCCGACAGTATGTTAAACACATGTCCTCCGCAAGTGACAAAAATCAGGACCTATATTGCTGATTTATGACCCATATGTCATGATGAGACATGTTTGTGTGTGTGTGTGTGTGTGTGTGCGCAGATGTGTGCAGATGTGTGTGTGTTTGTGTAGGTGTGTGTGTAGATGTGTGTGTGTAAGTGTATGTGTGTAGGTGTGTGTGAGTAGGTGTGTGAGTGAGTGAGTGAGTGTGTGTGTGTGTGTGTGTGTGTGTGTGTGTGTGTGTGTGTGTGTGTGTGTGTGTGTGTGTGTGTGTGTGTGTGTGTGTGTGTGTGTGTGTGTGTCAAACACTGAAGAAACCAGGAATGCCCCGGTTATAATAAGTCTTCAGCAACCACTGCATATAATTGTCGTAAGGGGCGACAAACGACATCGGCTGCTTAAGCTCGCTGATTTGATCTTAGATCCAAGCTCATGATGTTAATCACTGGATTGTCTGGAGCAGACTCGATTATTTACAAACCATTCACCTCAACTCAATTCAAAACAACTACTCTGCTCTTCTTACATACATGGATAGGACTGGAAGGCATGTATTTCTAGTCATCAATATAAGTGAACTGACGTCCGCATCTTCCAGCAAATGCGACAAGTCAGCCAGTGTATTATTGTGTGTGTATGGTGCCAGTGTGTCACTCCATAGACGTCAGTTCTGTCTCTGTGGCGCAATTGGTTAGCGCGTTCGGCTGTTCGAGCCCACCCAGGGACGCACTTGTATTTTGTCAACTTGAAGGACTGATATTTCTCCGTTTTACGGATGAACACTGTGAGCGCAAATACCTGCTACAATATGCTGATATCAACTTCAAGCTAGCTCATGATACAAAGAAGATATTTATTCATGTCAGCTCGTCATCTCTTAAACATCCTAATCTACAACACCAACTTTCACACGCACAATAGGAATAAAGTCTAGTGGTAACTCGTTTTACATTTCCCTCATCTGTCAGCTTCCAATGTGGTCTAGTGGTTAGGATTCCTGGCTTTCACCCAGGCGGCCCGGGTTCGATTCCCGGCATTGGAACAATTTCTTTTCCATCTGACAAGAAAATGAGCTCAACTTGAATAATTATACTTTTCTCATTTTCACAATCATAAGTAAAAAGCATGCATTTCTAGTCATCCATGTAAGTGCATGGATGACCTAACGTCCACATCTTCCAGTAAATGCATCAAGTCAGCCAGTGTGTTATTGTGCAACACAATCCACCGCCTGGCACTTCAGAGATGGAACGCACCATGAGACTTTCCCTTCTTCAACAGTACTTCACTTCCGTGACACCAGTCACATCTCAAAATCACTCCATAGACTTCAGTTCGGTCTCTGTGGCGCAATTGGTTAGCGCGTTCGGCTGTTAACCGAAAGGTTGGTGGTTCGAGCCCACCCAGGGACGCACTTGTGTTTTGTCAACTTGAAGGACTGATATTTCTCCCTTTCACGTTTTACAGATGAACACTGTGAGCGCAAATACCTGCTACAATATGCTGATATCAACTTCAAGCTAGCTCATGATACAAAGAAGATATTTATTAATGTCAGCTCGTCATCTCTTAAACATCCTAATCTACAACACCAACTTTTACACGCACAATAGGAATAAAGTCTAGTGGTAACTCGTTTTACATTTCCCTCATCTGTCAGCTTCCAATGTGGTCTAGTGGTTAGGATTCCTGGCTTTCACCCAGGCGGCCCGGATTCGATTCCCGGCATTGGAACAATTTCTTTTCCATCTGACAAGAAAATGAGCTCAACTTGAATAATTATACTTTTCTCATTTTCACAATCATAAGTAAAAAGCATGCATTTCTAGTTATCCATGTAAGTGCATGGATGACCTAACGTCCACATCTTCCAGTAAATGCATCAAGTCAGCCAGTGTGTTATTGTGCAACACAATCCACCGCCTGGCACTTCAGAGATGGAACGCACCATGAGACTTTCCCTTCTTCAACAGTACTTCACTTCCGTGACACCAGTCACATCTCAAAATCACTCCATAGACTTCAGTTCGATCTCTGTGGCGCAATTGGTTAGCGCGTTCGGCTGTTAACCGAAAGGTTGGTGGTTCGAGCCCACCCAGGGACGCACTTGTGTTTTGTCAACTTGAAGGACTGATATTTCTCCCTTTCACGTTTTACAGATGAACACTGTGAGCGCAAATACCTGCTACAATATGCTGATATCAACTTCAAGCTAGCTCATGATACAAAGAAGATATTTATTCATGTCAGCTCGTCATCTCTTAAACATCCTAATCTACAACACCAACTTTCACACGCACAATAGGAATAAAGTCTAGTGGTAACTCGTTTTACATTTCCCTCATCTGTCAGCTTCCAATGTGGTCTAGTGATTAGGATTCCTGGCTTTCACCCAGGCGGCCCGGGTTCGATTCCCGGCATTGGAACAATTTCTTTTCCATCTGACAAGAAAATGAGCTCAACTTGAATAATTATACTTTTCTCATTTTCACAATCATAAGTAAAAAGCATGCATTTCTAGCCATCCATGTAAGTGCATGGATGACCTAACGTCCACATCTTCCAGTAAATGCATCAAGTCAGCCAGTGTGTTATTGTGCAACACAATCCACCGCCTGGCACTTCAGAGATGGAACGCACCATGAGACTTTCCCTTCTTCAACAGTACTTCACTTCCGTGACACCAGTCACATCTCAAAGTCACTCCATAGACGTCAGTTCGGTCTCTGTGGCGCAATTGGTTAGCGCGTTCGGCTGTTAACCGAAAGGTTGGTGGTTCGAGCCCACCCAGGGACGCACTTGTGTTTTGTCAACTTGAAGGACTGATATTTCTCCCTTTCACGTTTTACAGATGAACACTGTGAGCGCAAATACCTGTTACAATATGCTGATATCAACTTCAAGCTAGCTCATGATACAAAGAAGATATTTATTAATGTCAGCTCGTCATCTCTTAAACATCCTATTCTACAACACCAACTTTCACACGCACAATAGGAATAAAGTCTAGTGGTAACTCGTTTTACATTTCCCTCATCTGTCAGCTTCCAATGTGGTCTAGTGGTTAGGATTCCTGGCTTTCACCCAGGCGGCCCGGGTTCGATTCCCGGCATTGGAACAATTTCTTTTCCATCTGACAAGAAAATGAGCTCCACTTGAATAATTATACTTTTCTCATTTTCACAATCATAAGTAAAAAGCATGCATTTCTAGTCATCCATGTAAGTGCATGGATGACCTAACGTCCACATCTTCCAGTAAATGCATCAAGTCAGCCAGTGTGTTATTGTGCAACACAATCCACCGCCTGGCACTTCAGAGATGGAACGCACCATGAGACTTTCCCTTCTTCAACAGTACTTCACTTCCGTGACACCAGTCACATCTCAAAATCACTCCATAGACGTCAGTTCGGTCTCTGTGGCGCAATTGGTTAGCGCGTTCGGCTGTTAACCGAAAGGTTGGTGGTTCGAGCCCACCCAGGGACGCACTTGTGTTTTGTCAACTTGAAGGACTGATATTTCTCCCTTTCACGTTTTACAGATGAACACTGTGAGCGCAAATACCTGCTACAATATGCTGATATCAACTTCAAGCTAGCTCATGATACAAAGAAGATATTTATTCATGTCAGCTCGTCATCTCTTAAACATCCTAATCTACAACACCAACTTTTACACGCACAATAGGAATAAAGTCTAGTGGTAACTCGTTTTACATTTCCCTCATCTGTCAGCTTCCAATGTGGTCTAGTTGTTAGGATTCCTGGCTTTCACCCAGGCGGCCCGGGTTCGATTCCCGGCATTGGAACAATTTCTTTTCCATCTGACAAGAAAATGAGCTCAACTTGAATAATTATACTTTTCTCATTTTCACAATCATAAGTAAAAAGCACGCATTTCTAGTCATCCATGTAAGTGCATGGATGACCTAACGTCCACATCTTCCAGTAAATGCATCAAGTCAGCCAGTGTGTTATTGTGCAACACAATCCACCGCCTGGCACTTCAGAGATGGAACGCACCATGAGACTTTCCCTTTTTCAACAGTACTTCACTTCCGTGACACCAGTCACATCTCAAAATCACTCCATAGACGTCAGTTCGGTCTCTGTGGCGCAATTGGTTAGCGCGTTCGGCTGTTAACCGAAAGGTTGGTTGTTCGAGCCCACCCAGGGACGCACTTGTGTTTTGTCAACTTGAAGGACTGATATTTCTCCCTTTCACGTTTTACAGATGAACACTGTGAGCGCAAATACCTGCTACAATATGCTGATATCAACTTCAAGCTAGCTCATGATACAAAGAAGATATTTATTCATGTCAGCTCGTCATCTCTTAAACATCCTAATCTACAACACCAACTTTCACACGCACAATAGGAATAAAGTCTAGTGGTAACTCGTTTTACATTTCCCTCATCTGTCAGCTTCCAATGTGGTCTAGTGGTTAGGATTCCTGGCTTTCACCCAGGCGGCCCGGGTTCGATTCCCGGCATTGGAACAATTTCTTTTCCATCTGACAAGAAAATGAGCTCCACTTGAATAATTATACTTTTCTCATTTTCACAATCATAAGTAAAAAGCATGCATTTCTAGTCATCCATGTAAGTGCATGGATGACCTAACGTCCACATCTTCCAGTAAATGCATCAAGTCAGCCAGTGTGTTATTGTGCAACACAATCCATCGCCTGGCACTTCAGAGATGGAACTCACCATGAGACTTTCCCTTCTTCAACAGTACTTCACTTCCGTGACACCAGTCACATCTCAAAATCACTCCATAGACGTCAGTTCGGTCTCTGTGGCGCAATTGGTTAGCGCGTTCGGCTGTTAACCGAAAGGTTGCTGGTTCGAGCCCACCCAGGGACGCACTTGTGTTTTGTCAACTTGAAGGACTGATATTTCTCCCTTTCACGTTTTACAGATGAACACTGTGAGCGCAAATACCTGCTACAATATGCTGATATCAACTTCAAGCTAGCTCATAATACAAAGAAGATATTTATTAATGTCAGCTCGTCATCTCTTAAACATCCTAATCTACAACACCAACTTTCACACGCACAATAGGAATAAAGTCTAGTGGTAACTCGTTTTACATTTCCCTCATCTGTCAGCTTCCAATGTGGTCTAGTGGTTAGGATTCCTGGCTTTCACCCAGGCGGCCCGGGTTCGATTCCCGGCATTGGAACAATTTCTTTTCCATCTGACAAGAAAATGAGCTCAACTTGAATAATTATACTTTTCTCATTTTCACAATCATAAGTAAAAAGCACGCATTTCTAGTCATCCATGTAAGTGCATGGATGACCTAACGTCCACATCTTCCAGTAAATGCATCAAGTCAGCCAGTGTGTTATTGTGCAACACAATCCATCGCCTGGCACTTCAGAGATGGAACTCACCATGAGACTTTCCCTTCTTCAACAGTACTTCACTTCCGTGACACCAGTCACATCTCAAAATCACTCCATAGACGTCAGTTCGGTCTCTGTGGCGCAATTGGTTAGCGCGTTCGGCTGTTAACCGAAAGGTTGCTGGTTCGAGCCCACCCAGGGACGCACTTGTGTTTTGTCAACTTGAAGGACTGATATTTCTCCCTTTCACGTTTTACAGATGAACACTGTGAGCGCAAATACCTGCTACAATATGCTGATATCAACTTCAAGCTAGCTCATGATACAAAGAAGATATTTATTCATGTCAGCTCGTCATCTCTTAAACATCCTAATCTACAACACCAACTTTCACACGCACAATAGGAATAAAGTCTAGTGGTAACTCGTTTTACATTTCCCTCATCTGTCAGCTTCCAATGTGGTCTAGTGGTTAGGATTCCTGGCTTTCACCCAGGCGGCCCGGGTTCGATTCCCGGCATTGGAACAATTTCTTTTCCATCTGACAAGAAAATGAGCTCAACTTGAATAATTATACTTTTCTCATTTTCACAATCATAAGTAAAAAGCATGCATTTCTAGTCATCCATGTAAGTGCATGGATGACCTAACGTCCACATCTTCCAGTAAATGCATCAAGTCAGCCAGTGTGTTATTGTGCAACACAATCCACCGCCTGGCACTTCAGAGATGGAACGCACCATGAGACTTTCCCTTCTTCAACAGTACTTCACTTCCGTGACACCAGTCACATCTCAAAATCACTCCATAGACGTCAGTTCGGTCTCTGTGGCGCAATTGGTTAGCGCGTTCGGCTGTTAACCGAAAGGTTGGTGGTTCGAGCCCACCCAGGGACGCACTTGTGTTTTGTCAACTTGAAGGACTGATATTTCTCCCTTTCACGTTTTACAGATGAACACTGTGAGCGCAAATACCTGCTACAATATGCTGATATCAACTTCAAGCTAGCTCATGATACAAAGAAGATATTTATTAATGTCAGCTCGTCATCTCTTAAACATCCTAATCTACAACACCAACTTTTACACGCACAATAGGAATAAAGTCTAGTGGTAACTCGTTTTACATTTCCCTCATCTGTCAGCTTCCAATGTGGTCTAGTGGTTAGGATTCCTGGCTTTCACCCAGGCGGCCCGGGTTCGATTCCCGGCATTGGAACAATTTCTTTTCCATCTGACAAGAAAATGAGCTCAACTTGAATAATTATACTTTTCTCATTTTCACAATCATAAGTAAAAAGCACGCATTTCTAGTCATCCATGTAAGTGCATGGATGACCTAACGTCCACATCTTCCAGTAAATGCATCAAGTCAGCCAGTGTGTTATTGTGCAACACAATCCACCGCCTGGCACTTCAGAGATGGAACGCACCATGAGACTTTCCCTTCTTCAACAGTACTTCATTTCCGTGACACCAGTCACATCTCAAAATCACTCCATAGACGTCAGTTCGGTCTCTGTGGCGCAATTGGTTAGCGCGTTCGGCTGTTAACCGAAAGGTTGGTGGTTCGAGCCCACCCAGGGACGCACTTGTGTTTTGTCAACTTGAAGGACTGATATTTCTCCCTTTCACGTTTTACAGATGAACACTGTGAGCGCAAATACCTGCTACAATATGCTGATATCAACTTCAAGCTAGCTCATGATACAAAGAAGATATTTATTCATGTCAGCTCGTCATCTCTTAAACATCCTAATCTACAACACCAACTTTCACACGCACAATAGGAATAAAGTCTAGTGGTAACTCGTTTTACATTTCCCTCATCTGTCAGCTTCCAATGTGGTCTAGTGGTTAGGATTCCTGGCTTTCACCCAGGCGGCCCGGGTTCGATTCCCGGCATTGGAACAATTTCTTTTCCATCTGACAAGAAAATGAGCTCAACTTGAATAATTATCCAAAAACCAAAGCTTGAAATTGCAAGCAAAAGGATGCTATGAACTTGTTCATTCAAAGATGAACTGTATCCACAGGGATACGTACCCTTTGGTAATATGACAACACCCACATACAGGTTCGATGGTTTCAGATAAGGTTAGATAAGTGTATGGCTAACTACCAGTAAACACCTAAAACAACTAGTGGCACTATGGTAACAGCAAGACAGAAACTGAAAGAAAACAAGTAGTATTAATGTTGCCCAACGGAGTCACACCTGGAATGAAACAATTTAATAAATTCATCAGTGGCCAACCTTGATGCAGAAAGGAAGGAAGCAGACTGGAACCAGCGAAACCAAAACCCCAAAACTTGACTGTAGCAGACTAAGTAAACACCTAGCTCATTGGCAATAATCAACTGATGTATGTTATCTCGCCAAGACAAACAAAGTTAAACAGAACTAAATATCACAGCATCTACTAAACCAATGTTGAGCCTAAATGAATCACCAACCAATACACACAATCCAAAGCGGCAATATATGAATAGGGTTAGTATTGGTATACTAGTGCAAAGTCAAGTGCAGTGTTATAGGAGTGTTATTTGCTTATATAATATGGTTGCTATATAAATGTTTACTAAAAATAGTTTACAATGGTTTAATGTTTATTTATTTGCAATATTTGATATATATATCTATATATGTTGTTGTTTTTAATATTATTATTTTAAGTAGGCAAGGTATAAGGTGTAAAGAAGAATCAAATTAAATCACTTACTCACAATCAACCACACAAAGAAATAATCTAACTATGATGGATGTAAATGACCTATGTCTAAATTAAACACATGATGTCAAGTAAACAACTAAATAACAGAAATAATTACATCTTTATTGCTTGGCTTGGGTAGGTAGTAAGAAATAAACTCAAGTCCAAAATCTATTCTAATATGGTGAAAGCTATCTAATATCTAATAACTAAGTGTTGGTACCAACATAAGCATAACATATTAAGCCGGCCATGCACAATTTACAATACAAACAAAAGCTACAGCAATGAATTATCTAAACAAAGGTATACCCAGGGTACGAAAGCATAATGGAAGAGTTACATAGCTAGCATGTCCTTCATGGGAGTCATATAAACTGTCTCTTGAATGTCAACAACACAATTCACATGCACCAATCACATGGTGTCAAGAATATTCCTCACAGTACCGATTATATCTGTGGATGAACAATCGACTGGAATCAATACTGGCTTGGCTGGCTGTACTGGCTGTTTCTATGGAATGCTGGTCCTCACTGGGGGCTCCATTTTGTAACCGATTTTAGTGTGGAGGCAACATCAAAAGTCCAAGACACTGGTTACGGGGTGAGAACGTTTTATTCCCGGTCAATTAAACACACCCTGAAACAATATATCATTCAATATATATAGCGTCATACAATATACCCGAGGCTTAAAAACAGTCCATTACACAAATTAGGTGAAACAAAAATGACAGATCGTATGACAATACAACAAGGGGAGATAACTCCTTGATTAACTCATATCTTCAAAATATCTTCAAATTAAATATGACACAGACGTCTTAAAGCAATACGCATATCAAATAGAATAAATGTGATACTCAGTATCACATAAACATACAAGATGCAAAATAGCATAATTCCTACCCGGTGTATGGCACTAGGGTGCACACGACGTTCACCAAGCTCCGCCAAGCCAGATATACCAAGCGTACCTAAAATCCGTGTAAACAATATGCAACATTATTTCTACAGTAACTACAAATCAACATAGCTATTATCATTACCAACACCTGGAACACATCAAAACAACTTAGGCTAAAATCACATCCGTACTTACATTCACATATACACTATTCTTCTTCTCATATATGAAATCAGTCAATCAATCAAACACTCAAACATGCAACAATTCACTCATAGGGAAAATATAATTACCTGAATGAATTATATGAGTTATTTGATAGTTTTTGTATTGATTCTATACTCTGAAATGCACTAGAACCTGACTGAAGTGTTATTTACATTTAGGTTAGACTTACCATTATTAGGGTTGAATTTACTTGTTTTATTTATATCCACACAATACAAATATAACATATAAAATGTACACACTCATAAACCAATGTAAGAGATTAAACTAACCTGTGAGGTATTTGCATTTGTTTATGACTCCATGGCATAACAATCCTGATGCTGCAAAGAGTGACTGTGAAGTGCAGCTTTGAATTAGGAAAGAGGGCAAGAGTTTGAATGATCCAATCGGTGTTCATGAAATCAGGCCACGTAATAATGTGGTAGCCCTACCTATCTACCCTTAATCATATTAGAATGAAACTAACTATAGAGCTAATAATAGACTCAACCTTCTGTGTCCTTATAATTATAGCCTGTATCAAAAATGACCAAACCTGTTGATAGAAAAAATACATTCATTAGTTAAAATCGGAAATAATACACCTGCAATTCATAATGCAATTGTCATTATACAAATATCAATGCAACACTTAAATGACTTAAAACTAATATTTACATAACTATATAATACAATAATATGTATCTGCCACACAAATACCTGCTACAAAATGCTGATATCAACTTCAAGCTAGCTCATGATACAAAGAAGATATTTATTCATGTCAGCTCGTCATCTCTTAAACATCCTAATCTACAACACCAACTTTCACACGCACAATAGGAATAAAGTCTAGTGGTAACTCGTTTTACATTTCCCTCATCTGTCAGCTTCCAATGTGGTCTAGTGGTTAGGATTCCTGGCTTTCACCCAGGCGGCCCGGGTTCGATTCCCGGCATTGGAACAATTTCTTTTCCATCTGACAAGAAAATGAGCTCAACTTGAATAATTATACTTTTCTCATGTTCACAATCATAAGTAAAAAGCATGCATTTCTAGTCATCCATGTAAGTGCATGGATGACCTAACGTCCACATCTTCCAGTAAATGCATCAAGTCAGCCAGTGTGTTATTGTGCAACACAATCCACCGCCTGGCACTTCAGAGATGGAACGCACCATGAGACTTTCCCTTCTTCAACAGTACTTCACTTCCGTGACACCAGTCACATCTCAAAATCACTCCATAGACGTCAGTTCGGTCTCTGTGGCGCAATTGGTTAGCGCGTTCGGCTGTTAACCGAAAGGTTGGTGGTTCGAGCCCACCCAGGGACGCACTTGTGTTTTGTCAACTTGAAGGACTGATATTTCTCCCTTTCACGTTTTACAGATGAACACTGTGAGCGCAAATACCTGCTACAAAATGCTGATATCAACTTCAAGCTAGCTCATGATACAAAGAAGATATTTATTAATGTCAGCTCGTCATCTCTTAAACATCCTAATCTACAACACCAACTTTCACACGCACAATAGGAATAAAGTCTAGTGGTAACTCGTTTTACATTTCCCTCATCTGTCAGCTTCCAATGTGGTCTAGTGGTTAGGATTCCTGGCTTTCACCCAGGCGGCCCGGGTTCGATTCCCGGCATTGGAACAATTTCTTTTCCATCTGACAAGAAAATGAGCTCAACTTGAATAATTATACTTTTCTCATTTTCACAATCATAAGTAAAAAGCATGCATTTCTAGTCATCCATGTAAGTGCATGGATGACCTAACGTCCACATCTTCCAGTAAATGCATCAAGTCAGCCAGTGTGTTATTGTGCAACACAATCCACCGCCTGGCACTTCAGAGATGGAACGCACCATGAGACTTTCCCTTCTTCAACAGTACTTCACTTCCGTGACACCAGTCACATCTCAAAATCACTCCATAGACGTCAGTTCGGTCTCTGTGGCGCAATTGGTTAGCGCGTTCGGCTGTTAACCGAAAGGTTGGTGTTTCGAGCCCACCCAGGGACCCACTTGTGTTTTGTCAACTTGAAGGACTGATATTTCTCCCTTTCACGTTTTACAGATGAACACTGTGAGCGCAAATACCTGCTACAAAATGCTGATATCAACTTCAAGCTAGCTCATGATACAAAGAAGATATTTATTCATGTCAGCTCGTCATCTCTTAAACATCCTAATCTACAACACCAACTTTCACACGCACAATAGGAATAAAGTCTAGTGGTAACTCGTTTTACATTTCCCTCATCTGTCAGCTTCCAATGTGGTCTAGTGGTTAGGATTCCTGGCTTTCACCCAGGCGGCCCGGGTTCGATTCCCGGCATTGGAACAATTTCTTTTCCATCTGACAAGAAAATGAGCTCAACTTGAATAATTATCCAAAAACCAAAGCTTGAAATTGCAAGCAAAAGGATGCTATGAACTTGTTCATTCAAAGATGAACTGTATCCACAGGGATACGTACCCTTTGGTAATATGACAACACCCACATACAGGTTCGATGGTTTCAGATAAGGTTAGATAAGTGTATGGCTAACTACCAGTAAACACCTAAAACAACTAGTGGCACTATGGTAACAGCAAGACAGAAACTGAAAGAAAACAAGTAGTATTAATGTTGCCCAACGGAGTCACACCTGGAATGAAACAATTTAATAAATTCATCAGTGGCCAACCTTGATGCAGAAAGGAAGGAAGCAGACTGGAACCAGCGAAACCAAAACCCCAAAACTTGACTGTAGCAGACTAAGTAAACACCTAGCTCATTGGCAATAATCAACTGATGTATGTTATCTCGCCAAGACAAACAAAGTTAAACAGAACTAAATATCACAGCATCTACTAAACCAATGTTGAGCCTAAATGAATCACCAACCAATACACACAATCCAAAGCGGCAATATATGAATAGGGTTAGTATTGGTATACTAGTGCAAAGTCAAGTGCAGTGTTATAGGAGTGTTATTTGCTTATATAATATGGTTGCTATATAAATGTTTACTAAAAATAGTTTACAATGGTTTAATGTTTATTTATTTGCAATATTTGATATATATATCTATATATGTTGTTGTTTTTAATATTATTATTTTAAGTAGGCAAGGTATAAGGTGTAAAGAAGAATCAAATTAAATCACTTACTCACAATCAACCACACAAAGAAATAATCTAACTATGATGGATGTAAATGACCTATGTCTAAATTAAACACATGATGTCAAGTAAACAACTAAATAACAGAAATAATTACATCTTTATTGCTTGGCTTGGGTAGGTAGTAAGAAATAAACTCAAGTCCAAAATCTATTCTAATATGGTGAAAGCTATCTAATATCTAATAACTAAGTGTTGGTACCAACATAAGCATAACATATTAAGCCGGCCATGCACAATTTACAATACAAACAAAAGCTACAGCAATGAATTATCTAAACAAAGGTATACCCAGGGTACGAAAGCATAATGGAAGAGTTACATAGCTAGCATGTCCTTCATGGGAGTCATATAAACTGTCTCTTGAATGTCAACAACACAATTCACATGCACCAATCACATGGTGTCAAGAATATTCCTCACAGTACCGATTATATCTGTGGATGAACAATCGACTGGAATCAATACTGGCTTGGCTGGCTGTACTGGCTGTTTCTATGGAATGCTGGTCCTCACTGGGGGCTCCATTTTGTAACCGATTTTAGTGTGGAGGCAACATCAAAAGTCCAAGACACTGGTTACGGGGTGAGAACGTTTTATTCCCGGTCAATTAAACACACCCTGAAACAATATATCATTCAATATATATAGCGTCATACAATATACCCGAGGCTTAAAAACAGTCCATTACACAAATTAGGTGAAACAAAAATGACAGATCGTATGACAATACAACAAGGGGAGATAACTCCTTGATTAACTCATATCTTCAAAATATCTTCAAATTAAATATGACACAGACGTCTTAAAGCAATACGCATATCAAATAGAATAAATGTGATACTCAGTATCACATAAACATACAAGATGCAAAATAGCATAATTCCTACCCGGTGTATGGCACTAGGGTGCACACGACGTTCACCAAGCTCCGCCAAGCCAGATATACCAAGCGTACCTAAAATCCGTGTAAACAATATGCAACATTATTTCTACAGTAACTACAAATCAACATAGCTATTATCATTACCAACACCTGGAACACATCAAAACAACTTAGGCTAAAATCACATCCGTACTTACATTCACATATACACTATTCTTCTTCTCATATATGAAATCAGTCAATCAATCAAACACTCAAACATGCAACAATTCACTCATAGGGAAAATATAATTACCTGAATGAATTATATGAGTTATTTGATAGTTTTTGTATTGATTCTATACTCTGAAATGCACTAGAACCTGACTGAAGTGTTATTTACATTTAGGTTAGACTTACCATTATTAGGGTTGAATTTACTTGTTTTATTTATATCCACACAATACAAATATAACATATAAAATGTACACACTCATAAACCAATGTAAGAGATTAAACTAACCTGTGAGGTATTTGCATTTGTTTATGACTCCATGGCATAACAATCCTGATGGTGCAAAGAGTGACTGTGAAGTGCAGCTTTGAATTAGGAAAGAGGGCAAGAGTTTGAATGATCCAATCGGTGTTCATGAAATCAGGCCACGTAATAATGTGGTAGCCCTACCTATCTACCCTTAATCATATTAGAATGAAACTAACTATAGAGCTAATAATAGACTCAACCTTCTGTGTCCTTATAATTATAGCCTGTATCAAAAATGACCAAACCTGTTGATAGAAAAAATACATTCATTAGTTAAATCGGAAATAATACACCTGCAATTCATAATGCAATTGTCATTATACAAATATCAATGCAACACTTAAATGACTTAAAACTAATATTTACATAACTATATAATACAATAATATGTATCTGCCACACAAATACCTGCTACAAAATGCTGATATCAACTTCAAGCTAGCTCATGATACAAAGAAGATATTTATTCATGTCAGCTCGTCATCTCTTAAACATCCTAATCTACAACACCAACTTTCACACGCACAATAGGAATAAAGTCTAGTGGTAACTCGTTTTACATTTCCCTCATCTGTCAGCTTCCAATGTGGTCTAGTGGTTAGGATTCCTGGCTTTCACCCAGGCGGCCCGGGTTCGATTCCCGGCATTGGAACAATTTCTTTTCCATCTGACAAGAAAATGAGCTCAACTTGAATAATTATACTTTTCTCATGTTCACAATCATAAGTAAAAAGCCTGCATTTCTAGTCATCCATGTAAGTGCATGGATGACCTAACGTCCACATCTTCCAGTAAATGCATCAAGTCAGCCAGTGTGTTATTGTGCAACACAATCCACCGCCTGGCACTTCAGAGATGGAACGCACCATGAGACTTTCCCTTCTTCAACAGTACTTCACTTCCGTGACACCAGTCACATCTCAAAATCACTCCATAGACGTCAGTTCGGTCTCTGTGGCGCAATTGGTTAGCGCGTTCGGCTGTTAACCGAAAGGTTGGTGGTTCGAGCCCACCCAGGGACGCACTTGTGTTTTGTCAACTTGAAGGACTGATATTTCTCCCTTTCACGTTTTACAGATGAACACTGTGAGCGCAAATACCTGCTACAAAATGCTGATATCAACTTCAAGCTAGCTCATGATACAAAGAAGATATTTATTAATGTCAGCTCGTCATCTCTTAAACATCCTAATCTACAACACCAACTTTCACACGCACAATAGGAATAAAGTCTAGTGGTAACTCGTTTTACATTTCCCTCATCTGTCAGCTTCCAATGTGGTCTAGTGGTTAGGATTCCTGGCTTTCACCCAGGCGGCCCTGGTTCGATTCCCGGCATTGGAACAATTTCTTTTCCATCTGACAAGAAAATGAGCTCAACTTGAATAATTATACTTTTCTCATTTTCACAATCATAAGTAAAAAGCATGCATTTCTAGTCATCCATGTAAGTGCATGGATGACCTAACGTCCACATCTTCCAGTAAATGCATCAAGTCAGCCAGTGTGTTATTGTGCAACACAATCCACCGCCTGGCACTTCAGAGATGGAACGCACCATGAGACTTTCCCTTCTTCAACAGTACTTCACTTCCGTGACACCAGTCACATCTCAAAATCACTCCATAGACGTCAGTTCGGTCTCTGTGGCGCAATTGGTTAGCGCGTTCGGCTGTTAACCGAAAGGTTGGTGTTTCGAGCCCACCCAGGGACGCACTTGTGTTTTGTCAACTTGAAGGACTGATATTTCTCCCTTTCACGTTTTACAGATGAACACTGTGAGCGCAAATACCTGCTACAAAATGCTGATATCAACTTCAAGCTAGCTCATGATACAAAGAAGATATTTATTAATGTCAGCTCGTCATCTCTTAAACATCCTAATCTACAACACCAACTTTCACACGCACAATAGGAATAAAGTCTAGTGGTAACTCGTTTTACATTTCCCTCATCTGTCAGCTTCCAATGTGGTCTAGTGGTTAGGATTCCTGGCTTTCACCCAGGCGGCCCGGGTTCGATTCCCGGCATTGGAACAATTTCTTTTCCATCTGACAAGAAAATGAGCTCAACTTGAATAATTATACTTTTCTCATTTTCACAATCATAAGTAAAAAGCATGCATTTCTAGTCATCCATGTAAGTGCATGGATGACCTAACGTCCACATCTTCCAGTAAATGCATCAAGTCAGCCAGTGTGTTATTGTGCAACACAATCCACCGCCTGGCACTTCAGAGATGGAACGCACCATGAGACTTTCCCTTCTTCAACAGTACTTCACTTCCGTGACACCAGTCACATCTCAAAATCACTCCATAGACGTCAGTTCGGTCTCTGTGGCGCAATTGGTTAGCGCGTTCGGCTGTTAACCGAAAGGTTGGTGTTTCGAGCCCACCCAGGGACGCACTTGTGTTTTGTCAACTTGAAGGACTGATATTTCTCCCTTTCACGTTTTACAGATGAACACTGTGAGCGCAAATACCTGCTACAAAATGCTGATATCAACTTCAAGCTAGCTCATGATACAAAGAAGATATTTATTCATGTCAGCTCGTCATCTCTTAAACATCCTAATCTACAACACCAACTTTCACACGCACAATAGGAATAAAGTCTAGTGGTAACTCGTTTTACATTTCCCTCATCTGTCAGCTTCCAATGTGGTCTAGTGGTTAGGATTCCTGGCTTTCACCCAGGCGGCCCGGGTTCGATTTCCGGCATTGGAACAATTTCTTTTCCATCTGACAAGAAAATGAGCTCAACTTGAATAATTATACTTTTCTCATTTTCACAATCATAAGTAAAAAGCATGCATTTCTAGTCATCCATGTAAGTGCATGGATGACCTAACGTCCACATCTTCCAGTAAATGCATCAAGTCAGCCAGTGTGTTATTGTGCAACACAATCCACCGCCTGGCACTTCAGAGATGGAACGCACCATGAGACTTTCCCTTCTTCAACAGTACTTCATTTCCGTGACACCAGTCACATCTCAAAATCACTCCATAGACGTCAGTTCGGTCTCTGTGGCGCAATTGGTTAGCGCGTTCGGCTGTTAACCGAAAGGTTGGTGGTTCGAGCCCACCCAGGGACGCACTTGTGTTTTGTCAACTTGAAGGACTGATATTTCTCCCTTTCACGTTTTACAGATGAACACTGTGAGCGCAAATACCTGCTACAAAATGCTGATATCAACTTCAAGCTAGCTCATGATACAAAGAAGATATTTATTCATGTCAGCTCGTCATCTCTTAAACATCCTAATCTACAACACCAACTTTTACACGCACAATAGGAATAAAGTCTAGTGGTAACTCGTTTTACATTTCCCTCATCTGTCAGCTTCCAATGTGGTCTAGTGGTTAGGATTCCTGGCTTTCACCCAGGCGGCCCGGGTTCGATTCCCGGCATTGGAACAATTTCTTTTCCATCTGACAAGAAAATGAGCTCAACTTGAATAATTATACTTTTCTCATTTTCACAATCATAAGTAAAAAGCATGCATTTCTAGTCATCCATGTAAGTGCATGGATGACCTAACGTCCACATCTTCCAGTAAATGCATCAAGTCAGCCAGTGTGTTATTGTGCAACACAATCCACCGCCTGGCACTTCAGAGATGGAACGCACCATGAGACTTTCCCTTCTTCAACAGTACTTCATTTCCGTGACACCAGTCACATCTCAAAATCACTCCTTAGACGTCAGTTCGGTCTCTGTGGCGCAATTGGTTAGCGCGTTCGGCTGTTAACCGAAAGGTTGGTGGTTCGAGCCCACCCAGGGACGCACTTGTGTTTTGTCAACTTGAAGGACTGATATTTCTCCCTTTCACGTTTTACAGATGAACACTGTGAGCGCAAATACCTGCTACAAAATGCTGATATCAACTTCAAGCTAGCTCATGATACAAAGAAGATATTTATTCATGTCAGCTCGTCATCTCTTAAACATCCTAATCTACAACACCAACTTTTACACGCACAATAGGAATAAAGTCTAGTGGTAACTCGTTTTACATTTCCCTCATCTGTCAGCTTCCAATGTGGTCTAGTGGTTAGGATTCCTGGCTTTCACCCAGGCGGCCCGGGTTCGATTCCCGGCATTGGAACAATTTCTTTTCCATCTGACAAGAAAATGAGCTCAACTTGAATAATTATACTTTTCTCATGTTCACAATCATAAGTAAAAAGCATGCATTTCTAGTCATCCATGTAAGTGCATGGATGACCTAACGTCCACATCTTCCAGTAAATGCATCAAGTCAGCCAGTGTGTTATTGTGCAACACAATCCACCGCCTGGCACTTCAGAGATGGAACGCACCATGAGACTTTCCCTTCTTCAACAGTACTTCACTTCCGTGACACCAGTCACATCTCAAAATCACTCCATAGACGTCAGTTCGGTCTCTGTGGCGCAATTGGTTAGCGCGTTCGGCTGTTAACCGAAAGGTTGGTGGTTCGAGCCCACCCAGGGACGCACTTGTGTTTTGTCAACTTGAAGGACTGATATTTCTCCCTTTCACGTTTTACAGATGAACACTGTGAGCGCAAATACCTGCTACAAAATGCTGATATCAACTTCAAGCTAGCTCATGATACAAAGAAGATATTTATTCATGTCAGCTCGTCATCTCTTAAACATCCTAATCTACAACACCAACTTTCACACGCACAATAGGAATAAAGTCTAGTGGTAACTCGTTTTACATTTCCCTCATCTGTCAGCTTCCAATGTGGTCTAGTGGTTAGGATTCCTGGCTTTCACCCAGGCGGCCCGGGTTCGATTCCCGGCATTGGAACAATTTCTTTTCCATCTGACAAGAAAATGAGCTCAACTTGAATAATTATACTTTTCTCATTTTCACAATCATAAGTAAAAAGCATGCATTTCTAGCCATCCATGTAAGTGCATGGATGACCTAACGTCCACATCTTCCAGTAAATGCATCAAGTCAGCCAGTGTGTTATTGTGCAACACAATCCACCGCCTGGCACTTCAGAGATGGAACGCACCATGAGACTTTCCCTTCTTCAACAGTACTTCACTTCCGTGACACCAGTCACATCTCAAAATCACTCCATAGACGTCAGTTCGGTCTCTGTGGCGCAATTGGTTAGCGCGTTTGGCTGTTAACCGAAAGGTTGGTGGTTCGAGCCCACCCAGGGACGCACTTGTGTTTTGTCAACTTGAAGGACTGATATTTCTCCCTTTCACGTTTTACAGATGAACACTGTGAGCGCAAATACCTCCTACAATATGCTGATATCAACTTCAAGCTAGCTCATGATACAAAGAAGATATTTATTCATGTCAGCTCGTCATCTCTTAAACATCCTAATCTACAACACCAACTTTCACACGCACAATAGGAATAAAGTCTAGTGGTAACTCGTTTTACATTTCCCTCATCTGTCAGCTTCCAATGTGGTCTAGTGGTTAGGATTCCTGGCTTTCACCCAGGCGGCCCGGGTTCGATTCCCGGCATTGGAACAATTTCTTTTCCATCTGACAAGAAAATGAGCTCAACTTGAATAATTATACTTTTCTCATTTTCACAATCATAAGTAAAAAGCATGCATTTCTAGTCATCCATGTAAGTGCATGGATGACCTAACGTCCACATCTTCCAGTAAATGCATCAAGTCAGCCAGTGTGTTATTGTGCAACACAATCCACCGCCTGGCACTTCAGAGATGGAACTCACCATGAGACTTTCCCTTCTTCAACAGTACTTCACTTCCGTGACACCTGTCACATCTCAAAATCACTCCATAGACGTCAGTTCGGTCTCTGTGGCGCAATTGGTTAGCGCGTTCGGCTGTTAACCGAAAGGTTGGTGGTTCGAGCCCACCCAGGGACGCACTTGTGTTTTGTCAACTTGAAGGACTGATATTTCTCCCTTTCACGTTTTACAGATGAACACTGTGAGCGCAAATACCTGCTACAATATGCTGATATCAACTTCAAGCTAGCTCATGATACAAAGAAGATATTTATTAATGTCAGCTCGTCATCTCTTAAACATCCTAATCTACAACACCAACTTTCACACGCACAATAGGAATAAAGTCTAGTGGTAACTCGTTTTACATTTCCCTCGTATGTCAGATTCCAATGTGGTCTAGTGGTTAGGATTCCTGGCTTTCACACAGGCGGCCCGGGTTCGATTCCCGGCATTGGAACAATTTCTTTTCCATCTGACAAGAAAATGAGCTCAACTTGAATAATTATACTTTTCTCATTTTCACAATCATAAGTAAAAAGCATGCATTTCTAGTCATCCATGTAAGTGCATGGATGACCTAACGTCCACATCTTCCAGTAAATGCATCAAGTCAGCCAGTGTGTTATTGTGCAACACAATCCACCGCCTGGCACTTCAGAGATGGAACTCACCATGAGACTTTCCCTTCTTCAACAGTACTTCACTTCCGTGACACCAGTCACATCTCAAAATCACTCCATAGACGTCAGTTCGGTCTCTGTGGCGCAATTGGTTAGCGCGTTTGGCTGTTAACCGAAAGGTTGGTGGTTCGAGCCCACCCAGGGACGCACTTGTGTTTTGTCAACTTGAAGGACTGATATTTCTCCCTTTCACGTTTTACAGATGAACACTGTGAGCGCAAATACCTGCTACAAAATGCTGATATCAACTTCAAGCTAGCTCATGATACAAAGAAGATATTTATTAATGTCAGCTCGTCATCTCTTAAACATCCTAATCTACAACACCAACTTTCACACGCACAATAGGAATAAAGTCTAGTGGTAACTCGTTTTACATTTCCCTCATCTGTCAGCTTCCAATGTGGTCTAGTGGTTAGGATTCCTGGCTTTCACCCAGGCGGCCCGGGTTCGATTCCCGGCATTGGAACAATTTCTTTTCCATCTGACAAGAAAATGAGCTCAACTTGAATAATTATACTTTTCTCATTTTCACAATCATAAGTAAAAAGCATGCATTTCTAGCCATCCATGTAAGTGCATGGATGACCTAACGTCCACATCTTCCAGTAAATGCATCAAGTCAGCCAGTGTGTTATTGTGCAACACAATCCACCGCCTGGCACTTCAGAGATGGAACGCACCATGAGACTTTCCCTTCTTCAACAGTACTTCACTTCCGTGACACCAGTCACATCTCAAAATCACTCCATAGACGTCAGTTCGGTCTCTGTGGCGCAATTGGTTAGCGCGTTCGGCTGTTAACCGAAAGGTTGGTGGTTCGAGCCCACCCAGGGACGCACTTGTGTTTTGTCAACTTGAAGGACTGATATTTCTCCCTTTCACGTTTTACAGATGAACACTGTGAGCGCAAATACCTCCTACAATATGCTGATATCAACTTCAAGCTAGCTCATGATACAAAGAAGATATTTATTCATGTCAGCTCGTCATCTCTTAAACATCCTAATCTACAACACCAACTTTCACACGCACAATAGGAATAAAGTCTAGTGGTAACTCGTTTTACATTTCCCTCATCTGTCAGCTTCCAATGTGGTCTAGTGGTTAGGATTCCTGGCTTTCACCCAGGCGGCCCGGGTTCGATTCCCGGCATTGGAACAATTTCTTTTCCATCTGACAAGAAAATGAGCTCAACTTGAATAATTATACTTTTCTCATTTTCACAATCATAAGTAAAAAGCATGCATTTCTAGTCATCCATGTAAGTGCATGGATGACCTAACGTCCACATCTTCCAGTAAATGCATCAAGTCAGCCAGTGCAACACAATCCACCGCCTGGCACTTCAGAGATGGAACTCACCATGAGACTTTCCCTTCTTCAACAGTACTTCACTTCCGTGACACCTGTCACATCTCAAAATCACTCCATAGACGTCAGTTCGGTCTCTGTGGCGCAATTGGTTAGCGCGTTCGGCTGTTAACCGAAAGGTTGGTGGTTCGAGCCCACCCAGGGACGCACTTGTGTTTTGTCAACTTGAAGGACTGATATTTCTCCCTTTCACGTTTTACAGATGAACACTGTGAGCGCAAATACCTGCTACAATATGCTGATATCAACTTCAAGCTAGCTCATGATACAAAGAAGATATTTATTAATGTCAGCTCGTCATCTCTTAAACATCCTAATCTACAACACCAACTTTCACACGCACAATAGGAATAAAGTCTAGTGGTAACTCGTTTTACATTTCCCTCGTCTGTCAGCTTCCAATGTGGTCTAGTGGTTAGGATTCCTGGCTTTCACACAGGCGGCCCGGGTTCGATTCCCGGCATTGGAACAATTTCTTTTCCATCTGACAAGAAAATGAGCTCAACTTGAATAATTATACTTTTCTCATTTTCACAATCATAAGTAAAAAGCATGCATTTCTAGTCATCCATGTAAGTGCATGGATGACCTAACGTCCACATCTTCCAGTAAATGCATCAAGTCAGCCAGTGTGTTATTGTGCAACACAATCCACCGCCTGGCACTTCAGAGATGGAACGCACCATGAGACTTTCCCTTCTTCAACAGTACTTCACTTCCGTGACACCAGTCACATCTCAAAATCACTCCATACACGTCAGTTCGGTCTCTGTGGCGCAATTGGTTAGCGCGTTCGGCTGTTAACCGAAAGGTTGGTGGTTCGAGCCCACCCAGGGACGCACTTGTGTTTTGTCAACTTGAAGGACTGATATTTCTCCCTTTCACGTTTTACAGATGAACACTGTGAGCGCAAATACCTGCTACAAAATGCTGATATCAACTTCAAGCTAGCTCATGATACAAAGAAGATATTTATTCATGTCAGCTCGTCATCTCTTAAACATCCTAATCTACAACACCAACTTTCACACGCACAATAGGAATAAAGTCTAGTGGTAACTCGTTTTACATTTCCCTCATCTGTCAGCTTCCAATGTGGTCTAGTGGTTAGGATTCCTGGCTTTCACCCAGGCGGCCCGGGTTCGATTCCCGGCATTGGAACAATTTCTTTTCCATCTGACAAGAAAATGAGCTCAACTTGAATAATTATACTTTTCTCATGTTCACAATCATAAGTAAAAAGCATGCATTTCTAGTCATCCATGTAAGTGCATGGATGACCTAACGTCCACATCTTCCAGTAAATGCATCAAGTCAGCCAGTGTGTTATTGTGCAACACAATCCACCGCCTGGCACTTCAGAGATGGAACGCACCATGAGACTTTCCCTTCTTCAACAGTACTTCACTTCCGTGACACCAGTCACATCTCAAAATCACTCCATACACGTCAGTTCGGTCTCTGTGGCGCAATTGGTTAGCGCGTTCGGCTGTTAACCGAAAGGTTGGTGGTTCGAGCCCACCCAGGGACGCACTTGTGTTTTGTCAACTTGAAGGACTGATATTTCTCCCTTTCACGTTTTACAGATGAACACTGTGAGCGCAAATACCTCCTACAATATGCTGATATCAACTTCAAGCTAGCTCATGATACAAAGAAGATATTTATTCATGTCAGCTCGTCATCTCTTAAACATCCTAATCTACAACACCAACTTTCACACGCACAATAGGAATAAAGTCTAGTGGTAACTCGTTTTACATTTCCCTCATCTGTCAGCTTCCAATGTGGTCTAGTGGTTAGGATTCCTGGCTTTCACCCAGGCGGCCCGGGTTCGATTCCCGGCATTGGAACAATTTCTTTTCCATCTGACAAGAAAATGAGCTCAACTTGAATAATTATACTTTTCTCATGTTCACAATCATAAGTAAAAAGCACGCATTTCTAGTCATCCATGTAAGTGCATGGATGACCTAACGTCCACATCTTCCAGTAAATGCATCAAGTCAGCCAGTGTGTTATTGTGCAACACAATCCACCGCCTGGCACTTCAGAGATGGAACGCACCATGAGACTTTCCCTTCTTCAACAGTACTTCACTTCCGTGACACCAGTCACATCTCAAAATCACTCCATAGACGTCAGTTCGGTCTCTGTGGCGCAATTGGTTAGCGCGTTCGGCTGTTAACCGAAAGGTTGGTGGTTCGAGCCCACCCAGGGACGCACTTGTGTTTTGTCAACTTGAAGGACTGATATTTCTCCCTTTCACGTTTTACAGATGAACACTGTGAGCGCAAATACCTGCTACAAAATGCTGATATCAACTTCAAGCTAGCTCATGATACAAAGAAGATATTTATTCATGTCAGCTCGTCATCTCTTAAACATCCTAATCTACAACACCAACTTTCACACGCACAATAGGAATAAAGTCTAGTGGTAACTCGTTTTACATTTCCCTCATCTGTCAGCTTCCAATGTGGTCTAGTGGTTAGGATTCCTGGCTTTCACCCAGGCGGCCCGGGTTCGATTCCCGGCATTGGAACAATTTCTTTTCCATCTGACAAGAAAACGAGCTCAACTTGAATAATTATACTTTTCTCATGTTCACAATCATAAGTAAAAAGCATGCATTTCTAGTCATCCATGTAAGTGCATGGATGACCTAACGTCCACATCTTCCAGTAAATGCATCAAGTCAGCCAGTGTGTTATTGTGCAACACAATCCACCGCCTGGCACTTCAGAGATGGAACGCACCATGAGACTTTCCCTTCTTCAACAGTACTTCACTTCCGTGACACCAGTCACATCTCAAAATCACTCCATAGACGTCAGTTCGGTCTCTGTGGCGCAATTGGTTAGCGCGTTCGGCTGTTAACCGAAAGGTTGGTGGTTCGAGCCCACCCAGGGACGCACTTGTGTTTTGTCAACTTGAAGGACTGATATTTCTCCCTTTCACGTTTTACAGATGAACACTGTGAGCGCAAATACCTGCTACAATATGCTGATATCAACTTCAAGCTAGCTCATGATACAAAGAAGATATTTATTAATGTCAGCTCGTCATCTCTTAAACATCCTAATCTACAACACCAACTTTTACACGCACAATAGGAATAAAGTCTAGTGGTAACTCGTTTTACATTTCCCTCATCTGTCAGCTTCCAATGTGGTCTAGTGGTTAGGATTCCTGGCTTTCACCCAGGCGGCCCGGGTTCGATTCCCGGCATTGGAACAATTTCTTTTCCATCTGACAAGAAAATGAGCTCAACTTGAATAATTATACTTTTCTCATTTTCACAATCATAAGTAAAAAGCACGCATTTCTAGTCATCCATGTAAGTGCATGGATGACCTAACGTCCACATCTTCCAGTAAATGCATCAAGTCAGCCAGTGTGTTATTGTGCAACACAATCCACCGCCTGGCACTTCAGAGATGGAACGCACCATGAGACTTTCCCTTCTTCAACAGTACTTCACTTCCGTGACACCAGTCACATCTCAAAATCACTCCATAGACGTCAGTTCGGTCTCTGTGGCGCAATTGGTTAGCGCGTTCGGCTGTTAACCGAAAGGTTGGTGGTTCGAGCCCACCCAGGGACGCACTTGTGTTTTGTCAACTTGAAGGACTGATATTTCTCCCTTTCACGTTTTACAGATGAACACTGTGAGCGCAAATACCTGCTACAAAATGCTGATATCAACTTCAAGCTAGCTCATGATACAAAGAAGATATTTATTAATGTCAGCTCGTCATCTCTTAAACATCCTAATCTACAACACCAACTTTCACACGCACAATAGGAATAAAGTCTAGTGGTAACTCGTTTTACATTTCCCTCATCTGTCAGCTTCCAATGTGGTCTAGTGGTTAGGATTCCTGGCTTTCACCCAGGCGGCCCGGGTTCGATTCCCGGCATTGGAACAATTTCTTTTCCATCTGACAAGAAAATGAGCTCAACTTGAATAATTATCCAAAAACCAAAGCTTGAAATTGCAAGCAAAAGGATGCTATGAACTTGTTCATTCAAAGATGAACTGTATCCACAGGGATACGTACCCTTTGGTAATATGACAACACCCACATACAGGTTCGATGGTTTCAGATAAGGTTAGATAAGTGTATGGCTAACTACCAGTAAACACCTAAAACAACTAGTGGCACTATGGTAACAGCAAGACAGAAACTGAAAGAAAACAAGTAGTATTAATGTTGCCCAACGGAGTCACACCTGGAATGAAACAATTTAATAAATTCATCAGTGGCCAACCTTGATGCAGAAAGGAAGGAAGCAGACTGGAACCAGCGAAACCAAAACCCCAAAACTTGACTGTAGCAGACTAAGTAAACACCTAGCTCATTGGCAATAATCAACTGATGTATGTTATCTCGCCAAGACAAACAAAGTTAAACAGAACTAAATATCACAGCATCTACTAAACCAATGTTGAGCCTAAATGAATCACCAACCAATACACACAATCCAAAGCGGCAATATATGAATAGGGTTAGTATTGGTATACTAGTGCAAAGTCAAGTGCAGTGTTATAGGAGTGTTATTTGCTTATATAATATGGTTGCTATATAAATGTTTACTAAAAATAGTTTACAATGGTTTAATGTTTATTTATTTGCAATATTTGATATATATATCTATATATGTTGTTGTTTTTAATATTATTATTTTAAGTAGGCAAGGTATAAGGTGTAAAGAAGAATCAAATTAAATCACTTACTCACAATCAACCACACAAAGAAATAATCTAACTATGATGGATGTAAATGACCTATGTCTAAATTAAACACATGATGTCAAGTAAACAACTAAATAACAGAAATAATTACATCTTTATTGCTTGGCTTGGGTAGGTAGTAAGAAATAAACTCAAGTCCAAAATCTATTCTAATATGGTGAAAGCTATCTAATATCTAATAACTAAGTGTTGGTACCAACATAAGCATAACATATTAAGCCGGCCATGCACAATTTACAATACAAACAAAAGCTACAGCAATGAATTATCTAAACAAAGGTATACCCAGGGTACGAAAGCATAATGGAAGAGTTACATAGCTAGCATGTCCTTCATGGGAGTCATATAAACTGTCTCTTGAATGTCAACAACACAATTCACATGCACCAATCACATGGTGTCAAGAATATTCCTCACAGTACCGATTATATCTGTGGATGAACAATCGACTGGAATCAATACTGGCTTGGCTGGCTGTACTGGCTGTTTCTATGGAATGCTGGTCCTCACTGGGGGCTCCATTTTGTAACCGATTTTAGTGTGGAGGCAACATCAAAAGTCCAAGACACTGGTTACGGGGTGAGAACGTTTTATTCCCGGTCAATTAAACACACCCTGAAACAATATATCATTCAATATATATAGCGTCATACAATATACCCGAGGCTTAAAAACAGTCCATTACACAAATTAGGTGAAACAAAAATGACAGATCGTATGACAATACAACAAGGGGAGATAACTCCTTGATTAACTCATATCTTCAAAATATCTTCAAATTAAATATGACACAGACGTCTTAAAGCAATACGCATATCAAATAGAATAAATGTGATACTCAGTATCACATAAACATACAAGATGCAAAATAGCATAATTCCTACCCGGTGTATGGCACTAGGGTGCACACGACGTTCACCAAGCTCCGCCAAGCCAGATATACCAAGCGTACCTAAAATCCGTGTAAACAATATGCAACATTATTTCTACAGTAACTACAAATCAACATAGCTATTATCATTACCAACACCTGGAACACATCAAAACAACTTAGGCTAAAATCACATCCGTACTTACATTCACATATACACTATTCTTCTTCTCATATATGAAATCAGTCAATCAATCAAACACTCAAACATGCAACAATTCACTCATAGGGAAAATATAATTACCTGAATGAATTATATGAGTTATTTGATAGTTTTTGTATTGATTCTATACTCTGAAATGCACTAGAACCTGACTGAAGTGTTATTTACATTTAGGTTAGACTTACCATTATTAGGGTTGAATTTACTTGTTTTATTTATATCCACACAATACAAATATAACATATAAAATGTACACACTCATAAACCAATGTAAGAGATTAAACTAACCTGTGAGGTATTTGCATTTGTTTATGACTCCATGGCATAACAATCCTGATGGTGCAAAGAGTGACTGTGAAGTGCAGCTTTGAATTAGGAAAGAGGGCAAGAGTTTGAATGATCCAATCGGTGTTCATGAAATCAGGCCACGTAATAATGTGGTAGCCCTACCTATCTACCCTTAATCATATTAGAATGAAACTAACTATAGAGCTAATAATAGACTCAACCTTCTGTGTCCTTATAATTATAGCCTGTATCAAAAATGACCAAACCTGTTGATAGAAAAAATACATTCATTAGTTAAATCGGAAATAATACACCTGCAATTCATAATGCAATTGTCATTATACAAATATCAATGCAACACTTAAATGACTTAAAACTAATATTTACATAACTATATAATACAATAATATGTATCTGCCACACAAATACCTGCTACAAAATGCTGATATCAACTTCAAGCTAGCTCATGATACAAAGAAGATATTTATTCATGTCAGCTCGTCATCTCTTAAACATCCTAATCTACAACACCAACTTTCACACGCACAATAGGAATAAAGTCTAGTGGTAACTCGTTTTACATTTCCCTCATCTGTCAGCTTCCAATGTGGTCTAGTGGTTAGGATTCCTGGCTTTCACCCAGGCGGCCCGGGTTCGATTCCCGGCATTGGAACAATTTCTTTTCCATCTGACAAGAAAATGAGCTCAACTTGAATAATTATACTTTTCTCATGTTCACAATCATAAGTAAAAAGCATGCATTTCTAGTCATCCATGTAAGTGCATGGATGACCTAACGTCCACATCTTCCAGTAAATGCATCAAGTCAGCCAGTGTGTTATTGTGCAACACAATCCACCGCCTGGCACTTCAGAGATGGAACGCACCATGAGACTTTCCCTTCTTCAACAGTACTTCACTTCCGTGACACCAGTCACATCTCAAAATCACTCCATAGACGTCAGTTCGGTCTCTGTGGCGCAATTGGTTAGCGCGTTCGGCTGTTAACCGAAAGGTTGGTGGTTCGAGCCCACCCAGGGACGCACTTGTGTTTTGTCAACTTGAAGGACTGATATTTCTCCCTTTCACGTTTTACATATGAACACTGTGAGCGCAAATACCTGCTACAAAATGCTGATATCAACTTCAAGCTAGCTCATGATACAAAGAAGATATTTATTAATGTCAGCTCGTCATCTCTTAAACATCCTAATCTACAACACCAACTTTCACACGCACAATAGGAATAAAGTCTAGTGGTAACTCGTTTTACATTTCCCTCATCTGTCAGCTTCCAATGTGGTCTAGTGGTTAGGATTCCTGGCTTTCACCCAGGCGGCCCGGGTTCGATTCCCGGCATTGGAACAATTTCTTTTCCATCTGACAAGAAAATGAGCTCAACTTGAATAATTATCCAAAAACCAAAGCTTGAAATTGCAAGCAAAAGGATGCTATGAACTTGTTCATTCAAAGATGAACTGTATCCACAGGGATACGTACCCTTTGGTAATATGACAACACCCACATACAGGTTCGATGGTTTCAGATAAGGTTAGATAAGTGTATGGCTAACTACCAGTAAACACCTAAAACAACTAGTGGCACTATGGTAACAGCAAGACAGAAACTGAAAGAAAACAAGTAGTATTAATGTTGCCCAACGGAGTCACACCTGGAATGAAACAATTTAATAAATTCATCAGTGGCCAACCTTGATGCAGAAAGGAAGGAAGCAGACTGGAACCAGCGAAACCAAAACCCCAAAACTTGACTGTAGCAGACTAAGTAAACACCTAGCTCATTGGCAATAATCAACTGATGTATGTTATCTCGCCAAGACAAACAAAGTTAAACAGAACTAAATATCACAGCATCTACTAAACCAATGTTGAGCCTAAATGAATCACCAACCAATACACACAATCCAAAGCGGCAATATATGAATAGGGTTAGTATTGGTATACTAGTGCAAAGTCAAGTGCAGTGTTATAGGAGTGTTATTTGCTTATATAATATGGTTGCTATATAAATGTTTACTAAAAATAGTTTACAATGGTTTAATGTTTATTTATTTGCAATATTTGATATATATATCTATATATGTTGTTGTTTTTAATATTATTATTTTAAGTAGGCAAGGTATAAGGTGTAAAGAAGAATCAAATTAAATCACTTACTCACAATCAACCACACAAAGAAATAATCTAACTATGATGGATGTAAATGACCTATGTCTAAATTAAACACATGATGTCAAGTAAACAACTAAATAACAGAAATAATTACATCTTTATTGCTTGGCTTGGGTAGGTAGTAAGAAATAAACTCAAGTCCAAAATCTATTCTAATATGGTGAAAGCTATCTAATATCTAATAACTAAGTGTTGGTACCAACATAAGCATAACATATTAAGCCGGCCATGCACAATTTACAATACAAACAAAAGCTACAGCAATGAATTATCTAAACAAAGGTATACCCAGGGTACGAAAGCATAATGGAAGAGTTACATAGCTAGCATGTCCTTCATGGGAGTCATATAAACTGTCTCTTGAATGTCAACAACACAATTCACATGCACCAATCACATGGTGTCAAGAATATTCCTCACAGTACCGATTATATCTGTGGATGAACAATCGACTGGAATCAATACTGGCTTGGCTGGCTGTACTGGCTGTTTCTATGGAATGCTGGTCCTCACTGGGGGCTCCATTTTGTAACCGATTTTAGTGTGGAGGCAACATCAAAAGTCCAAGACACTGGTTACGGGGTGAGAACGTTTTATTCCCGGTCAATTAAACACACCCTGAAACAATATATCATTCAATATATATAGCGTCATACAATATACCCGAGGCTTAAAAACAGTCCATTACACAAATTAGGTGAAACAAAAATGACAGATCGTATGACAATACAACAAGGGGAGATAACTCCTTGATTAACTCATATCTTCAAAATATCTTCAAATTAAATATGACACAGACGTCTTAAAGCAATACGCATATCAAATAGAATAAATGTGATACTCAGTATCACATAAACATACAAGATGCAAAATAGCATAATTCCTACCCGGTGTATGGCACTAGGGTGCACACGACGTTCACCAAGCTCCGCCAAGCCAGATATACCAAGCGTACCTAAAATCCGTGTAAACAATATGCAACATTATTTCTACAGTAACTACAAATCAACATAGCTATTATCATTACCAACACCTGGAACACATCAAAACAACTTAGGCTAAAATCACATCCGTACTTACATTCACATATACACTATTCTTCTTCTCATATATGAAATCAGTCAATCAATCAAACACTCAAACATGCAACAATTCACTCATAGGGAAAATATAATTACCTGAATGAATTATATGAGTTATTTGATAGTTTTTGTATTGATTCTATACTCTGAAATGCACTAGAACCTGACTGAAGTGTTATTTACATTTAGGTTAGACTTACCATTATTAGGGTTGAATTTACTTGTTTTATTTATATCCATACAATACAAATATAACATATAAAATGTACACACTCATAAACCAATGTAAGAGATTAAACTAACCTGTGAGGTATTTGCATTTGTTTATGACTCCATGGCATAACAATCCTGATGGTGCAAAGAGTGACTGTGAAGTGCAGCTTTGAATTAGGAAAGAGGGCAAGAGTTTGAATGATCCAATCGGTGTTCATGAAATCAGGCCACGTAATAATGTGGTAGCCCTACCTATCTACCCTTAATCATATTAGAATGAAACTAACTATAGAGCTAATAATAGACTCAACCTTCTGTGTCCTTATAATTATAGCCTGTATCAAAAATGACCAAACCTGTTGATAGAAAAAATACATTCATTAGTTAAAATCGGAAATAATACACCTGCAATTCATAATGCAATTGTCATTATACAAATATCAATGCAACACTTAAATGACTTAAAACTAATATTTACATAACTATATAATACAATAATATGTATCTGCCACACAAATACCTGCTACAAAATGCTGATATCAACTTCAAGCTAGCTCATGATACAAAGAAGATATTTATTCATGTCAGCTCGTCATCTCTTAAACATCCTAATCTACAACACCAACTTTCACACGCACAATAGGAATAAAGTCTAGTGGTAACTCGTTTTACATTTCCCTCATCTGTCAGCTTCCAATGTGGTCTAGTGGTTAGGATTCCTGGCTTTCACCCAGGCGGCCCGGGTTCGATTCCCGGCATTGGAACAATTTCTTTTCCATCTGACAAGAAAATGAGCTCAACTTGAATAATTATACTTTTCTCATTTTCACAATCATAAGTAAAAAGCATGCATTTCTAGCCATCCATGTAAGTGCATGGATGACCTAACGTCCACATCTTCCAGTAAATGCATCAAGTCAGCCAGTGTGTTATTGTGCAACACAATCCACCGCCTGGCACTTCAGAGATGGAACGCACCATGAGACTTTCCCTTCTTCAACAGTACTTCACTTCCGTGACACCAGTCACATCTCAAAATCACTCCTTAGACGTCAGTTCGGTCTCTGTGGCGCAATTGGTTAGCGCGTTCGGCTGTTAACCGAAAGGTTGGTGGTTCGAGCCCACCCAGGGACGCACTTGTGTTTTGTCAACTTGAAGGACTGATATTTCTCCCTTTCACGTTTTACAGATGAACACTGTGAGCGCAAATACCTGCTACAAAATGCTGATATCAACTTCAAGCTAGCTCATGATACAAAGAAGATATTTATTCATGTCAGCTCGTCATCTCTTAAACATCCTAATCTACAACACCAACTTTCACACGCACAATAGGAATAAAGTCTAGTACGTGGTAACTCGTTTTACATTTCCCTCATCTGTCAGCTTCCAATGTGGTCTAGTGGTTAGGATTCCTGGCTTTCACCCAGGCGGCCCGGGTTCGATTCCCGGCATTGGAACAATTTCTTTTCCATCTGACAAGAAAATGAGCTCAACTTGAATAATTATACTTTTCTCATGTTCACAATCATAAGTAAAAAGCATGCATTTCTAGTCATCCATGTAAGTGCATGGATGACCTAACGTCCACATCTTCCAGTAAATGCATCAAGTCAGCCAGTGTGTTATTGTGCAACACAATCCACCGCCTGGCACTTCAGAGATGGAACGCACCATGAGACTTTCCCTTCTTCAACAGTACTTCACTTCCGTGACACCAGTCACATCTCAAAATCACTCCATAGACGTCAGTTCGGTCTCTGTGGCGCAATTGGTTAGCGCGTTCGGCTGTTAACCGAAAGGTTGGTGGTTCGAGCCCACCCAGGGACGCACTTGTGTTTTGTCAACTTGAAGGACTGATATTTCTCCCTTTCACGTTTTACAGATGAACACTGTGAGCGCAAATACCTGCTACAAAATGCTGATATCAACTTCAAGCTAGCTCATGATACAAAGAAGATATTTATTCATGTCAGCTCGTCATCTCTTAAACATCCTAATCTACAACACCAACTTTCACACGCACAATAGGAATAAAGTCTAGTGGTAACTCGTTTTACATTTCCCTCATCTGTCAGCTTCCAATGTGGTCTAGTGGTTAGGATTCCTGGCTTTCACCCAGGCGGCCCGGGTTCGATTCCCGGCATTGGAACAATTTCTTTTCCATCTGACAAGAAAACGAGCTCAACTTGAATAATTATACTTTTCTTTTCCATCTGACAAGAAAATGAGCTCAACTTGAATAATTATACTTTTCTCATGTTCACAATCATAAGTAAAAAGCATGCATTTCTAGTCATCCATGTAAGTGCATGGATGACCTAACGTCCACATCTTCCAGTAAATGCATCAAGTCAGCCAGTGTGTTATTGTGCAACACAATCCACCGCCTGGCACTTCAGAGATGGAACGCACCATGAGACTTTCCCTTCTTCAACAGTACTTCACTTCCGTGACACCAGTCACATCTCAAAATCACTCCATAGACGTCAGTTCGGTCTCTGTGGCGCAATTGGTTAGCGCGTTCGGCTGTTAACCGAAAGGTTGGTGGTTCGAGCCCACCCAGGGACGCACTTGTGTTTTGTCAACTTGAAGGACTGATATTTCTCCCTTTCACGTTTTACAGATGAACACTGTGAGCGCAAATACCTGCTACAAAATGCTGATATCAACTTCAAGCTAGCTCATGATACAAAGAAGATATTTATTAATGTCAGCTCGTCATCTCTTGAACATCCTAATCTACAACACCAACTTTCACACGCACAATAGGAATAAAGTCTAGTGGTAACTCGTTTTACATTTCCCTCATCTGTCAGCTTCCAATGTGGTCTAGTGGTTAGGATTCCTGGCTTTCACCCAGGCGGCCCGGGTTCGATTCCCGGCATTGGAACAATTTCTTTTCCATCTGACAAGAAAATGAGCTCAACTTGAATAATTATACTTTTCTCATGTTCACAATCATAAGTAAAAAGCATGCATTTCTAGTCATCCATGTAAGTGCATGGATGACCTAACGTCCACATCTTCCAGTAAATGCATCAAGTCAGCCAGTGTGTTATTGTGCAACACAATCCACCGCCTGGCACTTCAGAGATGGAACGCACCATGAGACTTTCCCTTCTTCAACAGTACTTCACTTCCGTGACACCAGTCACATCTCAAAATCACTCCATAGACGTCAGTTCGGTCTCTGTGGCGCAATTGGTTAGCGCGTTCGGCTGTTAACCGAAAGGTTGGTGGTTCGAGCCCACCCAGGGACGCACTTGTGTTTTGTCAACTTGAAGGACTGATATTTCTCCCTTTCACGTTTTACAGATGAACACTGTGAGCGCAAATACCTGCTACAAAATGCTGATATCAACTTCAAGCTAGCTCATGATACAAAGAAGATATTTATTCATGTCAGCTCGTCATCTCTTAAACATCCTAATCTACAACACCAACTTTCACACGCACAATAGGAATAAAGTCTAGTGGTAACTCGTTTTACATTTCCCTCATCTGTCAGCTTCCAATGTGGTCTAGTGGTTAGGATTCCTGGCTTTCACCCAGGCGGCCCGGGTTCGATTCCCGGCATTGGAACAATTTCTTTTCCATCTGACAAGAAAATGAGCTCAACTTGAATAATTATACTTTTCTCATTTTCACAATCATAAGTAAAAAGCATGCATTTCTAGTCATCCATGTAAGTGCATGGATGACCTAACGTCCACATCTTCCAGTAAATGCATCAAGTCAGCCAGTGTGTTATTGTGCAACACAATCCACCGCCTGGCACTTCAGAGATGGAACGCACCATGAGACTTTCCCTTCTTCAACAGTACTTCATTTCCGTGACACCAGTCACATCTCAAAATCACTCCATAGACGTCAGTTCGGTCTCTGTGGCGCAATTGGTTAGCGCGTTCGGCTGTTAACCGAAAGGTTGGTGGTTCGAGCCCACCCAGGGACGCACTTGTGTTTTGTCAACTTGAAGGACTGATATTTCTCCCTTTCACGTTTTACAGATGAACACTGTGAGCGCAAATACCTGCTACAAAATGCTGATATCAACTTCAAGCTAGCTCATGATACAAAGAAGATATTTATTCATGTCAGCTCGTCATCTCTTAAACATCCTAATCTACAACACCAACTTTTACACGCACAATAGGAATAAAGTCTAGTGGTAACTCGTTTTACATTTCCCTCATCTGTCAGCTTCCAATGTGGTCTAGTGGTTAGGATTCCTGGCTTTCACACAGGCGGCCCGGGTTCGATTCCCGGCATTGGAACAATTTCTTTTCCATCTGACAAGAAAATGAGCTCAACTTGAATAATTATACTTTTCTCATGTTCACAATCATAAGTAAAAAGCATGCATTTCTAGTCATCCATGTAAGTGCATGGATGACCTAACGTCCACATCTTCCAGTAAATGCATCAAGTCAGCCAGTGTGTTATTGTGCAACACAATCCACCGCCTGGCACTTCAGAGATGGAACGCACCATGAGACTTTCCCTTCTTCAACAGTACTTCACTTCCGTGACACCAGTCACATCTCAAAATCACTCCATAGACGTCAGTTCGGTCTCTGTGGCGCAATTGGTTAGCGCGTTCGGCTGTTAACCGAAAGGTTGGTGTTTCGAGCCCACCCAGGGACGCACTTGTGTTTTGTCAACTTGAAGGACTGATATTTCTCCCTTTCACGTTTTACAGATGAACACTGTGAGCGCAAATACCTGCTACAAAATGCTGATATCAACTTCAAGCTAGCTCATGATACAAAGAAGATATTTATTCATGTCAGCTCGTCATCTCTTAAACATCCTAATCTACAACACCAACTTTCACACGCACAATAGGAATAAAGTCTAGTGGTAACTCGTTTTACATTTCCCTCATCTGTCAGCTTCCAATGTGGTCTAGTGGTTAGGATTCCTGGCTTTCACCCAGGCGGCCCGGGTTCGATTCCCGGCATTGGAACAATTTCTTTTCCATCTGACAAGAAAATGAGCTCAACTTGAATAATTATACTTTTCTCATTTTCACAATCATAAGTAAAAAGCATGCATTTCTAGTCATCCATGTAAGTGCATGGATGACCTAACGTCCACATCTTCCAGTAAATGCATCAAGTCAGCCAGTGTGTTATTGTGCAACACAATCCACCGCCTGGCACTTCAGAGATGGAACGCACCATGAGACTTTCCCTTCTTCAACAGTACTTCACTTCCGTGACACCAGTCACATCTCAAAATCACTCCTTAGACGTCAGTTCGGTCTCTGTGGCGCAATTGGTTAGCGCGTTCGGCTGTTAACCGAAAGGTTGGTGGTTCGAGCCCACCCAGGGACGCACTTGTGTTTTGTCAACTTGAAGGACTGATATTTCTCCCTTTCACGTTTTACAGATGAACACTGTGAGCGCAAATACCTGCTACAAAATGCTGATATCAACTTCAAGCTAGCTCATGATACAAAGAAGATATTTATTCATGTCAGCTCGTCATCTCTTAAACATCCTAATCTACAACACCAACTTTTACACGCACAATAGGAATAAAGTCTAGTGGTAACTCGTTTTACATTTCCCTCATCTGTCAGCTTCCAATGTGGTCTAGTGGTTAGGATTCCTGGCTTTCACCCAGGCGGCCCGGGTTCGATTCCCGGCATTGGAACAATTTCTTTTCCATCTGACAAGAAAATGAGCTCAACTTGAATAATTATACTTTTCTCATGTTCACAATCATAAGTAAAAAGCATGCATTTCTAGTCATCCATGTAAGTGCATGGATGACCTAACGTCCACATCTTCCAGTAAATGCATCAAGTCAGCCAGTGTGTTATTGTGCAACACAATCCACCGCCTGGCACTTCAGAGATGGAACGCACCATGAGACTTTCCCTTCTTCAACAGTACTTCACTTCCGTGACACCAGTCACATCTCAAAATCACTCCATAGACGTCAGTTCGGTCTCTGTGGCGCAATTGGTTAGCGCGTTCGGCTGTTAACCGAAAGGTTGGTGGTTCGAGCCCACCCAGGGACGCACTTGTGTTTTGTCAACTTGAAGGACTGATATTTCTCCCTTTCACGTTTTACAGATGAACACTGTGAGCGCAAATACCTGCTACAAAATGCTGATATCAACTTCAAGCTAGCTCATGATACAAAGAAGATATTTATTCATGTCAGCTCGTCATCTCTTAAACATCCTAATCTACAACACCAACTTTCACACGCACAATAGGAATAAAGTCTAGTGGTAACTCGTTTTACATTTCCCTCATCTGTCAGCTTCCAATGTGGTCTAGTGGTTAGGATTCCTGGCTTTCACCCAGGCGGCCCGGGTTCGATTCCCGGCATTGGAACAATTTCTTTTCCATCTGACAAGAAAATGAGCTCAACTTGAATAATTATACTTTTCTCATGTTCACAATCATAAGTAAAAAGCATGCATTTCTAGTCATCCATGTAAGTGCATGGATGACCTAACGTCCACATCTTCCAGTAAATGCATCAAGTCAGCCAGTGTGTTATTGTGCAACACAATCCACCGCCTGGCACTTCAGAGATGGAACTCACCATGAGACTTTCCCTTCTTCAACAGTACTTCACTTCCGTGACACCTGTCACATCTCAAAATCACTCCATAGACGTCAGTTCGGTCTCTGTGGCGCAATTGGTTAGCGCGTTCGGCTGTTAACCGAAAGGTTGGTGGTTCGAGCCCACCCAGGGACGCACTTGTGTTTTGTCAACTTGAAGGACTGATATTTCTCCCTTTCACGTTTTACAGATGAACACTGTGAGCGCAAATACCTGCTACAATATGCTGATATCAACTTCAAGCTAGCTCATGATACAAAGAAGATATTTATTAATGTCAGCTCGTCATCTCTTAAACATCCTAATCTACAACACCAACTTTCACACGCACAATAGGAATAAAGTCTAGTGGTAACTCGTTTTACATTTCCCTCGTCTGTCAGCTTCCAATGTGGTCTAGTGGTTAGGATTCCTGGCTTTCACACAGGCGGCCCGGGTTCGATTCCCGGCATTGGAACAATTTCTTTTCCATCTGACAAGAAAATGAGCTCAACTTGAATAATTATACTTTTCTCATTTTCACAATCATAAGTAAAAAGCATGCATTTCTAGTCATCCATGTAAGTGCATGGATGACCTAACGTCCACATCTTCCAGTAAATGCATCAAGTCAGCCAGTGTGTTATTGTGCAACACAATCCACCGCCTGGCACTTCAGAGATGGAACTCACCATGAGACTTTCCCTTCTTCAACAGTACTTCACTTCCGTGACACCAGTCACATCTCAAAATCACTCCATAGACGTCAGTTCGGTCTCTGTGGCGCAATTGGTTAGCGCGTTCGGCTGTTAACCGAAAGGTTGGTGGTTCGAGCCCACCCAGGGACGCACTTGTGTTTTGTCAACTTGAAGGACTGATATTTCTCCCTTTCACGTTTTACAGATGAACACTGTGAGCGCAAATACCTGCTACAAAATGCTGATATCAACTTCAAGCTAGCTCATGATACAAAGAAGATATTTATTAATGTCAGCTCGTCATCTCTTAAACATCCTAATCTACAACACCAACTTTCACACGCACAATAGGAATAAAGTCTAGTGGTAACTCGTTTTACATTTCCCTCATCTGTCAGCTTCCAATGTGGTCTAGTGGTTAGGATTCCTGGCTTTCACCCAGGCGGCCCGGGTTCGATTCCCGGCATTGGAACAATTTATTTTCCATCTGACAAGAAAACGAGCTCAACTTGAATAATTATACTTTTCTCATGTTCACAATCATAAGTAAAAAGCATGCATTTCTAGTCATCCATGTAAGTGCATGGATGACCTAACGTCCACATCTTCCAGTAAATGCATCAAGTCAGCCAGTGTGTTATTGTGCAACACAATCCACCGCCTGGCACTTCAGAGATGGAACGCACCATGAGACTTTCCCTTCTTCAACAGTACTTCACTTCCGTGACACCAGTCACATCTCAAAATCACTCCATAGACGTCAGTTCGGTCTCTGTGGCGCAATTGGTTAGCGCGTTCGGCTGTTAACCGAAAGGTTGGTGGTTCGAGCCCACCCAGGGACGCACTTGTGTTTTGTCAACTTGAAGGACTGATATTTCTCCCTTTCACGTTTTACAGATGAACACTGTGAGCGCAAATACCTCCTACAATATGCTGATATCAACTTCAAGCTAGCTCATGATACAAAGAAGATATTTATTCATGTCAGCTCGTCATCTCTTAAACATCCTAATCTACAACACCAACTTTCACACGCACAATAGGAATAAAGTCTAGTGGTAACTCGTTTTACATTTCCCTCATCTGTCAGCTTCCAATGTGGTCTAGTGGTTAGGATTCCTGGCTTTCACCCAGGCGGCCCGGGTTCGATTCCCGGCATTGGAACAATTTCTTTTCCATCTGACAAGAAAACGAGCTCAACTTGAATAATTATACTTTTCTCATGTTCACAATCATAAGTAAAAAGCATGCATTTCTAGTCATCCATGTAAGTGCATGGATGACCTAACGTCCACATCTTCCAGTAAATGCATCAAGTCAGCCAGTGTGTTATTGTGCAACACAATCCACCGCCTGGCACTTCAGAGATGGAACGCACCATGAGACTTTCCCTTCTTCAACAGTACTTCACTTCCGTGACACCAGTCACATCTCAAAATCACTCCATAGACGTCAGTTCGGTCTCTGTGGCGCAATTGGTTAGCGCGTTCGGCTGTTAACCGAAAGGTTGGTGGTTGGAGCCCACCCAGGGACGCACTTGTGTTTTGTCAACTTGAAGGACTGATATTTCTCCCTTTCACGTTTTACAGATGAACACTGTGAGCGCAAATACCTGCTACAATATGCTGATATCAACTTCAAGCTAGCTCATGATACAAAGAAGATATTTATTCATGTCAGCTCGTCATCTCTTAAACATCCTAATCTACAACACCAACTTTCACACGCACAATAGGAATAAAGTCTAGTGGTAACTCGTTTTACATTTCCCTCATCTGTCAGCTTCCAATGTGGTCTAGTGGTTAGGATTCCTGGCTTTCACCCAGGCGGCCCGGGTTCGATTCCCGGCATTGGAACAATTTCTTTTCCATCTGACAAGAAAATGAGCTCAACTTGAATAATTATACTTTTCTCATTTTCACAATCATAAGTAAAAAGCATGCATTTCTAGCCATCCATGTAAGTGCATGGATGACCTAACGTCCACATCTTCCAGTAAATGCATCAAGTCAGCCAGTGTGTTATTGTGCAACACAATCCACCGCCTGGCACTTCAGAGATGGAACGCACCATGAGACTTACCCTTCTTCAACAGTACTTCACTTCCGTGACACCAGTCACATCTCAAAATCACTCCATAGACGTCAGTTCGGTCTCTGTGGCGCAATTGGTTAGCGCGTTCGGCTGTTAACCGAAAGGTTGGTGGTTGGAGCCCACCCAGGGACGCACTTGTGTTTTGTCAACTTGAAGGACTGATATTTCTCCCTTTCACGTTTTACAGATGAACACTGTGAGCGCAAATACCTCCTACAATATGCTGATATCAACTTCAAGCTAGCTCATGATACAAAGAAGATATTTATTCATGTCAGCTCGTCATCTCTTAAACATCCTAATCTACAACACCAACTTTCACACGCACAATAGGAATAAAGTCTAGTGGTAACTCGTTTTACATTTCCCTCATCTGTCAGCTTCCAATGTGGTCTAGTGGTTAGGATTCCTGGCTTTCACCCAGGCGGCCCGGGTTCGATTCCCGGCATTGGAACAATTTCTTTTCCATCTGACAAGAAAATGAGCTCAACTTGAATAATTATACTTTTCTCATTTTCACAATCATAAGTAAAAAGCATGCATTTCTAGTCATCCATGTAAGTGCATGGATGACCTAACGTCCACATCTTCCAGTAAATGCATCAAGTCAGCCAGTGTGTTATTGTGCAACACAATCCACCGCCTGGCACTTCAGAGATGGAACGCACCATGAGACTTACCCTTCTTCAACAGTACTTCACTTCCGTGACACCAGTCACATCTCAAAATCACTCCATAGACGTCAGTTCGGTCTCTGTGGCGCAATTGGTTAGCGCGTTCGGCTGTTAACCGAAAGGTTGGTGGTTCGAGCCCACCCAGGGACGCACTTGTGTTTTGTCAACTTGAAGGACTGATATTTCTCCCTTTCACGTTTTACAGATGAACACTGTGAGCGCAAATACCTCCTACAATATGCTGATATCAACTTCAAGCTAGCTCATGATACAAAGAAGATATTTATTCATGTCAGCTCGTCATCTCTTAAACATCCTAATCTACAACACCAACTTTCACACGCACAATAGGAATAAAGTCTAGTGGTAACTCGTTTTACATTTCCCTCATCTGTCAGCTTCCAATGTGGTCTAGTGGTTAGGATTCCTGGCTTTCACCCAGGCGGCCCGGGTTCGATTCCCGGCATTGGAACAATTTCTTTTCCATCTGACAAGAAAATGAGCTCAACTTGAATAATTATACTTTTCTCATTTTCACAATCATAAGTAAAAAGCATGCATTTCTAGTCATCCATGTAAGTGCATGGATGACCTAACGTCCACATCTTCCAGTAAATGCATCAAGTCAGCCAGTGTGTTATTGTGCAACACAATCCACCGCCTGGCACTTCAGAGATGGAACTCACCATGAGACTTTCCCTTCTTCAACAGTACTTCACTTCCGTGACACCTGTCACATCTCAAAATCACTCCATAGACGTCAGTTCGGTCTCTGTGGCGCAATTGGTTAGCGCGTTCGGCTGTTAACCGAAAGGTTGGTGGTTCGAGCCCACCCAGGGACGCACTTGTGTTTTGTCAACTTGAAGGACTGATATTTCTCCCTTTCACGTTTTACAGATGAACACTGTGAGCGCAAATACCTGCTACAATATGCTGATATCAACTTCAAGCTAGCTCATGATACAAAGAAGATATTTATTAATGTCAGCTCGTCATCTCTTAAACATCCTAATCTACAACACCAACTTTCACACGCACAATAGGAATAAAGTCTAGTGGTAACTCGTTTTACATTTCCCTCGTCTGTCAGCTTCCAATGTGGTCTAGTGGTTAGGATTCCTGGCTTTCACACAGGCGGCCCGGGTTCGATTCCCGGCATTGGAACAATTTCTTTTCCATCTGACAAGAAAATGAGCTCAACTTGAATAATTATACTTTTCTCATTTTCACAATCATAAGTAAAAAGCATGCATTTCTAGTCATCCATGTAAGTGCATGGATGACCTAACGTCCACATCTTCCAGTAAATGCATCAAGTCAGCCAGTGTGTTATTGTGCAACACAATCCACCGCCTGGCACTTCAGAGATGGAACGCACCATGAGACTTTCCCTTCTTCAACAGTACTTCACTTCCGTGACACCAGTCACATCTCAAAATCACTCCATAGACGTCAGTTCGGTCTCTGTGGCGCAATTGGTTAGCGCGTTCGGCTGTTAACCGAAAGGTTGGTGGTTCGAGCCCACCCAGGGACGCACTTGTGTTTTGTCAACTTGAAGGACTGATATTTCTCCCTTTCACGTTTTACAGATGAACACTGTGAGCGCAAATACCTGCTACAAAATGCTGATATCAACTTCAAGCTAGCTCATGATACAAAGAAGATATTTATTCATGTCAGCTCGTCATCTCTTAAACATCCTAATCTACAACACCAACTTTCACACGCACAATAGGAATAAAGTCTAGTGGTAACTCGTTTTACATTTCCCTCATCTGTCAGCTTCCAATGTGGTCTAGTGGTTAGGATTCCTGGCTTTCACCCAGGCGGCCCGGGTTCGATTCCCGGCATTGGAACAATTTCTTTTCCATCTGACAAGAAAATGAGCTCAACTTGAATAATTATACTTTTCTCATTTTCACAATCATAAGTAAAAAGCATGCATTTCTAGCCATCCATGTAAGTGCATGGATGACCTAACGTCCACATCTTCCAGTAAATGCATCAAGTCAGCCAGTGTGTTATTGTGCAACACAATCCACCGCCTGGCACTTCAGAGATGGAACGCACCATGAGACTTTCCCTTCTTCAACAGTACTTCACTTCCGTGACACCAGTCACATCTCAAAATCACTCCATAGACGTCAGTTCGGTCTCTGTGGCGCAATTGGTTAGCGCGTTCGGCTGTTAACCGAAAGGTTGGTGGTTCGAGCCCACCCAGGGACGCACTTGTGTTTTGTCAACTTGAAGGACTGATATTTCTCCCTTTCACGTTTTACAGATGAACACTGTGAGCGCAAATACCTCCTACAATATGCTGATATCAACTTCAAGCTAGCTCATGATACAAAGAAGATATTTATTCATGTCAGCTCGTCATCTCTTAAACATCCTAATCTACAACACCAACTTTCACACGCACAATAGGAATAAAGTCTAGTGGTAACTCGTTTTACATTTCCCTCATCTGTCAGCTTCCAATGTGGTCTAGTGGTTAGGATTCCTGGCTTTCACCCAGGCGGCCCGGGTTCGATTCCCGGCATTGGAACAATTTCTTTTCCATCTGACAAGAAAATGAGCTCAACTTGAATAATTATACTTTTCTCATTTTCACAATCATAAGTAAAAAGCATGCATTTCTAGTCATCCATGTAAGTGCATGGATGACCTAACGTCCACATCTTCCAGTAAATGCATCAAGTCAGCCAGTGTGTTATTGTGCAACACAATCCACCGCCTGGCACTTCAGAGATGGAACGCACCATGAGACTTTCCCTTCTTCAACAGTACTTCACTTCCGTGACACCAGTCACATCTCAAAATCACTCCATAGACGTCAGTTCGGTCTCTGTGGCGCAATTGGTTAGCGCGTTCGGCTGTTAACCGAAAGGTTGGTGGTTCGAGCCCACCCAGGGACGCACTTGTGTTTTGTCAACTTGAAGGACTGATATTTCTCCCTTTCACGTTTTACAGATGAACACTGTGAGCGCAAATACCTCCTACAATATGCTGATATCAACTTCAAGCTAGCTCATGATACAAAGAAGATATTTATTCATGTCAGCTCGTCATCTCTTAAACATCCTAATCTACAACACCAACTTTCACACGCACAATAGGAATAAAGTCTAGTGGTAACTCGTTTTACATTTCCCTCATCTGTCAGCTTCCAATGTGGTCTAGTGGTTAGGATTCCTGGCTTTCACCCAGGCGGCCCGGGTTCGATTCCCGGCATTGGAACAATTTCTTTTCCATCTGACAAGAAAATGAGCTCAACTTGAATAATTATACTTTTCTCATTTTCACAATCATAAGTAAAAAGCATGCATTTCTAGTCATCCATGTAAGTGCATGGATGACCTAACGTCCACATCTTCCAGTAAATGCATCAAGTCAGCCAGTGCAACACAATCCACCGCCTGGCACTTCAGAGATGGAACTCACCATGAGACTTTCCCTTCTTCAACAGTACTTCACTTCCGTGACACCTGTCACATCTCAAAATCACTCCATAGACGTCAGTTCGGTCTCTGTGGCGCAATTGGTTAGCGCGTTCGGCTGTTAACCGAAAGGTTGGTGGTTCGAGCCCACCCAGGGAAGCACTTGTGTTTTGTCAACTTGAAGGACTGATATTTCTCCCTTTCACGTTTTACAGATGAACACTGTGAGCGCAAATACCTGCTACAATATGCTGATATCAACTTCAAGCTAGCTCATGATACAAAGAAGATATTTATTAATGTCAGCTCGTCATCTCTTAAACATCCTAATCTACAACACCAACTTTCACACGCACAATAGGAATAAAGTCTAGTGGTAACTCGTTTTACATTTCCCTCGTCTGTCAGCTTCCAATGTGGTCTAGTGGTTAGGATTCCTGGCTTTCACACAGGCGGCCCGGGTTCGATTCCCGGCATTGGAACAATTTCTTTTCCATCTGACAAGAAAATGAGCTCAACTTGAATAATTATACTTTTCTCATTTTCACAATCATAAGTAAAAAGCATGCATTTCTAGTCATCCATGTAAGTGCATGGATGACCTAACGTCCACATCTTCCAGTAAATGCATCAAGTCAGCCAGTGTGTTATTGTGCAACACAATCCACCGCCTGGCACTTCAGAGATGGAACTCACCATGAGACTTTCCCTTCTTCAACAGTACTTCACTTCCGTGACACCAGTCACATCTCAAAATCACTCCATAGACGTCAGTTCGGTCTCTGTGGCGCAATTGGTTAGCGCGTTCGGCTGTTAACCGAAAGGTTGGTGGTTCGAGCCCACCCAGGGACGCACTTGTGTTTTGTCAACTTGAAGGACTGATATTTCTCCCTTTCACGTTTTACAGATGAACACTTTGAGCGCAAATACCTGCTACAAAATGCTGATATCAACTTCAAGCTAGCTCATGATACAAAGAAGATATTTATTAATGTCAGCTCGTCATCTCTTAAACATCCTAATCTACAACACCAACTTTCACACGCACAATAGGAATAAAGTCTAGTGGTAACTCGTTTTACATTTCCCTCATCTGTCAGCTTCCAATGTGGTCTAGTGGTTAGGATTCCTGGCTTTCACCCAGGCGGCCCGGGTTCGATTCCCGGCATTGGAACAATTTCTTTTCCATCTGACAAGAAAACGAGCTCAACTTGAATAATTATACTTTTCTCATGTTCACAATCATAAGTAAAAAGCATGCATTTCTAGTCATCCATGTAAGTGCATGGATGACCTAACGTCCACATCTTCCAGTAAATGCATCAAGTCAGCCAGTGTGTTATTGTGCAACACAATCCACCGCCTGGCACTTCAGAGATGGAACGCACCATGAGACTTTCCCTTCTTCAACAGTACTTCACTTCCGTGACACCAGTCACATCTCAAAATCACTCCATAGACGTCAGTTCGGTCTCTGTGGCGCAATTGGTTAGCGCGTTCGGCTGTTAACCGAAAGGTTGGTGGTTCGAGCCCACCCCGGGACGCACTTGTGTTTTGTCAACTTGAAGGACTGATATTTCTCCCTTTCACGTTTTACAGATGAACACTGTGAGCGCAAATACCTCCTACAATATGCTGATATCAACTTCTAGCTAGCTCATGATACAAAGAAGATATTTATTCATGTCAGCTCGTCATCTCTTAAACATCCTAATCTACAACACCAACTTTCACACGCACAATAGGAATAAAGTCTAGTGGTAACTCGTTTTACATTTCCCTCATCTGTCAGCTTCCAATGTGGTCTAGTGGTTAGGATTCCTGGCTTTCACCCAGGCGGCCCGGGTTCGATTCCCGGCATTGGAACAATTTCTTTTCCATCTGACAAGAAAACGAGCTCAACTTGAATAATTATACTTTTCTCATGTTCACAATCATAAGTAAAAAGCATGCATTTCTAGTCATCCATGTAAGTGCATGGATGACCTAACGTCCACATCTTCCAGTAAATGCATCAAGTCAGCCAGTGTGTTATTGTGCAACACAATCCACCGCCTGGCACTTCAGAGATGGAACGCACCATGAGACTTTCCCTTCTTCAACAGTACTTCACTTCCGTGACACCAGTCACATCTCAAAATCACTCCATAGACGTCAGTTCGGTCTCTGTGGCGCAATTGGTTAGCGCGTTCGGCTGTTAACCGAAAGGTTGGTGGTTCGAGCCCACCCAGGGACGCACTTGTGTTTTGTCAACTTGAAGGACTGATATTTCTCCCTTTCACGTTTTACAGATGAACACTGTGAGCGCAAATACCTCCTACAATATGCTGATATCAACTTCAAGCTAGCTCATGATACAAAGAAGATATTTATTCATGTCAGCTCGTCATCTCTTAAACATCCTAATCTACAACACCAACTTTCACACGCACAATAGGAATAAAGTCTAGTGGTAACTCGTTTTACATTTCCCTCATCTGTCAGCTTCCAATGTGGTCTAGTGGTTAGGATTCCTGGCTTTCACCCAGGCGGCCCGGGTTCGATTCCCGGCATTGGAACAATTTCTTTTCCATCTGACAAGAAAATGAGCTCAACTTGAATAATTATACTTTTCTCATTTTCACAATCATAAGTAAAAAGCATGCATTTCTAGCCATCCATGTAAGTGCATGGATGACCTAACGTCCACATCTTCCAGTAAATGCATCAAGTCAGCCAGTGTGTTATTGTGCAACACAATCCACCGCCTGGCACTTCAGAGATGGAACGCACCATGAGACTTTCCCTTCTTCAACAGTACTTCACTTCCGTGACACCAGTCACATCTCAAAATCACTCCATAGACGTCAGTTCGGTCTCTGTGGCGCAATTGGTTAGCGCGTTCGGCTGTTAACCGAAAGGTTGGTGGTTCGAGCCCACCCAGGGACGCACTTGTGTTTTGTCAACTTGAAGGACTGATATTTCTCCCTTTCACGTTTTACAGATGAACACTGTGAGCGCAAATACCTCCTACAATATGCTGATATCAACTTCAAGCTAGCTCATGATACAAAGAAGATATTTATTCATGTCAGCTCGTCATCTCTTAAACATCCTAATCTACAACACCAACTTTCACACGCACAATAGGAATAAAGTCTAGTGGTAACTCGTTTTACATTTCCCTCATCTGTCAGCTTCCAATGTGGTCTAGTGGTTAGGATTCCTGGCTTTCACCCAGGCGGCCCGGGTTCGATTCCCGGCATTGGAACAATTTCTTTTCCATCTGACAAGAAAATGAGCTCAACTTGAATAATTATACTTTTCTCATTTTCACAATCATAAGTAAAAAGCATGCATTTCTAGTCATCCATGTAAGTGCATGGATGACCTAACGTCCACATCTTCCAGTAAATGCATCAAGTCAGCCAGTGTGTTATTGTGCAACACAATCCACCGCCTGGCACTTCAGAGATGGAACTCACCATGAGACTTTCCCTTCTTCAACAGTACTTCACTTCCGTGACACCTGTCACATCTCAAAATCACTCCATAGACGTCAGTTCGGTCTCTGTGGCGCAATTGGTTAGCGCGTTCGGCTGTTAACCGAAAGGTTGGTGGTTCGAGCCCACCCAGGGACGCACTTGTGTTTTGTCAACTTGAAGGACTGATATTTCTCCCTTTCACGTTTTACAGATGAACACTGTGAGCGCAAATACCTGCTACAATATGCTGATATCAACTTCAAGCTAGCTCATGATACAAAGAAGATATTTATTAATGTCAGCTCGTCATCTCTTAAACATCCTAATCTACAACACCAACTTTCACACGCACAATAGGAATAAAGTCTAGTGGTAACTCGTTTTACATTTCCCTCGTCTGTCAGCTTCCAATGTGGTCTAGTGGTTAGGATTCCTGGCTTTCACCCAGGCGGCCCGGGTTCCATTCCCGGCATTGGAACAATTTCTTTTCCATCTGACAAGAAAATGAGCTCAACTTGAATAATTATACTTTTCTCATTTTCACAATCATAAGTAAAAAGCATGCATTTCTAGTCATCCATGTAAGTGCATGGATGACCTAACGTCCACATCTTCCAGTAAATGCATCAAGTCAGCCAGTGTGTTATTGTGCAACACAATCCACCGCCTGGCACTTCAGAGATGGAACTCACCATGAGACTTTCCCTTCTTCAACAGTACTTCACTTCCGTGACACCAGTCACATCTCAAAATCACTCCATAGACGTCAGTTCGGTCTCTGTGGCGCAATTGGTTAGCGCGTTCGGCTGTTAACCGAAAGGTTGGTGGTTCGAGCCCACCCAGGGACGCACTTGTGTTTTGTCAACTTGAAGGACTGATATTTCTCCCTTTCACGTTTTACAGATGAACACTGTGAGCGCAAATACCTGCTACAAAATGCTGATATCAACTTCAAGCTAGCTCATGATACAAAGAAGATATTTATTAATGTCAGCTCGTCATCTCTTAAACATCCTAATCTACAACACCAACTTTCACACGCACAATAGGAATAAAGTCTAGTGGTAACTCGTTTTACATTTCCCTCATCTGTCAGCTTCCAATGTGGTCTAGTGGTTAGGATTCCTGGCTTTCACCCAGGCGGCCCGGGTTCGATTCCCGGCATTGGAACAATTTCTTTTCCATCTGACAAGAAAACGAGCTCAACTTGAATAATTATACTTTTCTCATGTTCACAATCATAAGTAAAAAGCATGCATTTCTAGTCATCCATGTAAGTGCATGGATGACCTAACGTCCACATCTTCCAGTAAATGCATCAAGTCAGCCAGTGTGTTATTGTGCAACACAATCCACCGCCTGGCACTTCAGAGATGGAACGCACCATGAGACTTTCCCTTCTTCAACAGTACTTCACTTCCGTGACACCAGTCACATCTCAAAATCACTCCATAGACGTCAGTTCGGTCTCTGTGGCGCAATTGGTTAGCGCGTTCGGCTGTTAACCGAAAGGTTGGTGGTTCGAGCCCACCCAGGGACGCACTTGTGTTTTGTCAACTTGAAGGACTGATATTTCTCCCTTTCACGTTTTACAGATGAACACTGTGAGCGCAAATACCTCCTACAATATGCTGATATCAACTTCAAGCTAGCTCATGATACAAAGAAGATATTTATTCATGTCAGCTCGTCATCTCTTAAACATCCTAATCTACAACACCAACTTTCACACGCACAATAGGAATAAAGTCTAGTGGTAACTCGTTTTACATTTCCCTCATCTGTCAGCTTCCAATGTGGTCTAGTGGTTAGGATTCCTGGCTTTCACCCAGGCGGCCCGGGTTCGATTCCCGGCATTGGAACAATTTCTTTTCCATCTGACAAGAAAACGAGCTCAACTTGAATAATTATACTTTTCTCATGTTCACAATCATAAGTAAAAAGCATGCATTTCTAGTCATCCATGTAAGTGCATGGATGACCTAACGTCCACATCTTCCAGTAAATGCATCAAGTCAGCCAGTGTGTTATTGTGCAACACAATCCACCGCCTGGCACTTCAGAGATGGAACGCACCATGAGACTTTCCCTTCTTCAACAGTACTTCACTTCCGTGACACCAGTCACATCTCAAAATCACTCCATAGACGTCAGTTCGGTCTCTGTGGCGCAATTGGTTAGCGCGTTCGGCTGTTAACCGAAAGGTTGGTGGTTCGAGCCCACCCAGGGACGCACTTGTGTTTTGTCAACTTGAAGGACTGATATTTCTCCCTTTCACGTTTTACAGATGAACACTGTGAGCGCAAATACCTGCTACAATATGCTGATATCAACTTCAAGCTAGCTCATGATACAAAGAAGATATTTATTCATGTCAGCTCGTCATCTCTTAAACATCCTAATCTACAACACCAACTTTCACACGCACAATAGGAATAAAGTCTAGTGGTAACTCGTTTTACATTTCCCTCATCTGTCAGCTTCCAATGTGGTCTAGTGGTTAGGATTCCTGGCTTTCACCCAGGCGGCCCGGGTTCGATTCCCGGCATTGGAACAATTTCTTTTCCATCTGACAAGAAAATGAGCTCAACTTGAATAATTATACTTTTCTCATTTTCACAATCATAAGTAAAAAGCATGCATTTCTAGCCATCCATGTAAGTGCATGGATGACCTAACGTCCACATCTTCCAGTAAATGCATCAAGTCAGCCAGTGTGTTATTGTGCAACACAATCCACCGCCTGGCACTTCAGAGATGGAACGCACCATGAGACTTTCCCTTCTTCAACAGTACTTCACTTCCGTGACACCAGTCACATCTCAAAATCACTCCATAGACGTCAGTTCGGTCTCTGTGGCGCAATTGGTTAGCGCGTTCGGCTGTTAACCGAAAGGTTGGTGGTTCGAGCCCACCCAGGGACGCACTTGTGTTTTGTCAACTTGAAGGACTGATATTTCTCCCTTTCACGTTTTACAGATGAACACTGTGAGCGCAAATACCTCCTACAATATGCTGATATCAACTTCAAGCTAGCTCATGATACAAAGAAGATATTTATTCATGTCAGCTCGTCATCTCTTAAACATCCTAATCTACAACACCAACTTTCACACGCACAATAGGAATAAAGTCTAGTGGTAACTCGTTTTACATTTCCCTCATCTGTCAGCTTCCAATGTGGTCTAGTGGTTAGGATTCCTGGCTTTCACCCAGGCGGCCCGGGTTCGATTCCCGGCATTGGAACAATTTCTTTTCCATCTGACAAGAAAATGAGCTCAACTTGAATAATTATACTTTTCTCATTTTCACAATCATAAGTAAAAAGCATGCATTTCTAGTCATCCATGTAAGTGCATGGATGACCTAACGTCCACATCTTCCAGTAAATGCATCAAGTCAGCCAGTGTGTTATTGTGCAACACAATCCACCGCCTGGCACTTCAGAGATGGAACTCACCATGAGACTTTCCCTTCTTCAACAGTACTTCACTTCCGTGACACCTGTCACATCTCAAAATCACTCCATAGACGTCAGTTCGGTCTCTGTGGCGCAATTGGTTAGCGCGTTCGGCTGTTAACCGAAAGGTTGGTGGTTCGAGCCCACCCAGGGACGCACTTGTGTTTTGTCAACTTGAAGGACTGATATTTCTCCCTTTCACGTTTTACAGATGAACACTGTGAGCGCAAATACCTGCTACAATATGCTGATATCAACTTCAAGCTAGCTCATGATACAAAGAAGATATTTATTAATGTCAGCTCGTCATCTCTTAAACATCCTAATCTACAACACCAACTTTCACACGCACAATAGGAATAAAGTCTAGTGGTAACTCGTTTTACATTTCCCTCGTCTGTCAGCTTCCAATGTGGTCTAGTGGTTAGGATTCCTGGCTTTCACACAGGCGGCCCGGGTTCGATTCCCGGCATTGGAACAATTTCTTTTCCATCTGACAAGAAAATGAGCTCAACTTGAATAATTATACTTTTCTCATTTTCACAATCATAAGTAAAAAGCATGCATTTCTAGTCATCCATGTAAGTGCATGGATGACCTAACGTCCACATCTTCCAGTAAATGCATCAAGTCAGCCAGTGTGTTATTGTGCAACACAATCCACCGCCTGGCACTTCAGAGATGGAACTCACCATGAGACTTTCCCTTCTTCAACAGTACTTCACTTCCGTGACACCAGTCACATCTCAAAATCACTCCAGAGACGTCAGTTCGGTCTCTGTGGCGCAATTGGTTAGCGCGTTCGGCTGTTAACCGAAAGGTTGGTGGTTCGAGCCCACCCAGGGACGCACTTGTGTTTTGTCAACTTGAAGGACTGATATTTCTCCCTTTCACGTTTTACAGATGAACACTGTGAGCGCAAATACCTGCTACAAAATGCTGATATCAACTTCAAGCTAGCTCATGATACAAAGAAGATATTTATTAATGTCAGCTCGTCATCTCTTAAACATCCTAATCTACAACACCAACTTTCACACGCACAATAGGAATAAAGTCTAGTGGTAACTCGTTTTACATTTCCCTCATCTGTCAGCTTCCAATGTGGTCTAGTGGTTAGGATTCCTGGCTTTCACCCAGGCGGCCCGGGTTCGATTCCCGGCATTGGAACAATTTCTTTTCCATCTGACAAGAAAACGAGCTCAACTTGAATAATTATACTTTTCTCATGTTCACAATCATAAGTAAAAAGCATGCATTTCTAGTCATCCATGTAAGTGCATGGATGACCTAACGTCCACATCTTCCAGTAAATGCATCAAGTCAGCCAGTGTGTTATTGTGCAACACAATCCACCGCCTGGCACTTCAGAGATGGAACGCACCATGAGACTTTCCCTTCTTCAACAGTACTTCACTTCCGTGACACCAGTCACATCTCAAAATCACTCCATAGACGTCAGTTCGGTCTCTGTGGCGCAATTGGTTAGCGCGTTCGGCTGTTAACCGAAAGGTTGGTGGTTCGAGCCCACCCAGGGACGCACTTGTGTTTTGTCAACTTGAAGGACTGATATTTCTCCCTTTCACGTTTTACAGATGAACACTGTGAGCGCAAATACCTCCTACAATATGCTGATATCAACTTCAAGCTAGCTCATGATACAAAGAAGATATTTATTCATGTCAGCTCGTCATCTCTTAAACATCCTAATCTACAACACCAACTTTCACACGCACAATAGGAATAAAGTCTAGTGGTAACTCGTTTTACATTTCCCTCATCTGTCAGCTTCCAATGTGGTCTAGTGGTTAGGATTCCTGGCTTTCACCCAGGCGGCCCGGGTTCGATTCCCGGCATTGGAACAATTTCTTTTCCATCTGACAAGAAAATGAGCTCAACTTGAATAATTATACTTTTCTCATTTTCACAATCATAAGTAAAAAGCATGCATTTCTAGCCATCCATGTAAGTGCATGGATGACCTAACGTCCACATCTTCCAGTAAATGCATCAAGTCAGCCAGTGTGTTATTGTGCAACACAATCCACCGCCTGGCACTTCAGAGATGGAACGCACCATGAGACTTTCCCTTCTTCAACAGTACTTCACTTCCGTGACACCAGTCACATCTCAAAATCACTCCATAGACGTCAGTTCGGTCTCTGTGGCGCAATTGGTTAGCGCGTTCGGCTGTTAACCGAAAGGTTGGTGGTTCGAGCCCACCCAGGGACGCACTTGTGTTTTGTCAACTTGAAGGACTGATATTTCTCCCTTTCACGTTTTACAGATGAACACTGTGAGCGCAAATACCTCCTACAATATGCTGATATCAACTTCAAGCTAGCTCATGATACAAAGAAGATATTTATTCATGTCAGCTCGTCATCTCTTAAACATCCTAATCTACAACACCAACTTTCACACGCACAATAGGAATAAAGTCTAGTGGTAACTCGTTTTACATTTCCCTCATCTGTCAGCTTCCAATGTGGTCTAGTGGTTAGGATTCCTGGCTTTCACCCAGGCGGCCCGGGTTCGATTCCCGGCATTGGAACAATTTCTTTTCCATCTGACAAGAAAATGAGCTCAACTTGAATAATTATACTTTTCTCATTTTCACAATCATAAGTAAAAAGCATGCATTTCTAGTCATCCATGTAAGTGCATGGATGACCTAACGTCCACATCTTCCAGTAAATGCATCAAGTCAGCCAGTGCAACACAATCCACCGCCTGGCACTTCAGAGATGGAACTCACCATGAGACTTTCCCTTCTTCAACAGTACTTCACTTCCGTGACACCTGTCACATCTCAAAATCACTCCATAGACGTCAGTTCGGTCTCTGTGGCGCAATTGGTTAGCGCGTTCGGCTGTTAACCGAAAGGTTGGTGGTTCGAGCCCACCCAGGGAAGCACTTGTGTTTTGTCAACTTGAAGGACTGATATTTCTCCCTTTCACGTTTTACAGATGAACACTGTGAGCGCAAATACCTGCTACAATATGCTGATATCAACTTCAAGCTAGCTCATGATACAAAGAAGATATTTATTAATGTCAGCTCGTCATCTCTTAAACATCCTAATCTACAACACCAACTTTCACACGCACAATAGGAATAAAGTCTAGTGGTAACTCGTTTTACATTTCCCTCGTCTGTCAGCTTCCAATGTGGTCTAGTGGTTAGGATTCCTGGCTTTCACACAGGCGGCCCGGGTTCGATTCCCGGCATTGGAACAATTTCTTTTCCATCTGACAAGAAAATGAGCTCAACTTGAATAATTATACTTTTCTCATTTTCACAATCATAAGTAAAAAGCATGCATTTCTAGTCATCCATGTAAGTGCATGGATGACCTAACGTCCACATCTTCCAGTAAATGCATCAAGTCAGCCAGTGTGTTATTGTGCAACACAATCCACCGCCTGGCACTTCAGAGATGGAACTCACCATGAGACTTTCCCTTCTTCAACAGTACTTCACTTCCGTGACACCAGTCACATCTCAAAATCACTCCATAGACGTCAGTTCGGTCTCTGTGGTGCAATTGGTTAGCGCGTTCGGCTGTTAACCGAAAGGTTGGTGGTTCGAGCCCACCCAGGGACGCACTTGTGTTTTGTCAACTTGAAGGACTGATATTTCTCCCTTTCACGTTTTACAGATGAACACTGTGAGCGCAAATACCTGCTACAAAATGCTGATATCAACTTCAAGCTAGCTCATGATACAAAGAAGATATTTATTAATGTCAGCTCGTCATCTCTTAAACATCCTAATCTACAACACCAACTTTCACACGCACAATAGGAATAAAGTCTAGTGGTAACTCGTTTTACATTTCCCTCATCTGTCAGCTTCCAATGTGGTCTAGTGGTTAGGATTCCTGGCTTTCACCCAGGCGGCCCGGGTTCGATTCCCGGCATTGGAACAATTTCTTTTCCATCTGACAAGAAAATGAGCTCAACTTGAATAATTATACTTTTCTCATGTTCACAATCATAAGTAAAAAGCATGCATTTCTAGTCATCCATGTAAGTGCATGGATGACCTAACGTCCACATCTTCCAGTAAATGCATCAAGTCAGCCAGTGTGTTATTGTGCAACACAATCCACCGCCTGGCACTTCAGAGATGGAACGCACCATGAGACTTTCCCTTCTTCAACAGTACTTCACTTCCGTGACACCAGTCACATCTCAAAATCACTCCATACACGTCAGTTCGGTCTCTGTGGCGCAATTGGTTAGCGCGTTCGGCTGTTAACCGAAAGGTTGGTGGTTCGAGCCCACCAAGGGACGCACTTGTGTTTTGTCAACTTGAAGGACTGATATTTCTCCCTTTCACGTTTTACAGATGAACACTGTGAGCGCAAATACCTGCTACAAAATGCTGATATCAACTTCAAGCTAGCTCATGATACAAAGAAGATATTTATTCATGTCAGCTCGTCATCTCTTAAACATCCTAATCTACAACACCAACTTTCACACGCACAATAGGAATAAAGTCTAGTGGTAACTCGTTTTACATTTCCCTCATCTGTCAGCTTCCAATGTGGTCTAGTGGTTAGGATTCCTGGCTTTCACCCAGGCGGCCCGGGTTCGATTCCCGGCATTGGAACAATTTCTTTTCCATCTGACAAGAAAACGAGCTCAACTTGAATAATTATACTTTTCTCATGTTCACAATCATAAGTAAAAAGCACGCATTTCTAGTCATCCATGTAAGTGCATGGATGACCTAACGTCCACATCTTCCAGTAAATGCATCAAGTCAGCCAGTGTGTTATTGTGCAACACAATCCACCGCCTGGCACTTCAGAGATGGAACGCACCATGAGACTTTCCCTTCTTCAACAGTACTTCACTTCCGTGACACCAGTCACATCTCAAAATCACTCCATAGACGTCAGTTCGGTCTCTGTGGCGCAATTGGTTAGCGCGTTCGGCTGTTAACCGAAAGGTTGGTGGTTCGAGCCCACCCAGGGACGCACTTGTGTTTTGTCAACTTGAAGGACTGATATTTCTCCCTTTCACGTTTTACAGATGAACACTGTGAGCGCAAATACCTGCTACAATATGCTGATATCAACTTCAAGCTAGCTCATGATACAAAGAAGATATTTATTCATGTCAGCTCGTCATCTCTTAAACATCCTAATCTACAACACCAACTTTCACACGCACAATAGGAATAAAGTCTAGTGGTAACTCGTTTTACATTTCCCTCATCTGTCAGCTTCCAATGTGGTCTAGTGGTTAGGATTCCTGGCTTTCACCCAGGCGGCCCGGGTTCGATTCCCGGCATTGGAACAATTTCTTTTCCATCTGACAAGAAAATGAGCTCAACTTGAATAATTATCCAAAAACCAAAGCTTGAAATTGCAAGCAAAAGGATGCTATGAACTTGTTCATTCAAAGATGAACTGTATCCACAGGGATACGTACCCTTTGGTAATATGACAACACCCACATACAGGTTCGATGGTTTCAGATAAGGTTAGATAAGTGTATGGCTAACTACCAGTAAACACCTAAAACAACTAGTGGCACTATGGTAACAGCAAGACAGAAACTGAAAGAAAACAAGTAGTATTAATGTTGCCCAACGGAGTCACACCTGGAATGAAACAATTTAATAAATTCATCAGTGGCCAACCTTGATGCAGAAAGGAAGGAAGCAGACTGGAACCAGCGAAACCAAAACCCCAAAACTTGACTGTAGCAGACTAAGTAAACACCTAGCTCATTGGCAATAATCAACTGATGTATGTTATCTCGCCAAGACAAACAAAGTTAAACAGAACTAAATATCACAGCATCTACTAAACCAATGTTGAGCCTAAATGAATCACCAACCAATACACACAATCCAAAGCGGCAATATATGAATAGGGTTAGTATTGGTATACTAGTGCAAAGTCAAGTGCAGTGTTATAGGAGTGTTATTTGCTTATATAATATGGTTGCTATATAAATGTTTACTAAAAATAGTTTACAATGGTTTAATGTTTATTTATTTGCAATATTTGATATATATATCTATATATGTTGTTGTTTTTAATATTATTATTTTAAGTAGGCAAGGTATAAGGTGTAAAGAAGAATCAAATTAAATCACTTACTCACAATCAACCACACAAAGAAATAATCTAACTATGATGGATGTAAATGACCTATGTCTAAATTAAACACATGATGTCAAGTAAACAACTAAATAACAGAAATAATTACATCTTTATTGCTTGGCTTGGGTAGGTAGTAAGAAATAAACTCAAGTCCAAAATCTATTCTAATATGGTGAAAGCTATCTAATATCTAATAACTAAGTGTTGGTACCAACATAAGCATAACATATTAAGCCGGCCATGCACAATTTACAATACAAACAAAAGCTACAGCAATGAATTATCTAAACAAAGGTATACCCAGGGTGCGAAAGCATAATGGAAGAGTTACATAGCTAGCATGTCCTTCATGGGAGTCATATAAACTGTCTCTTGAATGTCAACAACACAATTCACATGCACCAATCACATGGTGTCAAGAATATTCCTCACAGTACCGATTATATCTGTGGATGAACAATCGACTGGAATCAATACTGGCTTGGCTGGCTGTACTGGCTGTTTCTATGGAATGCTGGTCCTCACTGGGGGCTCCATTTTGTAACCGATTTTAGTGTGGAGGCAACATCAAAAGTCCAAGACACTGGTTACGGGGTGAGAACGTTTTATTCCCGGTCAATTAAACACACCCTGAAACAATATATCATTCAATATATATAGCGTCATACAATATACCCGAGGCTTAAAAACAGTCCATTACACAAATTAGGTGAAACAAAAATGACAGATCGTATGACAATACAACAAGGGGAGATAACTCCTTGATTAACTCATATCTTCAAAATATCTTCAAATTAAATATGACACAGACGTCTTAAAGCAATACGCATATCAAATAGAATAAATGTGATACTCAGTATCACATAAACATACAAGATGCAAAATAGCATAATTCCTACCCGGTGTATGGCACTAGGGTGCACACGACGTTCACCAAGCTCCGCCAAGCCAGATATACCAAGCGTACCTAAAATCCGTGTAAACAATATGCAACATTATTTCTACAGTAACTACAAATCAACATAGCTATTATCATTACCAACACCTGGAACACATCAAAACAACTTAGGCTAAAATCACATCCGTACTTACATTCACATATACACTATTCTTCTTCTCATATATGAAATCAGTCAATCAATCAAACACTCAAACATGCAACAATTCACTCATAGGGAAAATATAATTACCTGAATGAATTATATGAGTTATTTGATAGTTTTTGTATTGATTCTATACTCTGAAATGCACTAGAACCTGACTGAAGTGTTATTTACATTTAGGTTAGACTTACCATTATTAGGGTTGAATTTACTTGTTTTATTTATATCCACACAATACAAATATAACATATAAAATGTACACACTCATAAACCAATGTAAGAGATTAAACTAACCTGTGAGGTATTTGCATTTGTTTATGACTCCATGGCATAACAATCCTGATGCTGCAAAGAGTGACTGTGAAGTGCAGCTTTGAATTAGGAAAGAGGGCAAGAGTTTGAATGATCCAATCGGTGTTCATGAAATCAGGCCACGTAATAATGTGGTAGCCCTACCTATCTACCCTTAATCATATTAGAATGAAACTAACTATAGAGCTAATAATAGACTCAACCTTCTGTGTCCTTATAATTATAGCCTGTATCAAAAATGACCAAACCTGTTGATAGAAAAAATACATTCATTAGTTAAAATCGGAAATAATACACCTGCAATTCATAATGCAATTGTCATTATACAAATATCAATGCAACACTTAAATGACTCAAACTAATATTTACATAACTATATAATACAATAATATGTATCTGCCACACAAATACCTGCTACAAAATGCTGATATCAACTTCAAGCTAGCTCATGATACAAAGAAGATATTTATTCATGTCAGCTCGTCATCTCTTAAACATCCTAATCTACAACACCAACTTTCACACGCACAATAGGAATAAAGTCTAGTGGTAACTCGTTTTACATTTCCCTCATCTGTCAGCTTCCAATGTGGTCTAGTGGTTAGGATTCCTGGCTTTCACCCAGGCGGCCCGGGTTCGATTCCCGGCATTGGAACAATTTCTTTTCCATCTGACAAGAAAATGAGCTCAACTTGAATAATTATACTTTTCTCATTTTCACAATCATAAGTAAAAAGCATGCATTTCTAGCCATCCATGTAAGTGCATGGATGACCTAACGTCCACATCTTCCAGTAAATGCATCAAGTCAGCCAGTGTGTTATTGTGCAACACAATCCACCGCCTGGCACTTCAGAGATGGAACGCACCATGAGACTTTCCCTTCTTCAACAGTACTTCACTTCCGTGACACCAGTCACATCTCAAAATCACTCCATAGACGTCAGTTCGGTCTCTGTGGCGCAATTGGTTAGCGCGTTCGGCTGTTAACCGAAAGGTTGGTGGTTCGAGCCCACCCAGGGACGCACTTGTGTTTTGTCAACTTGAAGGACTGATATGTCTCCCTTTCACGTTTTACAGATGAACACTGTGAGCGCAAATACCTGCTACAAAATGCTGATATCAACTTCAAGCTAGCTCATGATACAAAGAAGATATTTATTCATGTCAGCTCGTCATCTCTTAAACATCCTAATCTACAACACCAACTTTCACACGCACAATAGGAATAAAGTCTAGTGGTAACTCGTTTTACATTTCCCTCATCTGTCAGCTTCCAATGTGGTCTAGTGGTTAGGATTCCTGGCTTTCACCCAGGCGGCCCGGGTTCGATTCCCGGCATTGGAACAATTTCTTTTCCATCTGACAAGAAAATGAGCTCAACTTGAATAATTATACTTTTCTCATGTTCACAATCATAAGTAAAAAGCATGCATTTCTAGTCATCCATGTAAGTGCATGGATGACCTAACGTCCACATCTTCCAGTAAATGCATCAAGTCAGCCAGTGTGTTATTGTGCAACACAATCCACCGCCTGGCACTTCAGAGATGGAACGCACCATGAGACTTTCCCTTCTTCAACAGTACTTCACTTCCGTGACACCAGTCACATCTCAAAATCACTCCAAAGACGTCAGTTCGGTCTCTGTGGCGCAATTGGTTAGCGCGTTCGTCTGTTAACCGAAAGGTTGGTGGTTCGAGCCCACCCAGGGACGCACTTGTGTTTTGTCAACTTGAAGGACTGATATTTCTCCCTTTCACGTTTTACAGATGAACACTGTGAGCGCAAATACCTGCTACAAAATGCTGATATCAACTTCAAGCTAGCTCATGATACAAAGAAGATATTTATTCATGTCAGCTCGTCATCTCTTAAACATCCTAATCTACAACACCAACTTTCACACGCACAATAGGAATAAAGTCTAGTGGTAACTCGTTTTACATTTCCCTCATCTGTCAGCTTCCAATGTGGTCTAGTGGTTAGGATTCCTGGCTTTCACCCAGGCGGCCCGGGTTCGATTCCCGGCATTGGAACAATTTCTTTTCCATCTGACAAGAAAATGAGCTCAACTTGAATAATTATACTTTTCTCATGTTCACAATCATAAGTAAAAAGCATGCATTTCTAGTCATCCATGTAAGTGCATGGATGACCTAACGTCCACATCTTCCAGTAAATGCATCAAGTCAGCCAGTGTGTTATTGTGCAACACAATCCACCGCCTGGCACTTCAGAGATGGAACGCACCATGAGACTTTCCCTTCTTCAACAGTACTTCACTTCCGTGACACCAGTCACATCTCAAAATCACTCCATAGACGTCAGTTCGGTCTCTGTGGCGCAATTGGTTAGCGCGTTCGGCTGTTAACCGAAAGGTTGGTGGTTCGAGCCCACCCAGGGACGCACTTGTGTTTTGTCAACTTGAAGGACTGATATTTCTCCCTTTCACGTTTTACAGATGAACACTGTGAGCGCAAATACCTGCTACAAAATGCTGATATCAACTTCAAGCTAGCTCATGATACAAAGAAGATATTTATTCATGTCAGCTCGTCATCTCTTAAACATCCTAATCTACAACACCAACTTTCACACGCACAATAGGAATAAAGTCTAGTGGTAACTCGTTTTACATTTCCCTCATCTGTCAGCTTCCAATGTGGTCTAGTGGTTAGGATTCCTGGCTTTCACCCAGGCGGCCCGGGTTCGATTCCCGGCATTGGAACAATTTCTTTTCCATCTGACAAGAAAATGAGCTCAACTTGAATAATTATACTTTTCTCATTTTCACAATCATAAGTAAAAAGCATGCATTTCTAGTCATCCATGTAAGTGCATGGATGACCTAACGTCCACATCTTCCAGTAAATGCATCAAGTCAGCCAGTGTGTTATTGTGCAACACAATCCACCGCCTGGCACTTCAGAGATGGAACGCACCATGAGACTTTCCCTTCTTCAACAGTACTTCATTTCCGTGACACCACTCACATCTCAAAATCACTCCATAGACGTCAGTTCGGTCTCTGTGGCGCAATTGGTTAGCGCGTTCGGCTGTTAACCGAAAGGTTGGTGGTTCGAGCCCACCCAGGGACGCACTTGTGTTTTGTCAACTTGAAGGACTGATATTTCTCCCTTTCACGTTTTACAGATGAACACTGTGAGCGCAAATACCTGCTACAAAATGCTGATATCAACTTCAAGCTAGCTCATGATACAAAGAAGATATTTATTCATGTCAGCTCGTCATCTCTTAAACATCCTAATCTACAACACCAACTTTTACACGCACAATAGGAATAAAGTCTAGTGGTAACTCGTTTTACATTTCCCTCATCTGTCAGCTTCCAATGTGGTCTAGTGGTTAGGATTCCTGGCTTTCACACAGGCGGCCCGGGTTCGATTCCCGGCATTGGAACAATTTCTTTTCCATCTGACAAGAAAATGAGCTCAACTTGAATAATTATACTTTTCTCATTTTCACAATCATAAGTAAAAAGCATGCATTTCTAGTCATCCATGTAAGTGCATGGATGACCTAACGTCCACATCTTCCAGTAAATGCATCAAGTCAGCCAGTGTGTTATTGTGCAACACAATCCACCGCCTGGCACTTCAGAGATGGAACGCACCATGAGACTTTCCCTTCTTCAACAGTACTTCATTTCCGTGACACCAGTCACATCTCAAAATCACTCCATAGACGTCAGTTCGGTCTCTGTGGCGCAATTGGTTAGCGCGTTCGGCTGTTAACCGAAAGGTTGGTGGTTCGAGCCCACCCAGGGACGCACTTGTGTTTTGTCAACTTGAAGGACTGATATTTCTCCCTTTCACGTTTTACAGATGAACACTGTGAGCGCAAATACCTGCTACAAAATGCTGATATCAACTTCAAGCTAGCTCATGATACAAAGAAGATATTTATTCATGTCAGCTCGTCATCTCTTAAACATCCTAATCTACAACACCAACTTTTACACGCACAATAGGAATAAAGTCTAGTGGTAACTCGTTTTACATTTCCCTCATCTGTCAGCTTCCAATGTGGTCTAGTGGTTAGGATTCCTGGCTTTCACCCAGGCGGCCCGGGTTCGATTCCCGGCATTGGAACAATTTCTTTTCCATCTGACAAGAAAATGAGCTCAACTTGAATAATTATACTTTTCTCATGTTCACAATCATAAGTAAAAAGCATGCATTTCTAGTCATCCATGTAAGTGCATGGATGACCTAACGTCCACATCTTCCAGTAAATGCATCAAGTCAGCCAGTGTGTTATTGTGCAACACAATCCACCGCCTGGCACTTCAGAGATGGAACGCACCATGAGACTTTCCCTTCTTCAACAGTACTTCACTTCCGTGACACCAGTCACATCTCAAAATCACTCCATAGACGTCAGTTCGGTCTCTGTGGCGCAATTGGTTAGCGCGTTCGGCTGTTAACCGAAAGGTTGGTGGTTCGAGCCCACCCAGGGACGCACTTGTGTTTTGTCAACTTGAAGGACTGATATTTCTCCCTTTCACGTTTTACAGATGAACACTGTGAGCGCAAATACCTGCTACAAAATGCTGATATCAACTTCAAGCTAGCTCATGATACAAAGAAGATATTTATTCATGTCAGCTCGTCATCTCTTAAACATCCTAATCTACAACACCAACTTTCACACGCACAATAGGAATAAAGTCTAGTGGTAACTCGTTTTACATTTCCCTCATCTGTCAGCTTCCAATGTGGTCTAGTGGTTAGGATTCCTGGCTTTCACACAGGCGGCCCGGGTTCGATTCCCGGCATTGGAACAATTTCTTTTCCATCTGACAAGAAAATGAGCTCAACTTGAATAATTATACTTTTCTCATGTTCACAATCATAAGTAAAAAGCATGCATTTCTAGTCATCCATGTAAGTGCATGGATGACCTAACGTCCACATCTTCCAGTAAATGCATCAAGTCAGCCAGTTTGTTATTGTGCAACACAATCCACCGCCTGGCACTTCAGAGATGGAACTCACCATGAGACTTTCCCTTCTTCAACAGTACTTCACTTCCGTGACACCTGTCACATCTCAAAATCACTCCATAGACGTCAGTTCGGTCTCTGTGGCGCAATTGGTTAGCGCGTTCGGCTGTTAACCGAAAGGTTGGTGGTTCGAGCCCACCCAGGGACGCACTTGTGTTTTGTCAACTTGAAGGACTGATATTTCTCCCTTTCACGTTTTACAGATGAACACTGTGAGCGCAAATACCTGCTACAATATGCTGATATCAACTTCAAGCTAGCTCATGATACAAAGAAGATATTTATTAATGTCAGCTCGTCATCTCTTAAACATCCTAATCTACAACACCAACTTTCACACGCACAATAGGAATAAAGTCTAGTGGTAACTCGTTTTACATTTCCCTCGTCTGTCAGCTTCCAATGTGGTCTAGTGGTTAGGATTCCTGGCTTTCACACAGGCGGCCCGGGTTCGATTCCCGGCATTGGAACAATTTCTTTTCCATCTGACAAGAAAATGAGCTCAACTTGAATAATTATACTTTTCTCATTTTCACAATCATAAGTAAAAAGCATGCATTTCTAGTCATCCATGTAAGTGCATGGATGACCTAACGTCCACATCTTCCAGTAAATGCATCAAGTCAGCCAGTGTGTTATTGTGCAACACAATCCACCGCCTGGCACTTCAGAGATGGAACTCACCATGAGACTTTCCCTTCTTCAACAGTACTTCACTTCCGTGACACCAGTCACATCTCAAAATCACTCCATAGACGTCAGTTCGGTCTCTGTGGCGCAATTGGTTAGCGCGTTCGGCTGTTAACCGAAAGGTTGGTGGTTCGAGCCCACCCAGGGACGCACTTGTGTTTTGTCAACTTGAAGGACTGATATTTCTCCCTTTCACGTTTTACAGATGAACACTGTGAGCGCAAATACCTGCTACAAAATGCTGATATCAACTTCAAGCTAGCTCATGATACAAAGAAGATATTTATTCATGTCAGCTCGTCATCTCTTAAACATCCTAATCTACAACACCAACTTTCACACGCACAATAGGAATAAAGTCTAGTGGTAACTCGTTTTACATTTCCCTCATCTGTCAGCTTCCAATGTGGTCTAGTGGTTAGGATTCCTGGCTTTCACCCAGGCGGCCCGGGTTCGATTCCCGGCATTGGAACAATTTCTTTTCCATCTGACAAGAAAATGAGCTCAACTTGAATAATTATACTTTTCTCATGTTCACAATCATAAGTAAAAAGCATGCATTTCTAGTCATCCATGTAAGTGCATGGATGACCTAACGTCCACATCTTCCAGTAAATGCATCAAGTCAGCCAGTGTGTTATTGTGCAACACAATCCACCGCCTGGCACTTCAGAGATGGAACGCACCATGAGACTTTCCCTTCTTCAACAGTACTTCACTTCCGTGACACCAGTCACATCTCAAAATCACTCCATAGACGTCAGTTCGGTCTCTGTGGCGCAATTGGTTAGCGCGTTCGGCTGTTAACCGAAAGGTTGGTGGTTCGAGCCCACCCAGGGACGCACTTGTGTTTTGTCAACTTGAAGGACTGATATTTCTCCCTTTCACGTTTTACAGATGAACACTGTGAGCGCAAATACCTGCTACAAAATGCTGATATCAACTTCAAGCTAGCTCATGATACAAAGAAGATATTTATTCATGTCAGCTCGTCATCTCTTAAACATCCTAATCTACAACACCAACTTTCACACGCACAATAGGAATAAAGTCTAGTGGTAACTCGTTTTACATTTCCCTCATCTGTCAGCTTCCAATGTGGTCTAGTGGTTAGGATTCCTGGCTTTCACACAGGCGGCCCGGGTTCGATTCCCGGCATTGGAACAATTTCTTTTCCATCTGACAAGAAAATGAGCTCAACTTGAATAATTATACTTTTCTCATGTTCACAATCATAAGTAAAAAGCATGCATTTCTAGTCATCCATGTAAGTGCATGGATGACCTAACGTCCACATCTTCCAGTAAATGCATCAAGTCAGCCAGTTTGTTATTGTGCAACACAATCCACCGCCTGGCACTTCAGAGATGGAACTCACCATGAGACTTTCCCTTCTTCAACAGTACTTCACTTCCGTGACACCTGTCACATCTCAAAATCACTCCATAGACGTCAGTTCGGTCTCTGTGGCGCAATTGGTTAGCGCGTTCGGCTGTTAACCGAAAGGTTGGTGGTTCGAGCCCACCCAGGGACGCACTTGTGTTTTGTCAACTTGAAGGACTGATATTTCTCCCTTTCACGTTTTACAGATGAACACTGTGAGCGCAAATACCTGCTACAATATGCTGATATCAACTTCAAGCTAGCTCATGATACAAAGAAGATATTTATTAATGTCAGCTCGTCATCTCTTAAACATCCTAATCTACAACACCAACTTTCACACGCACAATAGGAATAAAGTCTAGTGGTAACTCGTTTTACATTTCCCTCGTCTGTCAGCTTCCAATGTGGTCTAGTGGTTAGGATTCCTGGCTTTCACACAGGCGGCCCGGGTTCGATTCCCGGCATTGGAACAATTTCTTTTCCATCTGACAAGAAAATGAGCTCAACTTGAATAATTATACTTTTCTCATTTTCACAATCATAAGTAAAAAGCATGCATTTCTAGTCATCCATGTAAGTGCATGGATGACCTAACGTCCACATCTTCCAGTAAATGCATCAAGTCAGCCAGTGTGTTATTGTGCAACACAATCCACCGCCTGGCACTTCAGAGATGGAACTCACCATGAGACTTTCCCTTCTTCAACAGTACTTCACTTCCGTGACACCAGTCACATCTCAAAATCACTCCATAGACGTCAGTTCGGTCTCTGTGGCGCAATTGGTTAGCGCGTTCGGCTGTTAACCGAAAGGTTGGTGGTTCGAGCCCACCCAGGGACGCACTTGTGTTTTGTCAACTTGAAGGACTGATATTTCTCCCTTTCACGTTTTACAGATGAACACTGTGAGCGCAAATACCTGCTACAAAATGCTGATATCAACTTCAAGCTAGCTCATGATACAAAGAAGATATTTATTCATGTCAGCTCGTCATCTCTTAAACATCCTAATCTACAACACCAACTTTCACACGCACAATAGGAATAAAGTCTAGTGGTAACTCGTTTTACATTTCCCTCATCTGTCAGCTTCCAATGTGGTCTAGTGGTTAGGATTCCTGGCTTTCACCCAGGCGGCCCGGGTTCGATTCCCGGCATTGGAACAATTTCTTTTCCATCTGACAAGAAAATGAGCTCAACTTGAATAATTATACTTTTCTCATGTTCACAATCATAAGTAAAAAGCATGCATTTCTAGTCATCCATGTAAGTGCATGGATGACCTAACGTCCACATCTTCCAGTAAATGCATCAAGTCAGCCAGTGTGTTATTGTGCAACACAATCCACCGCCTGGCACTTCAGAGATGGAACGCACCATGAGACTTTCCCTTCTTCAACAGTACTTCACTTCCGTGACACCAGTCACATCTCAAAATCACTCCATAGACGTCAGTTCGGTCTCTGTGGCGCAATTGGTTAGCGCGTTCGGCTGTTAACCGAAAGGTTGGTGGTTCGAGCCCACCCAGGGACGCACTTGTGTTTTGTCAACTTGAAGGACTGATATTTCTCCCTTTCACGTTTTACAGATGAACACTGTGAGCGCAAATACCTGCTACAATATGCTGATATCAACTTCAAGCTAGCTCATGATTCAAAGAAGATATTTATTCATGTCAGCTCGTCATCTCTTAAACATCCTAATCTACAACACCAACTTTTACACGCACAATAGGAATAAAGTCTAGTGGTAACTCGTTTTACATTTCCCTCATCTGTCAGCTTCCAATGTGGTCTAGTGGTTAGGATTCCTGGCTTTCATCCAGTCGGCCCGGGTTCGATTCCCGGCATTGGAACAATTTCTTTTCCATCTGACAAGAAAATGAGCTCAACTTGAATAATTATACTTTTCTCATTTTCACAATCATAAGTAAAAAGCATGCATTTCTAGTCATCCATGTAAGTGCATGGATGACCTAACGTCCACATCTTCCAGTAAATGCATCAAGTCAGCCAGTGTGTTATTGTGCAACACAATCCACCGCCTGGCACTTCAGAGATGGAACGCACCATGAGACTTTCCCTTCTTCAACAGTACTTCACTTCCGTGACACCAGTCACATCTCAAAATCACTCCATAGACGTCAGTTCGGTCTCTGTGGCGCAATTGGTTAGCGCGTTCGGCTGTTAACCGAAAGGTTGGTGGTTCTAGCCCACCCAGGGACGCACTTGTGTTTTGTCAACTTGAAGGACTGATATTTCTCAATTTCACGTTTTACAGATGAACACTGTGAGCGCAAATACCTGCTACAATATGCTGATATCAACTTCAAGCTAGCTCATGATACAAAGAAGATATTTATTCATGTCAGCTCGTCATCTCTTAAACATCCTAATCTACAACACCAACTTTCAAAGGCACAATAGGAATAAAGTCTAGTGGTAACTCGTTTTACATTTCCCTCATCTGTCAGCTTCCAATGTGGTCTAGTGGTTAGGATTCCTGGCTTTCACCCAGGCGGCCCGGGTTCGATTCCCGGCATTGGAACAATTTCTTTTCCATCTGACAAGAAAATGAGCTCAACTTGAATAATTATACTTTTCTCATGTTCACAATCATAAGTAAAAAGCATGCATTTCTAGTCATCCATGTAAGTGCATGGATGACCTAACGTCCACATCTTCCAGTAAATGCATCAAGTCAGCCAGTGTGTTATTGTGCAACACAATCCACCGCCTGGCACTTCAGAGATGGAACGCACCATGAGACTTTCCCTTCTTCAACAGTACTTCACTTCCGTGACACCTGTCACATCTCAAAATCACTCCATAGACGTCAGTTCGGTCTCTGTGGCGCAATTGGTTAGCGCGTTCGGCTGTTAACCGAAAGGTTGGTGGTTCGAGCCCACCCAGGGACGCACTTGTGTTTTGTCAACTTGAAGGACTGATATTTCTCCCTTTCACGTTTTACAGATGAACACTGTGAGCGCAAATACCTGCTACAATATACTGATATCAACTTCAAGCTAGCTCATGATTCAAAGAAGATATTTATTAATGTCAGCTCGTCATCTCTTAAACATCCTAATCTACAACACCAACTTTCACACGCACAATAGGAATAAAGTCTAGTGGTAACTCGTTTTACATTTCCCTCGTCTGTGAGCTTCCAATGTGGTCTAGTGGTTAGGATTCCTGGCTTTCACACAGGCGGCCCGGGTTCGATTCCCGGCATTGGAACAATTTCTTTTCCATCTGACAAGAAAATGAGCTCAACTTGAATAATTATACTTTTCTCATTTTCACAATCATAAGTAAAAAGCATGCATTTCTAGTCATCCATGTAAGTGCATGGATGACCTAACGTCCACATCTTCCAGTAAATGCATCAAGTCAGCCAGTGTGTTATTGTGCAACACAATCCACCGCCTGGCACTTCAGAGATGGAACTCACCATGAGACTTTCCCTTCTTCAACAGTACTTCACTTCCGTGACACCAGTCACATCTCAAAATCACTCCATAGACGTCAGTTCGGTCTCTGTGGCGCAATTGGTTAGCGCGTTCGGCTGTTAACCGAAAGGTTGGTGGTTCGAGCCCACCCAGGGACGCACTTGTGTTTTGTCAACTTGAAGGACTGATATTTCTCCCTTTCACGTTTTACAGATGAACACTGTGAGCGCAAATACCTGCTACAAAATGCTGATATCAACTTCAAGCTAGCTCATGATACAAAGAAGATATTTATTCATGTCAGCTCGTCATCTCTTAAACATCCTAATCTACAACACCAACTTTCACACGCACAATAGGAATAAAGTCTAGTGGTAACTCGTTTTACATTTCCCTCATCTGTCAGCTTCCAATGTGGTCTAGTGGTTAGGATTCCTGGCTTTCACCCAGGCGGCCCGGGTTCGATTCCCGGCATTGGAACAATTTCTTTTCCATCTGACAAGAAAATGAGCTCAACTTGAATAATTATACTTTTCTCATGTTCACAATCATAAGTAAAAAGCATGCATTTCTAGTCATCCATGTAAGTGCATGGATGACCTAACGTCCACATCTTCCAGTAAATGCATCAAGTCAGCCAGTGTGTTATTGTGCAACACAATCCACCGCCTGGCACTTCAGAGATGGAACGCACCATGAGACTTTCCCTTCTTCAACAGTACTTCACTTCCGTGACACCAGTCACATCTCAAAATCACTCCATAGACGTCAGTTCGGTCTCTGTGGCGCAATTGGTTAGCGCGTTCGGCTGTTAACCGAAAGGTTGGTGGTTCGAGCCCACCCAGGGACGCACTTGTGTTTTGTCAACTTGAAGGACTGATATTTCTCCCTTTCACGTTTTACAGATGAACACTGTGAGCGCAAATACCTGCTACAATATGCTGATATCAACTTCAAGCTAGCTCATGATACAAAGAAGATATTTATTCATGTCAGCTCGTCATCTCTTAAACATCCTAATCTACAACACCAACTTTTACACGCACAATAGGAATAAAGTCTAGTGGTAACTCGTTTTACATTTCCCTCATCTGTCAGCTTCCAATGTGGTCTAGTGGTTAGGATTCCTGGCTTTCATCCAGGCGGCCCGGGTTCGATTCCCGGCATTGGAACAATTTCTTTTCCATCTGACAAGAAAATGAGCTCAACTTGAATAATTATACTTTTCTCATTTTCACAATCATAAGTAAAAAGCATGCATTTCTAGTCATCCATGTAAGTGCATGGATGACCTAACGTCCACATCTTCCAGTAAATGCATCAAGTCAGCCAGTGTGTTATTGTGCAACACAATCCACCGCCTGGCACTTCAGAGATGGAACGCACCATGAGACTTTCCCTTCTTCAACAGTACTTCACTTCCGTGACACCAGTCACATCTCAAAATCACTCCATAGACGTCAGTTCGGTCTCTGTGGCGCAATTGGTTAGCGCGTTCGGCTGTTAACCGAAAGGTTGGTGGTTCGAGCCCACCCAGGGACGCACTTGTGTTTTGTCAACTTGAAGGACTGATATTTCTCCCTTTCACGTTTTACAGATGAACACTGTGAGCGCAAATACCTGCTACAATATGCTGATATCAACTTCAAGCTAGCTCATGATACAAAGAAGATATTTATTCATGTCAGCTCGTCATCTCTTAAACATCCTAATCTACAACACCAACTTTTACACGCACAATAGGAATAAAGTCTAGTGGTAACTCGTTTTACATTTCCCTCATCTGTCAGCTTCCAATGTGGTCTAGTGGTTAGGATTCCTGGCTTTCACCCAGGCGGCCCGGGTTCGATTCCCGGCATTGGAACAATTTCTTTTCCATCTGACAAGAAAATGAGCTCAACTTGAATAATTATACTTTTCTCATGTTCACAATCATAAGTAAAAAGCATGCATTTCTAGTCATCCATGTAAGTGCATGGATGACCTAACGTCCACATCTTCCAGTAAATGCATCAAGTCAGCCAGTGTGTTATTGTGCAACACAATCCACCGCCTGGCACTTCAGAGATGGAACGCACCATGAGACTTTCCCTTCTTCAACAGTACTTCACTTCCGTGACACCAGTCACATCTCAAAATCACTCCGTAGACGTCAGTTCGGTCTCTGTGGCGCAATTGGTTAGCGCGTTCGGCTGTTAACCGAAAGGTTGGTGGTTCGAGCCCACCCAGGGACGCACTTGTGTTTTGTCAACTTGAAGGACTGATATTTCTCCCTTTCACGTTTTACAGATGAACACTGTGAGCGCAAATACCTGCTACAATATGCTGATATCAACTTCAAGCTAGCTCATGATACAAAGAAGATATTTATTCATGTCAGCTCGTCATCTCTTAAACATCCTAATCTACAACACCAACTTTCACACGCACAATAGGAATAAAGTCTAGTGGTAACTCGTTTTACATTTCCCTCATCTGTCAGCTTCCAATGTGGTCTAGTGGTTAGGATTCCTGGCTTTCACCCAGGCGGCCCGGGTTCGATTCCCGGCATTGGAACAATTTCTTTTCCATCTGACAAGAAAATGAGCTCAACTTGAATAATTATACTTTTCTCATTTTCACAATCATAAGTAAAAAGCATGCATTTCTAGTCATCCATGTAAGTGCATGGATGACCTAACGTCCACATCTTCCAGTAAATGCATCAAGTCAGCCAGTGTGTTATTGTGCAACACAATCCACCGCCTGGCACTTCAGAGATGGAACTCACCATGAGACTTTCCCTTCTTCAACAGTACTTCACTTCCGTGACACCAGTCACATCTCAAAATCACTCCATAGACGTCAGTTCGGTCTCTGTGGCGCAATTGGTTAGCGCGTTCGGCTGTTAACCGAAAGGTTGGTGGTTCGAGCCCACCCAGGGACGCACTTGTGTTTTGTCAACTTGAAGGACTGATATTTCTCCCTTTCACGTTTTACAGATGAACACTGTGAGCGCAAATACCTGCTACAATATACTGATATCAACTTCAAGCTAGCTCATGATACAAAGAAGATATTTATTCATGTCAGCTCGTCATCTCTTAAACATCCTAATCTACAACACCAACTTTCACACGCACAATAGGAATAAAGTCTAGTGGTAACTCGTTTTACATTTCCCTCGTCTGTCAGCTTCCAATGTGGTCTAGTGGTTAGGATTCCTGGCTTTCACACAGGCGGCCCGGGTTCGATTCCCGGCATTGGAACAATTTCTTTTCCATCTGACAAGAAAATGAGCTCAACTTGAATAATTATACTTTTCTCATTTTCACAATCATAAGTAAAAAGCATGCATTTCTAGTCATCCATGTAAGTGCATGGATGACCTAACGTCCACATCTTCCAGTAAATGCATCAAGTCAGCCAGTGTGTTATTGTGCAACACAATCCACCGCCTGGCACTTCAGAGATGGAACTCACCATGAGACTTTCCCTTCTTCAACAGTACTTCACTTCCGTGACACCAGTCACATCTCAAAATCACTCCATAGACGTCAGTTCGGTCTCTGTGACGCAATTGGTTAGCGCGTTCGGCTGTTAACCGAAAGGTTGGTGGTTCGAGCCCACCCAGGGACGCACTTGTGTTTTGTCAACTTGAAGAACTGATATTTCTCCCTTTCACGTTTTACAGATGAACACTGTGAGCGCAAATACCTGCTACAAAATGCTGATATCAACTTCAAGCTAGCTCATGATACAAAGAAGATATTTATTCATGTCAGCTCGTCATCTCTTAAACATCCTAATCTACAACACCAACTTTCACACGCACAATAGGAATAAAGTCTAGTGGTAACTCGTTTTACATTTCCCTCATCTGTCAGCTTCCAATGTGGTCTAGTGGTTAGGATTCCTGGCTTTCACCCAGGCGGCCCGGGTTCGATTCCCGGCATTGGAACAATTTCTTTTCCATCTGACAAGAAAATGAGCTCAACTTGAATAATTATACTTTTCTCATTTTCACAATCATAAGTAAAAAGCATGCATTTCTAGTCATCCATGTAAGTGCATGGATGACCTAACGTCCACATCTTCCAGTAAATGCATCAAGTCAGCCAGTGTGTTATTGTGCAACACAATCCACCGCCTGGCACTTCAGAGATGGAACGCACCATGAGACTTTCCCTTCTTCAACAGTACTTCACTTCCGTGACACCAGTCACATCTCAAAATCACTCCATAGACGTCAGTTCGGTCTCTGTGGCGCAATTGGTTAGCGCGTTCGGCTGTTAACCGAAAGGTTGGTGGTTCGAGCCCACCCAGGGACGCACTTGTGTTTTGTCAACTTGAAGGACTGATATTTCTCCCTTTCACGTTTTACAGATGAACACTGTGAGCGCAAATACCTGCTACAATATGCTGATATCAACTTCAAGCTAGCTCATGATACAAAGAAGATATTTATTCATGTCAGCTCGTCATCTCTTAAACATCCTAATCTACAACACCAACTTTTACACGCACAATAGGAATAAAGTCTAGTGGTAACTCGTTTTACATTTCCCTCATCTGTCAGCTTCCAATGTGGTCTAGTGGTTAGGATTCCTGGCTTTCATCCAGGCGGCCCGGGTTCGATTCCCGGCATTGGAACAATTTCTTTTCCATCTGACAAGAAAATGAGCTCAACTTGAATAATTATACTTTTCTCATTTTCACAATCATAAGTAAAAAGCACGCATTTCTAGTCATCCATGTAAGTGCATGGATGACCTAACGTCCACATCTTCCAGTAAATGCATCAAGTCAGCCAGTGTGTTATTGTGCAACACAATCCACCGCCTGGCACTTCAGAGATGGAACGCACCATGAGACTTTCCCTTCTTCAACAGTACTTCACTTCCGTGACACCAGTCACATCTCAAAATCACTCCATAGACGTCAGTTCGGTCTCTGTGGCGCAATTGGTTAGCGCGTTCGGCTGTTAACCGAAAGGTTGGTGGTTCGAGCCCACCCAGGGACGCACTTGTGTTTTGTCAACTTGAAGGACTGATATTTCTCCCTTTCACGTTTTACAGATGAACACTGTGAGCGCAAATACCTGCTACAATATGCTGATATCAACTTCAAGCTAGCTCATGATACAAAGAAGATATTTATTCATGTCAGCTCGTCATCTCTTAAACATCCTAATCTACAACACCAACTTTTACACGCACAATAGGAATAAAGTCTAGTGGTAACTCGTTTTACATTTCCCTCATCTGTCAGCTTCCAATGTGGTCTAGTGGTTAGGATTCCTGGCTTTCATCCAGGCGGCCCGGGTTCGATTCCCGGCATTGGAACAATTTCTTTTCCATCTGACAAGAAAATGAGCTCAACTTGAATAATTATACTTTTCTCATTTTCACAATCATAAGTAAAAAGCACGCATTTCTAGTCATCCATGTAAGTGCATGGATGACCTAACGTCCACATCTTCCAGTAAATGCATCAAGTCAGCCAGTGTGTTATTGTGCAACACAATCCACCGCCTGGCACTTCAGAGATGGAACGCACCATGAGACTTTCCCTTCTTCAACAGTACTTCACTTCCGTGACACCAGTCACATCTCAAAATCACTCCATAGACGTCAGTTCGGTCTCTGTGGCGCAATTGGTTAGCGCGTTCGGCTGTTAACCGAAAGGTTGGTGGTTCGAGCCCACCCAGGGACGCACTTGTGTTTTGTCAACTTGAAGGACTGATATTTCTCCCTTTCACGTTTTACAGATGAACACTGTGAGCGCAAATACCTGCTACAATATGCTGATATCAACTTCAAGCTAGCTCATGATACAAAGAAGATATTTATTCATGTCAGCTCGTCATCTCTTAAACATCCTAATCTACAACACCAACTTTCAAAGGCACAAAAGGAATAAAGTCTAGTGGTAACTCGTTTTACATTTCCCTCATCTGTCAGCTTCCAATGTGGTCTAGTGGTTAGGATTCCTGGCTTTCACCCAGGCGGCCCGGGTTCGATTCCCGGCATTGGAACAATTTCTTTTCCATCTGACAAGAAAATGAGCTCAACTTGAATAATTATACTTTTCTCATTTTCACAATCATAAGTAAAAAGCATGCATTTCTAGTCATCCATGTAAGTGCATGGATGACCTAACGTCCACATCTTCCAGTAAATGCATCAAGTCAGCCAGTGTGTTATTGTGCAACACAATCCACCGCCTGGCACTTCAGAGATGGAACGCACCATGAGACTTTCCCTTCTTCAACAGTACTTCACTTCCGTGACACCAGTCACATCTCAAAATCACTCCATAGACGTCAGTTCGGTCTCTGTGGCGCAATTGGTTAGCGCGTTCGGCTGTTAACCGAAAGGTTGGTGGTTCGAGCCCACCCAGGGACGCACTTGTGTTTTGTCAACTTGAAGGACTGATATTTCTCCCTTTCACGTTTTACAGATGAACACTGTGAGCGCAAATACCTGCTACAATATGCTGATATCAACTTCAAGCTAGCTCATGATACAAAGAAGATATTTATTCATGTCAGCTCGTCATCTCTTAAACATCCTAATCTACAACACCAACTTTTACACGCACAATAGGAATAAAGTCTAGTGGTAACTCGTTTTACATTTCCCTCATCTGTCAGCTTCCAATGTGGTCTAGTGGTTAGGATTCCTGGCTTTCATCCAGGCGGCCCGGGTTCGATTCCCGGCATTGGAACAATTTCTTTTCCATCTGACAAGAAAATGAGCTCAACTTGAATAATTATACTTTTCTCATTTTCACAATCATAAGTAAAAAGCACGCATTTCTAGTCATCCATGTAAGTGCATGGATGACCTAACGTCCACATCTTCCAGTAAATGCATCAAGTCAGCCAGTGTGTTATTGTGCAACACAATCCACCGCCTGGCACTTCAGAGATGGAACGCACCATGAGACTTTCCCTTCTTCAACAGTACTTCACTTCCGTGACACCAGTCACATCTCAAAATCACTCCATAGACGTCAGTTCGGTCTCTGTGGCGCAATTGGTTAGCGCGTTCGGCTGTTAACCGAAAGGTTGGTGGTTCGAGCCCACCCAGGGACGCACTTGTGTTTTGTCAACTTGAAGGACTGATATTTCTCCCTTTCACGTTTTACAGATGAACACTGTGAGCGCAAATACCTGCTACAATATGCTGATATCAACTTCAAGCTAGCTCATGATACAAAGAAGATATTTATTCATGTCAGCTCGTCATCTCTTAAACATCCTAATCTACAACACCAACTTTTACACGCACAATAGGAATAAAGTCTAGTGGTAACTCGTTTTACATTTCCCTCATCTGTCAGCTTCCAATGTGGTCTAGTGGTTAGGATTCCTGGCTTTCATCCAGGCGGCCCGGGTTCGATTCCCGGCATTGGAACAATTTCTTTTCCATCTGACAAGAAAATGAGCTCAACTTGAATAATTATACTTTTCTCATTTTCACAATCATAAGTAAAAAGCACGCATTTCTAGTCATCCATGTAAGTGCATGGATGACCTAACGTCCACATCTTCCAGTAAATGCATCAAGTCAGCCAGTGTGTTATTGTGCAACACAATCCACCGCCTGGCACTTCAGAGATGGAACGCACCATGAGACTTTCCCTTCTTCAACAGTACTTCACTTCCGTGACACCAGTCACATCTCAAAATCACTCCATAGACGTCAGTTCGGTCTCTGTGGCGCAATTGGTTAGCGCGTTCGGCTGTTAACCGAAAGGTTGGTGGTTCGAGCCCACCCAGGGACGCACTTGTGTTTTGTCAACTTGAAGGACTGATATTTCTCCCTTTCACGTTTTACAGATGAACACTGTGAGCGCAAATACCTGCTACAATATGCTGATATCAACTTCAAGCTAGCTCATGATACAAAGAAGATATTTATTCATGTCAGCTCGTCATCTCTTAAACATCCTAATCTACAACACCAACTTTCAAAGGCACAATAGGAATAAAGTCTAGTGGTAACTCGTTTTACATTTCCCTCATCTGTCAGCTTCCAATGTGGTCTAGTGGTTAGGATTCCTGGCTTTCACCCAGGCGGCCCGGGTTCGATTCCCGGCATTGGAACAATTTCTTTTCCATCTGACAAGAAAATGAGCTCAACTTGAATAATTATACTTTTCTCATGTTCACAATCATAAGTAAAAAGCATGCATTTCTAGTCATCCATGTAAGTGCATGGATGACCTAACGTCCACATCTTCCAGTAAATGCATCAAGTCAGCCAGTGTGTTATTGTGCAACACAATCCACCGCCTGGCACTTCAGAGATGGAACGCACCATGAGACTTTCCCTTCTTCAACAGTACTTCACTTCCGTGACACCAGTCACATCTCAAAATCACTCCATAGACGTCAGTTCGGTCTCTGTGGCGCAATTGGTTAGCGCGTTCGGCTGTTAACCGAAAGGTTGGTGGTTCGAGCCCACCCAGGGACGCACTTGTGTTTTGTCAACTTGAAGGACTGATATTTCTCCCTTTCACGTTTTACAGATGAACACTGTGAGCGCAAATACCTGCTACAATATGCTGATATCAACTTCAAGCTAGCTCATGATACAAAGAAGATATTTATTCATGTCAGCTCGTCATCTCTTAAACATCCTAATCTACAACACCAACTTTCACACGCACAATAGGAATAAAGTCTAGTGGTAACTCGTTTTACATTTCCCTCATCTGTCAGCTTCCAATGTGGTCTAGTGGTTAGGATTCCTGGCTTTCACCCAGGCGGCCCGGGTTCGATTCCCGGCATTGGAACAATTTCTTTTCCATCTGACAAGAAAATGAGCTCAACTTGAATAATTATACTTTTCTCATGTTCACAATCATAAGTAAAAAGCATGCATTTCTAGTCATCCATGTAAGTGCATGGATGACCTAACGTCCACTTCTTCCAGTAAATGCATCAAGTCAGCCAGTGTGTTATTGTGCAACACAATCCACCGCCTGGCACTTCAGAGATGGAACGCACCATGAGACTTTCCCTTCTTCAACAGTACTTCACTTCCGTGACACCAGTCACATCTCAAAATCACTCCATAGACGTCAGTTCGGTCTCTGTGGCGCAATTGGTTAGCGCGTTCGGCTGTTAACCGAAAGGTTGGTGGTTCGAGCCCACCCAGGGACGCACTTGTGTTTTGTCAACTTGAAGGACTGATATTTCTCCCTTTCACGTTTTACAGATGAACACTGTGAGCGCAAATACCTGCTACAATATGCTGATATCAACTTCAAGCTAGCTCATGATACAAAGAAGATATTTATTAATGTCAGCTCGTCATCTCTTAAACATCCTAATCTACAACACCAACTTTCACACGCACAATAGGAATAAAGTCTAGTGGTAACTCGTTTTACATTTCCCTCGTCTGTCAGCTTCCAATGTGGTCTAGTGGTTAGGATTCCTGGCTTTCACACAGGCTGCCCGGGTTCGATTCCCGGCATTGGAACAATTTCTTTTCCATCTGACAAGAAAATGAGCTCAACTTGAATAATTATACTTTTCTCATTTTCACAATCATAAGTAAAAAGCACGCATTTCTAGTCATCCATGTAAGTGCATGGATGACCTAACGTCCACATCTTCCAGTAAATGCATCAAGTCAGCCAGTGTGTTATTGTGCAACACAATCCACCGCCTGGCACTTCAGAGATGGAACTCACCATGAGACTTTCCCTTCTTCAACAGTACTTCACTTCCGTGACACCAGTCACATCTCAAAATCACTCCATAGACGTCAGTTCGGTCTCTGTGGCGCAATTGGTTAGCGCGTTCGGCTGTTAACCGAAAGGTTGGTGGTTCGAGCCCACCCAGGGACGCACTTGTGTTTTGTCAACTTGAAGGACTGATATTTCTCCCTTTCACGTTTTACAGATGAACACTGTGAGCGCAAATACCTCCTACAAAATGCTGATATCAACTTCAAGCTAGCTCATGATACAAAGAAGATATTTATTAATGTCAGCTCGTCATCTCTTAAACATCCTAATCTACAACACCAACTTTCACACGCACAATAGGAATAAAGTCTAGTGGTAACTCGTTTTACATTTCCCTCATCTGTCAGCTTCCAATGTGGTCTAGTGGTTAGGATTCCTGGCTTTCATCCAGGCGGCCCGGGTTCGATTCCCGGCATTGGAACAATTTCTTTTCCATCTGACAAGAAAATGAGCTCAACTTGAATAATTATACTTTTCTCATTTTCACAATCATAAGTAAAAAGCACGCATTTCTAGTCATCCATGTAAGTGCATGGATGACCTAACGTCCACATCTTCCAGTAAATGCATCAAGTCAGCCAGTGTGTTATTGTGCAACACAATCCACCGCCTGGCACTTCAGAGATGGAACGCACCATGAGACTTTCCCTTCTTCAACAGTACTTCACTTCCGTGACACCAGTCACATCTCAAAATCACTCCATAGACGTCAGTTCGGTCTCTGTGGCGCAATTGGTTAGCGCGTTCGGCTGTTAACCGAAAGGTTGGTGGTTCGAGCCCACCCAGGGACGCACTTGTGTTTTGTCAACTTGAAGGACTGATATTTCTCCCTTTCACGTTTTACAGATGAACACTGTGAGCGCAAATACCTGCTACAATATGCTGATATCAACTTCAAGCTAGCTCATGATACAAAGAAGATATTTATTCATGTCAGCTCGTCATCTCTTAAACATCCTAATCTACAACACCAACTTTTACACGCACAATAGGAATAAAGTCTAGTGGTAACTCGTTTTACATTTCCCTCATCTGTCAGCTTCCAATGTGGTCTAGTGGTTAGGATTCCTGGCTTTCATCCAGGCGGCCCGGGTTCGATTCCCGGCATTGGAACAATTTCTTTTCCATCTGACAAGAAAATGAGCTCAACTTGAATAATTATACTTTTCTCATTTTCACAATCATAAGTAAAAAGCACGCATTTCTAGTCATCCATGTAAGTGCATGGATGACCTAACGTCCACATCTTCCAGTAAATGCATCAAGTCAGCCAGTGTGTTATTGTGCAACACAATCCACCGCCTGGCACTTCAGAGATGGAACGCACCATGAGACTTTCCCTTCTTCAACAGTACTTCACTTCCGTGACACCAGTCACATCTCAAAATCACTCCATAGACGTCAGTTCGGTCTCTGTGGCGCAATTGGTTAGCGCGTTCGGCTGTTAACCGAAAGGTTGGTGGTTCGAGCCCACCCAGGGACGCACTTGTGTTTTGTCAACTTGAAGGACTGATATTTCTCCCTTTCACGTTTTACAGATGAACACTGTGAGCGCAAATACCTGCTACAATATGCTGATATCAACTTCAAGCTAGCTCATGATACAAAGAAGATATTTATTAATGTCAGCTCGTCATCTCTTAAACATCCTAATCTACAACACCAACTTTCACACGCACAATAGGAATAAAGTCTAGTGGTAACTCGTTTTACATTTCCCTCGTCTGTCAGCTTCCAATGTGGTCTAGTGGTTAGGATTCCTGGCTTTCACACAGGCTGCCCGGGTTCGATTCCCGGCATTGGAACAATTTCTTTTCCATCTGACAAGAAAATGAGCTCAACTTGAATAATTATACTTTTCTCATTTTCACAATCATAAGTAAAAAGCACGCATTTCTAGTCATCCATGTAAGTGCATGGATGACCTAACGTCCACATCTTCCAGTAAATGCATCAAGTCAGCCAGTGTGTTATTGTGCAACACAATCCACCGCCTGGCACTTCAGAGATGGAACGCACCATGAGACTTTCCCTTCTTCAACAGTACTTCACTTCCGTGACACCAGTCACATCTCAAAATCACTCCATAGACGTCAGTTCGGTCTCTGTGGCGCAATTGGTTAGCGCGTTCGGCTGTTAACCGAAAGGTTGGTGGTTCGAGCCCACCCAGGGACGCACTTGTGTTTTGTCAACTTGAAGGACTGATATTTCTCCCTTTCACGTTTTACAGATGAACACTGTGAGCGCAAATACCTCCTACAAAATGCTGATATCAACTTCAAGCTAGCTCATGATACAAAGAAGATATTTATTAATGTCAGCTCGTCATCTCTTAAACATCCTAATCTACAACACCAACTTTCACACGCACAATAGGAATAAAGTCTAGTGGTAACTCGTTTTACATTTCCCTCATCTGTCAGCTTCCAATGTGGTCTAGTGGTTAGGATTCCTGGCTTTCATCCAGGCGGCCCGGGTTCGATTCCCGGCATTGGAACAATTTCTTTTCCATCTGACAAGAAAATGAGCTCAACTTGAATAATTATACTTTTCTCATTTTCACAATCATAAGTAAAAAGCACGCATTTCTAGTCATCCATGTAAGTGCATGGATGACCTAACGTCCACATCTTCCAGTAAATGCATCAAGTCAGCCAGTGTGTTATTGTGCAACACAATCCACCGCCTGGCACTTCAGAGATGGAACGCACCATGAGACTTTCCCTTCTTCAACAGTACTTCACTTCCGTGACACCAGTCACATCTCAAAATCACTCCATAGACGTCAGTTCGGTCTCTGTGGCGCAATTGGTTAGCGCGTTCGGCTGTTAACCGAAAGGTTGGTGGTTCGAGCCCACCCAGGGACGCACTTGTGTTTTGTCAACTTGAAGGACTGATATTTCTCCCTTTCACGTTTTACAGATGAACACTGTGAGCGCAAATACCTGCTACAATATGCTGATATCAACTTCAAGCTAGCTCATGATACAAAGAAGATATTTATTCATGTCAGCTCGTCATCTCTTAAACATCCTAATCTACAACACCAACTTTTACACGCACAATAGGAATAAAGTCTAGTGGTAACTCGTTTTACATTTCCCTCATCTGTCAGCTTCCAATGTGGTCTAGTGGTTAGGATTCCTGGCTTTCATCCAGGCGGCCCGGGTTCGATTCCCGGCATTGGAACAATTTCTTTTCCATCTGACAAGAAAATGAGCTCAACTTGAATAATTATACTTTTCTCATTTTCACAATCATAAGTAAAAAGCACGCATTTCTAGTCATCCATGTAAGTGCATGGATGACCTAACGTCCACATCTTCCAGTAAATGCATCAAGTCAGCCAGTGTGTTATTGTGCAACACAATCCACCGCCTGGCACTTCAGAGATGGAACGCACCATGAGACTTTCCCTTCTTCAACAGTACTTCACTTCCGTGACACCAGTCACATCTCAAAATCACTCCATAGACGTCAGTTCGGTCTCTGTGGCGCAATTGGTTAGCGCGTTCGGCTGTTAACCGAAAGGTTGGTGGTTCGAGCCCACCCAGGGACGCACTTGTGTTTTGTCAACTTGAAGGACTGATATTTCTCCCTTTCACGTTTTACAGATGAACACTGTGAGCGCAAATACCTGCTACAATATGCTGATATCAACTTCAAGCTAGCTCATGATACAAAGAAGATATTTATTCATGTCAGCTCGTCATCTCTTAAACATCCTAATCTACAACACCAACTTTCAAAGGCACAATAGGAATAAAGTCTAGTGGTAACTCGTTTTACATTTCCCTCATCTGTCAGCTTCCAATGTGGTCTAGTGGTTAGGATTCCTGGCTTTCACCCAGGCGGCCCGGGTTCGATTCCCGGCATTGGAACAATTTCTTTTCCATCTGACAAGAAAATGAGCTCAACTTGAATAATTATACTTTTCTCATGTTCACAATCATAAGTAAAAAGCATGCATTTCTAGTCATCCATGTAAGTGCATGGATGACCTAACGTCCACATCTTCCAGTAAATGCATCAAGTCAGCCAGTGTGTTATTGTGCAACACAATCCACCGCCTGGCACTTCAGAGATGGAACGCACCATGAGACTTTCCCTTCTTCAACAGTACTTCACTTCCGTGACACCAGTCACATCTCAAAATCACTCCATAGACGTCAGTTCGGTCTCTGTGGCGCAATTGGTTAGCGCGTTCGGCTGTTAACCGAAAGGTTGGTGGTTCGAGCCCACCCAGGGACGCACTTGTGTTTTGTCAACTTGAAGGACTGATATTTCTCCCTTTCACGTTTTACAGATGAACACTGTGAGTGCAAATACCTGCTACAATATGCTGATATCAACTTCAAGCTAGCTCATGATACAAAGAAGATATTTATTCATGTCAGCTCGTCATCTCTTAAACATCCTAATCTACAACACCAACTTTCACACGCACAATAGGAATAAAGTCTAGTGGTAACTCGTTTTACATTTCCCTCATCTGTCAGCTTCCAATGTGGTCTAGTGGTTAGGATTCCTGGCTTTCACCCAGGCGGCCCGGGTTCGATTCCCGGCATTGGAACAATTTCTTTTCCATCTGACAAGAAAATGAGCTCAACTTGAATAATTATACTTTTCTCATGTTCACAATCATAAGTAAAAAGCATGCATTTCTAGTCATCCATGTAAGTGCATGGATGACCTAACGTCCACTTCTTCCAGTAAATGCATCAAGTCAGCCAGTGTGTTATTGTGCAACACAATCCACCGCCTGGCACTTCAGAGATGGAACGCACCATGAGACTTTCCCTTCTTCAACAGTACTTCACTTCCGTGACACCAGTCACATCTCAAAATCACTCCATAGACGTCAGTTCGGTCTCTGTGGCGCAATTGGTTAGCGCGTTCGGCTGTTAACCGAAAGGTTGGTGGTTCGAGCCCACCCAGGGACGCACTTGTGTTTTGTCAACTTGAAGGACTGATATTTCTCCCTTTCACGTTTTACAGATGAACACTGTGAGCGCAAATACCTGCTACAATATGCTGATATCAACTTCAAGCTAGCTCATGATACAAAGAAGATATTTATTAATGTCAGCTCGTCATCTCTTAAACATCCTAATCTACAACACCAACTTTCACACGCACAATAGGAATAAAGTCTAGTGGTAACTCGTTTTACATTTCCCTCGTCTGTCAGCTTCCAATGTGGTCTAGTGGTTAGGATTCCTGGCTTTCACACAGGCTGCCCGGGTTCGATTCCCGGCATTGGAACAATTTCTTTTCCATCTGACAAGAAAATGAGCTCAACTTGAATAATTATACTTTTCTCATTTTCACAATCATAAGTAAAAAGCACGCATTTCTAGTCATCCATGTAAGTGCATGGATGACCTAACGTCCACATCTTCCAGTAAATGCATCAAGTCAGCCAGTGTGTTATTGTGCAACACAATCCACCGCCTGGCACTTCAGAGATGGAACTCACCATGAGACTTTCCCTTCTTCAACAGTACTTCACTTCCGTGACACCAGTCACATCTCAAAATCACTCCATAGACGTCAGTTCGGTCTCTGTGGCGCAATTGGTTAGCGCGTTCGGCTGTTAACCGAAAGGTTGGTGGTTCGAGCCCACCCAGGGACGCACTTGTGTTTTGTCAACTTGAAGGACTGATATTTCTCCCTTTCACGTTTTACAGATGAACACTGTGAGCGCAAATACCTCCTACAAAATGCTGATATCAACTTCAAGCTAGCCCATGATACAAAGAAGATATTTATTAATGTCAGCTCGTCATCTCTTAAACATCCTAATCTACAACACCAACTTTTACACGCACAATAGGAATAAAGTCTAGTGGTAACTCGTTTTACATTTCCCTCATCTGTCAGCTTCCAATGTGGTCTAGTGGTTAGGATTCCTGGCTTTCACCCAGGCGGCCCGGGTTCGATTCCCGGCATTGGAACAATTTCTTTTCCATCTGACAAGAAAATGAGCTCAACTTGAATAATTATACTTTTCTCATTTTCACAATCATAAGTAAAAAGCATGCATTTCTAGTCATCCATGTAAGTGCATGGATGACCTAACGTCCACATCTTCCAGTAAATGCATCAAGTCAGCCAGTGTGTTATTGTGCAACACAATCCACCGCCTGGCACTTCAGAGATGGAACGCACCATGAGACTTTCCCTTCTTCAACAGTACTTCACTTCCGTGACACCAGTCACATCTCAAAATCACTCCATAGACGTCAGTTCGGTCTCTGTGGCGCAATTGGTTAGCGCGTTCGGCTGTTAACCGAAAGGTTGGTGGTTCGAGCCCACCCAGGGACGCACTTGTGTTTTGTCAACTTGAAGGACTGATATTTCTCCCTTTCACGTTTTACAGATGAACACTGTGAGCGCAAATACCTGCTACAATATGCTGATATCAACTTCAAGCTAGCTCATGATACAAAGAAGATATTTATTAATGTCAGCTCGTCATCTCTTAAACATCCTAATCTACAACACCAACTTTCACACGCACAATAGGAATAAAGTCTAGTGGTAACTCGTTTTACATTTCCCTCGTCTGTCAGCTTCCAATGTGGTCTAGTGGTTAGGATTCCTGGCTTTCACCCAGGCGGCCCGGGTTCGATTCCCGGCATTGGAACAATTTCTTTTCCATCTGACAAGAAAATGAGCTCAACTTGAATAATTATACTTTTCTCATTTTCACAATCATAAGTAAAAAGCACGCATTTCTAGTCATCCATGTAAGTGCATGGATGACCTAACGTCCACATCTTCCAGTAAATGCATCAAGTCAGCCAGTGTGTTATTGTGCAACACAATCCACCGCCTGGCACTTCAGAGATGGAACTCACCATGAGACTTTCCCTTCTTCAACAGTACTTCACTTCCGTGACACCAGTCACATCTCAAAATCACTCCATAGACGTCAGTTCGGTCTCTGTGGCGCAATTGGTTAGCGCGTTCGGCTGTTAACCGAAAGGTTGGTGGTTCGAGCCCACCCAGGGACGCACTTGTGTTTTGTCAACTTGAAGGACTGATATTTCTCCCTTTCACGTTTTACAGATGAACACTGTGAGCGCAAATACCTCCTACAATATGCTGATATCAACTTCAAGCTAGCTCATGATACAAAGAAGATATTTATTCATGTCAGCTCGTCATCTCTTAAACATCCTAATCTACAACACCAACTTTCACACGCACAATAGGAATAAAGTCTAGTGGTAACTCGTTTTACATTTCCCTCATCTGTCAGCTTCCAATGTGGTCTAGTGGTTAGGATTCCTGGCTTTCACCCAGGCGGCCCGGGTTCGATTCCCGGCATTGGAACAATTTCTTTTCCATCTGACAAGAAAATGAGCTCAACTTGAATAATTATACTTTTCTCATGTTCACAATCATAAGTAAAAAGCATGCATTTCTAGTCATCCATGTAAGTGCATGGATGACCTAACGTCCACATCTTCCAGTAAATGCATCAAGTCAGCCAGTGTGTTATTGTGCAACACAATCCACCGCCTGGCACTTCAGAGATGGAACTCACCATGAGACTTTCCCTTCTTCAACAGTACTTCACTTCCGTGACACCAGTCACATCTCAAAATCACTCCATAGACGTCAGTTCGGTCTCTGTGGCGCAATTGGTTAGCGCGTTCGGCTGTTAACCGAAAGGTTGGTGGTTCGAGCCCACCCAGGGACGCACTTGTGTTTTGTCAACTTGAAGGACTGATATTTCTCCCTTTCACGTTTTACAGATGAACACTGTGAGCGCAAATACCTGCTACAAAATGCTGATATCAACTTCAAGCTAGCTCATGATACAAAGAAGATATTTATTAATGTCAGCTCGTCATCTCTTAAACATCCTAATCTACAACACCAACTTTCACACGCACAATAGGAATAAAGTCTAGTGGTAACTCGTTTTACATTTCCCTCATCTGTCAGCTTCCAATGTGGTCTAGTGGTTAGGATTCCTGGCTTTCACCCAGGCGGCCCGGGTTCGATTCCCGGCATTGGAACAATTTCTTTTCCATCTGACAAGAAAATGAGCTCAACTTGAATAATTATACTTTTCTCATTTTCACAATCATAAGTAAAAAGCACGCATTTCTAGTCATCCATGTAAGTGCATGGATGACCTAACGTCCACATCTTCCAGTAAATGCATCAAGTCAGCCAGTGTGTTATTGTGCAACACAATCCACCGCCTGGCACTTCAGAGATGGAACTCACCATGAGACTTTCCCTTCTTCAACAGTACTTCACTTCCGTGACACCAGTCACATCTCAAAATCACTCCATAGACGTCAGTTCGGTCTCTGTGGCGCAATTGGTTAGCGCGTTCGGCTGTTAACCGAAAGGTTGGTGGTTCGAGCCCACCCAGGGACGCACTTGTGTTTTGTCAACTTGAAGGACTGATATTTCTCCCTTTCACGTTTTACAGATGAACACTGTGAGCGCAAATACCTGCTACAATATGCTGATATCAACTTCAAGCTAGCTCATGATACAAAGAAGATATTTATTAATGTCAGCTCGTCATCTCTTAAACATCCTAATCTACAACACCAACTTTCACACGCACAATAGGAATAAAGTCTAGTGGTAACTCGTTTTACATTTCCCTTATCTGTCAGCTTCCAATGTGGTCTAGTGGTTAGGATTCCTGGCTTTCACCCAGGCGGCCCGGGTTCGATTCCCGGCATTGGAACAATTTCTTTTCCATCTGACAAGAAAATGAGCTCAACTTGAATAATTATACTTTTCTCATTTTCACAATCATAAGTTAAAAGCACGCATTTCTAGTCATCCATGTAAGTGCATGGATGACCTAACGTCCACATCTTCCAGTAAATGCATCAAGTCAGCCAGTGTGTTATTGTGCAACACAATCCACCGCCTGGCACTTCAGAGATGGAACTCACCATGAGACTTTCCCTTCTTCAACAGTACTTCACTTCCGTGACACCAGTCACATCTCAAAATCACTCCATAGACGTCAGTTCGGTCTCTGTGGCGCAATTGGTTAGCGCGTTCGGCTGTTAACCGAAAGGTTGGTGGTTCGAGCCCACCCAGGGACGCACTTGTGTTTTGTCAACTTGAAGGACTGATATTTCTCCCTTTCACGTTTTACAGATGAACACTGTGAGCGCAAATACCTGCTACAAAATGCTGATATCAACTTCAAGCTAGCTCATGATACAAAGAAGATATTTATTCATGTCAGCTCGTCATCTCTTAAACATCCTAATCTACAACACCAACTTTCACACGCACAATAGGAATAAAGTCTAGTGGTAACTCGTTTTACATTTCCCTCATCTGTCAGCTTCCAATGTGGTCTAGTGGTTAGGATTCCTGGCTTTCACCCAGGCGGCCCGGGTTCGATTCCCGGCATTGGAACAATTTCTTTTCCATCTGACAAGAAAATGAGCTCAACTTGAATAATTATACTTTTCTCATTTTCACAATCATAAGTAAAAAGCACGCATTTCTAGTCATCCATGTAAGTGCATGGATGACCTAACGTCCACATCTTCCAGTAAATGCATCAAGTCAGCCAGTGTGTTATTGTGCAACACAATCCACCGCCTGGCACTTCAGAGATGGAACTCACCATGAGACTTTCCCTTCTTCAACAGTACTTCACTTCCGTGACACCAGTCACATCTCAAAATCACTCCATAGACGTCAGTTCGGTCTCTGTGGCGCAATTGGTTAGCGCGTTCGGCTGTTAACCGAAAGGTTGGTGGTTCGAGCCCACCCAGGGACGCACTTGTGTTTTGTCAACTTGAAGGACTGATATTTCTCCCTTTCACGTTTTACAGATGAACACTGTGAGCGCAAATACCTGCTACAATATGCTGATATCAACTTCAAGCTAGCTCATGATACAAAGAAGATATTTATTAATGTCAGCTCGTCATCTCTTAAACATCCTAATCTACAACACCAACTTTCACACGCACAATAGGAATAAAGTCTAGTGGTAACTCGTTTTACATTCCCCTCATCTGTCAGCTTCCAATGTGGTCTAGTGGTTAGGATTCCTGGCTTTCACCCAGGCGGCCCGGGTTCGATTCCCGGCATTGGAACAATTTCTTTTCCATCTGACAAGAAAATGAGCTCAACTTGAATAATTATACTTTTCTCATTTTCACAATCATAAGTAAAAAGCACGCATTTCTAGTCATCCATGTAAGTGCATGGATGACCTAACGTCCACATCTTCCAGTAAATGCATCAAGTCAGCCAGTGTGTTATTGTGCAACACAATCCACCGCCTGGCACTTCAGAGATGGAACTCACCATGAGACTTTCCCTTCTTCAACAGTACTTCACTTCCGTGACACCAGTCACATCTCAAAATCACTCCATAGACGTCAGTTCGGTCTCTGTGGCGCAATTGGTTAGCGCGTTCGGCTGTTAACCGAAAGGTTGGTGGTTCGAGCCCACCCAGGGACGCACTTGTGTTTTGTCAACTTGAAGGACTGATATTTCTCCCTTTCACGTTTTACAGATGAACACTGTGAGCGCAAATACCTCCTACAATATGCTGATATCAACTTCAAGCTAGCTCATGATACAAAGAAGATATTTATTCATGTCAGCTCGTCATCTCTTAAACATCCTAATCTACAACACCAACTTTCACACGCACAATAGGAATAAAGTCTAGTGGTAACTCGTTTTACATTTCCCTCATCTGTCAGCTTCCAATGTGGTCTAGTGGTTAGGATTCCTGGCTTTCACCCAGGCGGCCCGGGTTCGATTCCCGGCATTGGAACAATTTCTTTTCCATCTGACAAGAAAATGAGCTCAACTTGAATAATTATACTTTTCTCATTTTCACAATCATAAGTAAAAAGCATGCATTTCTAGTCATCCATGTAAGTGCATGGATGACCTAACGTCCACATCTTCCAGTAAATGCATCAAGTCAGCCAGTGTGTTATTGTGCAACACAATCCACCGCCTGGCACTTCAGAGATGGAACTCACCATGAGACTTTCCCTTCTTCAACAGTACTTCACTTCCGTGACACCAGTCACATCTCAAAATCACTCCATAGACGTCAGTTCGGTCTCTGTGGCGCAATTGGTTAGCGCGTTCGGCTGTTAACCGAAAGGTTGGTGGTTCGAGCCCACCCAGGGACGCACTTGTGTTTTGTCAACTTGAAGGACTGATATTTCTCCCTTTCACGTTTTACAGATGAACACTGTGAGCGCAAATACCTGCTACAATATGCTGATATCAACTTCAAGCTAGCTCATGATACAAAGAAGATATTTATTAATGTCAGCTCGTCATCTCTTAAACATCCTAATCTACAACACCAACTTTCACACGCACAATAGGAATAAAGTCTAGTGGTAACTCGTTTTACATTCCCCTCATCTGTCAGCTTCCAATGTGGTCTAGTGGTTAGGATTCCTGGCTTTCACCCAGGCGGCCCGGGTTCGATTCCCGGCATTGGAACAATTTCTTTTCCATCTGACAAGAAAATGAGCTCAACTTGAATAATTATACTTTTCTCATTTTCACAATCATAAGTAAAAAGCACGCATTTCTAGTCATCCATGTAAGTGCATGGATGACCTAACGTCCACATCTTCCAGTAAATGCATCAAGTCAGCCAGTGTGTTATTGTGCAACACAATCCACCGCCTGGCACTTCAGAGATGGAACTCACCATGAGACTTTCCCTTCTTCAACAGTACTTCACTTCCGTGACACCAGTCACATCTCAAAATCACTCCATAGACGTCAGTTCGGTCTCTGTGGCGCAATTGGTTAGCGCGTTCGGCTGTTAACCGAAAGGTTGGTGGTTCGAGCCCACCCAGGGACGCACTTGTGTTTTGTCAACTTGAAGGACTGATATTTCTCCCTTTCACGTTTTACAGATGAACACTGTGAGCGCAAATACCTGCTACAATATGCTGATATCAACTTCAAGCTAGCTCATGATACAAAGAAGATATTTATTAATGTCAGCTCGTCATCTCTTAAACATCCTAATCTACAACACCAACTTTCACACGCACAATAGGAATAAAGTCTAGTGGTAACTCGTTTTACATTCCCCTCATCTGTCAGCTTCCAATGTGGTCTAGTGGTTAGGATTCCTGGCTTTCACCCAGGCGGCCCGGGTTCGATTCCCGGCATTGGAACAATTTCTTTTCCATCTGACAAGAAAATGAGCTCAACTTGAATAATTATACTTTTCTCATTTTCACAATCATAAGTAAAAAGCACGCATTTCTAGTCATCCATGTAAGTGCATGGATGACCTAACGTCCACATCTTCCAGTAAATGCATCAAGTCAGCCAGTGTGTTATTGTGCAACACAATCCACCGCCTGGCACTTCAGAGATGGAACTCACCATGAGACTTTCCCTTCTTCAACAGTACTTCACTTCCGTGACACCAGTCACATCTCAAAATCACTCCATAGACGTCAGTTCGGTCTCTGTGGCGCAATTGGTTAGCGCGTTCGGCTGTTAACCGAAAGGTTGGTGGTTCGAGCCCACCCAGGGACGCACTTGTGTTTTGTCAACTTGAAGGACTGATATTTCTCCCTTTCACGTTTTACAGATGAACACTGTGAGCGCAAATACCTGCTACAATATGCTGATATCAACTTCAAGCTAGCTCATGATACAAAGAAGATATTTATTAATGTCAGCTCGTCATCTCTTAAACATCCTAATCTACAACACCAACTTTCACACGCACAATAGGAATAAAGTCTAGTGGTAACTCGTTTTACATTCCCCTCATCTGTCAGCTTCCAATGTGGTCTAGTGGTTAGGATTCCTGGCTTTCACCCAGGCGGCCCGGGTTCGATTCCCGGCATTGGAACAATTTCTTTTCCATCTGACAAGAAAATGAGCTCAACTTGAATAATTATACTTTTCTCATTTTCACAATCATAAGTAAAAAGCACGCATTTCTAGTCATCCATGTAAGTGCATGGATGACCTAACGTCCACATCTTCCAGTAAATGCATCAAGTCAGCCAGTGTGTTATTGTGCAACACAATCCACCGCCTGGCACTTCAGAGATGGAACTCACCATGAGACTTTCCCTTCTTCAACAGTACTTCACTTCCGTGACACCAGTCACATCTCAAAATCACTCCATAGACGTCAGTTCGGTCTCTGTGGCGCAATTGGTTAGCGCGTTCGGCTGTTAACCGAAAGGTTGGTGGTTCGAGCCCACCCAGGGACGCACTTGTGTTTTGTCAACTTGAAGGACTGATATTTCTCCCTTTCACGTTTTACAGATGAACACTGTGAGCGCAAATACCTCCTACAATATGCTGATATCAACTTCAAGCTAGCTCATGATACAAAGAAGATATTTATTCATGTCAGCTCGTCATCTCTTAAACATCCTAATCTACAACACCAACTTTCACACGCACAATAGGAATAAAGTCTAGTGGTAACTCGTTTTACATTTCCCTCATCTGTCAGCTTCCAATGTGGTCTAGTGGTTAGGATTCCTGGCTTTCACCCAGGCGGCCCGGGTTCGATTCCCGGCATTGGAACAATTTCTTTTCCATCTGACAAGAAAATGAGCTCAACTTGAATAATTATACTTTTCTCATTTTCACAATCATAAGTAAAAAGCATGCATTTCTAGTCATCCATGTAAGTGCATGGATGACCTAACGTCCACATCTTCCAGTAAATGCATCAAGTCAGCCAGTGTGTTATTGTGCAACACAATCCACCGCCTGGCACTTCAGAGATGGAACTCACCATGAGACTTTCCCTTCTTCAACAGTACTTCACTTCCGTGACACCAGTCACATCTCAAAATCACTCCATAGACGTCAGTTCGGTCTCTGTGGCGCAATTGGTTAGCGCGTTCGGCTGTTAACCGAAAGGTTGGTGGTTCGAGCCCACCCAGGGACGCACTTGTGTTTTGTCAACTTGAAGGACTGATATTTCTCCCTTTCACGTTTTACAGATGAACACTGTGAGCGCAAATACCTGCTACAATATGCTGATATCAACTTCAAGCTAGCTCATGATACAAAGAAGATATTTATTAATGTCAGCTCGTCATCTCTTAAACATCCTAATCTACAACACCAACTTTCACACGCACAATAGGAATAAAGTCTAGTGGTAACTCGTTTTACATTTCCCTCATCTGTCAGCTTCCAATGTGGTCTAGTGGTTAGGATTCCTGGCTTTCACCCAGGCGGCCCGGGTTCGATTCCCGGCATTGGAACAATTTCTTTTCCATCTGACAAGAAAATGAGCTCAACTTGAATAATTATACTTTTCTCATTTTCACAATCATAAGTAAAAAGCATGCATTTCTAGTCATCCATGTAAGTGCATGGATGACCTAACGTCCACATCTTCCAGTAAATGCATCAAGTCAGCCAGTGTGTTATTGTGCAACACAATCCACCGCCTGGCACTTCAGAGATGGAACGCACCATGAGACTTTCCCTTCTTCAACAGTACTTCACTTCCGTGACACCAGTCACATCTCAAAATCACTCCATAGACGTCAGTTCGGTCTCTGTGGCGCAATTGGTTAGCGCGTTCGGCTGTTAACCGAAAGGTTGGTGGTTCGAGCCCACCCAGGGACGCACTTGTGTTTTGTCAACTTGAAGGACTGATATTTCTCCCTTTCACGTTTTACAGATGAACACTGTGAGCACAAATACCTGCTACAATATGCTGATATCAACTTCAAGCTAGCTCATAATACAAAGAAGATATTTATTAATGTCAGCTCGTCATCTCTTAAACATCCTAATCTACAACACCAACTTTCACACGCACAATAGGAATAAAGTCTAGTGGTAACTCGTTTTACATTTCCCTCATCTGTCAGCTTCCAATGTGGTTTAGTGGTTAGGATTCCTGGCTTTCACCCAGGCGGCCCGGGTTCGATTCCCGGCATTGGAACAATTTCTTTTCCATCTGACAAGAAAATGAGCTCAACTTGAATAATTATACTTTTCTCATTTTCACAATCATAAGTAAAAAGCATGCATTTCTAGTCATCCATGTAAGTGCATGGATGACCTAACGTCCACATCTTCCAGTAAATGCATCAAGTCAGCCAGTGTGTTATTGTGCAACACAATCCACCGCCTGGCACTTCAGAGATGGAACGCACCATGAGACTTTCCCTTCTTCAACAGTACTTCACTTCCGTGACACCAGTCACATCTCAAAATCACTCCATAGACGTCAGTTCGGTCCCTGTGGCGCAATTGGTTAGCGCGTTCGGCTGTTAACCGAAAGGTTGGTGGTTCGAGCCCACCCAGGGACGCACTTGTGTTTTGTCAACTTGAAGGACTGATATTTCTCCCTTTCACGTTTTACAGATGAACACTGTGAGCGCAAATACCTGCTACAATATGCTGATATCAACTTCAAGCTAGCTCATGATACAAAGAAGATATTTATTAATGTCAGCTCGTCATCTCTTAAACATCCTAATCTACAACACCAACTTTCACACGCACAATAGGAATAAAGTCTAGTGGTAACTCGTTTTACATTTCCCTCATCTGTCAGCTTCCAATGTGGTCTAGTGGTTAGGATTCCTGGCTTTCACCCAGGCGGCCCGGGTTCGATTCCCGGCATTGGAACAATTTCTTTTCCATCTGACAAGAAAATGAGCTCAACTTGAATAATTATACTTTTCTCATTTTCACAATCATAAGTAAAAAGCATGCATTTCTAGTCATCCATGTAAGTGCATGGATGACCTAACGTCCACATCTTCCAGTAAATGCATCAAGTCAGCCAGTGTGTTATTGTGCAACACAATCCACCGCCTGGCACTTCAGAGATGGAACGCACCATGAGACTTTCCCTTCTTCAACAGTACTTCACTTCCGTGACACCAGTCACATCTCAAAATCACTCCATAGACGTCAGTTCGGTCTCTGTGGCGCAATTGGTTAGCGCGTTCGGCTGTTAACCGAAAGGTTGGTGGTTCGAGCCCACCCAGGGACGCACTTGTGTTTTGTCAACTTGAAGGACTGATATTTCTCCCTTTCACGTTTTACAGATGAACACTGTGAGCGCAAATACCTGCTACAATATGCTGATATCAACTTCAAGCTAGCTCATGATACAAAGAAGATATTTATTAATGTCAGCTCGTCATCTCTTAAACATCCTAATCTACAACACCAACTTTTACACGCACAATAGGAATAAAGTCTAGTGGTAACTCGTTTTACATTTCCCTCATCTGTCAGCTTCCAATGTGGTCTAGTGGTTAGGATTCCTGGCTTTCACCCAGGCGGATTGGTTGCCTCCCTTGTTGAGTCACAACGTGGAAGGATATTGCAAGTGCTCTGCTATTTATTGTAAGTACTTCTATCTTTGTGGAAATATTTGACTGTTGTTATGAAGGTGTGTTCATATATGTTTCAAGATTACATCTGAACGAGTAATTGGAGAAAATAGAAACTATGAGCCACCAGGCTGGGGGGCAAAGGCCACCCCCTAGTCAGGTCATCAACAACAATGGCCGCCATCGTGTTTATCAAAAAGAAAACATTGTTCGGGTTCATTATGACAACCAGATTCGCCCTAAAGCATTTGAGCTTTGCAAGGTGTTGGAACAAGAACTTGGAGACAATACTGTGTACTGCTGTACACCTAGAAATAACAATTATTTTGAAATTACTCTAGCGGAAAATGCGCTAGTAAAATCACTTGGAGAGTCTGTTGTAGTTGATAATCAAATATACAAACTTTCGCCTCTCGTGAACAACAGAGTTGTAGTTTCATTTATGAACTTGCCCAGCTATACCACAGATGAGGAAATTAGAAACGTCCTACATGCGTTTGGAATAATTGAAGTGGATACCATCCACAGGAGGAAAATCCATGGCACTAATTGGGAAGATGGTACAAGATATACACAAGTAAAATTTCCAACAGGGATCCGCAGTCTTCCCTATAGCGTCAAATTCAGGACACATGAAGGTTTTGATTTTTTCAGAGTTATCCACAATGAGCAAATCAAAGTATGCTACCACTGCCTTTCAGACCAACACGAAAAAAAGATGTGTCCAAACATTGTATGCAGGAACTGCGGGAACCAAGGACATCTTCAAAATAACTGTCGTGTTCCAAAATGTCATAGATGTAAACTGAAACCGGTAGAGTGTGATTGCTATGGGTATGATGATGTTTCTGATGACATTGATAACGATAATCATGATGATCATGATAAGGATGAGGAAAATGACGTTGATATTGGCATCATGGACACAGAGACGGATGCAACTCTAGCAAGGTGGCCTATTCGTGATGAATTATCAATTGAAGATGACAAAGATCAAGAAAGGGTGGATGGAATTGTAGATGTCCCAGAGGAAGACAAAGAGGAAAGGTCACAAGATAAATATGTAACCAATTTTGTGACTGACTCAAACAATGAAACACAAAATATTGTCAATGAACTACTATTTGAAATCGTTGACAGAAGTTTACATGTTGGCAAATGTAGTTCTGATGCCAAAAAACATGTATCTCCTTCTAGTGCTCACTTAGTGAATGATGTAACAGACACACTGTTAGATATTGTACAGAAAGTTAATCTTAAACATCATGACAATAGTGAGGTTGTAGATGTTCATGATGGCATGGCAGTCTCGAATGAGATCAATCACAATGTTCTTTCACAGCCATACCGTGGGGATGGTGCCCCAGGAAGCGTGAAAGGGAAATGGAAAATATCCAAGCCCGATGAAGAGGTAATTAGGGCACATGTTGGGGGAAGAGCCCCTAGAAAAAAGAATGTTGTTAAATCTCGAAAAGGGAAAAAATATAGATGAAACACATGTTGAAGTATAATATGCATCTCTCATTGCTCATCATGTTCAGTATATGGTCATGGAATGTCAATGGTTTGAGAGATGTTGGTAAATTTGAAAAAGTGATGTCACTTATAAATAGTTCACATGTTGATATAGCATTCTTACAGGAAACGTTTTGGGACCGAACATTTGTTGAAAACTATCAACATATGTGGGCCGGGAAAATTTTATTTAGTAACTCAACCAACATAAATCGCAGGGGTGTAGCTATATTAGTATCCAAAAATTTTCAACATGAAGTTAGAATGATAGCACACGATTCTGAAGGCAGACTATTAAAAGCAGAAATTGATGTGGATGATAAAAAATATTATTTACTCAATGTTTATGCTCCTAATGGTTTAGAAGAAAAGTTAACATTTTACAAAGAGCTAGAAGGATGGTTAGAACCAAGTAATATGTTTGTAGGGGGAGATTTTAATGATATAATAGATCCTGTTTTGGATAAAGGCATCAACAATAAAACATTCAATCTAAGAAGTAGTGACACTCTTATTTCCATAATTCAAAAATATTGTATGGTTGATGTATGGAGACACAAAAATTATGATAAAAAGGAGTTCTCCCGAACCCAAACAGTAAATGGTGTTTTAAAACAATCCAGAATTGACTTTTTTCTCTTATCCAGACATCTTTTACATAGTGTTATACATTGTTATATCAAATACTGTAAAATGAGCGATCACAACATTGTTTCACTGAAGGTTGATCTCAGTAACATAGAAAAGGGTCCAGGAGTTTGGATTTTTAATAATCAGCTGTTAGAAGATGGTATCTTTTATAATAAAATTCGTCATATTATTGAGGAAGCAAAAGTATGTCCACTTTTTACATCAGAGCCACTTATGTGGTGGGACAACTTGAAATATCAATTTAAAAAGTTTTCAAAATCTTATTCAAGCAAAAAAAGTAGACTGGCAAAAAATGATTATTACAACATTCAAAATAAACTTAGAATTGAATATCAAAAATTAGCTTCAATACCGGGGTATCAATCTACACAACTATGTGATTTAGAAAATAAATTAGAAGAATATGACAACAACACCTGTAGGGGTGCTATCTTGAGATCAAAAGCACAGTTTACTCTTGAATCAGACAGATGCACTTCTTATTTCTTGAATTTGGAAAAGTCAAAACAGCAAGCTAATTCAATCAAAGAACTTATAACTGAAGATGGAACAACGATACGGAATACAGAGGACATTATAGACACAGCACAATCATTTTATGCCAAGTTATATACAGATGAGGGATTTGATCAAGTAAAAGAACAAGTAGTTGTAAACATGATTCAGAAATCGATTAATAATGAACAAAAAGTTAAATGCGATCTTCCAATTTCTGAAAAACAGTTGACAGAGGCACTGAAAGGAATGAAACATAACAAGACACCAGGTCCAGATGGTTTAACTGTTGAATTCTTCCTCAAGTTTTGGGAGATTTTATGTCCTCTTTTCCATCATGTTACACAGAGTATCTTTGAAGAGAAGGAATTATCTCGTTCTATGAAAACCAGTATTATCAGCTTATTCTATAAAAATAAAGGTGATAAAAGAGATTTAAAATGTTATAGACCTATTTCACTGATCAATGTTGACTGTAAATTAATATCACGCACATTGTCTCTTAGACTCAAGTCTGTAATGTCAGATATTATCTCCCCTGAACAATCCTGCTGTGTACCAGGGAGAGACATTGCACACAATTTACATTCGGTCAGGGATGTAGTTGATATAGTGGATAGTGAAAATAAAGATGCATTTTTAATTAAAGTAGATCAAGAGAAAGCTTTCGATAGAGTTTCACATAATTACTTATTGGATATTTTACAAAAATTCAATTTTGGGAATAATTTTATATCCTGGATTAGAATTTTGTATACAGACATTAAAAGTTCTGTCAAGTGTAATGGGCATTTAAGTCCATATTTCAAACTATCCCGTGGAGTAAGGCAAGGGGACCCGATGAGTTCCATGCTGTTTGTGCTTATTTCTGAACCATTAAATTTGTTAATAAAAGAGAACCCACATATTCAAGGCATAAACATTGGCAATGTTTCATCTTTAATATATCAACATGCCGATGACACTACTATTACAGTGTGCAACTCACAGTCAGTGGAAAATACTTTTGAAACAATTAAATATTATTGCGAAGCAACTCAAGCCAAGATCAATTTACAAAAGTCAGAGGTGTTACTTCTTGGTAAAGCCAAGTTCAATAAATGTAACATTAGTCTTCCCGTGAAAGTTAAAAAAGATTGTGTTGAACTTCTGGGAATATATCTTGGCTCTGACTTGGCCACTTGTGAGACACTAAATTGGACGAAAAAGATAAATAAAATTCAAACTCTACTTAATTCGTGGATTCAACGTCAACTCACACTGCAGGGCAGAGCCACGGTTTTAAACATCCTCATTGCCTCTAGATTATGGTACTCTTTTACAGTGTTACCAGTGCCACACTGGGTAGAAGTAGCTTTTTCCAAAATGTTTTCAAAATTCTTATGGGTAAATAAAAAGCCAAAAATAGCAGCTGTGACATGCATGGGCAAATGTACCGAAGGTGGTTTAAATATACCCAATTTGTGCCTTAAAAAGTATGCTTTAAGATTGAAACTGTTAAAAGCTTTCTTAGATTATAAATTAGAATCATTATGGAAAGCAACTATGTCTTTCTTCTTTTCAAAATATTTAAATATGGGATTACAATCAAACATACTATGTTTAAAGTTTGACAAAAAAGATATGTTGCATGTAAATCCTTTTTATGCTGAGTTGTTGCTTGCCTGGGAGGACATCTGTGGTGGTAAGAGAAGCAAACCTACCACTTTACCGGATATAATGTGTCAGCCTTTATTCAACAACCCTCTAATTTTGTATATGAATAAAACTTTGTTGTTTAAATCATTCATTGACGGTGGGATCACTTGCATAAAAGATATTTGCTATGAAGTTATACCACAATTTTTGTCACCTGATAGTATTGTTGAAATTGTACAAGGAACAATACCTGATGTTGATGTGGCCACAATCAAGAATGGTTATGCTGTTATTTTATATGCGCTTCCAACAGATTGGAAACAGATCATATTGTCGGATGCTGTCATAAATCTTCCTTGTAAAGAAATACTGTGTCCTATAGCGAACGAAGATGTATCCGTGCAGCTGTTTACGGTGAAATATTGTTATGAAATTTTCAGAACAAAATATTTTAAAAAACCAGTTGCAATGAATTGGTGGAATAATATATCTCTTGACATCAACTGGAAAGATGTTTGGGTTAATGTGTATCAAAATGACAAATCAGCCGAATGTATACAACTAGATTTTAAGATTGCCCATAACATTATTTACACATATGACAGACTCAGCCAATTTGGTTTGACAGACACAGATATTTGTCCAGTTTGTCAAAATGAAAAAGAAGATGTGCTGCACTTGTTCATCTTCTGTAAAGAGTTATCGTTCTTACAATCACTATTTGTTGATATCCTCACTGATGTGTGTCAAGATACTGGGTTCACTCTTGGACAATTCTCGCTGTGGTTATTGTTTGGGTTTCTTCCTGAGAGAAGTGTGTCGGCAAAACCATTGTTAGATATATTGTTATCAATTTATCGGTTGGCAGTATTTAAGAGAAGAGTTGTTATAAGCCTAGGTACAGTCTCTTTTCACATAAACACATTTTTCAAATCCTTGGTAAAGAGACATCTCACATTTCTTTTGTATCATTACACAAAAAAGAAAAGATTGCATGTCTTTATTCAAAAATACATAATGTCTAATGACCTCATCGAGTTAGATGGGAATGACATTCTTCTGAAACATCCTCTTGATTAACTCAATTATAAGTTACTTATACTATTTCATTTCACATGAACGCTTTTTTACAAATCTTTCATAAAGTGTCATTGTGGTTTAATGCTGGTTGACTATTGAAAAATGAATCAATTACAAAGTTATTTACTCAACACTGCATTAAAACATGAGGTTTTTTTTTTCAAATTTTGTTTAAAAATAAAAAATAAAAATAAAAATGTAGGACTCATTCTACCTAAAAATGAGAATGGTCTGATCCACATACACCTATTTCTGTCTTTAAAGATGTGTGTACATAATCAAATGTAAAAATCTATTTCTCATATTTCTGTCTTTAGAATTCAAATGTTAACCACTGCCACCCAACTTCTGTGATACCCTTTTTATCTTTGTGGTGGCAGTGTCAGCACTGTCTGCGTTTGTATTATATTCCTGTGAATAAATTTTATCAAGAAAAAAAAAAAAGGATTCCTGGCTTTCACCCAGGCGGCCCGGGTTCGATTCCCGGCATTGGAACAATTTCTTTTCCATCTGACAAGAAAATGAGCTCAACTTGAATAATTATACTTTTCTCATTTTCACAATCATAAGTAAAAAGCATGCATTTCTAGTCATCCATGTAAGTGCATGGATGACCTAACGTCCACATCTTCCAGTAAATGCATCAAGTCAGCCAGTGTGTTATTGTGCAACACAATCCACCGCCTGGCACTTCAGAGATGGAACGCACCATGAGACTTTCCCTTCTTCAACAGTACTTCACTTCCGTGACACCAGTCACATCTCAAAATCACTCCATAGACGTCAGTTCGGTCTCTGTGGCGCAATTGGTTAGCGCGTTCGGCTGTTAACGCACTTGTGTTTTGTCAACTTGAAGGACTGATATTTCTCCCTTTCACGTTTTACAGATGAACACTGTGAGCGCAAATACCTGCTACAATATGCTGATATCAACTTCAAGCTAGCTCATGATACAAAGAAGATATTTATTAATGTCAGCTCGTCATCTCTTAAACATCCTAATCTACAACACCAACTTTCACACGCACAATAGGAATAAAGTCTAGTGGTAACTCGTTTTACATTTCCCTCATCTGTCAGCTTCCAATGTGGTCTAGTGGTTAGGATTCCTGGCTTTCACCCAGGCGGCCCGGGTTCGATTCCCGGCATTGGAACAATTTCTTTTCCATCTGACAAGAAAATGAGCTCAACTTGAATAATTATACTTTTCTCATTTTCACAATCATAAGTAAAAAGCATGCATTTCTAGTCATCCATGTAAGTGCATGGATGACCTAACGTCCACATCTTCCAGTAAATGCATCAAGTCAGCCAGTGTGTTATTGTGCAACACAATCCACCGCCTGGCACTTCAGAGATGGAACGCACCATGAGACTTTCCCTTCTTCAACAGTACTTCACTTCCGTGACACCAGTCACATCTCAAAATCACTCCATAGACGTCAGTTCGGTCTCTGTGGCGCAATTGGTTAGCGCGTTCGGCTGTTAACCGAAAGGTTGGTGGTTCGAGCCCACCCAGGGACGCACTTGTGTTTTGTCAACTTGAAGGACTGATATTTCTCCCTTTCACGTTTTACAGATGAACACTGTGAGCGCAAATACCTGCTACAAAATGCTGATATCAACTTCAAGCTAGCTCATGATACAAAGAAGATATTTATTAATGTCAGCTCGTCATCTCTTAAACATCCTAATCTACAACACCAACTTTCACACGCACAATAGGAATAAAGTCTAGTACGTGGTAACTCGTTTTACATTTCCCTCATCTGTCAGCTTCCAATGTGGTCTAGTGGTTAGGATTCCTGGCTTTCACCCAGGCGGCCCGGGTTCGATTCCCGGCATTGGAACAATTTCTTTTCCATCTGACAAGAAAATGAGCTCAACTTGAATAATTATACTTTTCTCATTTTCACAATCATAAGTAAAAAGCATGCATTTCTAGTCATCCATGTAAGTGCATGGATGACCTAACGTCCACATCTTCCAGTAAATGCATCAAGTCAGCCAGTGTGTTATTGTGCAACACAATCCACCGCCTGGCACTTCAGAGATGGAACGCACCATGAGACTTTCCCTTCTTCAACAGTACTTCACTTCCGTGACACCAGTCACATCTCAAAATCACTCCATAGACGTCAGTTCGGTCTCTGTGGCGCAATTGGTTAGCGCGTTCGGCTGTTAACCGAAAGGTTGGTGGTTCGAGCCCACCCAGGGACGCCCTTGTGTTTTGTCAACTTGAAGGACTGATATTTCTCCCTTTCACGTTTTACAGATGAACACTGTGAGCGCAAATACCTGCTACAAAATGCTGATATCAACTTCAAGCTAGCTCATGATACAAAGAAGATATTTATTAATGTCAGCTCGTCATCTCTTAAACATCCTAATCTACAACACCAACTTTCACACGCACAATAGGAATAAAGTCTAGTGGTAACTCGTTTTACATTTCCCTCATCTGTCAGCTTCCAATGTGGTCTAGTGGTTAGGATTCCTGGCTTTCACCCAGGCGGCCCGGGTTCGATTCCCGGCATTGGAACAATTTCTTTTCCATCTGACAAGAAAATGAGCTCAACTTGAATAATTATACTTTTCTCATTTTCACAATCATAAGTAAAAAGCACGCATTTCTAGTCATCCATGTAAGTGCATGGATGACCTAACGTCCACATCTTCCAGTAAATGCATCAAGTCAGCCAGTGTGTTATTGTGCAACACAATCCATCGCCTGGCACTTCAGAGATGGAACGCACCATGAGACTTTCCCTTCTTCAACAGTACTTCACTTCCGTGACACCAGTCACATCTCAAAATCACTCCATAGACGTCAGTTCGGTCTCTGTGGCGCAATTGGTTAGCGCGTTCGGCTGTTAACCGAAAGGTTGGTGGTTCGAGCCCACCCAGGGACGCACTTGTGTTTTGTCAACTTGAAGGACTGATATTTCTCCCTTTCACGTTTTACAGATGAACACTGTGAGCGCAAATACCTGCTACAATATGCTGATATCAACTTCAAGCTAGCTCATAATACAAAGAAGATATTTATTAATGTCAGCTCGTCATCTCTTAAACATCCTAATCTACAACACCAACTTTCACACGCACAATAGGAATAAAGTCTAGTGGTAACTCGTTTTACATTTCCCTCATCTGTCAGCTTCCAATGTGGTTTAGTGGTTAGGATTCCTGGCTTTCACCCAGGCGGCCCGGGTTCGATTCCCGGCATTGGAACAATTTCTTTTCCATCTGACAAGAAAATGAGCTCAACTTGAATAATTATACTTTTCTCATTTTCACAATCATAAGTAAAAAGCATGCATTTCTAGTCATCCATGTAAGTGCATGGATGACCTAACGTCCACATCTTCCAGTAAATGCATCAAGTCAGCCAGTGTGTTATTGTGCAACACAATCCACCGCCTGGCACTTCAGAGATGGAACGCACCATGAGACTTTCCCTTCTTCAACAGTACTTCACTTCCGTGACACCAGTCACATCTCAAAATCACTCCATAGACGTCAGTTCGGTCTCTGTGGCGCAATTGGTTAGCGCGTTCGGCTGTTAACCGAAAGGTTGGTGGTTCGAGCCCACCCAGGGACGCACTTGTGTTTTGTCAACTTGAAGGACTGATATTTCTCCCTTTCACGTTTTACAGATGAACACTGTGAGCGCAAATACCTGCTACAATATGCTGATATCAACTTCAAGCTAGCTCATGATACAAAGAAGATATTTATTAATGTCAGCTCGTCATCTCTTAAACATCCTAATCTACAACACCAACTTTCACACGCACAATAGGAATAAAGTCTAGTGGTAACTCGTTTTACATTTCCCTCATCTGTCAGCTTCCAATGTGGTCTAGTGGTTAGGATTCCTGGCTTTCACCCAGGCGGCCCGGGTTCGATTCCCGGCATTGGAACAATTTCTTTTCCATCTGACAAGAAAATGAGCTCAACTTGAATAATTATACTTTTCTCATTTTCACAATCATAAGTAAAAAGCATGCATTTCTAGTCATCCATGTAAGTGCATGGATGACCTAACGTCCACATCTTCCAGTAAATGCATCAAGTCAGCCAGTGTGTTATTGTGCAACACAATCCACCGCCTGGCACTTCAGAGATGGAACGCACCATGAGACTTTCCCTTCTTCAACAGTACTTCACTTCCGTGACACCAGTCACATCTCAAAATCACTCCATAGACGTCAGTTCGGTCTCTGTGGCGCAATTGGTTAGCGCGTTCGGCTGTTAACCGAAAGGTTGGTGGTTCGAGCCCACCCAGGGACGCCCTTGTGTTTTGTCAACTTGAAGGACTGATATTTCTCCCTTTCACGTTTTACAGATGAACACTGTGAGCGCAAATACCTGCTACAAAATGCTGATATCAACTTCAAGCTAGCTCATGATACAAAGAAGATATTTATTAATGTCAGCTCGTCATCTCTTAAACATCCTAATCTACAACACCAACTTTCACACGCACAATAGGAATAAAGTCTAGTGGTAACTCGTTTTACATTTCCCTCATCTGTCAGCTTCCAATGTGGTCTAGTGGTTAGGATTCCTGGCTTTCACCCAGGCGGCCCGGGTTCGATTCCCGGCATTGGAACAATTTCTTTTCCATCTGACAAGAAAATGAGCTCAACTTGAATAATTATACTTTTCTCATTTTCACAATCATAAGTAAAAAGCATGCATTTCTAGTCATCCATGTAAGTGCATGGATGACCTAACGTCCACATCTTCCAGTAAATGCATCAAGTCAGCCAGTGTGTTATTGTGCAACACAATCCATCGCCTGGCACTTCAGAGATGGAACGCACCATGAGACTTTCCCTTCTTCAACAGTACTTCACTTCCGTGACACCAGTCACATCTCAAAATCACTCCATAGACGTCAGTTCGGTCTCTGTGGCGCAATTGGTTAGCGCGTTCGGCTGTTAACCGAAAGGTTGGTGGTTCGAGCCCACCCAGGGACGCACTTGTGTTTTGTCAACTTGAAGGACTGATATTTCTCCCTTTCACGTTTTACAGATGAACACTGTGAGCGCAAATACCTGCTACAATATGCTGATATCAACTTCAAGCTAGCTCATAATACAAAGAAGATATTTATTAATGTCAGCTCGTCATCTCTTAAACATCCTAATCTACAACACCAACTTTCACACGCACAATAGGAATAAAGTCTAGTGGTAACTCGTTTTACATTTCCCTCATCTGTCAGCTTCCAATGTGGTTTAGTGGTTAGGATTCCTGGCTTTCACCCAGGCGGCCCGGGTTCGATTCCCGGCATTGGAACAATTTCTTTTCCATCTGACAAGAAAATGAGCTCAACTTGAATAATTATACTTTTCTCATTTTCACAATCATAAGTAAAAAGCATGCATTTCTAGTCATCCATGTAAGTGCATGGATGACCTAACGTCCACATCTTCCAGTAAATGCATCAAGTCAGCCAGTGTGTTATTGTGCAACACAATCCACCGCCTGGCACTTCAGAGATGGAACGCACCATGAGACTTTCCCTTCTTCAACAGTACTTCACTTCCGTGACACCAGTCACATCTCAAAATCACTCCATAGACGTCAGTTCGGTCTCTGTGGCGCAATTGGTTAGCGCGTTCGGCTGTTAACCGAAAGGTTGGTGGTTCGAGCCCACCCAGGGACGCACTTGTGTTTTGTCAACTTGAAGGACTGATATTTCTCCCTTTCACGTTTTACAGATGAACACTGTGAGCGCAAATACCTGCTACAATATGCTGATATCAACTTCAAGCTAGCTCATGATACAAAGAAGATATTTATTAATGTCAGCTCGTCATCTCTTAAACATCCTAATCTACAACACCAACTTTTACACGCACAATAGGAATAAAGTCTAGTGGTAACTCGTTTTACATTTCCCTCATCTGTCAGCTTCCAATGTGGTCTAGTGGTTAGGATTCCTGGCTTTCACCCAGGCGGCCCGGGTTCGATTCCCGGCATTGGAACAATTTCTTTTCCATCTGACAAGAAAATGAGCTCAACTTGAATAATTATACTTTTCTCATTTTCACAATCATAAGTAAAAAGCATGCATTTCTAGTCATCCATGTAAGTGCATGGATGACCTAACGTCCACATCTTCCAGTAAATGCATCAAGTCAGCCAGTGTGTTATTGTGCAACACAATCCACCGCCTGGCACTTCAGAGATGGAACGCACCATGAGACTTTCCCTTCTTCAACAGTACTTCACTTCCGTGACACCAGTCACATCTCAAAATCACTCCATAGACGTCAGTTCGGTCTCTGTGGCGCAATTGGTTAGCGCGTTCGGCTGTTAATGCACTTGTGTTTTGTCAACTTGAAGGACTGATATTTCTCCCTTTCACGTTTTACAGATGAACACTGTGAGCGCAAATACCTGCTACAATATGCTGATATCAACTTCAAGCTAGCTCATGATACAAAGAAGATATTTATTAATGTCAGCTCGTCATCTCTTAAACATCCTAATCTACAACACCAACTTTCACACGCACAATAGGAATAAAGTCTAGTGGTAACTCGTTTTACATTTCCCTCATCTGTCAGCTTCCAATGTGGTCTAGTGGTTAGGATTCCTGGCTTTCACCCAGGCGGCCCGGGTTCGATTCCCGGCATTGGAACAATTTCTTTTCCATCTGACAAGAAAATGAGCTCAACTTGAATAATTATACTTTTCTCATTTTCACAATCATAAGTAAAAAGCATGCATTTCTAGTCATCCATGTAAGTGCATGGATGACCTAACGTCCACATCTTCCAGTAAATGCATCAAGTCAGCCAGTGTGTTATTGTGCAACACAATCCACCGCCTGGCACTTCAGAGATGGAACGCACCATGAGACTTTCCCTTCTTCAACAGTACTTCACTTCCGTGACACCAGTCACATCTCAAAATCACTCCATAGACGTCAGTTCGGTCTCTGTGGCGCAATTGGTTAGCGCGTTCGGCTGTTAACCGAAAGGTTGGTGGTTCGAGCCCACCCAGGGACGCACTTGTGTTTTGTCAACTTGAAGGACTGATATTTCTCCCTTTCACGTTTTACAGATGAACACTGTGAGCGCAAATACCTGCTACAAAATGCTGATATCAACTTCAAGCTAGCTCATGATACAAAGAAGATATTTATTAATGTCAGCTCGTCATCTCTTAAACATCCTAATCTACAACACCAACTTTCACACGCACAATAGGAATAAAGTCTAGTACGTGGTAACTCGTTTTACATTTCCCTCATCTGTCAGCTTCCAATGTGGTCTAGTGGTTAGGATTCCTGGCTTTCACCCAGGCGGCCCGGGTTCGATTCCCGGCATTGGAACAATTTCTTTTCCATCTGACAAGAAAATGAGCTCAACTTGAATAATTATACTTTTCTCATTTTCACAATCATAAGTAAAAAGCATGCATTTCTAGTCATCCATGTAAGTGCATGGATGACCTAACGTCCACATCTTCCAGTAAATGCATCAAGTCAGCCAGTGTGTTATTGTGCAACACAATCCACCGCCTGGCACTTCAGAGATGGAACGCACCATGAGACTTTCCCTTCTTCAACAGTACTTCACTTCCGTGACACCAGTCACATCTCAAAATCACTCCATAGACGTCAGTTCGGTCTCTGTGGCGCAATTGGTTAGCGCGTTCGGCTGTTAACCGAAAGGTTGGTGGTTCGAGCCCACCCAGGGACGCCCTTGTGTTTTGTCAACTTGAAGGACTGATATTTCTCCCTTTCACGTTTTACAGATGAACACTGTGAGCGCAAATACCTGCTACAAAATGCTGATATCAACTTCAAGCTAGCTCATGATACAAAGAAGATATTTATTAATGTCAGCTCGTCATCTCTTAAACATCCTAATCTACAACACCAACTTTCACACGCACAATAGGAATAAAGTCTAGTGGTAACTCGTTTTACATTTCCCTCATCTGTCAGCTTCCAATGTGGTCTAGTGGTTAGGATTCCTGGCTTTCACCCAGGCGGCCCGGGTTCGATTCCCGGCATTGGAACAATTTCTTTTCCATCTGACAAGAAAATGAGCTCAACTTGAATAATTATACTTTTCTCATTTTCACAATCATAAGTAAAAAGCACGCATTTCTAGTCATCCATGTAAGTGCATGGATGACCTAACGTCCACATCTTCCAGTAAATGCATCAAGTCAGCCAGTGTGTTATTGTGCAACACAATCCATCGCCTGGCACTTCAGAGATGGAACGCACCATGAGACTTTCCCTTCTTCAACAGTACTTCACTTCCGTGACACCAGTCACATCTCAAAATCACTCCATAGACGTCAGTTCGGTCTCTGTGGCGCAATTGGTTAGCGCGTTCGGCTGTTAACCGAAAGGTTGGTGGTTCGAGCCCACCCAGGGACGCACTTGTGTTTTGTCAACTTGAAGGACTGATATTTCTCCCTTTCACGTTTTACAGATGAACACTGTGAGCGCAAATACCTGCTACAATATGCTGATATCAACTTCAAGCTAGCTCATGATACAAAGAAGATATTTATTAATGTCAGCTCGTCATCTCTTAAACATCCTAATCTACAACACCAACTTTCAAAGGCACAATAGGAATAAAGTCTAGTGGTAACTCGTTTTACATTTCCCTCATCTGTCAGCTTCCAATGTGGTCTAGTGGTTAGGATTCCTGGCTTTCACCCAGGCGGCCCGGGTTCGATTCCCGGCATTGGAACAATTTCTTTTCCATCTGACAAGAAAATGAGCTCAACTTGAATAATTATACTTTTCTCATTTTCACAATCATAAGTAAAAAGCATGCATTTCTAGTCATCCATGTAAGTGCATGGATGACCTAACGTCCACATCTTCCAGTAAATGCATCAAGTCAGCCAGTGTGTTATTGTGCAACACAATCCACCGCCTGGCACTTCAGAGATGGAACGCACCATGAGACTTTCCCTTCTTCAACAGTACTTCACTTCCGTGACACCAGTCACATCTCAAAATCACTCCATAGACGTCAGTTCGGTCTCTGTGGCGCAATTGGTTAGCGCGTTCGGCTGTTAACCGAAAGGTTGGTGGTTCGAGCCCACCCAGGGACGCACTTGTGTTTTGTCAACTTGAAGGACTGATATTTCTCCCTTTCACGTTTTACAGATGAACACTGTGAGCGCAAATACCTGCTACAATATGCTGATATCAACTTCAAGCTAGCTCATGATACAAAGAAGATATTTATTAATGTCAGCTCGTCATCTCTTAAACCATCCTAATCTACAACACCAACTTTTACACGCACAATAGGAATAAAGTCTAGTGGTAACTCGTTTTACATTTCCCTCATCTGTCAGCTTCCAATGTGGTCTAGTGGTTAGGATTCCTGGCTTTCACCCAGGCGGCCCGGGTTCGATTCCCGGCATTGGAACAATTTCTTTTCCATCTGACAAGAAAATGAGCTCAACTTGAATAATTATACTTTTCTCATTTTCACAATCATAAGTAAAAAGCATGCATTTCTAGTCATCCATGTAAGTGCATGGATGACCTAACGTCCACATCTTCCAGTAAATGCATCAAGTCAGCCAGTGTGTTATTGTGCAACACAATCCACCGCCTGGCACTTCAGAGATGGAACGCACCATGAGACTTTCCCTTCTTCAACAGTACTTCACTTCCGTGACACCAGTCACATCTCAAAATCACTCCATAGACGTCAGTTCGGTCTCTGTGGCGCAATTGGTTAGCGCGTTCGGCTGTTAACCGAAAGGTTGGTGGTTCGAGCCCACCCAGGGACGCACTTGTGTTTTGTCAACTTGAAGGACTGATATTTCTCCCTTTCACGTTTTACAGATGAACACTGTGAGCGCAAATACCTGCTACAATATGCTGATATCAACTTCAAGCTAGCTCATGATACAAAGAAGATATTTATTAATGTCAGCTCGTCATCTCTTAAACATCCTAATCTACAACACCAACTTTCACACGCACAATAGGAATAAAGTCTAGTGGTAACTCGTTTTACATTTCCCTCATCTGTCAGCTTCCAATGTGGTCTAGTGGTTAGGATTCCTGGCTTTCACCCAGGCGGCCCGGGTTCGATTCCCGGCATTGGAACAATTTCTTTTCCATCTGACAAGAAAATGAGCTCAACTTGAATAATTATACTTTTCTCATTTTCACAATCATAAGTAAAAAGCATGCATTTCTAGTCATCCATGTAAGTGCATGGATGACCTAACGTCCACATCTTCCAGTAAATGCATCAAGTCAGCCAGTGTGTTATTGTGCAACACAATCCACCGCCTGGCACTTCAGAGATGGAACTCACCATGAGACTTTCCCTTCTTCAACAGTACTTCACTTCCGTGACACCAGTCACATCTCAAAATCACTCCATAGACGTCAGTTCGGTCTCTGTGGCGCAATTGGTTAGCGCGTTCGGCTGTTAACCGAAAGGTTGGTGGTTCGAGCCCACCCAGGGACGCACTTGTGTTTTGTCAACTTGAAGGACTGATATTTCTCCCTTTCACGTTTTACAGATGAACACTGTGAGCGCAAATACCTGCTACAATATGCTGATATCAACTTCAAGCTAGCTCATGATACAAAGAAGATATTTATTAATGTCAGCTCGTCATCTCTTAAACATCCTAATCTACAACACCAACTTTCACACGCACAATAGGAATAAAGTCTAGTGGTAACTCGTTTTACATTTCCCTCGTCTGTCAGCTTCCAATGTGGTCTAGTGGTTAGGATTCCTGGCTTTCACCCAGGCGGCCCGGGTTCGATTCCCGGCATTGGAACAATTTCTTTTCCATCTGACAAGAAAATGAGCTCAACTTGAATAATTATACTTTTCTCATTTTCACAATCATAAGTAAAAAGCACGCATTTCTAGTCATCCATGTAAGTGCATGGATGACCTAACGTCCACATCTTCCAGTAAATGCATCAAGTCAGCCAGTGTGTTATTGTGCAACACAATCCATCGCCTGGCACTTCAGAGATGGAACTCACCATGAGACTTTATCTTCTTCAACAGTACTTCACTTCCGTGACACCAGTCACATCTCAAAATCACTCCATAGACGTCAGTTCGGTCTCTGTGGCGCAATTGGTTAGCGCGTTCGGCTGTTAACCGAAAGGTTGGTGGTTCGAGCCCACCCAGGGACGCACTTGTGTTTTGTCAACTTGAAGGACTGATATTTCTCCCTTTCACGTTTTACAGATGAACACTGTGAGCGCAAATACCTGCTACAATATGCTGATATCAACTTCAAGCTAGCTCATAATACAAAGAAGATATTTATTAATGTCAGCTCGTCATCTCTTAAACATCCTAATCTACAACACCAACTTTCACACGCACAATAGGAATAAAGTCTAGTGGTAACTCGTTTTACATTTCCCTCATCTGTCAGCTTCCAATGTGGTCTAGTGGTTAGGATTCCTGGCTTTCACCCAGGCGGCCCGGGTTCGATTCCCGGCATTGGAACAATTTCTTTTCCATCTGACAAGAAAATGAGCTCAACTTGAATAATTATACTTTTCTCATTTTCACAATCATAAGTAAAAAGCATGCATTTCTAGTCATCCATGTAAGTGCATGGATGACCTAACGTCCACATCTTCCAGTAAATGCATCAAGTCAGCCAGTGTGTTATTGTGCAACACAATCCATCGCCTGGCACTTCAGAGATGGAACTCACCATGAGACTTTCCCTTCTTCAACAGTACTTCACTTCCGTGACACCAGTCACATCTCAAAATCACTCCATAGACGTCAGTTCGGTCTCTGTGGCGCAATTGGTTAGCGCGTTCGGCTGTTAACCGAAAGGTTGGTGGTTCGAGCCCACCCAGGGACGCACTTGTGTTTTGTCAACTTGAAGGACTGATATTTCTCCCTTTCACGTTTTACAGATGAACACTGTGAGCGCAAATACCTGCTACAATATGCTGATATCAACTTCAAGCTAGCTCATGATACAAAGAAGATATTTATTAATGTCAGCTCGTCATCTCTTAAACATCCTAATCTACAACACCAACTTTCACACGCACAATAGGAATAAAGTCTAGTGGTAACTCGTTTTACATTTCCCTCGTCTGTCAGCTTCCAATGTGGTCTAGTGGTTAGGATTCCTGGCTTTCACCCAGGCGGCCCGGGTTCGATTCCCGGCATTGGAACAATTTCTTTTCCATCTGACAAGAAAATGAGCTCAACTTGAATAATTATACTTTTCTCATTTTCACAATCATAAGTAAAAAGCACGCATTTCTAGTCATCCATGTAAGTGCATGGATGACCTAACGTCCACATCTTCCAGTAAATGCATCAAGTCAGCCAGTGTGTTATTGTGCAACACAATCCATCGCCTGGCACTTCAGAGATGGAACTCACCATGAGACTTTATCTTCTTCAACAGTACTTCACTTCCGTGACACCAGTCACATCTCAAAATCACTCCATAGACGTCAGTTCGGTCTCTGTGGCGCAATTGGTTAGCGCGTTCGGCTGTTAACCGAAAGGTTGGTGGTTCGAGCCCACCCAGGGACGCACTTGTGTTTTGTCAACTTGAAGGACTGATATTTCTCCCTTTCACGTTTTACAGATGAACACTGTGAGCGCAAATACCTGCTACAATATGCTGATATCAACTTCAAGCTAGCTCATAATACAAAGAAGATATTTATTAATGTCAGCTCGTCATCTCTTAAACATCCTAATCTACAACACCAACTTTCAAAGGCACAATAGGAATAAAGTCTAGTGGTAACTCGTTTTACATTTCCCTCATCTGTCAGCTTCCAATGTGGTCTAGTGGTTAGGATTCCTGGCTTTCACCCAGGCGGCCCGGGTTCGATTCCCGGCATTGGAACAATTTCTTTTCCATCTGACAAGAAAATGAGCTCAACTTGAATAATTATACTTTTCTCATTTTCACAATCATAAGTAAAAAGCATGCATTTCTAGTCATCCATGTAAGTGCATGGATGACCTAACGTCCACATCTTCCAGTAAATGCATCAAGTCAGCCAGTGTGTTATTGTGCAACACAATCCACCGCCTGGCACTTCAGAGATGGAACGCACCATGAGACTTTCCCTTCTTCAACAGTACTTCACTTCCGTGACACCAGTCACATCTCAAAATCACTCCATAGACGTCAGTTCGGTCTCTGTGGCGCAATTGGTTAGCGCGTTCGGCTGTTAACCGAAAGGTTGCTGGTTCGAGCCCACCCAGGGACGCACTTGTGTTTTGTCAACTTGAAGGACTGATATTTCTCCCTTTCACGTTTTACAGATGAACACTGTGAGCACAAATACCTGCTACAATATGCTGATATCAACTTCAAGCTAGCTCATAATACAAAGAAGATATTTATTAATGTCAGCTCGTCATCTCTTAAACATCCTAATCTACAACACCAACTTTCAAAGGCACAATAGGAATAAAGTCTAGTGGTAACTCGTTTTACATTTCCCTCATCTGTCAGCTTCCAATGTGGTTTAGTGGTTAGGATTCCTGGCTTTCACCCAGGCGGCCCGGGTTCGATTCCCGGCATTGGAACAATTTCTTTTCCATCTGACAAGAAAATGAGCTCAACTTGAATAATTATACTTTTCTCATTTTCACAATCATAAGTAAAAAGCATGCATTTCTAGTCATCCATGTAAGTGCATGGATGACCTAACGTCCACATCTTCCAGTAAATGCATCAAGTCAGCCAGTGTGTTATTGTGCAACACAATCCACCGCCTGGCACTTCAGAGATGGAACGCACCATGAGACTTTCCCTTCTTCAACAGTACTTCACTTCCGTGACACCAGTCACATCTCAAAATCACTCCATAGACGTCAGTTCGGTCTCTGTGGCGCAATTGGTTAGCGCGTTCGGCTGTTAACGCACTTGTGTTTTGTCAACTTGAAGGACTGATATTTCTCCCTTTCACGTTTTACAGATGAACACTGTGAGCGCAAATACCTGCTACAATATGCTGATATCAACTTCAAGCTAGCTCATGATACAAAGAAGATATTTATTAATGTCAGCTCGTCATCTCTTAAACATCCTAATCTACAACACCAACTTTCACACGCACAATAGGAATAAAGTCTAGTGGTAACTCGTTTTACATTTCCCTCATCTGTCAGCTTCCAATGTGGTCTAGTGGTTAGGATTCCTGGCTTTCACCCAGGCGGCCCGGGTTCGATTCCCGGCATTGGAACAATTTCTTTTCCATCTGACAAGAAAATGAGCTCAACTTGAATAATTATACTTTTCTCATTTTCACAATCATAAGTAAAAAGCATGCATTTCTAGTCATCCATGTAAGTGCATGGATGACCTAACGTCCACATCTTCCAGTAAATGCATCAAGTCAGCCAGTGTGTTATTGTGCAACACAATCCACCGCCTGGCACTTCAGAGATGGAACGCACCATGAGACTTTCCCTTCTTCAACAGTACTTCACTTCCGTGACACCAGTCACATCTCAAAATCACTCCATAGACGTCAGTTCGGTCTCTGTGGCGCAATTGGTTAGCGCGTTCGGCTGTTAACCGAAAGGTTGGTGGTTCGAGCCCACCCAGGGACGCACTTGTGTTTTGTCAACTTGAAGGACTGATATTTCTCCCTTTCACGTTTTACAGATGAACACTGTGAGCGCAAATACCTGCTACAATATGCTGATATCAACTTCAAGCTAGCTCATGATACAAAGAAGATATTTATTAATGTCAGCTCGTCATCTCTTAAACATCCTAATCTACAACACCAACTTTCACACGCACAATAGGAATAAAGTCTAGTGGTAACTCGTTTTACATTTCCCTCATCTGTCAGCTTCCAATGTGGTCTAGTGGTTAGGATTCCTGGCTTTCACCCAGGCGGCCCGGGTTCGATTCCCGGCATTGGAACAATTTCTTTTCCATCTGACAAGAAAATGAGCTCAACTTGAATAATTATACTTTTCTCATTTTCACAATCATAAGTAAAAAGCATGCATTTCTAGTCATCCATGTAAGTGCATGGATGACCTAACGTCCACATCTTCCAGTAAATGCATCAAGTCAGCCAGTGTGTTATTGTGCAACACAATCCACCGCCTGGCACTTCAGAGATGGAACGCACCATGAGACTTTCCCTTCTTCAACAGTACTTCACTTCCGTGACACCAGTCACATCTCAAAATCACTCCATAGACGTCAGTTCGGTCTCTGTGGCGCAATTGGTTAGCGCGTTCGGCTGTTAACCGAAAGGTTGGTGGTTCGAGCCCACCCAGGGACGCACTTGTGTTTTGTCAACTTGAAGGACTGATATTTCTCCCTTTCACGTTTTACAGATGAACACTGTGAGCGCAAATACCTGCTACAAAATGCTGATATCAACTTCAAGCTAGCTCATGATACAAAGAAGATATTTATTAATGTCAGCTCGTCATCTCTTAAACATCCTAATCTACAACACCAACTTTCACACGCACAATAGGAATAAAGTCTAGTACGTGGTAACTCGTTTTACATTTCCCTCATCTGTCAGCTTCCAATGTGGTCTAGTGGTTAGGATTCCTGGCTTTCACCCAGGCGGCCCGGGTTCGATTCCCGGCATTGGAACAATTTCTTTTCCATCTGACAAGAAAATGAGCTCAACTTGAATAATTATACTTTTCTCATTTTCACAATCATAAGTAAAAAGCATGCATTTCTAGTCATCCATGTAAGTGCATGGATGACCTAACGTCCACATCTTCCAGTAAATGCATCAAGTCAGCCAGTGTGTTATTGTGCAACACAATCCACCGCCTGGCACTTCAGAGATGGAACGCACCATGAGACTTTCCCTTCTTCAACAGTACTTCACTTCCGTGACACCAGTCACATCTCAAAATCACTCCATAGACGTCAGTTCGGTCTCTGTGGCGCAATTGGTTAGCGCGTTCGGCTGTTAACCGAAAGGTTGGTGGTTCGAGCCCACCCAGGGACGCCCTTGTGTTTTGTCAACTTGAAGGACTGATATTTCTCCCTTTCACGTTTTACAGATGAACACTGTGAGCGCAAATACCTGCTACAAAATGCTGATATCAACTTCAAGCTAGCTCATGATACAAAGAAGATATTTATTAATGTCAGCTCGTCATCTCTTAAACATCCTAATCTACAACACCAACTTTCACACGCACAATAGGAATAAAGTCTAGTGGTAACTCGTTTTACATTTCCCTCATCTGTCAGCTTCCAATGTGGTCTAGTGGTTAGGATTCCTGGCTTTCACCCAGGCGGCCCGGGTTCGATTCCCGGCATTGGAACAATTTCTTTTCCATCTGACAAGAAAATGAGCTCAACTTGAATAATTATACTTTTCTCATTTTCACAATCATAAGTAAAAAGCATGCATTTCTAGTCATCCATGTAAGTGCATGGATGACCTAACGTCCACATCTTCCAGTAAATGCATCAAGTCAGCCAGTGTGTTATTGTGCAACACAATCCACCGCCTGGCACTTCAGAGATGGAACGCACCATGAGACTTTCCCTTCTTCAACAGTACTTCACTTCCGTGACACCAGTCACATCTCAAAATCACTCCATAGACGTCAGTTCGGTTTCTGTGGCGCAATTGGTTAGCGCGTTCGGCTGTTAACCGAAAGGTTGGTGGTTCGAGCCCACCCAGGGACGCACTTGTGTTTTGTCAACTTGAAGGACTGATATTTCTCCCTTTCACGTTTTACAGATGAACACTGTGAGCGCAAATACCTGCTACAATATGCTGATATCAACTTCAAGCTAGCTCATGATACAAAGAAGATATTTATTCATGTCAGCTCGTTATCTATTAAACATCCTAATCTACAACACCAACTTTCACACGCACAATAGGAATAAGGTCTAGTGGTAACTCGTTTTACATTTCCCTCATCTGTCAGCTTCCAATGTGGTCTAGTGGTTAGGATTCCTGGCTTTCACCCAGGCGGCCCGGGTTCGATTCCCGGCATTGGAACAATTTCTTTTCCATCTGACAAGAAAATGAGCTCAACTTGAATAATTATACTTTTCTCATTTTCACAATCATAAGTAAAAAGCATGCATTTCTAGTCATCCATGTAAGTGCATGGATGACCTAACGTCCACATCTTCCAGTAAATGCATCAAGTCAGCCAGTGTGTTAATGTGCAACACAATCCACCGCCTGGCACTTCAGAGATGGAACGCACCATGACACTTTCCCTTCTTCAACAGTACTTCACTTCCGTGACACCAGTCACATCTCAAAATCACTCCATAGAGGTCAGTTTTGTCTCTGTGGCGCAATTGGTTAGCGCGTTCGGCTGTTAACCGAAAGGTTGGTGGTTCGAGCCCACCCAGGGACGCACTTGTGTTTTGTCAACTTGAAGGACTGATATTTCTCCCTTTCACGTTTTACAGATGAACACTGTGAGCGCAAATACCTGCTACAATATGCTGATATCAACTTCAAGCTAGCTCATGATACAAAGAAGATATTTATTAATGTCAGCTCGTCATCTCTTAAACATCCTAATCTACAACACCAACTTTCACACGCACAATAGGAATAAAGTCTAGTGGTAACTCGTTTTACATTTCCCTCATCTGTCAGCTTCCAATGTGGTCTAGTGGTTAGGATTCCTGGCTTTCACCCAGGCGGCCCGGGTTCGATTCCCGGCATTGGAACAATTTCTTTTCCATCTGACAAGAAAATGAGCTCAACTTGAATAATTATACTTTTCTCATTTTCACAATCATAAGTAAAAAGCATGCATTTCTAGTCATCCATGTAAGTGCATGGATGACCTAACGTCCACATCTTCCAGTAAATGCATCAAGTCAGCCAGTGTGTTATTGTGCAACACGATCCACCGCCTGGCACTTCAGAGATGGAACGCACCATGAGACTTTCCCTTCTTCAACAGTACTTCACTTCCGTGACACCAGTCACATCTCAAAATCACTCCATAGACGTCAGTTTTGTCTCTGTGGCGCAATTGGTTAGCGCGTTCGGCTGTTAACCGAAAGGTTGGTGGTTCGAGCCCACCCAGGGACGCACTTGTGTTTTGTCAACTTGAAGGACTGATATTTCTCCCTTTCACGTTTTACAGATGAACACTGTGAGCGCAAATACCTGCTACAATATGCTGATATCAACTTCAAGCTAGCTCATGATACAAAGAAGATATTTATTAATGTCAGCTCGTCATCTCTTAAACATCCTAATCTACAACACCAACTTTCACACGCACAATAGGAATAAAGTCTAGTGGTAACTCGTTTTACATTTCCCTCATCTGTCAGCTTCCAATGTGGTCTAGTGGTTAGGATTCCTGGCTTTCACCCAGGCGGCCCGGGTTCGATTCCCGGCATTGGAACAATTTCTTTTCCATCTGACAAGAAAATGAGCTCAACTTGAATAATTATACTTTTCTCATTTTCACAATCATAAGTAAAAAGCATGCATTTCTAGTCATCCATGTAAGTGCATCTCAAAATCACTCCATAGACGTCAGTTGGGTTTCTGTGGCGCAATTGGTTAGCGCGTTCGGCTGTTAACCGAAAGGTTGGTGGCTCGAGCCCACCCAGGGACGCACTTGTGTTTTGTCAACTTGAAGGACTGATATTTCTCCCTTTCACGATTTACAGATGAACACTGTGAGCGCAAATACCTGCTACAATATGCTGATATCAACTTCAAGCTAGCTCATGATACAAAGAAGATATTTATTAATGTCAGCTCGTCATCTCTAATTTGATGTAGTCTGATTATTGATCTACTTGTGGACAATCATACAGAATACTTCTTGACAACTCTGATATCATTCACTTATTTATGCATATAAGAGGTTAACAGTATATTTGCTCGAGTCGATTTCAGAACCGATGGTAACCATAAAGCAAAAATAACCCCAATCATAATGTAGATGGTATTTAGTTCAGCAAATATATAAATCAATTTCTTGGACGTAGGCTTGATATATGCCTCATTTTGCCATTTCAAGTTGAGTTTCAGATACTTTATTACAGCTACTAGATAAGGTGAATGTGCAGTTGGCACCACAGAAGGTAAGAAACGAATCAACTTACTAACATTTAATTCATACATAACTTAACTGCTTAAGTTTCCAATTTACAGAAAATGTCCAAATGCGAATCGTCCAAATCGTATATCAGTGGCTAAAATGTATTCACAGAAAAAAATGATATTCCAATTACAGTCAAGTCTCGTTAATCCGACACTCGTTAATCCGACAATCGGCTTTATCCGACACTAATGATGGGAACCGATTAAATCAGTGCTATTTAGACCCGTTAATCCGACGGTCTCGCACTCCGACACCCACACACCTAATTTGCAACGAATTACCGAAATCACTCATTAATCAGTCTCGTTAATCCGACACAGTGATAAGCGTACTCCGTGGTCATCTGCCAGCGAGTACACAGACTGTGTTTTTATGCGAGACGAATCGGCTGGTAGCTGCATATTACAACGGCTGCAGAGATAAACTTGCTTAACAATAACAATTAATGCTTTAAATAAAGAAAACAGTATAATTCACATGCTTAGACTACCTCAATCTTATTAAAATCAGATACAAGTTCTCGCTATCGACGAGGACATCCCATTACAGGTCACGTCAGAACAACCTTTCGCGAACTATGACCTACCAATGAAATGATCAACAGGAAGTCGACGTTAGCCACTTAGAAAGCATCTTTCCTAAGCTTTGGGTACCAGTTTCAAAGTTGCGACTTACATTCCAGACTATGCTTTTTAAAGTATTTTGAATCGGTCATACAGTCCGTAACAGTTGTACATACTTAAGGTTCTCTTACAGAATACCCAAGTTAATATATATGGAAATGTCCCACCTTGTAACAATGTCACCACCCTTATTATATGTCTTTTCAGGTTGAACTGTTGTGACTGAGACCAACATCTTATACAACCAGGGACAACTCTAAGATGGCTTCGACATCTCAACCTAAACGGAAACGTATCCCCAGTGATCCAGAGCAAGTATGAAACATACACGTACCTATTGGCTAGTTTAAAGTGTTTTGTTCTGAAAATATCGTAGCAAAATTTAGCTGCAAAAACTTCAACTGACACGCCCTGGCCATAAATAGCACAGAAGGGAATGTCTTTTGCCAACATCAGATAAAATTATATTTTCCAATTCTGATGGAAGCGCGTATTAAATGATTGTATAGTATTGTTGTATAGTGCTAATGACAATTTCGGGTAAAGTATCATGTCAAATGTTTACAATAACGTCAAAACAAATATGTTTCTAATACAAAAACGTCCACTTGAAATAAACGATTGAAACATAGTGGCGTTCTTCCATTGAAGGTAATTAATGGATTTTTGAAAAGTAGTTGATTCATAATATCATCTACATTTTAAAGCAAAGGTATTTTCCTGCCAGTAATTTCAATCCACGCAGATTATAGGTAAGGTAAAGGTAAAGGTAAATTTATTTCATGTCTCACCTCATACAAATAAATATATATACAGGTCACTTAACAAAATACATGTGATGAGCCATCCCGTATGGGATTATGAGAGACTATAGAACGTAAAATGATACACAGACATAAAATATGGAATAAATATATATACGTTAGTAAAAAGGGTAAATAGCATAAAATATTTATAAAAATTTAAGATGTATATAAACGTAATTTTCTAACATCTAAGACATCCATGCAGGTTTTGGCAGTAACTTAAAAAATATATGGGCATGACATAATAAAAAGCTAACTGATCAACATCAGACATATCATAAAAATTGGCATATAACGTTGAACATAAAACTAACATATTTTTAGTAACATTTTTATATAGGGGGCACTATAAAAGTACATGTGCTTCCTTTTACACAACATCTTTACAATTAAAACATACTCTCTCTTCAAGGGGTATATTATTATATTATAGCTCAGCATAAAATCTAAGCTGGGAATTAACAAAAGCCCTCAGCAATTTAAGTCTCAGTGTATATTGTTACAACACAAATGTGGTATATTCAAACCACCATCTAAACAAACACCAATACAGGTATCTAATGCTATTTTAGCAGTTTTATTGTGCCACAAACATTTACTAAACATTTGAGTAAATCTATTCTAAGCCCAGGTACAGGAATTATAGTGAACGCATACTACAAGAGAGAACTCGTAAGGGTGTTTATTACAATTGCTCTACCCTGTAGGGTAAGCTGTCTAAATTACCATGACTGTAACAACGGTTGTATTTTGTCTATTTTCTTTCCCCAAATTAATGTTTCACACATTGCTGTATCCTTGCTAAAATACATGCCTAATATTTCTACACAATCTTTCTTAATTTTAACCGGGATGTTGATTGAACAGTATTTTCACCCAACAACAAAACTAAATGTTTCTTCGACAGATCCGACATCTGAGACAGTGAATGTAGTGTCATCAGCATGTTGACACATCAAAGAATAAATATCATTGTTGATACTGATTCCATGAATATCGGGATTATTCTTACCTTCATGTACAGTAGATTCAGTGTCCCCTATACCAAAACGTACAGCATAGAGCTCATTGGATCTCACTGATGAACACCAAGAGTTAAGGTTAAATGAGCGTCAAATGACCATTACGTTTAACAGAACTTTTTATATCAGTATAGTGAATTTTAGTCCATGAAATTATGAAATCTCCAATTAATGTCTCTTTTGCCACATTCCTTTGATAAAACAAACTAATTAAAATCTTTTTCATGGTACGTGAAAGCTTTCTTTGTGTATACAATCGACAACTTGTATGAAGAAGGGACATAAAATGTCCCAAACCTTCAAATAAAATTCAACTGTTAGCCCATCAGGGCCAGGTGATTTATTCTTCCGTATACCCTTGATTGCCACGGAAAACTCACTCTGAGAAATAGTTACACTCTTCCAAAAAGAAACGCACAGGTAGATTTTTAGTAAATATATTGTACCTAATAAAGTCGATATTTTTAATTTAATATCATAGATACAAATATGAAATTTTGGAGCTCGATAGTCACATGTGGTCGTTGTACAAAGACATTGAAAAAATTCATTGTCATGTCACATAAGGCCACAAGGTTGCGCTGAACTCAGTATCTCGTGTGACCGCCCCGGGCAGCAATCACGACTCTGCATCTCCGCGGCACTAACTAGATAAGTGTACGAATTCTGTCCTGCAGAATTCTGCGCCATTTTGCTTGTAACGCCAGAAATGGAGGATATCTTATCATATTCTGTTCTAAGTTTGTATTGAATTCTAAAATAAACAGCGTTTTCTTGATTGCTCGTTGTGTGATCTCCCTCCACTCGCCTTGTCATATCTAACACTGTTACCTGCAAAAGGAATTTCATGAAGTTCTTCTTTGTCGCCTTCATCTTCTTCCTTTTCTTCTATTGGTCCGTCATTGTTGTCCCCCTTTTCTTCAGACATATGTTCCGGGCGGTCGGGTAGCCTAGTGGTTAAAGCGTTCGCTCGTCACGCCGGGTTCGATTCCCGACATGGATACAAAGTGTGAAGCCCATAGCTGGTGCCCCCGCCGTGAGATTGCTAAAATATTGCTAAAAGCGGCGTAAAACCAAACTCACTCACTCAGACATATGTTCAGGCATCTCACCAGATTCTTCATCGTTGCCCTTTTTCATTACGCTTTTTAAAAGCATGAGAAAGTTATTACGCTTTTTAAAAGCATGAGAAAATTATTACGCTTTTTAAAAGCAAGAAATATAAATTTAGCTCAAGCATTAATTGTGCATGGGGTTTTAGATGTACAGAGTTACAAATTTATCAAAAGTTACATTTGTGTAAAAATAATAAGGTAAAACGTTATGACTCGAACTGTCATAATATGGACATTGTAAACACACATCTAGATAATTTTCAAATACATAATATTGCTTAATACAAGAATAAAAAGAAAGTTTTGAGTAAGTTCTTAAACTACTAGACTACTGTTGGTTATCTATATCAATACATCTTATTTTAGAGTTATCAATATAACCAATTACTCCTTGAGTATCCCAAACATGGCAAAAACCATGTGAATAAAGAAGTTGTTTTACTTTTAGTGCCCAGCAACTTACTCCCTTTTCTGCCAGGTTGTATTGACATGAATAAGCATGACTGAGGATTTTATTAGTTTTTTTAGATACAAGTCGGAGCCAATATTTGACAATACGAACGTGTTGATTGACTTTAAGTGAGTAATGCCGTAGCTCACCACGATCAACTATATTGGGGACAAATCTCCCATCTTGTAAAATATTCTTACAGAATCTATCATGTACATTAATAAAATCTTGAGACGGATGAAAGCCCCACATCTCTGAGCAGTAGAGAAGAATAGGTAGTATTTTGACATCAAATATCTGTAAAAGTACATAATAAGGAAGTTTCATAAAATCTTTTGAACCTGATTTTAAAGCGGCAAGAAATTTCGTCGCTTGTAGTGCTAGTGTCTTTTGTGTAAAGTACAAACTACCGAATGTTGAAGGGTGAACACCTAAATATTTACAAGTAGGAACAATTTCTATAATGTCAGTGCCAAACCAAAACTGTTTCTATCTTCGAAGACGACCACTACGTCGAAAGACAATAACTTTACTTTTGCTCATATTAACAGACAATTTCCATTTATGTCAACAAATCTTCATTTTGTAAAGGCGTCTTTTGCAACCCCACGATTGTACTGTTGGATAAGACCACATCATCTGCAATCATTAGAATATAAAGTTCAATCATTCCTAATTGGATATTACGTTGCCCGTCTGAATTAAGAAAATCAACAATGTCATTTACAAAGAATGAAAACAGAAAGGTAGATAACTCACATCCCCGTCGTACACCTAACTGGTAATCGAAAAATCTGTATAGCCACCATTAAAAAATAAACAAGGTTTAACATTTTCATGCATATTTTTAAGTATTCTAAATATTGAACCATTAACATTACCGATCCAGAGTTTGTAAAATAAACTTGTCCTACACACTGAATCGTACTCTGACTTAAGATCTATGAATGCACAATAGAATCTACTTTTATGTAACATTAAGTATTTTTTTCACTAAAAGCATTGATAACATACACATCAGATGTTCAAAATCCTTTTCTAAAGCCAGCCTTCTCGGGTACTAAAAACCTATCTTGATCTGCCCAATCGTTAAAACGTTTACACATTATCTTAGCAAATATTTTCCCTGAACACTCAAGTAAAGCTCTGCACGCTAACGTCGAACCCATTCGACAGAGGTGTCACTTCCCGTGCATCTGATGTCGAACCTATCCGACAGGCGTATAGCATAACGACACCCCAAAATAAAACTCGCCATATCTTTTTACCAAGAAGGCTTTGCGTAACATTTAAATTACGTATGGCGCGCATAAATGCTGAGCTTGTTCAATATCAAAACTTTCAGTAATTTATCTACCTCAAAAAGAAAATATCCTGAGTTAAAATGTTTCGTCCAAACTTCTCGGCACACAACTACAAGATATTGTTGACTTTTGGCAAACAACTCCACATGCATCGTGATCTCGTAATACTATTATAACCACTTACATCTAACTTAAGTTTCTATAATTAGTATCATGGTTGTATATATCTTTGTAAAAGAATCTCATTTTTATCGAGTTTGCAATTTATTTCGTTTGATAAACTTTCTGACATTGACCTGTTGTTGACAATCCGACCAACGTAAGAAATACGTTTGGGCGTGGCCTAACTCGCGATTTGTTTGGTTGAACAAAGTCAACAAACGCTGCGAAAATTTAAAAAAAAAATTTGATACGCAAAACCTGAACTTATATACATTATAGGTAAACCATTCAGTAGAAAAATAATGCATATTACGAAAAGCAATCAAGATTCTTGCAATTTTATCTAACCGCTTCTAACACATCGAGGCAAAATATGCAAAAGTTTATCAAACTACCGTCGCTTAATCCCGAAAAACATATAACATATTCATATGGCATAATAATACCAATATTATATTGTTATTGGTCTAACATTACAAAAAGAACAATTTAGAATATTAAAAATGTTGAAAACTTTTTCTGAGAACCTCACGTCCTCTGAACCGATTAAAAAATTGGTACACGATAACTGGATGGAGGGTGTAAATATATTTAGGCTATGTGTGTGATTTTGTACCAAAAACAAATTAAATTGTACCCAAAATACTTTGTGAATTTGTACCTAAGAAAATAAACTAAGCGGCAAAAGAAAGTATAGGCCAGAAATTTGTAATTTTCCTAAAAACAGCGATAACTAGTGGAAAGTGGGTATTGGGAATATGACTGCCCAGGAACAGGTACCAAAAAAACACCTCACCCGTACGCGCCACCTTTGACGGCGCTCGTGCGGTGACAAAAAAAATGGTGAAACAGGTTTTCCGCCTATGGCATAAACTGCACGTGCATGTTAGCTGTATAAATGCGTTTGTCCGCAAGGTATAACCACACGTGATGAAAGCACACAAAAGAAATGCCACGACTGTCACGGGAGCAGAGAGAGAGAGAGAGCCATCGGTATGGCCGAAATGGGGGCAACACAGGTCCAAATTGCCAGAAGGTTTGGTTGTACACCATTGACAGTAGCCAGGCTGATTCAACGGTTAAGGCAGACAGGGAGGACACAGGACAGGCCTAGAACCGGACGACCCCGAGTGACAACACCACTGGAAGACGGTCAGATACGGCTCATTCTACTGCGAAACAGATTCGTAACGGCGATGGCGACGGCAGCAACAGCGTTGGGACATCCCATTAGCCAACGTACAGTACTACGTCGACTTCGTGCTGCTGGAATCCGAGCGTATCGTACTTTCCGAGGAATGGTACTGACTGCTCAACATCGACGCCTAAGACTGCGATGGGCGAGGCAGGTTCGACGCTGGCAAGTGAGAAATTGGCGTCGAGTGCTGTTTACTGATGAAAGTCGGTTTAACTTGTTTCGAAATGACGGCAGAGAACGAGTTTATCGACACAGAGGGGAACGTTTGGCTTCGGCGTGTATTCGAGAGGTCCATCCATTCGGCGGAGGAGGTGTCATGGTGTGGGATGGTATTTGTGGAGATCAGAAGACTGATTTGGTGATTATACAGGGACACCTGAACGCTGTGCAGTACAGAGACCAAGTATTGCAGCCAGTTGTGCTTCCGTTCTTACAAAACCAACAGCAGGGGACATTGTTTCAACTCGACAATGTCAGGCCCCATACTGCAAGACTGACTCGGAACTTTCTAAACCAGCAGAACGTTGACGTTTTGCCCTGGTCTGCCCACACACCCGATATATCCTATTGAACATCTGTGGGACCAACTTGACAGACATATAATTAGAGCACGCCATCAGCCTCCCGTCAACAGACAAGAATTGCAGCAGGCCCTGAGAGACGAGTGGCAACGGATTCCAGTCCACGTCATCAGAAGACTGACGTCATCGATGAGGCGGCGTATCACAGCATGCATTGAGGCAGCTGGAGGTCATACACGCTATTGAAGGCAACTGTATCGACAATGAACTTGTAGTGTGTCTGACATTTTTTTGGTGACATTTCAGACAACTTTTGAAAATGAAATTTCTTACCCCACAATTGTTTACCTTGAGCTTACATTACCTGTGATTGCACAATTTCATTCAAACTGTGGTTGATCAATCATTTGTTACCCCTCCCTAGATTATATTATAATTCACAACAAAACCTCTTCTTGTTATTTTTTTTATCGATCATGGAACTCGACCTATACTTTCTTTTGCCGCCCAGTTTAAGACAATAGATCTATAATTATATCTATGTTTTCATGTAGATGAGCAGAACACATATTGACATATTTCATTTAGTTATGATCATAAAATGATTATGAATGTGATCCTTGAAATTGATCCTTAAAAATGTGAAAAATATTGATACCTCAGAAATGAGGGCTTTTAAAGTTATAATTCTACCTAACTTGTCACATGGTTTGACTAAGGTCTATCAAAGAATGGTCCTTATGAAAATCTTTTTTTTTAATGTGACACTGACAATTTCTGGCACTTAACCAAAGCGTATTCAAGGAAAGACAAATATGTTTTTGATTGAAAATATGACTTTCCTTTAAAGTTCTTGTTTCATGATGACAGGGCAACTTTTATACACACTAGCTGAGGAAGTTGTGATACTGTGGTTGCATACAAAGGAAAAACAGGTTGGAAGCAGTAGCTGTATGTGTAAAATAGACCACATAAGGTGAACTAAAGTCATGGGGCGTGGTTGACAGAAAAAAAATACATCTGGCAAGGGTAAACGTGTACACGGGCACATTTCTTTTCATTCCAACCAGAAGACTGAGACAAACAGAACATGATAAGGACCCTTTCTGACTGGATATTCTGAAACCCATCAAAAGATCAAGGATGTCAGATCCAAAGCTGGTGATGGTCTGCATTTATGTTAAATCTTTTTATACATCTCACTGACTGATACACGAAAACCTGTTGACCACAGTCCATAATGGTTTATGTTCCTTTAGGGACACGAGGCTCACTGTCAGACATCCGAGCATATTGCAACAAACCTGGAAAGTGCTGCCAGACTAATTACGCATTGTTTCATCGGTGAGAACACAGAACAAATACATGCATAAGGTAGGATATTTCCGTGTACGTTTCTCCAACAGAACAGAACTTTTTTCAAAAGATAGCATTTTCTTATAAACATATGGCTAACTCACCAGCTTATGTGCCACCTGGTGCTTGTGATTAAACAAGCAAAAATTTCATGTACTGTTACAAGTAATTAATGTATCACATTCCTATTACAAATATATTTTGGAATTGTTTTATTTGAAAACAAACCACTTAATGCACAAGATGAATGTCCATATGAGTTTAGTATGTATATGTTAAGGATCTGATCGATTTATTTATTATTCATAGAATACTAAAATTAAATGACATCAAATAGTTACTTATTCACATAATTGATGTTCAGAGTGAAAGATAATTATTGTAGAATAAAATATCTTGAAACTAAAGATAATAATTGAAGTTTGTACACTAAATTATTATGATGCATTGACCAATATTTAGTGTCCATACATACAATCATTGTGGAAAGAATAACTAGATCTACTAAATATAAAAATATAACACAAAATTTTAAAACCTGTAAACAGCTGTAAATAATTAAACAATTACAAATCTATAATCAATACGCAACCATGGCGGTCTTCATATTTTTTTAATTTATTTAGAAATGCTTCGTGAAATTGTTCTAAAATTATGATAGAATCTATGAATGTATTATGAAAGGACATGGAGTCTGTTTTTCAATATTATATATTTCACTTACTGTTATCGTTACCTTTTGCAAATTAACACGCTTTGTCATACAAATATGTGATAAATCATGTATAAAGAAGATGTTGAATTGCCGAAGAATGAAGCGAAAATGTCAAAAACTAAAATGAAAATGTCAAAAACAAAAACGAAAAGGTCAAAAACTAATTGAAAATACAGAAAACTATTTCCACCGCGGTGGAAATAGTTTTCTGTATTTTTATTTTAGTTACCACCCCTGGACGAGATCGCTACATACGACTGTTCCTCCAACGTCACAGCTGCGGAGACTGCAGGACGCATCCCTGGTTTGAGGAGGATATCGGACCAGACTGTCAGGGACTATCTTCGCGAGGCTGGAATCCAACTCGGAAGACAGTACAGTTATCGTCCCTGTTTTGCAACAGATCCATCGACAGCGACGCTGGCGTTGGTGCCATACCTTACAGCCTTGGAATTTGAGAAACTGGAGTGTGGTTTAGCTATGAATCACGATTTCTTCTTTACCGGCGACATGGAAGACAACGTGTTTTTCGTCGTCGAAATGAGCGTTTTGTCCCACAATGTGTACGTGAATTCGACAATTTCGGTGGCGGTAGTGTCATGGTTTTTGGGGCCATATCCTACACCGCGAGATCTGGCTTGGTTGTGGTTCGGGGAAATTTTGACAGCAAATCGCTAGCAACATGAATCACGTTCTTCAACCTCACATTCTTCCAATCATTGACCGCCAGAGGGAGCTATTTCAACAGGACAATGCTCCACTGCGCACAGCTCGTGTCACTACCGTGTTATGACTACCTTCATAACACCAACATCAACGTCATGCCCTGGCCGTCGAGATCTCCAGATCTCAACCCAATCGAACACCTCTGGGATGAACTCGATTGACGTGTACGTCAACGTCAAAACACGCCGCAGACGCTCACGCAACATGCCAACGCGTTCCAAGCAGAATGACGCAGAAGTCCGGAGGACAGAATTCGTACACTTATCCAGTCAGTGCCGAGGAGATGCAGAGCCACACGTGATACTGAGTTCAGCGCAACCTTGTGGCCTTATGTGACATGACAATGAACAGTTTTCAATGCCATTGTTCAACGACAACATGTGACTATCGATCTATATCGACTTTATTAAATCAAATATATCGACTTTATTAGGTACAGTACATTTACTAAAAATCTACCTGTGCGTTTCTTATTTTGAAGAGTGTACGTTAGGTAACTGTAATAGGGTTCAGTTAACCCCAGGACTCAGTTACGACAGTATATCGAAGTATAGGAATCCCAACAAACGGGAATATACAAGGCAACAAATTGTTGATGGTGTCATCAAGCAGAGAGGTATAAATTTGATTCTCATATACAGATCACTTATATGTTTCATTATGAATTGCTGTTTAAAATCTTCAACTATTAGTGGCCATAACATCAACTGTCTCCTTATCAATTTCAGTAAAGTAGAGAGGGGACCAAGTCTGTGTATTCTTAACAATAAACTATCAGAAGATGCTGATTTCATTCAAAATAATGTTCATGATAACATCGTTTCCAAACCTATGTCTCCAAACCATTGACCTGGTGAGATTACTCAAAACATATTGAGTTCACAACCAGATATATAAAATGTAAGGATAATAAAACTGATTCATATCTGGAGACGTGAACACCTGGTGCCCTCTCCACAACTAACTTTCAACATGATCTAAATGTTGCATAAACAGCAAAATGTGTAGCCGCGATGTGATGCGGCCCATTGTGTTGTAAGATGGTTGGGGAATGACTAAGCGTGACAACAGAAATTCTGATCAAAACAAAATATCTCCCGCAGTTACAGCAAGTGAGAAATACTTCGCTTCTAGATGTTAATTATCCTGTTTATGTAAAGAATCTCTATAACTGGTACTTTTGGGAACATGTCGCACGGGGTTCCTAATAGTTATTGATAAATATTAAACCCTTATCAGATTAAAGTCAGAACAAGGCATATAGTATTTTCATGCCGCGTGGAAAATACACATTAAATATGTTGATGGGTTAAATAAACACAGCACATTATGAAGGTTTAAATAAACATAACACTAAGCTGTAGATTTAAATAAACATAGGCTATGCTGTAGGTTTATTAGACCATTTACTTTACTTGACATCATTCAGTACTATTTATTCACTATATACAGAGATATTTACATTGATGTACATTCAATTATTTAAAATGTTACTGTTCAATATATATGTACATTCAACTATTAAGAATGAGTTTTTATTATATACAAAAATATTTACATTATTGCTCGGGATAAATTACGTGCGGTTGTTTGTATATTTTGGAAAATGAACCATTTTTGGTTAATCAAAACTGTAGGCCATTTGGGTTGACAGGATTTATGGTAACAACACATCAGGGTATATTCTATAAGGAAATGATTTGGAAAGAGCTGTCAGCCTCTCCCTTCCTCGGACACACAAGAGCTACTCCCTTGACCCGAACGTTAAAGCCTGATATTGTTCCGTATGCAAATCATGGAACTTGAGTACTCTGTACTGACATATTTACAACTGACATACTTCATACATCAAGTCATCGAAACTGAACATCGGTTCTATTTCACTCTTTTCTTGTTATATTAAGTTATACATGTGATAACATGGTAACGTGCATTTCATCTGGAAAAACAGTGAGTGAGTGAGTTGGGTTTAACGCCGCTTTTTACAGTATTCCAGTTATATCACGGCATGTGAGCTTAATGTGGGAAGTAAGCCCGAAGTGATGCCTGGAAAAACAGTGAGTGAGTGAGTGAGTTCGGTTTTACGTCGCTTTTAGCAATATTCCAGCAATATCACGGCGGGGGACACCAGAAATGGGCTTCACACATTGTACCCATGTCGGGATTCGAACCCAGGTCTTCGGCGTGACGAGCGAACGCTTTAACCACTAGGCTACCCGACCACCCCGAGGAAAAACAGTCAAGTATATGCTATAAGTACAGTATGTGTATTAACATGCAATTTAGGAGAAACCAACCGCTAGTTTAACTCAAGTTATCTACGTATATGCTATTTGTATCTATGATATTAAATCAAATATATCGACTTTATTAGGTACAATACATTTACTAAAAATCTACCTGTGCGTTTCTTATTTTGAAGAGTGTACGTTAGGTAACTGTAATAGGGTTCAGTTAACCCCAGGACTCAGTTACGACAGTATATCGAAGTATAGGAATCCCAACAAACGGGAATATACAAGGCAACAAATTGTTGATGGTGTCATCAAGCAGAGAGGTACATATTTCATTCTTATATACAGATCACTTATATGTTTCATTATGAATTGCTGTTTAAAATCTTCAACTATTAGTGGCCATAACATCAACTGTCTCCTTATCAATTTCAGTAAAGTAGAGAGGGGACCAAGTCTGTGTATTCTTAACAATAAACTATCAGAAGATGCTGATTTCATTCAAAATAATGTTCATGATAACATCGTTTCCAAACCTATGTCTCCAAACCATTGACCTGGTGAGATTACTCAAAACATATTGAGTTCACAACCAGATATATAAAATGTAAGGATAATAAAACTGATTCATATCTGGAGACGTGAACACCTGGTGCCCTCTCCACAGCTAACTTTCAACATGATCTAAATGTTGCATAAACAGCAAAATGTGTAGCCGCGATGTGATGCGGCCCATTGTGTTGTAAGATGGGGTCTCCGAGACGTACCGTGTCATACTGCTTCATGAGCAGTGTTTGGGTAGATTCGATCGTGATTGTGTCCAGCACGGGGTGTAAGGCTATAACAAATTCAGTGAATGTTTGTCGGCATTATTTTTCAAAAGTTAACAACTTGTGGTGATGTGCTTGTTTTGCCGGAAATCATAACACCATTACAATAATATATTTTTCTTACTTATTTTTTAGTTATTGTTCCTGTCAAAGATGCCCTACGTTGTGTTAATAAAGCGACAAAACCCTTTCCATATCTACTAGAAATATCGGCATTAAGCAGAGTCGATTGTACGATTCCGACTATATCATGAGCATGTGTTTATGAATCTCTATCAAATAGCAATGATACCAGGTGTTCGCGAAAAGGTGGGCGTATCCTTCCCCACCGGTGGCACCCGTCACAAACACATGCAAAAGCAAGTCAGTTGTTCACCTGAGAAAACACGGGAACATATGGTACAAGTCAAAATAAGTAATATTTACCCCCTGTTTAGTCCATCAACGTAAAAAAACAACTGCCAATATTTTTAATCATATAATAAATTAGTTCAACAGACCTCCTCCGTGGTCTAGCGGCTAGAGCCTCTGACCTCAGAGCGAAAGGTAGGTGTTCGATTCCCGTTCGCTTCATACCAAAAGACGTTAAAAGGTGGTACTTGCTGTTACCCTGCCTGGCGTTCGGCATTAAGGGGAGAAAACAAGGACATGGCGGCTCCGAGGAAGTATGCAGAGTAAGTGTGTCGCTAAATAAGTGCAGTTATCTTGAACACGACGCTAAATCACAGTTCAACTAAACTCTAAACTCAATATGTATAAGAAAAATGAAAGTCACCATTCTCACCGAGGTTAGTTCCTACTTTAAGGAACGGGGTAGGTTACTGGTTAAAGCATTCGTTCGCCACACTGAAGTCCCAAGTTTGATTCCACATGGTTACAAAATGTGAAGCCCATATTGTCCCCACCATGATATGTGCTGGGATATTGATAGAAAAAACCTCACCGACTCGTCACTACGTCAATTACAATACGTCAATCGGAAGGTGCAAACAATTAGACGCACAAGGTTAGAAAACCTATGCCTTTGAAACATGAAAAATGACAGTGCCAGATGTGTTTTCCTTCAATATTTTATTTACATGCTTGGACGAAGACACTCCATTCTTAGTAATAAAAATCTTCAATAATGAGGTAACAATATAAATACAATATAACTACAAAACAAAGAGGTGTTACACACTCACCGTTCTCACAACACAGGCACTAGAATGTAAGAACAACACCCCGAACATCGATTATCTTTCTCGCGTCATGCAATGCACCTTTCACTTCATCGTCTTAGATCGCAACGCCCGCTCAGGGTAAATAATTGTTAATCATCGTCCGATTGAGTCTAAATGACATTTCATTTACTCCGTATAAGGCACGGGAGTGTGCGTGAAGTCTTTGCTTCTGTATAAGTCGCACCCCCAAGATGAGGACACTGCAAGTCCGGGGGTGGGGGCAGGGGAGCTGTAGACGGAGGGCTGTGACTGGTAGGGTGCGTACAATCCTTGGGTGACCCCGGTAGATACTGGTGGACAGTAGAAGCTTGTCTGGGTGGCATACACAGGGGACGGAGGGCTGTAGCACGGCCGGTAGGTAGGCGTCCCAACAGTAGAGGGAGTCATCGGGACGTAACCGAGGTTGTATCTGTAGCTGAGTGGTAGGTTACTCACGCACGTGTCACGGCTCAGACTATTCTTTCTGGCACGACGACGGGCTTGACGGCGTCTGAAGTCACCGCGGGAGAAGTCGTCGATACATGCTGGATGTATGGACCAATAGTTGCCCTTTCCGTTGTCGGCCCGGCCACTCTTGACGAAACACTCGTTGAGGGAGAGGTTGTGCCTGATGCTGTTCCTCCATGCCTTGTCCTTGTTGTTGTAGTAGGGGAAGTTGTCCATGATGTAGCTGTAGATGTCACTCAACAACATCTTCTTACCCTCAGTGCTGAGGATTGCCATGGAGATAAGAGCGATGTAGGAATGTGTCGGCTTGACTCCAGGTCGACGGTCTCTCACTGTTGGGCCAACCGTCGTATCCTTGTCGAGGGGGGAGCTGGAGCAGTGGGCGCCTCCGTCGTCGCTGGAGAGTGGGGATGGGACGCTACCCTCCTCCTCGCTGAAGGAGTTGTCTTCCTTGCGACCTGTTGTATTTTGGCCAGTGATGAAGTCTATGCTGAAGTTGATCATGGCGGAGATGATTCAGTTCAAAGATAAACACCCGAGTGTTTGTTCCGATTGTCAAGATAGGATTGATGAGTGATCAAATGTTCACTGTGTACAGATGGAGCTCGATATGACAAGTGAGATCGCTCACGTTTATTTATAGTCAATTGGACGTCTGTGATTGGTCAAAGGAGGGGATGTGTCGTTCGTGTTTGTCACGCGCGGTGCCTGGCAGGTGATAATGAGAAAGAATGACACACGTCAGAAGACAAGCTTGCATGTCGAGACGAATTTGTTTATGCTTTCATCTATTTGTTAATATTATCATTTCTTAACGTTTAAATGTATATGCACATTCATATTTCTTATATGAAATATCCGTAAGCCGTAACATCTTCTCTTTGAATAAAATTGCAATGAAAACTCGCGCTCGTTAGGGAATGACTAAGTATGTAACATAAATTCTGATCAAAACAAAATATCTCCCGCAGTTACAGCAAGTGAGAAATACTTCGCTCCTAAATGTTAATTATCCTGTTTATGTAAAGAATCTCTATAACTGGTACTTTTGAGAAATGTCGCACGGGGTTCCGAATAGTTATTGATAAATATTAAACCCTTATCAGATTAAAGTCAGAACAAGGCATATAGTATTTTCATGCCGCGTGGAAAATACACATTAAATATGTTGTTGGTTTAAATAAACACAGGACGTTATGAAGGTTTAAATAAACATGGGATATAATGTATGTTTAAATAACATAGGTTATTATATAGCATTAAATAAACATAGGATATAATGTAGGAAGGAGTAAGCATATGCACCGAAACGTTGTGTTCCTCATACTAAAGAAGTTGACATCCATAAATTCTCTTCCTTTTGTGTATCACTTCTAAATGCCTTACAGTGACTTGATATGATGTAGGTTTACATAAACATAACACTAAGCTGTAGATTTAAATAAACATAGGCTATGCTGTATGTTTATTAGACCAATTACTTTACTTGACATCATTCAGTACTATTTATTCACTATATACAGAGATATTTACATTGATGTACATTCAATTATTTAAAATGTTACTGTTCAATTTATATGTACATTCAACTATTTAGAATGAGTTTATTATATACAAAAATATCTACAACATTTGCTCGGGATAAATTACGTGCGGTTGTTTGTATATTTTGGAAAATAACCTTTTTTGGTAACGAAAAACTGTAGGCCATTTGGGTAGACAGGATTTATGGTAAAATATCATCAGGGTATATTCTATAAGGAAATGATTTGGAAAGAGCTGTCAGCCTCTCCCTTCCTCGGACACACAAGAGCTACTCCCTTGACCCGAACGTCTAAGCCTGATATTGTTCCGTATGCAAATCATGGAACTTGAGTACTCTGTACTGACATATTTACAACTGACATACTTCATACATCAAGTCATCGAAACTGAACATCGGTTCTATTTCACTCTTCTCTATTTATTTAAGTTATACATGTGACAACGCCGCTTTTTACAGTATTCAAGTTATATCGCGGCACGTGAGCTTAATGTGGGAGGAAAGCCCGAAGTGATGTCTGGAAAAACAGACAAGTATATGCTATGAGTACAGTATGTGTTTTAACATGCAATTTTGGAGAAAACAACCGCTGGTTTAACGCAAGTCATCTACGTATATGATATTATAATCTACGTAGAAGAAAGTATCATCTATTAATTGACTTTTATAACAATAATTCCGAAACAGTTTCATATAACCGCTGGGTTAATTTGATAATGACAGAAACCTGTCTGACTTTCAACCTCGACATGTCTTTATTGAGATACTGTCCATAAACATTAAATAAAATACATTTATGAAGGACAGTTAAGGGATCCACATAAATTCTAACCATTAATAGTTGTTCGGGTTAACATCCGTGAACCAAACCGTAACGTGGGGAAATTACCTAACGGTGAGGAGGGTGACAGATGCCACACCCTCTAATAATTGTACTCGTACTAAAGAGAGGAGACGATAAAATGTTTCCCTAACTACAAATTCGCCTTGTTTCAAATTGATTAAAATTCCTTAAAAATGTAATTAACTCTCTTGAAATTAAACCATTACGATGACGTCACGTTTTTGTTGTTGCATTTCATTCTGAGCCAGGATTTCACTGGCTATTCTGAACGTGTATTTGGTGCAATTAAAACTGCAAATAATGCAAAGATCTAGCGACATTATATCAACCATGGTTTCAGTCGGAGAAATCCGTTGATTCTCGGGATTTCTCTATTAAGGAAATTAGGTTTAAGAGGTGGAACGTAAATATGAAGGGGTGAAAATCACTCGAACTATAAAAACTATATCAAACTAATACTCGTCATCATCAAATAAGCACTCATGGTACAATTCTACAGTTTTGTGACATGAATTTATTTGTACTTTATCTTAGCGCTGATAGTTTGAAAATATCAAATGATCTCTTATCATTATTTAAGTAATAACTTGTATTTAAAATATAAATGTGTGTATAAACTATATCCATCTTTGCAACTTCACAAAGCAATATCATTGCCTCTTTTAAGGTGTCTTTTGTTGCCATAGTCAATGCTGAATAAATAATTTCCTGTAAATAAATAATTTATAAGTATCTGATGGAGACGCCAATATGTGAAAGATAGCTTTTATTGACAAAATATATCTATATCACAATCTTAAAATTCAGAACATGTAACCATAGTTTACCAACTGAAACCGGTCGCTTGAATTATGTAAAGAAAGAAGATCGTGTATGTGAACTGTGCATCTCTCCTTCACGTGCAGGCGAATTCCATTATTTGTTTAGATGCCAGGTTCTGTTAAAATATAGACCTACCAGAACAAACGGTCTTATTGACCTGTCAAAACGCTAGAGATCTTAAGAAACTGTCGAGATTTGTCGATGAAATATTTAAGGCTTTAAGAAAACACAAAACAGAAAATATATGATAATCCATGCATGACTTGCTTCCTGTCATCTTGTCATACATCAATAATGTATGTGTACATGGTTATTTTTTAACCTCTTTTGTACCACCGCAGGTGGTTTGAAGACAATTAAACTGTTCTGTTCTGAACTGTTATTCAGAAAGCGGGTTAAAACCAAGAAAGTGGGTATGCTTTCTTTGGAAATAGGTCGTTCGAGGAGTTTACAAAGTGATAGCGAAATATATCTATAGTCGCAGCAATAGTAAGGATTAGAGGCGCCCATTGATCAAAGTTCTTGTATTAATCGATTGCGTCTTTGAAATGATGAACTGATCATGTTATTACCGTGCTGAGTAAGACGTGCACCACGCCACTATTTTTATTTTGATACTAATATTTTATTTATTTATTTCACTAAATTTAAATATATTTAATTATCACAAGTGAGTGAGTATGGTTTTATGACGCTTTTAGCAATATTCCAGCAATATCACGGCGGGGGACACCAGAAGTGGGCTTCACACATTGTACCATGTCAGGAATCGAACCCGGGTCTTCTGCGTGTCGAGCGAACGCTTTAACCGCTGGGCTACCCGACCGCCCTCATCACAAGGAATATCATTGAAATAAAGAACATATTCGGAAGGTTTTCGTTTATACTGACAAATTGAGACTTTCAGGTATCTAAATCTTCCAACAAAAACACCACCAACAACAACAACAATAGCATTACCAACAACATCACCAACAATAACATACCCTTCCCAATCCTCTATTAATACAAAATATGTTTTCCATTAAATGAAGAATACAGAAAAAATATAACATTTTCATCTAGTTTTCTTCTTGTTTTACTGTAAATGAACATGGAGTCAGTGCTTGAATATATGAACTCTTGGACTAATGTATAATAGGTGTAGCGTGTTTTTGATGCAAAGTATACACGATTCTGCAGCTGAACTGGGTGTGCCTCTGGTATTTACAAACGCAACTGTGTTTGGCGTGTTCGATTTAACGTTTGCTTTAAAAATGTTCGTAGCATATATTTTCTTAAGTGTTTGCATTATAAACAAATTACTTGTGATGACTTGTATTTAACATCTTGCAAACAAAGAAAAAACACGTCGTGGTCTTGAATTTAAAACGTGTCAGTTTGCAGGTCGATTGGACTGTATCGGCACTCATTGCATTGTATTTCGGAGAGGTAATGAAACGTGTTTCAAACACCAAATCCTTCGCTTCAAATACATTAATTAAATCTGAGTATAACCATTTGTATACATATACACTCTTCATTCACGCAGATACAGTTGTTGACATTTGTCTGTTTCAGGGTGGCACGACACTTGATTTGTGATCATAACACAATGCCTTTAATTAATCAGTCAAGATGTGGTCAAACCGTCAAGTGCTTTTCATTAACCCACTCCTAACGCAATGCTGACACACGCTGTGGTCCTCGTCGTCTCGTTCGTCAATATGGTGTAATTAGGAGAATGGCACGAGCAGGGTCGACGCATGTATTGTTCGTGATTTAATAAGGCGTATGTTTAGGCATGGAATCTGTATATGAAGGACAAAGCACGTCCGAGGTTTCTTTCTGATATTTAAAACCTAAACCCAAACCAAGGGGCGATATTTAAAACCTAAACCCAAACCAAGGGGCGATATTTAAAACCTAAACCAAAACCAAGGGGCGATATGATTTCCCCGTGTATGCATGTATTACATCTCATGAAGACACCTATGCCATATGTTTGGTCCGCCTTATAAACTGACTTTTACATCACGAATATCTACGTGTATCACTTATATTCGAAAAAGGCGGGTGTGTCATTATAGGGGAAGTGGGTTATGGGTGTCTGCGTGTCTGTGTCATGGTGGGGGAAGTGGGGTGTAGGCGGGTGTGAGTCTGTGTCAGTATGGGGGAAGTGGGGTGTAGCGGTGTGGGCGTGTCTGTGTCATTGTGGGGGAAGTGGGATGTAGGGGTGTGCGTGTCTGTGTCATTGTGGGGGAAGTGGGGTGTAGGCGGGTTCGTGTCTGTGTCAGTATGGGGGAAGTGGGGTGTAGGCGGTTGTGAGTCTGTGTAATTGGGGGGGGGGGGGGGGGGGGGGTGTAGGGGTGTGCGTGTCTGTGTCATTGTGGGGGAAGTGGGGTGTAGGCGGGTGTGAGTCTGTGTCATTATAGGGGAAGTGGGTTATGGGGATGTGCGTGTCTGTGTCATTGTGGGGGAAGTGGGGTGTAGGCGGGTGTGAGTCTGTGTCAGTATAGGGGAAGTGGGTGTAGGGGTGTGCGTGTCTGTGTCATTGTGGGGGAAGTGGGGTGTAGGCGGGTGTGAGTCTGTGTCATTATAGGGGAAGTGGGTTATGGGGATGTGCGTGTCTGTGTCATTGTGGGGGAAGTGGGGTGTAGGCGGGTGTGAGTCTGTGTCAGTATAGGGGAAGTGGGGTGTAGGCGGGTGTGCGTGTCTGTGTCATTGTGGGGGAAGTGGGGTGTAGGGGTGTGCGTGTCTGTGTCAGTATGGGGGAAGTGGGGTGTAGGCGGGTGTGAGTCTGTGTCAGTATAGGGGAATTGGGGTGTAGGGGTGTGCGTGTCTGTGTCATTGTGGGGGAAGTGGGTGTAGGGGTGTGCGTGTCTGTGTCATTGTGGGGGAAGTGGGTGTAGGCGGGTGTGAGTCTGTGTCAGTATTGGGGAAGTGGGGTGTAGGCGGGTGTGCGTGTCTGTGTCATTGTGGGGGAAGTGGGGTGTAGGGGTGTGCGTGTCTGTGTCATTGTGGGGGAAGTGGGGTGTAGGCGGGTGTGAGTCTGTGTCAGTTTGGAGGAAGTGAGATGTAGGGGTGTGGGCGTGTCTGTGTCATTGTGGGGGAAGTGGGATGTAGGGGTGTGCGTGTCTGTGTCATTGTGGGGGAAGTGGGGTGTAGGCGGGTGTGAGTCTGTGTCAGTATGGGGGAAGTGGGATGTAGGGGTGTGGGCGTGTCTGTGTCATTGTGGGGGAAGTGGGTTATGGGTGTGTGACTCTGTGTCAGTATTGGGGAAATGGGATGTAGGGGTGTGCGTGTCTGTGTCATTGTGGGGGAAGTGGGGTGTAGGCGGGTTTGAGTCTGTGTCAGTATGGGGGAAGTGGGATGTAGGGGTGTGCGTGTCTGTGTCATTGTGGGGGAAGTGGGGTGTAGGGGTGTGCGTGTCTGTGTCATTGTGGGGGAAGTGGGGTGTAGGCGGGTGTGAGTCTGTGTCAGTATAGGGGAAGTGGGGTGTAGGGGTGTGCGTGTCTGTGTCATTGTGGGGGAAGTGGGGTGTAGGGGTGTGCGTGTCTGTGTCATTGTGGGGGAATTGGGGTGTAGGCGGGTGTGAGTCTGTGTCAGTGTAGGGGAAGTGGGGTGTAGGGGTGTGCGTGTCTGTGTCATTGTGGGGGAAGTGGGTGTAGGCGGGTGTGAGTCTGTGTCAGTATTGGGGAAGTGGGGTGTAGGGGTGTGCGTGTCTGTGTCATTGTGGGGGAAGTGGGGTGTAGGGGTGTGCGTGTCTGTGTCATTGTGGGGGACGTGGGATTTAGGGGTGTGCGTGTCTGTGTCAATGTGGGGGAAGTGGGGTGTAGGCGGGTGTGAGTCTGTGTCAGTTTGGAGGAAGTGAGATGTAGGGGTGTGGGCGTGTCTGTGTCATTGTGGGGGAAGTGGGATGTAGGGGTGTGCGTGTCTGTGTCATTGTGGGGGAAGTGGGGTGTAGGCGGGTGTGAGTCTGTGTCAGTATGGGGGAAGTGGGATGTAGGGGTGTGGGCGTGTCTGTGTCATTGTGGGGGAAGTGGGTTATGGGTGTGTGACTCTGTGTCAGTATTGGGGAAATGGGATGTAGGGGTGTGCGTGTCTGTGTCATTGTGGGGGACGTGGGATTTAGGGGTGTGCGTGTCTGTGTCATTGTGGGGGAAGTGGGGTGTAGGCGGGTTTGAGTCTGTATCAGTATGGGGGAAGTGGGATGTAGGGGTGTGCGTGTCTGTGTCATTGTGGGGGAAGTGGGGTGTAGGGGTGTGCGTGTCTGTGTCATTGTGGGGGAAGTGGGGTGTAGGCGGGTGTGAGTCTGTGTCAGTATAGGGGAAGTGGGGTGTAGGGGTGTGCGTGTCTGTGTCATTGTGGGGGAAGTGGGGTGTAGGGGTGTGCGTGTCTGTGTCATTGTGGGGGAAGTGGGGTGTAGGCGGGTGTGAGTCTGTGTCAGTATAGGGGAAGTGGGGTGTAGGGGTGTGCGTGTCTGTGTCATCGTGGGGGAAGTGGGTGTAGGGGTGTGCGTGTCTGTGTCATTGTGGGGGAAGTGGGGTGTAGGGGTGTGCGTGTCTGTGTCATTGTGGGGGACGTGGGATTTAGGGGTGTGGGCGTGTCTGTGTCATTGTGGGGGAAGTGGGGTGTAGGCGGGTGTGAGTCTGTGTCAGTTTGGGGGAAGTGAGATGTAGGGGTGTGGGCGTGTCTGTGTCATTGTGGGGGAAGTGGGATGTAGGGGGGTGTGAGTCTGTGTCAGTTTGGGGGAAGTGAGATGTAGGGGTGTGGGCGTGTCTGTGTCATTGTGGGGGAAGTGGGATGTAGGGGTGTGCGTGTCTGTGTCATTGTGGGGGAAGTGGGGTGTAGGCGGGTGTGAGTCTGTGTCAGTATGGGGGAAGTGGGATGTAGGGGTGTGGGCGTGTCTGTGTCATTGTGGGGGAAGTGGGTTATGGGTGTGTGACTCTGTGTCAGTATTGGGGAAGTAGGGTGTAGGGGTGTGCGTGTCTGTGTCATTGTAGGGGAAGTGGGGTGTAGGGGTGTGCGTGTCTGTGTCATTGTGGGGGACGTGGGATTTAGGGGTGTGCGTGTCTGTGTCATTGTGGGGGAAGTGGGGTGTAGGCGGGTGTGAGTCTGTGTCAGTTTGGGGGAAGTGAGATGTAGGGGTGTGGGCGTGTCTGTGTCAGTATGGGGGAAGTGGGATGTAGGCGGGTGTGAGTCTGTGTCATTGTGGGGGAAGTGGGGTGTAGGCGGGTGTGAGTCTGTGTCAGTATGGGGGAAGTGGGGTGTAGGGGTGTGCGTGTCTGTGTCATTGTGGGGGAAGTGGGGTGTAGGCGGGTGTGAGTCTGTGTCAGTTTGGGGGAAGTGGGGTGTAGGCGGGTGTGCGTGTCTGTGTCATTGTGGGGGAAGTGGGATGTAGGCGGGTGTGAGTCTGTGTCAGTATGGGGGAAGTGGGGTGTAGGCGGGTGTGAGTCTGTGTCATTGTGGGGGAAATGGGGTGTAGGCGGGTGTGAGTCTGTGTCAGTTTAGGGGAAGTGTACCTCGTGAGTTTTGAAATGTAAACATCAAAGATCAAAGTATTGCTCGACATAAGGGAGAAGGTGACAATTGAGATGTTGAAATCATTCTTGTTGTCTCACAGTCCTGTGGAGAGATTGTTGTCGCTTTGAACCATAATAAATGGATCTGAATATATAATGGATGAAGCTGGTGAAGTGGGGTGTGGGGATGGGCGTCTGTGACATTGTGAGGTATTTGGGGTGTAGGGTTGTGCGTCTTTGTCATTGTTAGGTAAGTCGGGTGTAGGGGGGCGTTTGTGTCATTGTCGGGAACTTAGTTTTAAGGTGTGCATCTGTGTCATTGTTGGGGAATGGTGTGTATTGGTATGGGCGTACTAAGCCATTGTTGGGGAATGGTGTGTATTGGTATGGGCGTACTAAGCCATTGTTGGGGAATGGTGTGTATTGGTATAGGCGTACTAAGCCATTGTTGGGGAAGGGGGAGTGGAGGGGAGTTTCATCACGCCGTGTGAGCTACATGTGGTACTAATGTCCCCTTTCACTACGACCACGAATATCCCGAATCACACCGAATCGGAAACTTTCGAAATTCGTGATGATTCGGCCAATAATGCAAATTTCCCTGGCTAATCGGGTTGAAAATATGAAGAATGCCAGGAATGGGTTGAGAAACATGTAGGATTTACAAGATTCATGCACGGATCATGCACGAATTGTAATAATCACCTACGACTAAGTTACGAATATACCGAATGTTGTTACACGATTCGTAGTTGACTCGGGACATTCGTAGCTGTTTCGGGATGTTTTCGGGTTGAGGACAAGACATTTTTGGGAGCCACGAATCGCTAAGAATAGCCAAGAATGCAAAGGAATCGATTACGAAGCTGTTACGGAACTCCTGTGATGGGATTCGAACCACAGTCCTGATCTGAGGTCAGACGCATTGTCCACATGACCAAAGAGGTTCACCCCGTCAGCAATCTGACAAGGTAAGGATGTCACCTGTGGGATGACTCCACGCCCTGCTACACAAATTATAACCGCTCGCAGTCACCTGGCTGCTGATTCGTACCCGCGATATTTCGTGATTCTATTTCAAGTGGCCAGGACTATAACTACTATCTTTCTCGTAAAAAGTTCTTAATTTCTTTTGGGTGTGGCTTCAGTTTTGTGTATTCTGTTTTTGAAACAACACACTGGTGGAATGTTTCCAGAATAACTTGGAACGATGTCACACAACTACAAACGAAGGAACAGGGTGTTATAGTGAATCAGAAGGTGTGGTGTTGGGGTAGCCAAGTTATAAAAAAAACGTATTAGCGGGTTTGATTCCGCATAGGTAATGTGTGGCAAGACCTTTCTGGTATGAGTTTGCAGTGCTGTTAAAGTAGTGTCGGAAATGCTAGAAGAATGCTTTTCTGACATCATGCAATCAATACGAATCATAGGGTTATGAAAACAGTATAACGCAAATCTACCTAATCTAGCCTATTCTAACTGGTCTAGCCTGGTCTAAAAGGTACTTTTCCACATAAAATGGTGATAAACTTGGACAACAATCGTGTGTGAAACGGCCTACATCCTGAGGCGAGTACCTGACACCAGTCCTGAGGTGATGACCTCACACCGTCCCGTGCACTCTCACAGGTGCAAAATATGTTTGGGGTGGTCTCAAAATACTGCTGGTATTGGGTTTAATTGAGTTTTGCGTTGACGGGGGTACAGATTAGGATATGTACTGCATTTTACTTGCTAGGAAAAATGATGGAATAGTTAAAAGTTATTAAATGAGATGAGTATTAGTAGGTTAGGTTTTTTAATCAAGAAGCATGTGTTGTTCAACAGATGATTTCTTTAGCCAGCATCTGACCAGCTGATGGCCTATCTGAATCTGTACTATCACCCAAAGGTATGATAACTGGTTCATCAAGGCTGACATCTACGCCGTCACGTTGGCGGTACTGACCCCCTATTTCAAGAACGTAATCTTCAGTCTTTTGCCCTACCCATGCATTCGTGACCATCTCGTGTTATTCCGGGACAAGCCGAATAGCGACGCGTGCCCCTCTCGTGGCCTTTTTTTGCGACTGGGTTCCGTCTAAGCGCAAACGGGCATAACTGAAAGAATTATCAACTCGTTGCGTAATGATTCACATATATTTCCCATATGTCATATATATTCCAGATGCTATTTAAGACACATCGGGACTTAAGGTATTATACAGTATCACTGAACACATTTAACTGTATGTTGGGTATATGTTTAGATGCAAGAGATATGTAAAGTCAAACAGTATTCCTGAGGGATTCTTTGGCGGAAGTACTTGATGTCACACGCTCATTTTGATTGGTTTGTCATATTTTTGCACATAACATTCATCGATAGGGAGACGAGTATTCTTGCAGGTTACGGTAAGGGGCGAGTGGTGACGAATGATACCCATGGCCTCATTCTAACAAAAGCTGCGTTGATTGACTCATATGAGTTTCAATGTTTTGTTATGCCTTGCCTATACAGTCATCCAGATAAGGTGAATGGGTTTGAGCTCACAATGTCTGAGACAACATGACCGTGTTGTGCCGCCAGGACATCTGTCTTGGACTTTCCTAGTTTCTTATCAGGCGATTTTTCTCCTTGAGTTGGACTTTCTTTTCAGATGATCTGAAGTCGACATTGCAAGATATTCCTGCATTGTCGCCTTCAGACTAACTCACATCCATCAGTTAGCCCCAGATCACGGGTTCAGTCGTGGAGAACAAAGACACGATTACCTTTACCTGCTGGTATCATGGGTCAGTGAAATGATTCTTATTCACCCAGGTTTCATCAAGGTGAAATAGTCATAAATGGTGCGGATATAATGTGACCTCATAGACAGGATGGAATATTTTCCCCTGAAAACTGCTCGGTCATCGTACCTTTTGCCCATAAAGCTTGTGCACTGTACGCCTCATCAACAGTTTATCAAAGCTGTCTAATACCCTTTTACTTCCCGGTTTTGTTATTGAGTACACCGGTACCCTGCCGTCTATGTTTTATTTTTCATATAGTAGACACAGAGCTGTCCATCTAAATTATTAAATGGTTCCCCTCTATCTCTCTCACGTGTAAAGAACTTGTATACATTTCCTACTACAGATTCCATGTCGTGCACCGTGGCTTTGCACGTGTAATGCAACACGCATCGAAGGAGTACTGGATAAAAGAAGTGCCGCGTCATTTTGTATACATGTTTGTTTTTCTGTGTGGATAAGATGCATTATTATTATGATTATCATTTACAGATGAAAATAAGAAAATGCAGCAAAGAGGGTTTGGGTGATCCTGGTACAGTCAGACTGGTTAGGTTCATCATCAGTTCAGGGCCCATGCCCCCTCAACACACAGTCCAGACAGCGATAGGACTTCTCCCAGGAAGCGCTGCCTAGTCGAACCCACCCATAACTTTTGGCTCATCATCAACTCAGTGTCCTTGGATGTTGGGGACCTACTTGAAGGCGACAGACATGGAGATGGTTCCGGTCACCTCACGGGAAGCGCTGCACCCTACCTCCGCTGCGAATGTGTTTCACTTATTATTTTGGTGGTGCCAAAATCCCGTTGAGACGCGCTGTTGGTTGGTGCTATTTTTGCTACGAATACAATTCCCATGCTATTTCTAGATTTCGCAAAGACTCATCGCCCACCTCCTTCAACGTCTATATCTACCTTGCAATATGTATATCGGAGCATGGCATGGTTGTTGATAACACCCTGTCTGTGGTGCTTTCCAAAGACTCAATTGATGGTGGGTGTACTGAAACACAAAAGTTAAAAATCAGGCTAAGAAACACTAGAATGAGATGACGTTGTATGGCATGCAAATAGAGCTATTTCTCAAAGAAGACAGCATACTCATAGTATACAATTTCGTTCTGGAGATGTAAAGGACTAATACATCAAGCTGATTCCTGCTACTCCACAATGCCTACCCCAGACAAGCTTTTTATACATAGAACGACAGTGGTATATCGCGCATCGTCATGACTGTTACCTGAGATTTGCAAAACACATTGCCAATATTTGTACTCAAACAGCTCTAGCTGTCGTCTACCTTACTTGTACACGCACGCATGCACGAACGCACGCACGCACGCACGCACGCACGCACGCACGCACGCACGCACGCACACACACAAACACGTGTGTGCAGGTCCTTATATAAGTACAATAATCTTGAACACGGCGTTAAAATGTGTCTTTGTATATAATCCTGTGTATATTACTCTGCCAAAGTTGCAGCATGAAGTGTCGTGTCACGATTATGTGGGAACGGGAGACGGAGGGAAATAGCCATGTATGGACAGCTTCAATAAATATAACACGTCACCGTTAGAGAACGTTAGAGACCATCTGCTGAAACTGATTCCATTGGTCGCCAAAGGCAAAACAGCGGTGAAACTTGTATGAATGGATCACTGAAAATCGAAAAGGATAAGCATGTCCTGCCCTAACGGTAACATCTGCCACTCTCACAATCTGCATTAAAAAGCAAGTCTTTGTTTGTTTGCACTCCGCCGCACAGCAGCTCTCCTGACATAATCGATGTGTTTTAAGAAGTTTTGTATGTTTGTTTGTTCTTTAACGCCGTTCTCAGCAATATTCCAGCTATAGGACGGCGGTCTGTATATAATCAAATCTGTAAATCTGTACCAGACAATCCAGTGATTGACATCATGAGTATCGATCCACGCTATTGGGATACGATGACAAGCATCAACCAAGTTAACAAGCCTGACTACCCGATCCCGTTAGTCGTCTCTTACGACAAGCACAGTCGCCTTTTACAGCAAGCATGGGTTGCTGAAGACTATTCTACCCCGGATCTTCACGAATTTACCCCCTATCAAGCCTAATTATTCCTCCTTGCTTCCGTTTAGTTTCTACCTTTGTTATCTTATAACTTTTGTTGTTTTTTACATGTACATATATGCGCTTCACCTGATGAAGGAATAAGTATATACTCCGAAACGTTTTGTTCCTCATAATAAAGAAGTTAAGATCCATAAATTCTCTATCTCTAATCTATTAAACAAACGTTGATAGGTTTTTAAATATGTGTTCACGGTTTACAGGAATAAGTCAAAGTTTAAAAGTTTTGGATGAAACGACCTTCAATGGGCGTGGCCATACAGGGTCTCCCCCTCTCAGGTCTTCTGTTGTCTGACCTGTCTGCCGTAAATGTCGCATCAACAGGGTCGTGAAGAAAAGAAGCATATATGTTATTAAAGCGTCACGTGTTGTACACTTAATATCACAGAAGGTAGGCATGTGGTGAACAACACCCCCCGTACAGGCCAATGGGACACTAGTTGCATAAATAAATAAATAAATAAATAAATAAATAAATGAATGAATGAATGAATGAATGAATGAATGAATGAATGAATGAATGAATGAATGAATGAATGAATGAATGAATGAATAAATAAATAAATAAATAAATAAATAAATAAATAAATAAATAAATAAGAGTATGACAACGAATGCCATGATCTGCTTTCCGTGAAGCATGTGGCGTTTAATGAACTTAGATGAACTGAAACAATGTTTGTATTGATTTTATTACCTCTCCTCAACATATAGAGTTAACATTAAATGACATTTGCTATCATTTAGGACGATTTGTCTCAAAACCCTTAAGACAGATATAACTATGAACACCATGTTAAGTACCAAGTGCCCCAGTGATCAAGGAATGAAGTCTTTCTTTAAGTTTACCATGTTTGGCCCATGGGACACCAATTGCAGAAAATAAATAAATAAATAAAGTCTATGGCATGACGTTATTAATATGCGAGATTCACATTTTGTTTTTTGTTTGTTTTTCTTTTTAAAATTATTTAAATGGATGCAGCTAGGGTTTTTAATATGCCTGGTTCTCCAGACCTTATTAGAAAATAAACTGGTCACTGGGTGTTCATTGTGAATAACCATCCCAAACATCTGAGGCCGATTTCCAAAAACAAGATGTTAAATCTGAATAATAGTCACATTTTTGAGAACATGTAACTCATCTTCTATTCTTATTTATTTTGATTACATTTCCAAATACGTTGATGTAAGGTTGCAAATGGTTTAGAATATCTACCAATTTCAATTTCTTGAACGACAGTTTCTGACCTTAACTTAACTAGAATACTTCTTTGATTTCTATGTCAAATGGTACGAACGCAGGGTTTGACCTTTAGAGCAAATTAAAATTGCCTGTACGTTCTCAGTTTTCTTACTATTCACTGACCCTCTAATTAGTCCCCTTAACCACGAGCCATTATCTAATGTAACTACTGTAGCCTTCCCAGCTTTAAAATCTACCAATGACATTTCAAAGACATCTGTATTATTTTACTACAGTGCGATAAGGGAGAGCTGAATTAAGCCGTTTTCAAAAGCGGACAATTGCGATGTGTTGTTTAGTTACACAAGAGAACCAGCCCATATATCCACGGATTGCCAAATGGTTTTGGCAATGACTAAGTTTTCATAACGTGTGTTAAAAACATTATAGGACATGCTATGTCATGTTAACACGGGTGCAACCAGAGAATGTATAATATATTATATGGTCTCTGGTGCAACCAAAAGTTCTTGCCACGTGGGTATCGGCACTCCCTTGGCTTTTTTCCAAAACAACTAAGCAAAGCAAATCACAACTTTGATTTCTTCATGTAAACTGTGAAGTACATGTACTATTTTAAAACGTATTTACGTTTGGTGTGAACATGTTTATCCATCCAACGAAGTCAACACTGACAATTGCGCTGCATCACGTGTCAGATTCATTTTCTGCACTTACAAAGAATGCCACGATCTGCTTTCCGCGAAGCATGTGGCGTTTTATGAATTGTTCATCTTAGAAGAACTGAAACAATGTTTGTATTGATTTTGTAACCTCTCCTCAACATATAGAGTTAACATTAAATGACATTTGCTATCATTTAGGACGATTTGTCTCAAAACCCTTAAGACAGATGTAACTATGAACACCCCGTCAAGTACCCCAGTGATTAAGGAATGAAGTCTTTCTTTAAGTTTATCATGTTTGACAATATGATTTTAATTGCACTTGTCTCAAATACTTTCGGTGAATCTTAAGAAACGGATTAAGATTAATCTTTGAGAGATTTTGGTGGTACGTGTACTGAGCCAAGAATATATCTCTCTTTATACGGATTTTTATGGAGCTTTGGAATCCAGTACAGAAGAGGAATGGACGTGTCTTTAGGTGTGTGAGTCAAGTCAAAACATGATAGTACTGATGCGAAGTACTATGCCCCACACAGTATGATCCCCCCTTTTTAACTGTCCAACGAGAAAATGGTAGTTGTTTCCTCCAACTATCGATTTGGCAAAGACAGCTCTTACCACATGTGTTTGATTCTCTTTGAACATATATTCCAATTACAGTAAACTACGGTTAAACGAACTCAAAGGGACTACTAATTTTAGTTCGTTATAACCGTAGTTCGTTATAAGCATATATACAGCATAACTACAGCAAATAGTCGGGACCAAAAAAGTAAATTCGTTATATCCGTCAGTTCGTTATAAGCGTGTTCGTTATAACCGTAGTTTACTGTATGATATTCAGATTTCTGGTTCCCCGTAAAGATCCAGGTTAGAATTGGTCTTCAGTAACCCATGCTTGTTGTAAGAAGCGACTAGCGGATGTGGCTGGTCAGGCTCGTTGACTTGGTTGATGCATGCCATCGTTTCCGGATTGCGTTGTTTAATGCTCATGATGTCACTCACTGGTCTAATCCAGTCTCGATTGTTTTATAGATCATATAGATGAAAGATTGCTGATTGCGGCGTTAAACAACACACAAACAAAGAAACTTGTGGATTTCACACTAGTCGAAATTGTCTCTGACATTCGTCAGTTTGAGTGTTCTCCTAAATACACATAAATAAAATAAATTGGCGGTTAACCGTACATTCTTAACAATTTGCCTCCATTCAAAATCACACATTGACTAATACGCTGCGCGTATGTCTCTGTGAACATCCCCATACATTCAATATTAGGCACAAGCAGCTAAAACGAAATACAACCTCGCTATGCCTCCGTTGTCATAGATATTAATTAGAAGTGACGCCTTGTAACGTCGCATCCTGTTTCGGAATTTGCCACGCTTCAAAAATCCACCTCCCACAGCAAACCACTTATCACTTGCCCATTTGAACGTTAACCCCTGGCGAGCTAAATACCTGAACAATGTTTGTCTCGCGACCTCTGGAGGATAAGGACGAGAAAGAATGGGTAGATGAGTGCATTGCATAAGATAACTATCTGTAGACATGTTGTAAAAGTCACGTGACGTGCACTTGTCACCTGTCATACGGCGTGTGTGTTGATGACAGGTCTGCGCCTGCCTTTGAAAGGACTCCCGAATTGTCGTCACTTTGAACAATCACTGTTTGCCTTGTTTGAGAAACAATGCCACTTCCTACGAATAAAATTATGTCATGTTTTCGCAGAAAGAAAATTGCAGCCCTTTTAGAACCTCATTTGAAGATAAACGTGGAGCATAACGTCCTTTGTTCTATGTTTCGGTATTACTGGCTAAGTTTTCAAAAAATGGTTGTGTTTAGAATACACTTTGCAAATATGTCAACATTGCTAAACATATAGTACAGTGCGTTCTGTTAACATGATAGCATTACTAAACATATTGCTTAAACATGTAGTATAGTGCCTTCTGTTAATATGTCAACATTGCTAAACATGTAGTATAGTGCGTTCTGTTAATATGTCAACATTTCTAACATAAAGTATTGTGCGTTCTGTTAAAATGTCAAAATTGCTAACATATAGTATCGTGCGTTCTGTTAATATGTTAACATAACTAAGTTTTAGTATCGTGCGTTCTGTTAATATGTCAACACTGCTGAACATATTGTATAGTGCGTTCTGTTAATATGTCAACATTTCTAACATATCGTATCGTGCGTTCTGTTAATATGTCAACATTACTAAACATATTGTATAGTGCGTTCCGTTAATATGTCAACATTGCTAAACACATTGTATAGTGCGTTCTGTTAATATGTCAACATTGCTGAACATATTGTATAGTGCGTTCTGTTAATATGTCAACATTGCTAATATATTGTATCGTGCGTTCTGTTCATATGTCAACATTGCTAAACATACTGTATAGTGCGTTCTGTTAATATGTCAACATTGCTAAACATATTGTATAGTGCGTTTTGTTAATATGTCAACATAGCTAAACATATAGTTTTCCGACAAGGGGCAATTGATGTGGACATCTACACTATTTAATAGTTTACGCTATGATACTTAAATCATTTTCATAAGACAATTACGACAAGAGCAATATCCATCAAATTTAATAGTAACAGTTGAAACGAACGTAAGGTTTGCATTGGGTTTAACAGAAAAAGAAATGATTTACTGAACTCGGCATTCAGTGTCATGGCATTTAAGACCATGACCCGCTTGTTCCGGCGTCTGTCTACTTGTGTGTCAAACCTATAAGGACTTGAGAGGAGTGAGTGAGTTTTGTTCCACGCCGCCTTTAGCAGTATTCCAGCAATATCAAGGCGGGGGGCACCAGAAATGGGCTCACACATTGTACCTATGTCAAGAGTCGAACCCGACTCTTCGTCGTGACGAGCGAACGCTTTAACCACTAGGCTACCCGACCGCCCCGGATTTGAGAGGAAAAACATCCCTGTTCATTTCTTGCACAATAGGGGAGGCTGGGTAGGTTAGTGGTTAAATCGTTCGCTTGTCACACCGATTGCCCGAAAAACTTAACCCTAGTTTTACATTATTCCAGTTTAAAAACCACATAGATATATGCATGGACTAAAATGTATTGAAAAGATCAATATCTAAACGAAATTTAATGTAAAATGTCATGCAGCATCCGATATTGGCATGACAGTTGCCCGAAATGGGGTAGGGTAGAAAAACGTTTTCAATGTAATGGACAAAGGGCACACACATCTAAAATTGTTCATTGACACGTCACATCAATAGCGTGTATGACCATCCCCTGCTACAAGACAAATGTCAGTCGTCTGATGACGTCACGTGGGATACGTCGCCATTTTTCTTGTCGGTTGGCTGGAGGGTGTGGTCGGTGTCGAACATGACGATCCATGCCATCAATTTCTAACAACCACATTGCGCTGTAAATAGCTGTAAGCCGTTATTTCTTTGTGCGTCACTATCAGGAATCGATTACGTAGATGCAAAGTACGCAAGTACCGATCTTCATTGGACGTAGTTACCCTGGGTCTGCTTGTACTTGGCCTGTCTATGTCTGCCCCGCCCGTCTGTAAAGTGGCATCAGGTAAGTTAAAGTAACACAGGAGCAAACGTTCTTGCAATGTGAGCATGGGGTTTCTCATTTACAGTTGAATCTTTAAATATTATTCCTAATAATGGGCATCACCCTACATACTTGATTAACTTTCTGATAATCTCTAAGTCACTCAATAACTAGTGTTGCGACATTTGTACACTTGCTTTTCTCAAAGGTTTGTTTGTTGTTTCAGCAATATTGCAGATACATGACGGCGTCCTGTAAATAATCGGTTGTTCATAAATAACTGTGATTGCTATTATGAGCAACGCTCCACGTCGTCGGGTACAATGACACGCTGCCAACAAAGTCACCAAGCCAGACCACCCGATCCACTTAATGACGACTATGCTTCACGTGTTAGTGTTTCTTTTCAGTCTACCGTTGCTAGATGTTAACGTTGCGCCATGTGCACATGTAAAAGCCAGACATGTTGTGTATAATTAGAGTGAAATCAACTGCGTGATCATTATATTTCAGTTTAGTTTTCAGAGGAGTAGAGTGGTAAAGTCGACAAGCATGGGTTGCTGAGACCATTTCGGAATCCCCCTGGGTTGTATATTTACGACCATACAGTACATAAAATGCCGGGCAATGATTTTACACTTGAAATTTTGATTTGACCCGAACGTTACAAACGTTATCAAAACGATACTAGGGCGAACGCAGCCGCCGAAACACCGCAAAGTTAAGTGAGTGAGTATTGTTCCACGCCGCTTTTAGCAACAACAATATCACGGCGGGGGACACTAGAAATGGGCTTCACACATTGTACTCATGTCGGGAATCGAACCCGGGTTTTCGTCATGAAGAGCGAACGCTTTAACCACTAGGCTACCCTACCGCCCTTTGGAGTAATAACTGCAAATAGTATGCACTATAAATAGACCGCAAAACGGTTCATCCCTGATTCCTTGCCAAGCCCATTACGGAAGCTTGACTGCTGTCGCCGCTGGGTGAAACAAATATAATTATTCACTGACTTTTGCTATCACCACTGTATTTTTGTATTTCATAGTGACCACTGCCATCATATTATATATTGGCATTGAATACTGTACTACCGTTTTATTGTTTACCGCCATTGTAATTGCTGTGCAGTAATTTTTATTGATTTGTAAACTTAGTGAATTTTGTAATACATTTGTTGATTGTATACCACTTGTTGTTTGTTTGTTGGTTTCACCCTACGTTCTTTAACGTACGGATTTCTGGATTAACATATTGTTTCAAATTGGGAATCGACACGTAACAATGTGAACTTTCATGACTGTCCGATAAGTATTATCTCAAAGTGATAACCCCAAATTTCAAAACAAATAGTATCGTCGCTTCAACCTCTAATGTAACAAAATCCATTAAGAGTATTTTTTACATTAAGAGTTGTAACAAGGGTTAATCTGCAACCCTCAGTGTAAATATTTTACATCAATAGTATTTTTTTACATAAAGGTTTCAACAATGGGATAAGAAAAAATGAAACTCCGGAAAATATAAGCGACAAAACCCTTTCCATAGCAACAAGAAATCTCGACTGTGTCATGAGCGATTGTGTATGTATAGCAGCTGTTCGCGGAGCTTTGTGTGACGTACATTTAACTGTGCATCGCACCAGTGTTATACAATACTAGTGTTTCATAATACATTCATTGTCATAGGTGGAGAAATATTGTTGAAATTTGACACGTGTTACATAAAAACTGTCCCTGCTTTCAACCTCAACATGACGCAGAAGATATTTGAATATATATACTTCCAGGAAAAAGTAACTGCACAATAATGCATAGCGCACAATTTGGATGTTTGCGTGTTTGGTGAGATCCAGTAATCGAATTGATATTAAGGCTTTCATAAACATGTTTGTTTGATTTCTATCATGCATGATAATCACATGTACAAACACTTTGGCATGCTTACTCATAATGGACCCGTGTAGTTTCGCGAACGAATGGGTCTTCAGCAACCCATGCTTGCCATAAAAGGCGACATTGTTTGTCGTAAGAGGCGGATGGTCAGGCTCGCTGACTTGGTTCATGCAAGTCACCGTATCCCAATTACGAAGGATCGATGCTTATGATGTCAATCACTGGATTGTCTGGTCTAGACTCGATTATTTACAGACCGCCGTCATATAGCTGGAATATTGCGGTCGGGTGGTTAAAGCGTTCGCTCTTCACGCCGAAGACCCGGGTTCGATTCCGACATGGGGACAATGTGTGAAACCCATTTCTGGTGTCCCCCTCCATGATATTGCTGGACTATCGCTAAAAGCGGCGTAAAAACCATACTCACTCACTCACTCAAATTGACGCTGATGTTGATGATGTGGAAGATTTCAATCTTACTTAGAAACACGCAAACGAGCATTTTAGTAATCCAGTAAGTTATGCCGATTTCCTCGAACTGCAGAACAGATCAGTACCCCCTAATTCAAAAAGTAACACTAATTGGTATGTGAGAGTATTTGACGCACGGGCGGTTTCGTGTGTGAAGTGAATCGGCAGGACGGTACGCCGTGTCCGCCGCGTCTCTGTTGAATTTGTGCATTGGGCTTTGAAGATATGTGCTAGACATCTGTTAGTGCCTTGATCTTATTTTTGGTGACTTACATAAAAGTTTATTTATTTTAGACACACCCTTGGCGTCAAAATGAAAGTGTTGAACTCGGGAAGGTGTTGATGTGAAACGAGCGGAGCCGTTTACTAAAGTTGAAGCATGTAGATAATGGGATAGTGGTATTCCTTCAACTGAAAGTGCAACTGGATTACAGAATGCTGTCTACTGTTACTCATGTAAATTCTTTGGTCTTCGAGCGGGCGATGAACACTCCTCCTTGGAGCTTGACCAATTTACCAATTTTAGTGTATTAAATACAATTTTCCCCAGGGTGGCATTTCTTTAATCCATTTTTTGCATTTTAAATGTAAGCTGAAACTCTATTTTAAGGTGTGTCACATTAATTGGATATCTGTTAAGTATTTTTTTTATTCTGTTGCATTTTCATTACCAGTTGAGCATATAACACTTTAAGAGAAGAGTAAATGACAGCTTGACAAGTACTTTTTGAAATATCCAATGTCGTAATCTTACATTTGCGATATATTTTGTTAATAAGTAAGCCCAAGTTGGATTTCCTGGAATGTTAGCATATTCTTGTGTTCTTGTGTTAAACAGAACATTCAGCACCAATATTGTGGTGTTAATAGAACTGTTGTTTTCCAACAACAAAATTTTTAGTTGCTTGGCAACCTTTAACACACCCCATCTGTTGTCGTGAATGAATTTAATCCATGACAGACTTATTAAAAACTATCACAGCATTTATCAATCATACTCGGTCAACAACAAAAGATATGTTTGGGGCGAGACACTGTGCGCAAAACGAAAACATTTCTTAAACGTTTTTCCTTTTTCATAAGCAGCTGAATCTCTGCACTTGTACACAGTAGAGGTAATTCAAACCCAGTAAACGCAGTAAAGTGTTGGCTTCCATTGTCTATTGCTAACGACCTATCAGCGCCAATTATCTGTTGGCTTCCCTTGTTAAGTTTCCACCGTTTGTTATCTTTTTACTTTTGTTGTTCTTACCTGTACATATATATGTTCTCTGTCTTATAGCATTCATTCGCCTGATGAAGGAGTACGCATATACTCCGAAACGTATTGTTCCTCATAATAAAGAAGTTGACATCCATAAATTCTTTTCCTTAGGATCATTTTAATCCCTTACTATTATGAGTATTCTGTGGCATATGTATGTCATGATTATTCTCCATGTTTGGTAGCTAAGGACTGGGTAGCCCAGTTGCCTAAGGCGCTGTGCAGAGTTGCGTCCCTTGGGCACGCCAGAAACCTATGATTGTGGGTTCGAATCACCATGCCCGTGCTCGTGGGTTCACCGAAGTGGTAAACGTATGAGACCTGCATCACTCCGGGCTTTCCTCCACGTTAAGCTGACACGCCGTGATATGACTGGAATACTGTTAAAAGCGGCGTTTAACCCAACTCACTCACTCACTAGGTGAGGACTATAATTATTCAGTTTGCATTACTTTGTGATTATGTAAGATTCTATTACTGACTAATTTCAAACTCTACAGAAAAAAACGTTTTGTGTGTACGGAAATTTTTTTCTCAGTCAAAACGGGCCAGTGAAATATTACATTGTTCATAAAGAACATATTATAATCATATACAGTCGGGCGCATATCCTTCCTCATACCGGAAGTGACTCATAAAAAAATATAAACAAAAGTAACAAAAATATTTAGGGTCACGAAAATTCTGTATCCTACATAGGGATATTATTAAACACAAACTCAACTTTAACAAAAAATATTCTTGAAAGTGCAAGACCGCTGTTGGAATCGAAAGAATACACGCTGGTCAAGTATCAAAAATGACGCTTTGCGAAACGAACAGTCTCGACTGACGAGTCAAATGAGAAATTTACAGTTTATAACGAAATAATTTCGAGAGAATAGCATGAAGCGATAAGCACTGGCAGTATTTCGCTGATTATTTACATTAGAGAGTGAGTATGGTTTAACGCCGCTTTTAGCAATATTCCAGCGGGGGACACCAGAAATGGGCTTCACACAATGTACCCATGTCGGGAATCGAACCCGGGTCTTCTTCGTGACGAGCGAACGCTTTAACCACTAGCCTATCCGACCGCCCCTTATTACATTGCCCACACGTGACATGTTATTTCTTTTCATATGTGTTTTCGATATTTGAGGCATGTGGAGTACCTCAATGTCCCTAAATGATGTCCGATACAATTATTTATTTTCACTTGAACATTGTCTTCCCATGGTTTGTTTTTGCATGTGAGTAGTTGACTTGCCCTTTCATGTATTTGTAACAGGAGCGAGTCCATTGTGCTATTCCGACTATATCATAAACATGTGTCTTTGAATCAATGTCAATTAATGATGATACCGGAACGCATCAATGAGGGAAATTATATCCAATGCAATTCCATATTTTGACATGTACATTGTGTTCCCGTGTTGTTTTCGGGTGAATATTTGACTTGCCCTTGCATGTTTTTGTAACTATCTTTGTAATGATAAGAATTGCTTTCTTTATTGTGTGCATGTATCGAAGGACTACAGTCACAAATAGTCGCTAAGCTACGCTAAACAGTTTCATACAATTTGTAACTGTAATCCTTTGATAAATGTTATGAATCCGACAGACTAATTTCGTTCCGCTTTTTGTTTAGATTTTGGGGGGCACGGAGGGCCCAGTGGTCTAAGGCGCCGCGATTCGCTGTGCAGAGTTGCGTCCCTTGGGCACACCAGAAACCTATGATTGTGGGTTCGAATCCCGGTTCGCCCCAAATATGTTTCTAGGTTTGTCAGAACCAGTAATACTATTAAAGGCGGCGTTAAACCCAACCCACTCACTCACTGTTTAGATTTTCCGCATACTATTCTTAATTTTCATAATTTCTTGTTTTGGGAGAGAACAAAATGTCAGCCTCCACAGAGTTCTGTAAAACGTGTTCTGGATAGTAAATTCTCGGAGCTCCGAAAATACACTTTTTCAAATAAATGCACCAAGTATGAAAATGGTCCTAGATGGTGAAGGACCAATAAATGCTTTAATCAGGCTGTTGAATTCCTTAATTGTTCCGTGCATTATGGTGTTATTATATGTGACCGTTTTATTTACAGCATATAAATGTATAACTTATTATTTATTTAACAATGAATAATATATGGATAACGTAACATTCATACAAATAATCAAGGCAGCCTTTCCTAAAGGTGTAGTCAACAATGTGTCAGTGCAGATGTACTACCCAGAAATATGTTCAGAGTTACTAATCGCATATGCTATTTGAGAAAAAAACAGTTGAACGTCTAGCGCAACCTGCTGATTATCCTGAACTAAATAGATACAACATATATTTTACTCGGAGCCTCTTAGGACGCATAAAAAATAATGTTTCTCAAAAGCGAGTTGGGAGGTATAGGGCTTTTAGTGATGAGAAAGAACACTGTATATCTTTCCCAACAAAAGGTATCAACAGACACAGCTTAGAACACAGAAGTCGGGCGTTAATACAACGTCAGTCGTCGAACATAGATAACAGCCCGGTTTATATTATGCGGGACATTTGAAGAATGTTTTATTGGCAATAAAAGTGACAGACGCGCAGAATTTGGAGTGACGCGCCGATGTCCGAGAAACAATTCTCTTTTTAGTCTTTTTATCAAATACCACTACACTGCTAATTTTCCAAAATGAACGTTTTGAATTTTTAACAGATATTTGTAGCCACCTTTGTGGGTTCAGACGATCACTACACAAAATAGATATTATAAATAATTTGGGTGAAAACGGATGGGGAAATTCCTTTAAACAAATAATTGATTCGATGTGGCACTTTCGTGTTTCTTCTAAAGGCTGAATATATTTAAACCTATTTATAACAATCGATGCCACCTTGGAAAATAAAGGGACAAAACCCTTACCATATCCACTAGAAATATCGGCATTAGGCAGAGTCGATTGTACGATTCCGACTGTATCATGAGCATGTGTTTATGAATCACTATCAAATAGTAATGATACCAGGTGTTCGCGAAAAGGTGAGCGTATCCTTCCACACCGGTGGCACCTGTCACAAACACATGCAAAGGAAAATCAATTGTTCACCTGAAAAAATAACGGGAACATATGGTAAAAGTCAAAATAGGGATTTGCATCGGATATCATTTTTGTCACTGATGCGTTAAATTTGGAAATGTCCTCCACCTGTCTACCATAAAACTTTTTGAAAGCTTCACAGAGGCCTTGTATGTTGTAACCTTGATCAAGCAAGATCCGAACAAGAGTTGTATGACACACTTTGAAAACTTGGAAGAAAGAGCATGCTCGATTGTACATGTATCTCAAAAGTTGTGAAATAAAAACGCCAAAGGCTGGAGCTGCTGGAATATTGCTCGACATGAAGGGAAAGTTGACTTTTGGAAAGTTGAAGTCAAGCCATGAAATAATGTTCTGACAATCGATAAATAGTGTACCCAGCTTGTCCTTTATCATTCACGTACAATGGTAGACAGGCAAACCATGACTGCAGCGTTCGCTAAGGCGATGGATACATCCAATGTTTAGTGTATGCTAACTAAAACCCCGATTATCCGGACGATGACAACCCAAGTGCAACGTCCGGATTTAACATGTTTCTAGAATAAGGAATCATGGAGGACTGTACGGATGTAGACGGACGTTCCTCGTCCGAAAAACAGCTGTCCACATTACTAATGGTGTTCAAGCCAATGGTACTGTTGTTTATTTGTTGTTTAACGCCGCCCCAGCAATAGTCCATCGAAAAGACGGCGGCCTGCAATGATCGAATCTAGGTTAGACAAACCAGCATGGGGAATGTTCACCAACTCTGCCCCGCGGGGCATAAAACGTGACTGAAAAACGTGACTGAACCAAACCTGTCTTCTTCGCAGTTGTGGCCATGCTCTGTGATCGTGACACCATTGACTCGCAGCCGACGATGCAGGTCCGTCAAAATGACACCTCGAACTGACTGTCTAGCGCGAATACCTTCAGCGCGTGAACGGTTCCTCGCTGTCTGGTCTGATATCCTTCGCACTCCTGGTATTGCCGTAGTTGTAGAGGTGGCCGTGGTGGTTCCTTCACGTAAAGTGAGTAACGTAGCCGTATCCATCTATCCTGTGCTCTAGTAGTGATACGTAGTCGACCGGATCTGGGAAGGTCACGTGTTGTGCCGTATGTCTGACAACGGTTCCAATCTTATAGTGCGACGTGGAAAAACCAGGCGTTGCTGCGTTTGGCTTCCGTCAGTCGTGGTTGTGTTTTGGCGGTTTTTCCAAATTTGCACCAAATTTCTGCGGTACCTCATTCTGTTCACACAAATCAATCCCAATCCACGCAGAATTGACCAGCTCATGTTGGTATTCATTTTGTAGGGATGTCGGTAATACTCTGTCAGATATTTACGATTGTACTACTTTTGCGTTTCTTTATTTGCAGAGTATACATTATTTCGAATGTTATTTCTTTTACAGTCAATGTAAGATATATATTCTCTTTGTACGCTAATAAACAGTTGCTGATGCGACAATAATTAGGTTTTCAAGCACAGAAACCTTCCAACCAATGCAAGTATCAGTACAGTGGTATATTTGTCTTCAGCATGAGGTGGTTGTACACAGTGACCTGGGCATGAATGGTGAGTGAGTTGGGTTTAACGCCGCTTTTAACAGTATTACAGTTATATCACGGCGTGGGCATGAATGGTGTCTTGATGGTTAACGAGAGAGGGGGTAAACTAAGTCGCCCGGCCGATCGTGTCACCGTACCCGGGGGGCGTGGATTATACACTTACAATTAAGTGTGTCCAATTCCTGGTCCATATAACTGTTATTCGGTTGCAATATTGCGGTGTACGAGATCATTCAATTACTCACCAGCTTACAATGCTTGATCGCAGTTTCTATCAAATGTATCGCATACTTGTGCGCATGTTTGATTGTTTTCTATCAGCTGTCCTTTTGTTTGTGAATGTGTGAGATCATTATATGGGAGAAGAAGAAAAAGGTGTCAAAATTCAAGATATGATAAACATCGATAGTGAAATTAACAGTACAGTGAAATGAACAAATAACAAAAATATTATTCACACTGAAATTGGGAGATAACAATTGGGTTAGCTACGGAGTAAACAAACACACGCTTTATATATATCTAAATTTGAAAAATAATTCGAATACTGGCACGGTGAGATCAATGTACATCACATAAAAAAGTAAGGATGTAGACGTTTTCGTCTTCTTTCGCAGGAACTACACCCATCACGCCATCCCTGCTTCGTCAAGTCCTTCAAAGTCCAAAGCTCTGATACCACTCTTCATTGTAACTTTTATTCTATTGCCACATGCTATATAGCCATCCATTTATCCCTTGGTTGAAACAACATTCATCTTTTCAAACAAAAATGGTACATGTTCTTTGAGAGGATTAGTTTGTACCAACCATTTGTACCAAACAATAATTAAGAACCCCTTTCCTCACGTCAACATGTATCCCCTTTCAGCCTTGTAATCTGTGTTTAACATCTTCCTGAACGTCTTTCTCAATTTCCAACACGACCAGTGTTCCTTTGAATCACACGTTGTATGGTTTGTTTGTTTGTTTGTTAAACGCCGCACTCAGCACTATTCCAGCTATTCAGACGGCGGTCTGTAAATAACCGAGTCTGGACCAGACAATCCAGTGATTGACATCATGCGCATCGATCCTCGCAATTGGGATCGTTGGCATGCAATCAACCAAGTCAACGAGCCTGACCACCCGATCCCCGTCAGTCGCCTCTTACGACAAGCATAGTAGCCTTTTACAGCAAGAATTGGTGGCATCAACCAGGTCAGCGAGCCTGACCATGCACCCCATCCGGTCGCCTCTTACAAGCATAGTCGCTTTTTACGGCACGTATGGGTTGCTAAAGACCCATTCTACCCCGGACCTTCACGGGTACAGTATGTTGGTTCAGACCCCAGAGTGGCTGTATGGTGTTAGATGAACACCAAATCGTTTTGCAACAACGCTTTGTGCAATTCCGGTTTTATGCATTCCAAATGGCACACAACCGCTCATTTTCGGATTGCCGTGGCATAATGGGAGTAAACGGTTTCTTTTCTGTTTAAATCATTGCATAGAGTTACTGTATAAATTGACTTGGTCCCGCGTGTACTGTGAATATGTGACGAATTTCTTACACATGGAATACATGAACAGTTTCAGGGTCATCAAAGGTAATATTGAGAAAGTGTACATCATTGCAATTGTCATGCATAATTTTGAAAAATCCATGGTTATTTTATTTTGATGCTTTTGTATGGTGCACAGGAATTCCTTTCCGCGGTTACACAGTCAGGAAATTGTTCCTGTTACATCTTCAGTAACCATAGCTTCCTGGGTGTGATCTTCCTACAGTTGATCATTGGTGAATGACTTCAGAATACAAACAACAGAAGGTTTCTTCCACAGCCAGTGTTTTATTAAGAGAAAGAGACGATATGACTACATGAAGACAGTATGATAATGGTGAGAAGTAACACCAAACTTCTCGGATCACATTACTCACAAGATAACTCCAGCAGAGGCATGTCCCCCACACTAACGCTACAGCTATGTTCAAAATTACACTCGAACTGAATGCTTTGTCATTCTCGTTATCATAGTCTGCATGTGTATGTGCAATTGTCTGACATTCAACTGAGATTACACACTTATTCGATACTTTGTATCAATTCATTTATTTAATTCCATTATCCTTGTCAAAGAATGAATATCACTTACAGAATTCTCGAAACTTCAGTACTGCTGGGTTGTCACAACGCAACAGTTGTCCCAAGCAGTGTTATATAATGCAGACATGGTTATTTACGCTGATTCCATGAGTCCGATACATGCTGCCCCATAGAAAACAGGATAGGGTGAGATCTGAAGACTTGAGACATTAAAACAGAATAACATGCCTTTATTATGGGCTTACTATAAGACAAAGGTGTGAGCTCCTTAACTCTAGGCTCCTAGTTGGGCTGTGTATGATACACATAAAGAACTTCTCAGTGTAAATGAGTCATATGTACAGAAACAATATATACACTGTGATGTATATGAAAAAAATGAGGTCTAATTTTCATACTAATGCAGTGTTGAAGGGGACAATTTTGGCTACAATGGAAAAAAATTATTTTTCACTCCATCAATGTGGATCATGTAGAATTTTGTCACTCAGAGTCAAAGGTGACAATTTTCTTTCCGCATTAACCACAAAACCGTATGTGAAAGTTTGGTAATATCAATTCAATTGATATGTTCATATTCAACTCAGTTTAAAATCCTGAGTAGTGGAGAATCAACTGATCAACATAGTAAAATTCTGATGATACTATAAGCACTAATTCATAGAACTCCATCAAATAACCATAAACTTTATAATCTCTACCCTTCTTCTATTTACATTACTAAAACCAGCTAAAGGTGAGGAGCACTTAGGACAACCTGTACAACATTGTGACTAGACGCTACTGAAGACGGATACAACCCAGTACAACCAATAACAAAAACAACACACATGATAACATGGAAGTACAAGACAAGCTGAACATGTCGGCATCAAATGCTTCATAGCTTCATGCCATAGTGAGTGAGTGAGTTACTTTTATGCCCCTTGTACTACCAATATTCCAGCCATATCACAGCAGGGTATACTCAGAGTTGGCTTGTACAATGTGCTGTCAAACCCCAGCCCTACCTACGGTAGTGTCTGCCTGGACAAGAGCAGGTTGCCATGTCATACAAAATGACTTAAAAGATGGTTCTTGTTACTCTACCTGGTTCCCACCTCTAAGTGGGCAAAACAAGGACTGGAGTCAGTACACAGAGTGGGTATCCATGTTAAACTACAGCATGGTGTGTCAGTGGGCTAGCACTATAAATCTGACATGCATCTCGGTTGGTGCCATTTGTTGGACTCATGGTATGGAACTGCAAACTGCTCATGTTGATATGACATGTTGCCATTCTGACTGTGCCACATTTATCTGATCTGATGAGGGCTGCTATTTTTTTTACAATGATTACCATTTGCTGTGAGGAGGCCATGTCGGACATTTCAGCTCATCCAACACATCCATGTTACACATCTCTCATCACATATTCCTCACAGTTACCCACTACACTAACCACTCTTCCAGGATATATAAAGTGCAGTATTTGTACAACCTGTTAAATCACATGAAATTATGTCAAATCTTCCCGACAGCCACTGTTATGTTTTGATTAGTTTTGTGCTCTGAACAGCAGCCATGAGACAAGTCCTAACGATAAAATCTACAGACAGACATTCTACAGGCAGTTCCAATGGAGGAGGACCTGAACAAACAACTATTTTGTTGGCATGTAAAGACAATGGAGGTAAGTGTATCTTTAAGACCCTAAAATAGGCAGTATGCATATAGCTTAAGACAAGCTCCTCAAATATAAAATAGTACTTTAAGCAGCCATGCTGCATAATCCCATATGCAACATTTGTCTGAGAACAGAATCAACGCAGTGATGAAATAAAGAGTGGCTTGCAAGAAAATGAGCCAAACATGACAGATTGTAATATAATGTAGCTTGTATGTAATGCAAAATATAATATTGTAAATATCCATAGCATATATATCTAAATTGCATAAAATATATATGGCACATACTATCCAATATGATATCATGTGCAACAACAACAATTCAAACAAACGTCCTTGTCGGAGTCCAAGCTTGTACTGCATGCTTCTATAAATGGTGATAAATGAGGGTAAATGCACTTAAAAACATTTCTAATCCAAACAGAAACAAGTACAAAAATATACTCCAACTTCAATAGATGATACAAAATACTATAAACACTGTCTACATGTTTCACATGAATTGTTGTGGTCAATTCTATTAAAGCTTTCTTAAAAAATCACATAATATTTGAGATTGCACACCTACAATGTTGCCACATAATCTTCAGGATACCAATACAGTTTGTCCTGGTTATATTCTACCATTGTACGTTTTACTTGCAATAAAACAATAATATAAATAACCCCCAAAATGTCTTTCTAGCTATCAGGAACTTGTTATCCATCTCAGATGCTAGCCGCGAATAGCTGGAATATTGCTGATGCGGCTTAAAGCACCACTTACTCACTCACTCCATCTCAGATGGAATATGTCCACATTTTGACTCTAACAATACGCCTGTGGTTAGTTCAGGGCTAAAAGGGATGTTTTGGTCAATCTCATTTGGGCCAGATAGCCACTAAAGCAACTTGTCAGATACTCTGGCTATATTCAGGTGCAATACAGGGCCTGCAACCATAGCCCAGTTGCACTGAAACACATCCCTTTTCCTTCAATACCTTTAACATTTGTCTTGACAGCACAAACTACTTGCAGTGAAGTGCCTGTGAACAAATCATATCATTTAGCAATTGTCAAATCATACAATGTAAAACAGATAAAACATGTTTTCAAATTAAATATTGAATACTGACATACACCTTTCTCTCGCTAGAGAAATAAAATGTATAACACTAAATATAGGTGGGATAAATATTTCAACAGAATTAAACAACACTGATTTAGACGACAAGCTTAAAAGGTCTGTGACTGTAGATGAGTGTCGATTCTTTACATCCATGTGCATCACATGCCCATTCTGTGTGACTCTTATTAACAGCATAAGAGATGGACACCATCTGGCATTATGTGATCTGAAATTATGCGTATTGATTGTTCAAATCATATTAAATAAACATTTCCCCAAAACTGCCTTTCCATTAATGTGATATAAAGGTAACAAGGAATTTTCTGACTCCATAAAACTGGATTGTACAAGTTAATAAAACCTTTAAATGAACAATCAACAAGTATTTCCTCGCATTTCTCTAAAAAAACAAACCACATTGGGAAACATTTCCAAAAATAGAACAAACATTGAGTATGATGTATTCATTAGCATCAATAAGCAAACCATTAAAAGTAAACATATAATCAAAATAATCAGAACCAGAAAACAATTTTCAAAAAGTTAACAAAACTCTTTCATGACATTGTATCAAATAGTTTCTCAATTAGCCACTTATTTCTAATGATAGAGATGTCATTATGAAGCATTTCAAAATAATACAGCCCTATCTCAAATATTTTTTTTTAGCCATTTCAGAACTTCTTGATATGATACTGTCTTCACTGAATGTCAGTCGCCTTTTTTCAATCATTGCCAACCTTCTCTTGAGAGAGGCTACACAATTTCATGGTATCTCATTGTACCATACAACAAAATCATCTGTAAATTGGTGCAAAAAAGGGAACCAGTAATGCTTATATCATATCAGCTTAATAAGTTATCACCAGCAATCTTCACTTTCATAAATAAATTACTTTAATATATCACCACAGAAACGCTGCTATGTGTTACCCAGATTGAAGATATTCAGTACTGCTAGTTACCATGTGACCAACTTTGAAATGTTCAATTTGTCCAAACAAAAATATTGGATGGCAACACTGCACACAATACTCTCAATGAATACTGTCTTCCAATTCACTGGTACCCATGTCGACCATCAGGCTCCCACTTTGTTCATACAGTCCCTAGAAATTCCCTAGAAATTCCCAAAATCCCTTGCATTCATTCTGTAAAGTTGGGGAACATTCCCAAGTCGTTGAATTCTGAGGCGGGTTGATCCAGCATTCTGAACACGTCACTGAACTCCTCCTGCCCTTGATGCTGCTGTGCCTGTTGCTGCTGTGCCTGTTGCTGTGCCTGTTGCTGTGCCTGCTGCTGCGCCTGCTGTTGCACTGCTGCTGCCTGCGCCGCTGCTGCCACATCACTGGACGTCCCCTGCTGCCACTGTCCCCAGAGGGTGGGGTTTCCTGTGGAGGAGGACCGATAAGCGAGGTGTTGACAGGATGGGGCACCTGCTGGGATGGCACTACCGGTGCTGGGACCCACTACAGCGATAGATGCAATAGCTCAATACTGGTGGAAGTGCAGCATTACATAAACACTCACTGTATTCAAGTTTTCAAACATACCTTTTGATTTATTGGCACGTAAGGCTGGGCACAAACCTATAAGAATACTATGATTACACAAGTCAGAGCTTTCTGGAAAATTTTCCTTCTTAAGACTAGAAGTGTAATCTATATTTTGCCACCATCTTCAAAATGACTAATGTCAGCCTTCAGGTACTGTTAACTTCATCATGTTAACTTTGTGTTATCACAGAAAATATAACAGAACAGTTAAATTCAGACTGAAATTTAACACAAATAACCGGTATTCCATTTACATGAAATGAAAGAAAAGAGAAAATTTCACTATACTCAACATCGGTTACAACAATAATTTCCAATCTTAGGTAGGTAAATGAATTACTGATATACAAAGAAAATGTTCATGCAGATATCGGAAAGCAGAGTATGACTCAATACTTGACAGGAGTAAAGACACTACCATGCTCCAATAACAATATCCTTTATACGTTTCATAAAGCTGTCAGCCAAAACTGCAGGATGCTATTTCTAGAAAGACTGTTCTACAAAACGTGCACATTGACATGCATAGATATATTAAATGCCAAACAATCAACGATGATCAATATAATTAAAGGTTGAATAACGACTGACAAAATGTACTTGAGCTGTTCCATCTAATAAATGAGTTGCCACTGCAAATTCGGTTTTGATTATTGCACTTCACTTAAACGTCAATATTTTTTATCAACACTTGTTTGAAGTGAAATAAAATGTCCCCATCACAGTTAATGCCATCCCGTAGGTCTGAAACACGAGACGTTCCAAACAGAGACACTGTCACAACACACAAGGACATTACAACAGACAGCAGCACTGTCAAACACAAGGAACAAATAGCATCAACAATGCTTTCAGCAACATCCACGTGAATGGTTATATGTTCTATACACAAAGGGTTTTCCAGTAAGTCAATCTCATTAAAATCAGATCTTAGTTCTAGCAATCGCTAAACAATGATCTGAGGACATCCCATCATGGATCACGTCAGAACGACCTTTCATCCAACCAATCAGATCGTCACTTACCAGATCATGAAAGTGATTTTCTAATCATGCAACCTCGAAAACGTTAACACGGGGTATTCCGAACGACAGTTACGGCCCGTTCGACTGATTCCGTCAAAATCATCGCCTATATGAACGGAAGAGGTGTTGCAAAGTACGTGGGAAGCACTGCCATACATTATAAACCATATATTAGACATTTCGGAATGTTCGTTTGTTCAGTTTTCAAAATTTTAATCGAGAACTGTGTAAACATAATTATCAAGGGTAGTCTGAAATGGAAGTCGCCAGGTTGAAACAAGTGTCGCAAAGCTGGAGAAAGCCGCTTTCTAATTGGCTGATGTCGACTTCTTGTTACTCATTTCAGTGGTTGGTCAAAGTTCGTGAAAATTCGTTCTGACGTGACCCGTAATGGGATGTCCTCAGATCATTGTTTAGTGAGAGTGAGAACTAAGATCTTATTTTAATGAGATTGCCAGGAAGTCAGCCTTGTGTGTATCACTTAATGATTTGGAAACAATTTCGAACACGGCAAAGGGACAGATAGAAAATATGGCATTTTTCTCCACGTTAGTTGTTGAAGATCAGATTAGGTCTAGATCTCTACAATAGATCAGGGATTCAAAAGATTTGATGTCAGATACAAATCTTAATTCCTTAGGGGGAAGTAAACAGGTCTGCAACTTGTTTCAGTTATAGGCTGTAAATAACAGTGAGTGAACGAGTTAATACATAAAGTCACATCAGCAATATTTCAGCCATATCGTGACTCATAAATAACAGAAATTGAACGGTATTTAAATTCAGGGTTCCTACAGATCTTTGGACTTAATTTGAAGCACTTTTCAAGGAAGAAAAATTTGTCGCCTCTTACGACCAGCAATGGGGTGCTAAGGACACATTCTACCCCGAGTCCCCACGATGCATGGATTCGTATCCACAATCCTGGCATGCAACACTGCATAGTGAATTGTTGTTTTATCATAGGTGGTAAATGATGGAGAGGAGGCATGCATCAGCTTTTAGCTCAACAGTCAGTGACCATTTGGTGTGCTGTTACAGTCTGTTCCAAAATCTTTTGTGTCTACTAGCCCGAACATGTCACTTGACATCATCTTCGGTAGATCTTAGTGGATGTATGTTTGCATAACTTTTTACATGTACTAGACTGAAATAATATAACATGATTCAGGCGTCGAGACCAGTGGCTAAAGTCACAGACTGCATCATTAGTACACACCTTCAATAGTTTGGGCTGTTGGTGATGAGTTTAGAGAATGGTATAAGAACTAAGTAGAGTAATACAAGTATAGGCTAGGTACTGACTACACACATGACACAATGCACTAAGGATGACAGACTGGGGTTGGACGTCTAGCGGAGATATACAGAGGTTGGGAGAGCATGCTGAGACAGCCGGGACGGCCTTACCTGGTGAGTTGGTGTTGGGGCTGATCTGACTGTAGCCCTGGGGAGCTCCTGCTCCAGCCCCGATGTAGTCTGGTCCACTCTGCACATTTACAAAGCCATAGTTTCGTATCATGAGAAATATTACATTAAATCACATCAGCTCAACATGAACTCGCCTTGAAACGAACATTAGTTATTAGAGATACAAAATCTTCGGTCTTCCTATCACTGTATTGAAATTTCTTTTCAGTTATGATATTGGCCATGACATTAAGTATTTTATAATCTAAACATCATGTCTAGTCATGGTTCCATATTACACTATTTCAAGAAGTTTAGGTGGGCTAGTGAATGATCCGTCAATTATTATCTTGTAAAAACCCAAACTATCATAACACTCATAAGTCTAACTATAACATGACCAAATAGCAGAAAAAACATAAGATCAATTATTTATGTATGTCATGTTTATGATCCATAACAAAACATGAAAAGTGGGCAAGCAATATTGTGAGTACCTGCTAATCTTTGTAATGTCAGGGGATAACTGCAGTGCAATATTTCCAGCACCAATGGAATTAACAATATAATGTTCCCGTGTTCCCAGGTCACGATGACATAACCGTCAGCCATGACACAGAGAAGAATCTCTCGTGAGCCAGAATCTACAATCAAATCATACGCCCCAACTCTGAATATCGAACAGAAATTGTATGCTCTCCACTTCCTGAAACTGCAGTAAGGCTTGCCAACTGTCATAGACTTGTATGGGCTGTATTGGATATATGTGTTTCAGGGTCTGTATGACAGAATAGTCTGAACTCACCTCTCTGGAATATGCACCTGACCAGCCAGCCGGTTGGGCGGGGCTCCTCCTCATGATCCCCGGTCCTACAGAAGGCACTGTGGAGGTCTGGGACAGACCCATGCTGGAAGAATGACTGGGGTACCTAATTGTGGGCTGCTGGTATTGGGAGTACACATCAGGGGCAATAAAACGGCTGGTGTCGGAGGGATAAGACGGGGCCTCATTGTAATCCTTCCGGATGTCTGTTGGCATGGTGCGGTTGGCAGGATATGTGTTGATGGTTGGAGTGGGTTCCGCAGACTGATCACCTGGGTTCGGAATTGCAGCGGAGGGACCTTGCTGGACACTCCTATACAGACAGAATAATTTGGTTATCAATTTGGTGCAACTCTCAGAATGTAACGGTGCATGATTTCACTTCCAAACTGTGACTTCAACACGCATAAGGCTTAAAAAAAAAAAGTAGAAAGAACTGGTTCTCAGGCAATGGCTTTTGAAAACATAGTGTGGGTGGGTGGTGTTTTTTCCTTTTTGTATTGATTGTTCAAACAAGTATGTAACCGTTCGACATTCCAGTACACAAAGTGAGAGCACATTAGTGAGTGAGTATGGTTTTACACGGCTTTTAGCAATATTCCATCAATATCATGGCCGGTGACACCTGAAATGGGTTTCACACATTGTACACATGTTGGGAATCGAAACAGGGTCTTTGACGTGATGAGCAAACGCTTTAACCACTAGGCTACCCGACCGCCCCAAGAGAACACATTAACACTGACTACTAAATAATGTCCAGCACAAATAGTAGGATACTCTAATTTTACAGTGAATGAATTTTTCTTCAGTTTTTTTTCATGGTGGCCTCAAAACACTTGATTCTGAACCAGGCAATCCCCACCCAGCCTACCCCAGCCTGAAAACCTATTCTTCCCACTCACTGCCGCAAGGGTCCTGTTACTCACTTTGCTGATGAGTTTGTGCAGACAATGTACTCGACTTCGTCAGTGTAGGGGTTCTGGAAGCTGAAGCTGCTGGTGCGGAGCCACACCCAGTCTCGGTTTGAGGCTCGGAATCTGTACATGATCGACATCACTTGCCCTTTCAACTTCAGCACTGGAAGACAGACACATACAGCATAACTACAGTAGAGTGACACAACAGATGTCATGCTTTAACAAGTCTACCTCATCCTCAGTGTTCGAAATGAATTCTGCCTGTTAGCCCATGGAAGGTAGATTTTGTATCGGGCCCATAGTTTCAAATTTGTATGGGTCCTTAAGGCCTGCAGTTAATTTATGTGTCTATTTATCTATCACAATAAGCTGTGGGTCTTTTTTAAAATGAGGGCCTGAAGAGTGTAGTCAAGGCCTGCAGCTTCAGAAGTTTGTTGGTCCTGATGCCAGCCTGTGAATTTGTTTTTTATTTCAAACACTGCTCATCCTCCCGTAGTTACAATAACATATAGCAGTGTACAAACTCACATATACAGCTAGATACATTAGCCGTAAAAAAAGGGCAAAGAAAGATGGATGTTTTTAGATTAAACATGATTTGTTTCTTTTATACTGGATCTTATTCTACATAATATTCATGTGTTGTGATTTAGGCAAGACTTAGATCCACCACCAAACAGACTGGATAACAGGTAAATTCAGGGATGAACCTTTGAATATTAAAGAGCAAGTAAACTGAAAAGAAATGATTGTGATTTTGTTGTGAATATCAAGATTCCTCGTTACATTTAGTCAATTTCATAGAGAGAAATTCATAATATTCGTAAAAATTATTTAAATGTTCAAGTGAAAGTGCGGAAATCATGCCCTCCATTATCAGCTTCCAAAACAACTTATTTGGGGGCGTGGCCTAAAGCTACCACCACAGCTGTGCATGATAAATGATTTCATTGGCAGATATGTAGAACTGTTTGCTGTGTCTATCTTGTATTTCTTAGCTGCTGTACATACACTATTTCAGCTATTTTTGTTATTCCTACAAGAATAACAACATTGCATACACTGCTGAAAGTGACATTTGATCTTGACATTGTGAATAATTAAATAACAATAAACAATCTGAAACCTGATTTTTATGACTACCATCCTGTTTGAGCACAAGAGCTCCTATTCCACACAATGAATGCCTGTCACGGATTAATCCCCTGAGTAGACAACTGAATGCATCCTCATTGTTGTTACTTTTATTTGCTTGTCTGTTTGTTGTTTAATGCAATATTCAAGCTATATGACGGTGGTCTGTAAATAATTGAGTCGGGAGCAGACAATCCAGTGATTGACATCATGAGCATCAGTCTACACAATTGGGATACAATGACATCAACCAAGTCAGCGAACATGACCACCCGATCCCGTTAGTCACCTCTTAGGACAAGCATGGGTTGCTGAAGACCTATTCTACCCTGAATCTTCACAGGTCTTGTTACTAATAATGCGTAAGTTGACATAAGATGTGGACACGGATGAGCGACAGAAAAGTCTGTTGTGCAATTAAATAATCCAAGGCGGAAATCTGGCAGACAGAGCCCCATACATCCAATTAAATTTTGTAGTGCCTCGAACACCAGGGCTGTTTATTTCCCAGTGGCAGATTTTTTGGTTTAGAAATTATTAAGTATGATTAAGTATGCCCTAAAGTACTAAAATCTGCAACGTTGCTATGTTGAGTTTACTTGCCTTCAACACACAATCCCAGGTGCTATCTCCCACAACGCATGGTTTCATGTCAACATTTAGGAGACAGCATCAGTGATGCCACAAAACCATATCCTTGTTAGTTTGATTTTGCTAATAACTGCTCCTACCATCAATCTTTCCAGCTGAGTGAAAGTTGAATATTCCTTCAAAAGGATAAAACTAAAGTGTAATTCAAATTATTTGCATTCCTATGATGAACTACCTTGATCAAATGTGTCCTTCATATGAGCTTGATCCTCAGGATGGTAGAAATCAAAGGCAGACTTTCCTAGCAGCTCTTGAGGCTGATAACCCAGCACAGCTGTTACTCTGAAAATTGAAAACATATTTAGTACAGTCAAAAACAATTATGTCAATGTGTCTATCATATTGCAAACCCTGCAGATTCCTTTCGGATACCTATCCTATAACACCAATGAAGCACATATATGGATTTTATAGTGCTAGCCCACTGATGATACCATGCTGCAGTGGACACCCCACCAAGTGAGTGAGTGAGTTTGGTTTATTGCCACTTTTAACAGTATTCCAGTTAAATCACGCACGGCATGTCAGCTTAATGTGGGAGCAAAGCCCGGAGTGATGCAGTTCTCAGATGTTTACCACTTCGGTGAACCCACAAGCACGGGAATGGTGCTGACAACCTAGAAACATAATCAGGGCGAACTGGGATTCGAACCCACAATCATAGGTTTCTGGCGTGCCCAAGGGATGCAACTCTGCACAGCGAATCACAGCCCCTTAGACGACTGGGCCACCCGTGCCCCTCCCCCGCACCCAGACACATAAAACTGACTCAGAGCTGACCAGTCCTTCTTTAATCCTCTTATTAACATGTGCTAAGCAGGATAACAACAAGTAACATCTTTTCTCTGGGATCGAAAGACTGACCTCAATCTCTCCGGGCACACACACTATCAATTAAACCACTGAGGCATTTTGGGGGGAACGATACAAATGATTTCACCATGTTGAACAAAATATAACCATCCTAATAAATATCCAAACTGCACTTACCTTTGGTCCACAAACGTGAACTTTCCATCTACACTGTGCCGTGATATAAATTCCGAGGACGCATTAGGTCCAAGCATGTCACTGCAGTTGGGCGTGCTAGTTACCTGGAGGCGACCAATGGCCACAAGACAACAATGACTTCCGCCATGCTCATCACCATCCTGGCGATCTATCTGGACACCTGTAACCAGCATTTCTAATCGATTATTGCGACTGGTTATTATCAGTCGAGAGACGCAATAACTAATACACATTTAGCATGACAAGTCACAAGATGCATAGGTAATGATCAATGCCAAAGAGATGAATTACAGTGCAGCATTCCTTAATTGTATGTAATCAGAGTTTAGAGTCATACATATGTCTACTTCATCATAAGAGATTTATGATTTGTGCAGTTAAAAGAGTCATCTGCAGACCTACTGAACCAAATGTAAGGCTTAGATATGTATCATCACACTGCCAACGTTAGAAATTGGCACTAGTCTTGTAGTCCTTGCCAAACTGCTCAATGGTAAAGGTATCATAAGGACTTGTAGAAATGTGCCATTTGTTGGGGTTTTGCTATATGTTATCATTATAAGAACAAGTGGACTGAAACTGTTAGTTGACTGCAGGGAAACAGCAATCAGCTGTACACACGTTTTCTTTGAATCTACCAGTGATTCGGTCAAGACACACCCAATGACATAAATTTACAGGATTTTAATGCAAGGATCGGCCAAAATTGTATCTGAATCTATTTCTTTTTATCAGGAATAATATATTCCAATATCTTGTTATTTTAGTTGCAGCTGATTCCTTTTGCTGGTGATTATTTTTCACATGGAACCAGTTTGACCAGTCACCATCGAGGCTCCCGCGCATCTGATCATGAGAACGACTTGTTGACATAGAATCGTCAAACTATAACAGATATGACTTTTAACGAGTCAAAGTATGGCATTTATGATATATGTATCCATTCTCTCATATATGTATCCATGCAATATGCGCACCCCCTTCTACACAGCTGGTTTTTTTTTTAAAAAGTGTGCACTATACTCTAGAAAATATGGTACTACTTATTTCCGATTGTCTGCCTATATGGAATCCTCCTCTAAGTGTCTGCTGAGAATACTGAGATGTTTCCCTTGACCTGTGCAGCACTGTTCTATGTGCATGAACAACTCTTTACAAAAGGACTTACTTGATGGTGGCCAATTCTTGATGTATCCTGTGACGTGGACAACGGAGTAATGATTGCCGTCATGGGAGGGTCCTAAGGTGTTTCTCTGTCGTATCCTAACTGTGTGATTAGCTGTCATTGGGTCGACTTGTACATTGCCCATTTTCATACGACAGATGAAGCCACGACGAGACCCCATACAAAGGCGGATAGATGCTGAAAACGACAATGAAGACTTCACTCACAAACCTATACATTTCATAAGATGTATTAAGCAACAAGTTTTTTGGTTTGGTTTGTTGTTCAACGCTGCACTCAGCAATATTCCAGCTATATGCTGGCGGTCTGTAAATAATCGAGTCTGGACCAGACAATCCAGTGATTGATATCATGAGCATCGATCCACGCAATTGGGATCTGACCACCCGATCCTGTTAGTTGCCTTTTACGACAAGCATAGTTGCCTTTTACGGCAAACATTGGTTGCTGAAGACTTATTCTACCCCAAATCTTCTCGGGTCCCGCAGCAATATGTAAATAATCAAGTATTGACCAGACAATCCAGTGATTGACATCATGAGCATCGACCCATGCAATTGGGATACGATGACATGCATCAACCAAGTCAGCTAGCCTGACCAACGATCCCATTAGTCGCCTCTTATGACAAGCATAGTCGCCGTTTACGTCAAGCATGGGTTCCTGAAGACCTATTCTACCCCGGATCTTCATGGGTCCATTCATTCAATAAGCATGATATAAAGATGTGCTAATGGGACTAAGGTATAGTCTTTAACCAACATCAGCATCAAATCTCATTAAAAAACTGGCATTTGAAAAACTTACATTGGTGGCCTTCTTTCTTCACAGTACCGGCTGAAAATGAAAAACACTTCATATAATTTATAAATAATGGTCATACACATACAACATCAATAATAATACTATTTCATAAAACAACAAAGCTTGTATGCCTTCGGCATGCAGAAGTAAAAGCAATATATCCACAAAAATTAAGACTCTGGGTCCTGTTCCACATTTGATCTTAGAGATATGATTGTTATAAGTGGATGTTTAAGTTTGGGAACAACATTCGTCTTAGTGCTAAGATCAACTTCTGGAAAGGGTCCCTTATTTGGAATGATGATTTAAATAATTTAAAGTGAGATTACTCTTGAGATCTAGGATCCGTCCTGTGTTTTGAGATTCGGTTGTAGAAAGCTGCTCTCTCACTTTGTCCACATCATCAGGGTGAACAAGGTCATACAAGACATTTGCAAACCAGTCAGACTGAAACCAAATCAGTTGTGCATGAACTGAATTGCATCATCATGAACGTCAAATCCATGTCAATGTAATTTTGTAGACATACTACTCAAAAGAAGTTAAAGAGCAACCAATTTTTTTATATGACTATACTTAATCTGTTAAGGCTGGTGGGTATTGCAACACACAGCCTTCCAATTGTCAGTGTTCTTTAACTTATTTTGAGTAGCACATTTAAAATCTGAAAAAATTAGATGACTATAAAAAGAAAGTGAGTGGAGCATGCATGAGTATGCTTTTTTCACCATTAGAACTATATCGCCGCACTCATTAATATTCCAGCTATATGACAGCGGTCTGTACATTATCAAGTCTGGACCAGACATTCCAGTGATTGACATCATGAGCATCGATCTACGATGGATAGGATGACATGCATCAACCGAGTCAGTGAGTCTGACTACCCGATCCCATTAGTTGCCCCTTACAACAAGCACAGTTGCCTTTTACAACAAGCAGGGGTTGCTAGAGACCTATTCTAAACCAAATCTTCATGGGTTTAGTGCTTGTGCCCTACCTGTGATTGGTTGAGGACAGGTGTGATGGAGTCTGACACATAGATAATACGACCTGTATCACACTGCACAACAAACAAGAACCCATCTGCAGCCTGAAAACAAATCAACAGATTAGAATTGCTATCATTAAAAATTCATGTGACATGTTTTGAAAAATACAAGCTCCAAAACTGGACTATATATAATGACTATACTGAAGTTGGGGACCATCAAAACAATAGGTATCATTGTCAATAATTCAAAGAATACTACCTCTATTACATCATTGCCATAATGCTGTATTTTGGCTGCAATCACACTACAACTTTCAGATTTTCAACAGAGTCCTCTTCACTGTCAACTAAACATTATCAGTCGTATCCCTATCAGCACGTTGGACTACCTCTTCCATGTGCAAAGGCGGGAAAATCCTCACTAGCGACAGATGATTGGTGAGGTGGGAGGGAGTAAGTCTGATGTAATAGATGTAGTATTGTTAGAATTATTAACAATGATAACTATTGTTTTGGTAATTCTTACAAATCGTCTACTTTTATTACATCATTGCCAGAATAAACCAGTGGGAACGGTGAGTTCCGCCGCTTGTAACTCCCTTGCATAGTCGGCAGTAAGTCTGGTAGAATCATATTCTCACATCCTTGGACTGCTTCAGATCTTAATGAAGAGTCATCTGTACATATGTCACTTCCGGTACTGTTTATGTAACTTCCAGCAATGTTGATGTCATTTATAAACTCACTTCTGAGTAGGATTCAACTCCGACTTGGACGGATGAATAAGGAAACCAAGATATGTCAGGAGTTGCATCAGGAAAATCCAAAGTGCTATTAGGGCTACGACTAATAATGTACAGTTGACAGTCAAGAGGACTTCTGTTGAAAATCTGAAAGTTTACTTTTAGTGTGATTGCAGCTAAAATATAGAATTAAGGCAATGATGAAGGTAGTAGTTTCGTAAGAATTATGGTGGGGGGGTACCAAAATGTATGTATAGCTTTATCTAACAGTTAAAAGTTATTATTAACTATAACTTAACCGAATAGTTATGTTCAACCTTATTTTTAACTTCATAAGTCTTTCTGCTAATGCTCATTGAGCTGATGTTTTGTGAGTTATTGAAGTGTCCTATAAATCTAACGTTTTTCCCTCTCTATACTCTTGTTTGTAAAGCATACAGAATATAGTAGGCCAACTTTTCTCTATAAATTATCTTACTAAATTCATTAGTATTGAGATAACCCTGTAACTTTGGAATGATTTTGGTTTTCTCTCCTTTACCCTTAAAGATATTTTTTTGACTTAACTGTGTTTCACTGGAGGCCAGGTTAAGGCATGAGTAACAGTACAATCCCGAAAACCAAGAACCAGTATACACGTATGACAAATAGATTACCTCGAGAATAAGATGTTTCAACTCCTGGTCTGTCAAGAATGATGGCTTGTACGATCCATCTGTGTTAGTGTTGCCAGTGCCTGAAAACATTCCTCACTCATTATCTCTCATGAAAACACAAACGCCAACATGACATTCTACAAACTAACAGAGAAGACGTAAATAGGGCTGGAACAAGTCCAAATTTACTACCCGAGTACCGAACCCTATTACCCAAACCTACACGGGTACCCACTGTAGGTCTCAAGAGTTGGGAACAAAATGTCTGGCAACAACTATTAAGATACATGTATCACACGATCAGATCATACATACACTAAAGTTGACTGAACTTTATCTTTACTCAAACATATACAAGTCAAAGAAATGTGGGCATCATCAGAAAGAAATACAAACATTAGCGACTTGAAGTGTAACCACTGCAGTGGCTATAGTGACCCACCCGACCTAATACCCGAGTTACCCATCTGAGCCTTAATGGTAAGGTACACTATCATGTTTTATTACAAATAAACAGTAACATGTATACATGTATTAAACAAAACAATTCCACTATATTCACCCATTGATAACACTTTCAATCCACTTTATCCTGAAAAATCAATTCTAGCCCTTCCGAGTGAGAATTACCTCTTAGTGTCTTCATGTGTGACACTGCCATCCTGAGAATGGTCAGCTTGTCTGGTTTCCGGGCCAGGGTGCTGCAGGTGGGCACCATGTCACATAGTTCGTTGATGTAAGCTGTCATCTTGTTCCGCCGCCGCCGTTCGATCTCACAGTGACTCTCTCTGGCAAGTAGCGTACTACGCACATTATTCACAAATGTAGCGGTCTGCTTGTTATTTCAGGCAAGCATTCAATGGTTAGAAATGTAAGCTCAAGTGAGATGCAAAATAACCTACATAAATATTGATACACTTTCATACCGGCTATCACAATTTTCTTTCTTTCTATGGTGCATAACAGGGCCTATCTGATGTAAGGATAGCAGTAATAACTTCCATACAGTTTTATGGCCTGGAGTAGAAGTCAATGTCCAATAAAACATTAAGTCATATTTCATTTAGAAACATCGCTGGTTTCCGAGTTAATGTACACCTTTCACTGGATGCTCACATTTCCACCCCTGCATGCTTACAGTGTGACATACAATCATGAGCATGACATTCATCTTCTGTAACAATGGAACAATACAAACATTATAAAAGTCCCTGTCCTGTTAAATTACATATTCCTTTATTCTCTGGATCTGTCAATTATATCTCAGGCTGTATCAGTGATAATAAAACGAAGCTGTAGCAAGTAAAATACTGATGACTGTTTGGGCATGTTTAACTTTTATCACATATCTGTGTCGGAAGACAAATAATATCATTACAATTGAATGTTACAAAACTGATTAACTTTCTTCCAGGTGGATATGAGGACAATAATATGAGTTTTTAAATATTTGTTAATTTGGACAAAGGTGGTAAGGTTCTAAACTACAAGTATACCCATGCATCATCCCGACATGCCCACATGCACACTGCTGCCTACAGCAGGGGTCGGTTACATGTACCATGCTCAAGGGACATGCCTGGAGCATGCCATCCACTAGTCCCAGACTCTAGTTCTAGTTATTTCACATTACACATTAGTCTGGACCAGTTAGATATGAAGAATGGTGTCTACCTCTGCTAGGATACTGACATTCAGTCAGGTTTACACATCACGACAAAAATATAATATTCATAACTTCAACATAGGTCAGATGAACAATTGTTACTCAATGTTTAGTTGAAGCATTAAACAGAAAGTAACAGCTTCTAAGTTAGTAAAATGTTTGAACATACTTTTTTGTGTGAACAAAAAACAAATATATTACAAATAAGGTAAGAATGCTTGAGTACAGCTTTCCGATATTTCCGCATGTACATTTGAGCAATTGTACATCATTGTCAATGATGGTTGGTCAGTTGAAGTGAAATGATGTCACACTGAACAGAACAAAGACATCATAGACTTCTGACACTACGTCATGTGAACAATAAGCTGACTGCATTGAAGTTTCTGTGCAGGGTTAACAAGCCATGTTTTGCTTGATTTTCTTTCTTAAATGTGTAACTTTTGAAAGATGCTTCTCAATAATCAAAATTATGAATTATACAAAATCCTTAATTTCTCATAGCTTGTTGATAAATAGGCAGCTTCACCCTTCATCTGGTCCAAGCAATGTTACATGTACAGCAATATGAAGATGTGAGTCATTCATACATGGTACATGACATAACAGATTTAAAGACATCTTGATTATCACCAAGTTGCACCAGATTTGCCCATCATGACCATTAGAAACATGAGACCATAACTAATTTGCAAAGGATGTTCAAACTAGGATGCATCTGTACCACTAACACTAAGTACTGTCGAAAATAAAGAAAAATGCTTTCACTGCAATTTTCTGAAAATCATTTACTTTAAAGCTAGTTTCCAAAAGTCACTATCTTTGTCTGGTCTACAAGGGAAACCTATCAATCAGATATTGTTTTTCGGAGTCCTACATGAGATTTATTTGAGGGAAATGGCAAAAGAAAAGAAGAAATTGACCTACTGCTCGTAACTGTTTCAATATGCTCCTATTAATCAATATGAGAAATACAAATTGTTAATTCCTTGCATGGGTGAACAAGTCTGCACATTGCTTTTAAGCAATTCAAATGTTCAACAAGTATGGTTCCATCGATTTCCAACACAATACTTGGCATTTCCGTTTATTTCTCGACAGCACAATAATGACTAACAAGGCCTGTCTGTTCATTCTGCAACAGCCTATCTACATCTACCCATGGAAAGCATTATTAGGGACAGTGTACTCTGACAGCCGGGGGGGATCATGCTTCAGGGTTAGTTAACACATGCCAAAGTCCATCGTCTGAACACATCAATACAGCAGATCTACGAAGAACCCTTTCTCCTCAGTCAGTCCAAGGCAATCCAGAGAATTAGTACCATATGTGTTGGATCAGAGATTACAAATAAATACACATTTAACTCCCTCTTATCTCAGCTATCAGATAAGACAACTGATGATAAAACCAAAATGAAAGAGATAGAGACAGCAAACAGTTTGGAAAAATAATGCTGACAAACTTTGCCTTTGTTTTAATCTTAATTGAAATCAAGCCCTTAAAGAAAATAAAACAACCATACTGATATGTAATACTGAACTTGTGATACCAAGTTTACACCTTTTGCTTTCTTTGTATTTGACCTCAAAACCATTTGTGCTTAACCTCTAGCATCTGGAACCAGAAAATCCACTAAACAATAACATTTATAATCATAAAACAACTCTGGCTGAACCATAAAAGAATCAACATCATTTCAAGAAACAATATGTAACAGATAAAACATATATTCCAGTGTTCACATTTGACCTGCCAGTAAGAGAGCTCCAGGAAAGATATGGATTTACATAAAATACACAAACTAAATCCCCAATACCCAATTCATTGCTTGCGGACATAAATGCATGAACAATCTCAAAAGTCTAACAGCATAACAACACTCAGCATAATTACCCACTTTATCCTGCATACCTGTATTTCTTTTCAGATCTTTATTTACTATCAAATGCGGGCATTGCACATACATGGATAATGCATGAAAGAGCGCTACATCTGGCTTTATTGTTAATTACACATTCATATCGCTGCTGTGAGTTTATGTGACTTGGGCCCACCAACAGATACAAATTAGAAGTCACCTGAAACAGCATTTTAGGCAGAATTATTAAGAAAAATGTTTATACACTGGTGTAAAAACGCCCAATAGACTTGTCACAAAGGGATAAAAACATACTGAGTCCCCAGTGTTAGAAATTGGCAGCAGTTATATAGTCCTTGTCAAAATGCCCAACAGTTAAGATACCATTAGGACCAGAAGAAATTTTGCCATTTTTAAGGGTTTTGCTGTATGTTATCAGTATAAGGACGAGTGAACTAAACTCAAACTTGTTAGTTTCTATCCCTGGTCCCCAAAGAAAACTATCAATACACAATGTGAATGATAAGTAGTGAGTAAATACTCAACATGCTCAATGGTTCAAAATAGTATCTGGAGTGCTGGTATCAAAACAGATTTATCATCAAGGTGTTTAACCTTGTCCCCAACCGATCCATTCATTCCATCTTTATCTTCATAAACCAGGAGTAAAATACACTGGACTTCTCATCACATGAACAAAAAATTCAGATGCCTTCCAGAAAACCAATATTGTATGTTAAACCCCATCGTCCCGATCTTGGATGTTTCCAAACCTGGCAGTGTCAAACTCACATTCTATTCCGCCAAATTGACTCTTTTGAACTGTGTTGAACTGAATGTGTCAAATTCTGTTGTCTCAAACTCAATTTACAGTCCCAAGGGTTACAAAGATGTTTACATTTATCCTCATAAGTCCAACTCAAAATGTTTGAAAAACACAACTTAGGACAACTTTAAATTTATGTATTGTATAACGATAATGACTGAAACATGATACATGAAACATGTAACATGAAACACAAGAAACGGTTGATAGGTCTGAGTAACGGAATAATGTTGTACGTTTGCATTCTGTTGTCTGACAGCTAGGTCAGGCAGTAATAAGGTCTATTTCTCAGGTCCCCAGGAGTTCGACACAAGGGGGCTCAACTGTACCTATCAATGCATATTCAGCATATAATCTAATAATTCATAAAACATGCCATAGTACAAATATTTGGAAACTAGCATCTCTAGTATTAGTAATTAGTATTAGTTGGGGAATAGTTAAAAAGACTTCAGAATATTTCAATATTGGAACACATTATTCTATTCTATAGAGCTAAGAGGCCACCTACAAGTCATGCACAGAAAGCGTACAACACTTGTCAGATACAAACCTAGCAAACCTCTCTTTATCAGCTTGCTCCAGATTGTTGCCGAAAGATCCTCCCTGGCTGTCTTCATCATCAGACCTACAACAGTAAACACATTAAATAATGGTTCACACAAATTTAGTAAACAACTTTCAGCGGAGAAAAATTTCTTTGTCATAGCCAATAGTATATGTGTGAAAAAAGAAGTTGAAATTGACAAGCTAAATGTGGACAATTTCTTGTTTTTTGTTTGTTTCATAAACATGATTAATACTTCCGTAACTGAGATTCATGTATAGTACAGATCTAATCTGTTGTGGTTTATATGGTAAGTTGACATATATTGGGCAAGCATATCATGACAGGAAACATTTGTATTACACATGCAAAGAAAGAAGCAGGCCCATCCCCATCTCTATCTAAATGCCATCAAAAATTTTAAGTAAAAAACTCCCAGGTTTCATATATCAAGCCTACTTAAGATTTAAATACCCAACGCAAAGATTTATTTGTGTCAAGTCATCGGGATTCAGTGCTTTATTAAACCGACAATGCTGTTGGAGTTTCTTTTAGAAAAAAACTACAGCTGTTCTCGTCACATGATTTGAAATGGATCTTGCTTCAACAACGTTCAACACAAAAAATCTGGATAAAAAGGTCTAAGGAAACCATGACCTTTTACAGATATCACCTAACATGGATTTTTTATAATCATGATAATCAAACGGAGTTACAATTTTGGCAATTTTATGCATATTTGTTCTCAACACATGTTGTTAAACAATAATTATACATTAGATAATAAATTATTTTTTTTACTGAAATGTTTACACCAAAAGGATGGCACATGTGATGAAAAACTTACTCTTTCCCTCGGTTTCTTTTCCTGGATCCTTTACCACTATCAGGTGTGCCTGAAAATGGAAATTAGTAGTGAAAACTTGCAAACTCTCACGTAGTACTTCCTGCAACCACAGTAGCCCTCTCAACATTGATAAAATATAAGAGTCCTTACAATACTTAACATGCTTAAGGAACAAAAATCAAATAATCAAACTTTCCATGCAATTGTATTACAACTAAAATGACAACATACTGTTCAGATTGCAGGCGTATACTGTGGATGTGATCTTGTAACTATAATGTATGTGAAAGCAACTTTTTTTAAAACAGTGCTAAACATTAACTTACGAAGGAGGATCCTTGGATCCTTTACATTTTCTGGAATAGTACTTGAATCAAGGGAACCCCTAAACATTCCTCAAGTATTAACATGACATGACCGCTAATTAAAAATCAAAGCCTAGCCAGCTTCAACCATGTCAGTGTACTATGCAGTGTTTGGGTCCTTGAGGTCTTCTCAATGATATTACAATCTAGGGAACCCTTAAAGTTTTAACTTTAACATTTGGGTTGACTTGACCCTTGACTTTCAGTTTCATGCTTAATTGTATTCATGATATAGAAGGCTACAACTAGAAGCTAACTTATTTTAGGTGATCACACAAACAGAAACTTCATATCGCCCAAAGTATGGTCCTGTGAATATGCACATGCCAGAAAGGTGCATAGAAATATAATAACAATAATGAAGCTTACGCAGTGCGGTCAAATCACAAGATATAATAAACTTTCATTACCAGTAATTTTAATGAATTTTACTGTTCTAACAAATGCTAATATATCTAAGAAATGTCTTATGAATAATTTGTCTTCTTGATCCAAAGAAATGGCATTTTGGGGCAACAAATATTTTTTTTAAATATTGGGGATAGTGAACTCAACATGCTCAAACCCTACTACTATCCTCGTAACCGTAAAATTTACAAAGGACATGCTATGCTCCTGGTTAGTAAGCACTATGTTGATTTCAGCATGAAAGTGCTTACACCTGTTTGTAATTTTTTGTCATTCAAGACATCAAACATTTCCATATAGAAGAACACAATTTTACTTTGCTACACATAGTTCTGTTTACATTCTTAAGAAAATGCATCATAGGATATGGATAGCAAAAGGCATATATTACATTTTTTTAAATTGTTTTTTTTTTATTTTATAGGTTTGTCTCTTTCACATTTTTACTCTAGTGAAAACAGTAGAGGTATCAATAATGAACATAATAACCTATCAAACATTTCCATTGTCTTTCTTTTTTCACATTATTAAACATTCAAGCAAAAGCTAATTCATATGAGAGAAAAGAGATAACTGGAGGATGTCATAACATGTGTTGTCCTTGATAATGTTTTTTTCAGCTGTATGGCAAACGTGTTATTGGATCTTTTTAATGAATAGTAAATTGATGATTAGGTCACTGGTCTTCACTTAACTGATATCCTGCTGATGTGTGATAGTATGGTAATTTAGCCATGTTGACCATTTTACACTTCTCTGAGGATAACCTCGATAAGCAAAATAGAGGTCCTGTGTATCGAACACACTGAGTTGATACGGTGAAAGTCCGAGAGACGTATCATATCAATATATTTTATCCAAGCGTGTATATCATCTTATATTTCGGTATGACCAGACAGGATGCTGATTTTGTGATCGTGTTCATGTCAGTTCTGTGTTTACACTCATTCGGCTCTTAATTTCAGACACAAACCTGCAGATCCAGACGGCCCAGGCGATAATGCGGCCGTTGCCATATCTTTCTGTGAATCTCACTGTGGTTTACTATAATGGTTTCACGCGATAAACAATTCAAATTCGCCTAATTTAGTAAATAAACTGGAATATAATACAATTTGCCTGAAGCAATAATGGCAGACAAAGCTTCCTGGAGCGAGCGAGATTATGCGAGATCACGCTTTACCCGTCATTCATTTGACTTCCGGTTACACGGAATGTAAACTGAATAAAAATAACAAATTGAGGCAAAACAATGACTTAAAGATGAGCCTTGGGTAAGTGAAAAAGCAAACGTACTTTCAAATATTTAACGATGTGTCTTTTTCAGCAAATGAATGCGCTCCTCGAACGATGACTGTATAAAACGTGTTTGGAAGGAGCACCTGTTCAATTTTATTGTCCGGTTTTGGGTCACTACTCCAAACTTGTTACACTCATTTTCGTTTCGACATTGTCATGCTGTATACGACTTTTTGTAAATGATTATCCGATCAATAGCCTTAAAATGAGATACAGATCTTTGGAGAAATATAACATAAGCGACAGTAATTGTATTCTCTATACAACTATACAATCTTGAGTAAACTGCAAGTGTCCTGTTTTGACAGGAATCATAGCAGACGAAATATTTGGATGTTTATGCAAGATAAATTGCCCAGGCTGCGGACAAACATTTACGGGAAGTGTCGCAGAATGGTAACCCTTTTTAAGAATTGTTGCACACTTTTGTTTTCTTTGTCATGATATACTAACAAATATGTTTATATGTCATGCAAGCATAAATGAATATGTTTACTTATATACTCAAAAGGTATACCTGTATGCATCCAATTGTAAAATGGATTTTGGTGCATACATGTAATGACAATTCAAACCATCTGACAATTGTACTGAAATGTCCGGCCTGTATGTATAGTTCACATGCTCTGGCAATTAACGGTAGGCTGGTGAGCTGTTATGTTGTCGGCACATGTACAATAGAAATGTTACATAAATAACTTACATCAAGTAATTGACATGGGTAGGTCAGTCCTGTATATCAAGGTATCAGTTTTCGTGCATGTACGATTTCCCGCATGAAAGACTAACATCAACACATTCTTTACAACATTTTGTTTTATAATTTCATTTGGCATACTGGAAGTGTTGACTACTCAAGTCTGCAAATGAACTGTTTGGTTCTATGTGAAAATAGATTCCAACTGACTTCAACACTGTTATTATTACCATGCTAGAGTACAACTGCAGGTAGGCAGTTTCTTTCAAGTGTGATGAAGTCATTCATGTACTAACATGTTGGGGGCATGGGTGGCCCAATCATCTAAGGCACCGTGATTTGCTGTGCAGAGCTGCGTTCCTTGGGCACGCCAAAAACCTATGATTGTGGGTTCGAATCCTGGTTCGCCCTGATTTTGTTTCTAGGTTTGTCAGCAACATACTTTTGCTCGTTGGTTTCACCGAAGTGGTAAACGTCTGAGAACTGCATCACTTTGGGCTTTCCTCCCACATTAAGCTGACACACCGCGATATAACTGGAATACTGTTAAAAGCCGTTAAACCCAACTCACTCACTCACTAACATGTTTGTGTGCTCAACAATATATTGTCATGTAGATCGGAAACAATCAAGCAGATTATTATATAATATAACCAAGTTATCAGAATCAGGGCTCTGTTTTACACATGGAACTAATTGCTACGTCTAGTCCTAGACTGTTCTCTTATAGGTATTGCTGGTTAGATTTGGTTCCAAACAACCTAATGGACAGCCAGACAGATCAAGTAGCAGTATTATGGATCCAAAGCTGAGAAATGAAGAACACAACATGTGTATGTGATGACAAATGGCAATGAAGCCCTTTAAATTTAAATGTTTTTTTTTCTGGCATAAGCCTAAAGAAGATACAGCATGGTCCCGATACTTATCAAGATGCGCATATTTACGTCAAATAATGTGGAAAAATATTGACTATAAATATTTCGGAGTAGGTTCAAAAGAAAGCTAGATGTAGACACATATTTGTAGTGTCTATTTTTAGTAGTGAACTTGAAACAGTAATTACAATACATTTTGTGATATTTGACTGACAAAATCGCTGGGGTGGGGGTAGGTGGGGGTGAAGTCACTGAACAAGTAGTAAGTTATATATTTTAGCAAGTGTATCATCTTGTATCTATACAGAAGAAAATGTATCGTCACATGAAAACTCACGATGCACCAGTGCCTTGATGTATCGTTTCACCCCTAGTATCTTTGCCAGATCAACGGCCTTGTAAATCACAATGCCATTCATTGGGTCATCAGAATTCCTCACTGATTTAGACTATTTTAAAACAGCTTCCTCTACATCTTCAAACTGAGTGAATTTTCCTTGTTCTTTAGCGTTTGAGTCAAGAAAACTATTTATTGTTTTATTTGTCAATAAAGATTACCATTTACAATTCTATTGAAAAAATAGTGCAGAATTGGTTGCACTGTACTCTGACAGCTATGTTAGATGCAAGGAAACGTACCAGATATATCTAGGAAATTTTAGTCAAAGTTGGGCCTGAGTCCCAGGGTTGAAATAGTGCCAAGCACATTTATCTCAAATTAGAGCTAAGCAGGCAAATTTAAATGTTTTTATTTAGTGAGATGATCAGGACTGTGGAATAGGTTCAAGATAAAGAGGTCCTACTCTACAGCTCGCTGTCTTGTAGCTGTAATATCAGTCTGTGCTCAAAGCTTTTGAGTCCCCTAGCTCGAACTTGACTTTCCCATTATTTCTTGTACAATTTAGTGTTATCATATGGTATTTTTTAGTAGATCTTACTAGACCAAACACAATTTAACTAAACTCGGGCTTCGGACCTTATAAAAAGAAACATTGCCATTGCAATATGGAACCTAAATGTTACCGGTTAACTTGATTTTAATTGATATTTTGCACAAATCGTAATTGTTTTTTCACTTGTAAAATGAAGCGATCAGCTGATCGCTTCAGCTACCAAAACAAACTTCTTAAAAATGACGTCATTGGATTTTGGTCAGATGATTGGTTAACCAGAAGTGATCTCTCTTGAGCAAATTTGGTGCGCCTGGAGGGCTACAAATTTTATTGTTGTCGCAAGTGATCTGTAAAATGAGTAAGTTTACAAATATATGTACAAGTTACATGATAGTTGTACTGGTGAATAAGAAAACGGCCCCAATCCCAACCATCCTAGATGTTTCAAATACTATGCAGAAAGTACATGTCTCAATTGTCATATTAATTCATTGTTTTTCATCGTGACAAGGACACCTGAACTCCGAGTGCTCTCGTACTACCTTCACAGGGGTACACACTTTCAAATGTACCCCCTGGTGACCAGAAGGGTGCTTGCACTGGGCCCACGACACAAACATAATTAACACGCATCCTCGAGGTTCCTCGGAATGGAATGTGTGGCACTGGCAGCATAGTTCGTTAGAGTCAACTTCGTCATTTCACTCGATTCGATGTCGTGACGACGCGAGACTACGTCTGATGAGCATGACTTGGGGTCAGGTTTATTGTGCCTCATTCCAACCTTTCCCTTTTTGACTGGTGTTCAATGATCTTCACCAGAACCAAGGTCTCCATAATTGCCTTGCCCCCTACGATTGCGCTGATGACTTTCCTTTTCTTTGTCAGCTGTGATTTTTTCATTAGAACATTTTGTCTTCTGCTGAAGAATGCTACACTGTCTTCTTGTATAGTTGAATGTTCTGTAAAGTCTTGCTGTCCGACTTCTACCTCCTTGATCACAGGACCTTATGATTGGTCCACTTGAGAAATAGTTGAAGGGGTGAAGTTAGAAGCCTACGTGTCAAAACGATAAACGCCACATACCTTAAAAGAGGCCTGGAGATTTGCTGGAGTCAATGATAATGCGTAGGCTTGGCAGGTCAAATGACACACTGAATGTCTGTTCACAGAGCTAGGGCATGAACTTGTGTCTATGGTTGTTGTAAACCCTGCCAAACGGACCCAAACATCCGATATCTATAGGCTGCAAGACGTGGGATGTATGTGCTGGCACAGAATAATATTATGTTGACGTCTAGTCTATCAATGGTAGGGATACATGGGACCTATGTCCATCATAAAGAATGAGAATGGACGGTCAGTAGACATGGCAACAGCGTGTTTCAGAAAGTGGTGCTCCAGGTCTTAAGGAAAATCTCTGGAATTGAACCATAAGGGAATCAGAGACTGTTCCTGTCGCTCCAGGTGGCGACCTCTCCATTAGCTCCTCACGCGTTCGTTTTCCCTTGGAAACAAAACATGGTGATATTGGTGTCCCTTCAGCACTACCACATCCGAGTATGGATGAGTATTTGACTTGGGATTGGTGATGGCATACGTTTTGGCGTGGTTGGATGACACAATGCAGGGTGGGATGTGAAGCTCCACTACCCCCTTGTCATCTACTTTATAGATGCGATGTGGACTGTCAAGTCGTACTTGTCAAGGATGTTTTCAAGTTCGTAGAAGTTGTGGCTGACTGTCTCCTTTGATGTTGCCTTGGCACGCTGAAGTTCAAGGGAGCACTTTTTTTTAACTGTCAGATCTGGCGAACGCTTGATGAAATTATAGAACCACTGCATGGGCAATGGCTTGCCAAGATGGATAGCTAAATGAGTGGCAAGAGTGGCTACCTCCATACTTGAATAACCGTCTCTCCTCCTCAATTGATAGCAGAGGTTCAGGACCGGATTTCAGACAGTCTATTCCGATTTCTGGGAAGGTAGCAAACGGAACAGAGAAAGATAGTGCAGCCTTCCTCACTGACATTCCATCAAGTACAGCTTTATAAGCCATATCTAGGGTCTTGGAATGTGGGTGGTGTTTTCCTCTCTCAGTCGGCTGACCATTCGTCAAAACCTGTAAAATAAAATACCTTACATTTGGATTTCTTTTGACTTCGCACATTTCAAATTTCACAAAAATAAGAAATGGCCCAGCTAACTTTCCATACATTAAAAAAATTGTGTATTGAAGTATTATGTGATTGTGTAATGTTTTGTTAAACAATGTTGTAATTGTATTACATAGTTTCTGTTGAGATTCAGTTGAAGTTCATAGCATTGTGTTTTAACAATAATTAGTTGTCATGAATGTATTACTATATAATGTAAGCCGTGGTGTGAAAGTTACTATATTTTAATGCTTTTGGAGTCATGTGTAATCAGGAATCTCTAGAATAGCTATAAAACTACTCCAGCATGGTATGGAAATTTCTAGAATGTATTTCAATGAGACCATATAAGGGGCCTTGCACCAGGCCTAAAAGTTGTGACTAAAACGGTCGCAAATGTGACCAAAATATCCATTGTCTACTGACTAAAATTCAGAGGGTGCCAAATGGCTACCTTGAAAAATATCTTGTGACTAAATTCTATTGACACAAACATAAATAATTGGATGGACATTTGCGACGCCATTTTCTTGATCGCCAGTGTTGTCACGGTCGCAATGGAACGCATATACCATACTCATCGTCTTGTTTCATTAACATTCCCATAGCTCAATGCAGCATTACGAGGGATTCAGTTACATAAACTCTTTCAACATCATCCTGGTAGACCAACCAAGAAGCCTTGAGTCCCCATACACCGTAGGCCGGTAAACCAACCAAGCTGTAGTTGTGTAAAATAGTAAAAAAAATTATTTATGAACTGTACTGCATTTATCTTGCATTTATTGAATCTATCACATTTCACAATGTCTGAAATATGTATTCCATTTCAATTTATATTTTTTGTTGATAGATTAAAAAAATATCCACTATTTCCCCGCAGTGTTATTGAAAATATAATTCTCAGACACACACTTTGACAACGGGTCCAGATTGAAATGTCAAAGAGCAAAATAAAGACGTTTCAAGCAAATCTTTAAATATATCATACAAAGTAATAAATACAATCTCCAAAAATATTTCTAAAAGTTCTCAAACTTACATAAGTTGTTATTTCCATCTTTTCGTGCCATCGCATTTGATGTACAGTATGTCAAATGACATCTCGGCTGTCGGCGCTTCGATTTCTCGTCTCGAACACGATGTTTATATGCCAAAATGTATGCATGAAAAATCTATGTCACAGCTCGTAACCTAGCATGATACATCCATCAAGTTCCATATTTTAAAAAAGATTGCAATTTCCTGCCTAAAAACGTTAGGAATAACAAGATTTAACAAAAGTCAAAGTCTGAAATTCATCACACACAATTACAGTACCATAGCTGTAATTTGATTGGCTGCCTTAGGTCACATGCTCAAATTTGACCAATCACGAACCTTGTAGCAAATTTCGACAAGAAAGCAACATTAGAAACCAATTTTATCAAATAAAATAGCATGGTACCACAGTGTAGATGAAAAAACAAACTTTCTAGTGGCGTGTCATATGACAGTCTTTGACGAACGTGTTATTGATACGAAGTTTCAAAAACGGAGGTATTTCTTTATGTTACTGAGCGCCTTTGACGGGAAATAAATTATATAATTCTTGCTAATTTAACAAAAGAGTGAACCTGGAACAGTATTCATTGCATAATGAAACTGTAACACCATTTACAATACCGGTATGCTCTTTCAATGTCTTATCACTTTGAATATATTCAGTTACGATCTAAACACACCTAGCAATCTGTTAATTGTTATCCTATTTTATTTTCGTTGCCAATGCTCATCATCTGTTCGAGTCACAAATAACACAAATAACAAAAATACAGTTTCCGCTAATATAGTTTCAAGCTTTAGGTGCTATGACTTGTATACATATTATTATAGTTATTTGATAAAAGATAATTTAAAATGTTTTTGGCAACCTAAAATTTGGGCTTGTCTTGTTGATTTTACCAGTAGCTACCTGGAAAAAGTACTTGAAGCCATATAGCTGCTAGTTAAAAAATTAAACCTTGAGGCCTGCGCGCATGCCTCTCTCATCTTACATTACATCAAGACCAGCAGTTGTGTGATCATATTTTCACCCTGGATATCCTTCCTTGGCCTGTTTTGAATGCTTAAACACTGTTGCTGCTAGGCATCTTCCCGAGGCAAGAGAGTTAACCGACTTCAAAAGTACAGTTTCCACCCTTGCCGAACTAGGCTAGTATTATGGAGTTATATTTTGGCTGGACTAACCAGTCTATGCATAGTCCAATCAAATTCGCTCACCGAAATCGAAATCTGGTTCGTAAGCTGTTGTGCAGATTTCGGTCGAATGCAGAATTTGCAAAGCATGTGCACCGCAAACTCGTTGTCAGCAGATATTTTCCAAATCTTTTCATGTTTTTAATCAAGGTGCTCACGTGATGTGATGAATTTCGCGATGTGAGACCAGTTTAGATCTTGATTATCTTGATTATGAAGCAAGTGATATATGAGGTGGAATCTGATTGGTCCATAGGAGAGGCTTAGAAGGGACATAACTGGTAATAGCCACTGGTGGCGCTACGATCAAGCCTAGTAATTCCAGCCTAGTTCCACCCTTGCCGAACTAGGCTGGAATTACTGTGCTCGATCGTAGTGCCACCAGTGGCTATTACCAGGACTAATCAGACTCCACCTCTCGCATCACTTGCTTCACACAAAATGGTGGCGCCGAGTCAGGACGATCTGTTCGATATTCAAGATCTATATTGTGATAAAACGGGTCTTACATCGCAAAAATGCTTCAAATCACGTGAGCACCTTAATCAAAAACATGAAAAGATTTGGAAAATATCTGCTGACAACGAGTTGGCGGTGCACATGCTTTGCAAATCCTACAATCGACCGAAATCTGCACGACAGTTTACAAACCGGATTTCGATTTCGGTGTGCGATTTTGATTGGACTATGTATAGACTCGTAAGTCCAGCCAAAATGTAACTCCATAATACTAGCCTAGTTTGGCAAGGGTGGAAACTGGACTTTTATAGTCAGTTAACTCTCTTGTCTCGGGAAGATGGCTGCTAGGTGACTATTATCATCTCTGACTTTATTGCTGTTATCAATATCACTGCTATATTTCATAATGTCAAATGTTGTAATTGTAAACAGCCATTGAATTCACTGCCATTCTTTTGTGTACTGCCAGTGTAATTTACTTTGCAGTAATTTGTATTGATTTGTAAACCTAGTTATTCATGTAATGTATTCGGTAATTGCATCACATTTCTGTTTTTTTTGTTTCACATTGAATTCTTTCGCGTATAGATTTCTCGGTTAACTTATTGTTTTAATTTGGGAGTCGACATGTAACATACGAAATAAACTTCCATGCTTCATTTGATAATGGCAAATATATGTGACATGTATCAGCTTTCGAGAGGTGTATCAGATTGCAATGAGGCCCAGGCACAAGCAGTCTTTGTACACGTGGAACAGTGTGTCAAAGACATCATGCTGTACAGAGTTGTGTCCCTTTGGGCAGACTCCTGTAGTCGTGTGTTCGAGTCCCAGATTTAGCCCGGATTCTGATTGTTGGTTTGTCAGCACCACTCCCATGCTCACGGGTTTCACCAAAGAGGTAATCCTCCAATACCTGCAACAACACACACAGACTCTCTCCCTTCTCTCCTACCACAGATGTACGCTTGATGTCACAGGACATCAGCTTGATTTGGGAGGAAAGACAGAATGTTTTAATGAAAGTCTTAGACGTTTGCCACCTTGGGTATGGGTATGGTACTGACAAACCTTGAAACACCAGACACTGTGGACTGTACAAAATCGGTTAGAGGTTAATGCTACACAAGTGTGCAACGGAAGGTTCTGTGAATAGGCTGGTCTTGGATTCAGTAACAACGCCTACAGGTTACACACAACCAAATGTTTTCCCATAGACATCAGTAGTAACGTTATATATTTTTTTTTAAATAACTAAGCATTCAACAGCTATTACCTGTACGTGTGCACAGTTTGGCCTTAGAGCAGCAATAAAAAAAAAATAAAATGACTAGCTTAGCCAACTCCTTTTCCGAGTACCGGAAGCTAAACACACCACCCCCTAGCTGTGGTCACATTCAGCATAAGTCATCATGTTGAAAAAAACAGTACTAAATATAGAAAAACATGGTCAGTTTTAATAACTGGATGGAAAGACATAAAAATCTTACAGAATATCCTCCAATCACAGCCTGCAGATATCTCTCAATCTGCACTGAAGGCTCCCTACGAAAACCGCACTGTCCAAACTGGTTCTGATTTGGTGTAGTAGAACCTGTAGCCTTACTAATGCTACCAGGATAGGAAAATGCAGAAGGTTGATTTAAAATAGGTCAGCCAGTGTTTGACACTGACCAAGAATTGTCAGTGGTCCAAAGTGACAGCTGGTCCTTTTGGATCTCTACTAGATGCAATGGTGCTCCCCAAGAAGCAACCACTGTCCCACACAGGTACAACTTAAATTACTGTGTTCATCCCCAAAATAACACCAGTCCACCAGACCAGCATTTATTGAATTTTGCTGGTCCTAAAGAAAATATACTAGACTCGGACCAGCGGGCCAGTGTTAGTGTCGAACAATGTCAGCACATGAGGTACAAGGAATACGTTTTTATTTCTCGTAAATCAAACAGGTTTGATAAGCATGAAGTCATATTTGTGTTATAACATTATTTCGCAATGCAATGGACTTTCTCTTCTTTTGATGATAAAGAAATGCAGTTGGGATTCATTTCCTCCATGTGTCATTCAAAATGTACGTCATTTCTGTGTAAATATGTAAAAGGGTATATTAAACTTCAGAAATTGGCACTAGTCCTGTAGTCCTTGCCAAACTGCCCAATAGTTAGGGATTAGTAGAAATTTGCCACTTTTATGGGTTATGTGAAATGTTATCATTATAACATGTATAAGGACTAGTGGCCAAAAATGTTAGTTTCTACCGCTGAACTTGTGATAGATCACATGATACTGGTGAGCTCATGCAGTCTCGTTAAAATCAGACCTTAGTTCTCGCTACCGCTAAACAAAGATCTGAAGACATCGCATTTGGGGTCACGTCAGAACGACATTTCATCCGACCAATCAGAATGTGATTTCTAATCATGCAACCACCAAAACTTTAACATAGGGTATTCCAAACGATAGTTACGTGTTTAACGACCGAATCCATACAATCTAGACTATCTATTAGCCATTCCAGAATGTTGTTTTGTTCAGGTTTCAAATTTGCAATCGAGAATTTGTCAAAATATGTTTCGAAGCATAGTCACCAATTAGAAATTAGTGCCGTAAAGCTGGAGAAAGCTGCCTTCTGATTGGTTATTACATTGGTCGGTCAAAATGCGCAAGGTCAGCCTGACGTGACCCGTAATTGGATGTCCTGAGATCTTTGTTTAGCAGTAGCGAGAACTACGATCTGATTTTAATGAGATTGGAGCTGATGAAACTGCTGGATAGATTTGTCCACTCTAAAACTGTTAGCATCAGATACTTCTGTCAGGGTGAAACGATAGCATGAAGTATTGATCTACAGGATTCTATAAAGAGCTCGCCATGATTACATGATACGATACTGTGGTTACCATTAACTTCATGTGGTGTTGTCTAAAAATGACAGGCTCATCCAAACTTTGCCAGTGAGATGAAGGCGTGGATGTAATAAGTGCTGTCGTATCTGTACATTAGTGTCAAAGAAAGTTTGTGTTTGTGGTCCTACTTTCAGCTGCAATGGCCCATGATGATTATATTACAAGCTTATTTCATGGGGGATTGGGTTTAATTTTGGATTTGACACTCTCTTTGATTTAGGCAGAAATAAAATACCCTATTTGTGAAGGAGATATTGGCAATATGGATAAAGCCGCCTGTAGAGGAGAGTTATTAATAAGGATGGCTGTATTTTCAGAGCATTTAACTTTTTCTAAAGCAAGTATTTTTAAAACCAGGATGATTTTATCTTAACTTTCTAATTGAAAAAATAAGGGGGTAAGGTTAAATTGTTTTACACATGGTTCACTTTATAACATTTTATGCAAAATTCACACTCATCGATAGATGTATATATGTAGGGATATCACTCAAGGTTGTTACAAACTTGGCTAAAAATGTATAATTAATAGTATTCCATTTGTTTTGATACTTTAACGACATATGGATAAAATGTTCTTATTTGAGAACACATTATAATTACTATGTGTACGAGGAGTAATTTTATGTCTGTTTGTTGTTTAATGCTGCACTCATGATGCTGTTCTGAACCAGACAATCCAGTTATTGACATCCTGAGCATCGATCTACACAATTGTGGTACAATGGTGCTAAGTTTAGAGGAAATGGATAAAAAAATGAGCTTGTGCCTGTTTCCCACATGTGAAGTGACATTCTGATGATATCATGCAGTGTTATGACATCATGCAAAGAAGTTACCATGCAATGACGACATAGTTGAAACAATGTTACAGCCGCGATACTCCCACACACCATTCACCATAAGCAACATACGACCCTTCAAAAATTGGAATTTCTTCACTTTTTGTTGTAACAGAATATAGTGTCCTTGACAATTGACTTTTATTCTGTAATTATAAGGTACACTGCTTCACATCTGCAATAGGACCTGTGAAGATCCGGGGTAGAATAGATCTTCAACAACCCATGCTTGCCGTAAAAGGCGACAATGTTTGTTGTAAGAGGCATCTAACGGGATCGGGTGGTCAGGCTCTCTGACTTGGTTGATGCATGTCATCGTATCCCACTTGTGTGCATCGATGCTCATGATTTCAATTACTGGATTGTCTGGTCTCTAACTGATTATTTACAGACTCTTTATAGCTGGAATATTGCTGAGTGTGGCGTTAAACAACAAACAAACTATCCAGGAGAGGGATATTCAGGTTGCCACGTGGTTATGACATTCTCTCATGACACTGACAGCCTGGGTTTAATGCACCACATGGCTACAATATATGAAGCCATTGCTTGGGCATGGCTTGTCTGCAGCTAAAAGCGTTGTAAAACTCACATGACAATTCCACGAAATAAGAAAGTGAATAATTAGGGTGACATCCCCTTTGTCATTCATGACAAGTATGAGAATCTATTGCTGATTGTAAGTTTTGGTGAATATTGTCCAGTCCATGAACACATTGAAGCAGGGATGAATAATTCAAACAGCCTTGATTGATTTTAAACTATTAGACGATAGTACAGTTATTTCATAGAGCCATTGCTGATAACAGTATTATATGATTGGCAGTTCTGTTATTTCATTAAGCCTTGGCTGATAACAGTATTATATGATAGTTCTGTTATTTCGTGGAGCCTTGGCTGATAACAGTATTAGACAATAGGACAATTATGTCATGGAGCCATTGCTGATAACAGTATTATACGATAGTTCTGTTATTTCATGGAGCCTTGGCTGATAAGAGTATTAGACGATAATTCTGTTATTTCATGTAGCCTTGCGTATAACAGCAGTAGTCGATAGTTCAGTTATTTCACTGGGCCTTGGCTGATAACAGTAGTAGATGATAGTTCTGTTATTTCATGGAGTCTTGGCTGATAAGAATATTAGACGATAATTCTGTTATTTCATGTAGCCTTGCGTATAACAGCAGTAGTCGATAGTTCAGTTATTTCACTGGGCCTTGGCTTGATAACGGTGTGAGATGATAGTTCGGTTATTTCACTAAGCTACGGCTTTATAACGGTGTTAGACGATAGTTCAGTTATTTCACTGGGCCTTGGCTTGATAACGGTGTGAGATGATAGTTCGGTTATTTCACTAAGCTACGGCTTAATAACAGTGTAAGATGATAGTTCAGTTATTCGACTAAGCCATGCTTGATAACGGGGTTAGATGATAGTTCAGTTATTTGACTAAACCATGCTTGATAACGGTGTAAGATGATAGTTCAGTTATTTGACTAAGCCATGCTTGATAACAGTGTTAGATGATAGTTCAGTTATTTCACTGCATGTCAGCCTTATTCAGAGTGGATGTCTATGTGAAAAACAACTGCGGGGATTAGTGTGCCCTGGATATACCGTATATCGCTGTGTATAAGGCGAGTTTTTCGTACCTAAAATGAGGGGGCTAAGAAGGGGGGTCGTCTTATACACGGAGTCGAAGATCTCACATTTTTTTCCACTGGCGATGTCAACCGGCGTCCGATAGCCAGCCCAGCATTTGACAATAAAACTTCGCATTTCGTCCTAAATAACTGTTCAAATAACTATTTCCATACATAAACATGATTTGTATCTCTTTTCCTTGAATAAAGTTTAATAATTTCTGCAAATAAAGTTGAAATGACCCTCTCCTCGATGCAGATTGTCAAACCAGCTGACCGGTAAAACAATCAACATCCGTGAGTAGAGAGCCGGAAGTACCGGTAATCATTTGCATATTGCACATGTGACCTAACATGTGATAACCGGTGAAGCTGAAATCAATTCCCGCTGTTTTTACAGTTGTATTAACAAGTGTTGGAGACGGTGTGTACAAGTGATTGTGGAATAAAAACGCTGAATGTGAAGCAAACATAAGCCTAGTTAGTTACAACATAGTTAATTGGCGATTAAATTACTCACCATTGTCTCTTATATGTTATTACTTCATAAATGAATTTTATTTTACGGGCACCAATTTGGTGTCGTACCGTGTAAACACAAAATGGCGACGTGTGCCGGAGTTACACACGCGACCTATCATTGTAGAAAAAAAAACAACGCAAGATAAACATATTTTTATTGCATATATAAGGTTCATGTGCGCACTTGTGATGTGTGCGAAATACGCATCAGTCGGAAAGCGCACATTCAATCTCCAAAGTAACTAACTAACTAATTTGTGATGTCCGTGTGCGAAATACGCTACAGTCGGCAAGAGCGCGTTAAATCTTCTACCGGTATATCAGTCAGACTTGTGATGTGTTTCATTCCAGGTCGCCTTATACACGGAGTATAGGATTTTGGGTTGATTTTTAAGGCGTGTACAGGGGGGTCGTCTTATACGTGGGGTCGCCTTATACACAGCGATATACGGTAATGTACAAATACCTCGTTTTCAGATTGGCTGGTGTTACTGAGTACAGTCAGACCCCATTGTTATTTTGAATGTATCAGTATCAAACCTATTCTCCAGTCACAGTCACCGTACTATATAAATTCATGTAAATTTGACCGCTTATCTCAAATTAGAGATAAACATACATAGCGCTAGCGCCATTTCGATAGAATTTTGTATGCATTTGCCACATTAACAGTTTTGAGGGTAATTCTATCCCAACCTTAAAAATATATATGATTTAAAGGATCGAGCAGCAATGCAAACATAAAAAACTTTGGAGGGGGGATTATACGGGCGGAAGTCTTTCCGTTTTGAGAAGCACAAATAAGCATTTCACAGAGCGGTGAGCAATTCTCCTGTACATATCTGGTACTTTTCCTTGCACAATCATCTAACATAGCTGTAGAAAGTTAAGTGCCGCTGGAACCAATTGTACAACCAATTCTGGACTGATCTTTTGATTCAACTGTAGATGGTAATCTTTACTGACCACTGATAGAGTGAGTTGATATGAGTAACAAAATGGCAGCCGTTCCTGCAGGTTACACTAAAAGGTTAAACTTAAAGTAATCAAGCCATGTGAGGTAACCGTTTCCAAGCAGTGAATTGACAACATTGAGGTGAGAGTGACACTTTGATATTTTTGTCAAATGATATACAAAATAAAAATTAATTTCGGGCGAAAGATTATCACACTTTTTGCAAACTAAGAGATACCGGTAGGTGATTATGAACAATTCAGTTGTTATTCATTTGTTATTGATCATTCCCTGAAAAACAAATTTCAATTTGTCATCGCATTCACAGTTGTGTTCTTAATTTATCATGTATGCAGTCATATTGCTATGGATCTATAAGATTGTTACTTGATTTGTCTTGCTGTCCATGCCTCGCTATCTCAAGTACCTCGACAGAGCTATAGATAACCTGCGTATTTACATAAAACTATTCAAACTATTCGATTCCCGACATGGGTACAATGTGTGAAGCCCATTTCTCGTGTCTCCCGCTGTGATATTGCTGGAATATTGCTAAAAGCGGCGTAAAACCAAACTCACTCACTAACTCACTCGAATATCTAGAAGTTACAACACAGTCCCACGAGGTGTGAGGTACTGGGGTCCCAACTGTAGTCAATGTCCACAAATGTCATTTGGAACCAACAGCATGAGCACACACTCCCAGTCATTTCACTCTTAAATATATGAACATTCTAGGTTCAATAGTTGATCTACCGATCTGATCTTAAACAATAATCTTTGAAGAAGCCATTCTTTGCTTGTTGTGGAATCCCAATAACGAGATGGAAATCTTGAGAGGAGTCATATTTGCGGACAATTAATTAGAAATGATACATGTGAAGAATACCAATCACAGTCAACAGTTCTATTTCTGCACAGACTACTCCAGACCAATGACATTGTTCTCAAGCAGAAGACTTTGTTGTGTGATCAAAGCTGGTAGAAACCTTTAATGACACGTGAAGATTCCGGGGTAGAATAGGTCTTCAGCAACCCATACTTGCCATAAAAGGCGACTATGCTTGTCGTAAAAGACGACTAACGGGATCGGGTGGTCAGGCTCGCTGACTTGGTTGATACATGTCATCGATCGATGCTCATGATGTCGATTATTTACAGACCGCCGTCATATAGCTGGAATATTGCTGAGTGCGGCGTTAAACAACAAACAAACAAAACAAACAAAACAAACCTTTAAGCAATGGTTACTTACTGTCTGCATCATACAATGTTCCATCCATGAAACAATTATACATATTTGCAGTCGGAGTGTTTCAACAACATGCACGTATATGTGGCAGGTCAGTTATGTCAAGACATGCTCAATGGAATATGTCCGATTATGTGACTTGAGAAATATTTAGAATAATTGTAATTACGTATTCAGCAGATGGAGCATGCTGATGCGATCTTGCATGACAGATTTGTGGTTGAAGTTTTAAGAGTGCAGTGCCCAGACAAGGATGAGCTTAATGGCTGGGACTATTACAGGAAATCCTTCATTAGATTACCGACGTTGTGGGCGATTAATCTGTACTGGTTCATAAACCACTGTTTGATGTCCTGCAGTTGGGATCATGTGGATAGAAACATGTTGATATCTCTGTATGAGTTCTTGTTTGAGGCTGGAAATAGTTTCCTCTTCTGACCATGAATCGGCAGCTAATGGCCCTCACACTGATAACATGGGAGACATTTTTTTTTATGATAGTTGCCTGTCTCTGCCAGGTTTTTCATCACAGTAATAGATACCAATATTATCAGGCGTTATCAGTGGTGAAGCAAATACATCTGATGCTGACGTAAGCTTGATGGGAAAAGACGTGTGAACAAAAAATGTATTGATGGATTGCATTATTATGTATAAGGGGACTTCGAAAGTCTGAGTAGGCAGTCTCACCATTCAAGTCACTTAGAAAACTTATGTCTGCCAACTCAAATGTATTTATGTATGCCCCTCAAAAGAAGTTAAGGAACACCTATGATTTTTAAATGGTTATATTTCATCTGTCATGACATGTCATTTGATAAGATGGTGTGTTCATGAACTTTTGAGTATTTTTATTAATCACACACTTAATGAGCATCATAGTACATCATAATGCTCAGGGACAACACCTTGGCCTCAATGGAAATGGCTACCACATCACAGACACAAGGTTAATGATGACTTTTGGGGCATCTTCAATGTTAAAGTTACATATACCGTATTCGACGTAATAAGCGCCCAGGGCGCTCTTAAAATTAGAAATAGTGGGCTCTTATTAGAAATTATTTTGGTGGAAAAAAAACAGCGTTAAAAATTAATTTAATTGCCGATAATTAAGGATGCATATCACACACGAGTGCGTATTATACGCGAATAAATAAGTCTTGTGTACATTGATCAATCGGAAGGGGTGCTAATTAGGATTGTTCACTAGCCAATATCTTAGCAAATAGCGCTGTGGGCACTTATTAGAGCGGGGCGCTTATTATGTCGAATACGGTATTGCCACGGGAGCCTAGTCAGTTCTGTTTTGTTCTTGCAATTTAACCTATAATACGATCCCGTGAAGATCCGGGGTAGAATAGTCTTCAGCAACCAATACTTGCCGTAAAAAGCGACTATGCTTGTCGCAAGTGGCGACTAACGGGATGGGGTTGTCAGGCTCGCTGACTTGGTTGATACGTGTCATCGTATCCCAATTGCCCTGGATTGATGCTCATGATGTCAATCACTGGATTGTCTGGTCCAGTCTCGATTATTACTGTCGTCATATAGCTGGAATATTACTTTGTGCGACGTTAAACAACAATCAAACAACTAAAACATATTGTTCGCATTAGTCGTTTGTGGGGAACACCAGTTTTTGCTTTCAATGGAATGAGAAAATAGTTGTTTTTAAGGTTATTTATCCTTTTCATTATTTCAGGGTCAACTGAATCTGTAAACCAATTAGCGGAAGTCTCACTTTAGCCGTTTCTGTCTGTCAAAAGTGTTGAGGAAGTCTGGTTTTAATATAATATGCTCTTAGTTGAACACATCTTGGGGTGAGGCTAACACTTAGTCTCTGAAAATATATAATTTTGATAGAAACAAACAACTCTGTTTAAATTGAAAAGGCGTACCAGTGAGATGGGAGAAAATGGAAAACCATTATTTAGGGCTTTAAGCATTACAGTAAGTGCTGGGCAAGAGAAAATGATATGGTTCAGGGACTGTGAGACAGACTATCTTGGGTGTAAATGTATTTTTACTATATTTGCATCGCATCGTGGCAGTAAAGTGAAAGGACATTGATGGAGTAACACAAATGCTGTTCCTGTTGCCATGATTACTGCCAGCTTCCTGGAAGTGCTTGATGATACGCTAAGTACAGATGATGTATCACTTGTTCATACTTAAGTCACATGTTGTGAAAAGTTTGAATATTGAAAAGTGATGTACGAGACCTCATGTTTACCTGTAGTTACTATGGTTACAGCACACTTCCCTTCATGAAATAGTCTGTCAGCTGGGTCATCATTCATCTGTCTAGCAGGTGCTTGATATTTTTTACAGTTCATGCCTCATTCACTCATTCAGTCTCTGCTTAATTATGATTTTTTTATTTATTCATTTTATTCCAAACTGTAACATCAGCAGTTCATGAGACCGCCGAATGTTTGTTTTTTCAAATAATTTTAAGTTGTTCAAGTGGCACAGTAATGGAGGCTGATGTTTTTAGTTACGAAACAGATGTTAGTGCCAGTATGTCAAAACACCCCTGTGTTCAGTCAATCTGTCATTACACAATTATTAACACTTGTTGCGTCCAGTCAAACCTTGAATGAGTCGTTTAGCTGCGGCACATCTATTAAGTCAGATGCTCCTGAAAAGTCAGCAAACAGTTGGGTCATTATCTTTAAAACTGTCATCATATCTGCCAAAGATATTGCAAGAGGAAGCCCCATGTGTTCTGTTCGTAATATCCCCTTGAGTGTATATGAAGTGTATCAGTCCAGACCTGGGGGAGATACAGCAAGAGGCTGGGCTGCTGGCATCTGACAGTACCTCTCAGAACTTACAGCAACTACAGGGACATATTGCATTCGGTGCACTGTCCATGATGGCCTGAGACGGCCATTTTACTGAAGGTTGCTGGTTCCCTATCTTTGTGAGATCTGGTGATGGGATGAAACTCTGATTACCACATAGAGATGGAGCCTGAAGCTTGTGAGGATACTTCCTGATAGGTTATATATATTCATGAGATCTTACTTCTGTGGTACAAAAGGGAACATCTCTTGAAGCTAGGCGACATTGAAGAGTACTGGTGATGTTTTGAAAGACTGGAGTTAAATGGTCTGATAATAATCTGCCAATGGTTGGTAAAACAAGTTTGAAAGTTTGCAATTGCATTGGACGTAGTATGTTGTGAAGGACAACCAGATCCGTGCACATTTGATTGTTTGGGTTTGTTTTTCCAGTGGATTTACTACAGATGAAGATGTAAATCCGCCGAACTGTGAAATGACCATTTCATTCTGTGACCACCATGCTGGAGAAAGGAAGCCTGTCAGCGTGCAAAGCAATTAATATTGACCCAATGTGAACTTTATGAAGAGCTAATGTTTATACACAGATAAACATGACTAAGAATAAGTTATAAATTGTGTGGACAAGTCAAGTGTTCTGATATTGTTAATGAGATTCTTTGTTTGTCTGGTCATTGATAGCCAGGCACAAGTGACGAGGAACTTTGATGAGACAGTGGTTTCACCAGGGGAAAGCCTGGGATCCTTATATGGAATCTGTTGGTCCTGTGTTCATCCGTGAAACATGTCTGTGTCACGTCTCTGTTGATTCGGTGACTTTAATAATGCCATTATTCCACGTGGACGTAGTTTCTGTCATCTCCCCCATAGCTGATTATCTAGAACCCTTCTGTTGAATAGAAACGTTTGGATTTCGTGACAAAGACCATTTTCTTAATGATACAAGCTTGATATGATGACTGATGTTAGTTCCTGTAAAACTATGACGTGATGTAGATCTCAGGGTCTGATTTCTATAAACATCATTCATGTTACCTTTGAGGATAAGGAGTCCACATGGATATGATAGATAGGAAGCAAGAGGAATTCTTCAACCTTGTGATCAATAGTGAAAACTAAGACAGTTTGCAAACAAAACCCTTACTGTGTTAGCAAAAGGAATAATGAAGCAGACTTAGTCTCTTCTTGGCTCATGGCATAACGGACTGTTATTCCTTCCAAATGTTGTAGCAGTATTTCTACATATCTGGAACACCAGATCACACATTGGTGTCAATGATGTTGACAGAGGTCTGACTAAAGCCGCCTGATCCCGAAGTTATCTGTCCATGATGACAGTGTTATCCACAATGGGTGAAATATTGAAGGAAGTGACATGATCTCCTTGAGATCACTATCAGCCGCTGACCTCTGACATCGATATTGACCGTTGTGATCAAGATGATCAGTTTCCAGAACATTCCGTCCACGACGTGGCTGCATCAGATGACTCCCCTGCCAAGATCTTTCCTCATTGGGCAAGTAGCGTCTTGTTTCTTACAGGATTAAATATTCATGTTTGTAAAAACAGAATTTGCAGTTCATGATTCTCATTTTCTTTTCTTTTTCTAAAATGAATCAGCGTGTTGCAATCTCATTGATTGGGAAATGTTGTTCAATGGAAGTGGAACCCAGAAATCTTCTGGTCTTTTTCACTTTGTTTAAACAAAGTTTTGGATAACTGGTTTTTTTTAATTCTCAAAACAGAATTTGAAAAACAAGGCATTCAAGTCATCAAAAGGGATACAACCTTAATGATTAGTTAAAGTTTTATCCATATTTACGAGAGAAAAAATAAATTTTACTCACATTGTGCTGACCAGGTGGGTTCAAATGTTTCAAAAGTAATAGTCAGCCATTGTGTCAGGACGTCACAGCAGTCCTGAGTGACTGTGAGAGTTCACTCATGTCCTGATCAGAGATTGTTGTCAATTACTAGATTACTCCTCAGTGCCTTTTTTTCCTCTTCCATATTTCTTGGTGATACTTCTATTTCTTCCACCAGTGCTGTACATAGAAGTGTGAATCATTTGCTAGACACTGCATTTAGTAGGGCATTGTTTGTAGCTGTTTCCATGATGAGAGAAAAGTATTTGATCCTGCTGTTTACCAGCCTCTCAGGATCGTGATTTATGTCCACTCCTCTATATCAGTGTCCGGATATATAGACTGTATATCATGTGTATTATGAAGGGCATATGATCAGAGCTGTATGAGTTTGGTGAACAGCTTTCATGGACCATGGAGTGGACTGCCTGGCAATTACAGCTCAGGGCCCTGTTCCACAAAGCAATAATGGTGCTAAGATGGTCGTAAGTCACATTCTTTAGGAATGACTTATGACAGTCGTAGCGCTACAATCGCTTTGTGGAACGAGGCCCAGAATGGTTCAGTGTTATCATTCCAAATACAAGGATTTCTTAAGTAGGGTCAGGTTAATGGTAACTCAACAAAGTATAGAGTACAGGAAACAAAGGGAGATAATCTGCAAATGGGTTCAAACAAGATGGTTGCAGCCACATGGGTTATCCCATTGTCCTGCTTGTTCAGGGGTTTTGTAACTTGGTTTACAGATGTTATTTTCAGAAGCCACAAGTGGTCAAATAGTAACCATAACGTTTATGCAGGTATTTTTTCAAGTGACATCTTCATCTTGTTCATCGTCAGGTGAAATAATATAGGGAATGAGTAGGGCGTTACGTAGATTTAGCAATAGCCTAGCGTGATAATTCAATATGGGAGAGTCAGAGATGTGGGGAATATTTGACATTGTGTTTTGGATGTGATAAGATATTGACCGCCTCCATGATCTAATGGTAGAGCATCAGCCCAGAGAGCGGAAGGCCATGGGGTTCAATACCCGGTGGTGTCATGCCACCAAAAGACGTTAAAAGATGGCACTTGTTGTTACCCTGTCTGGCGCTCTTCGTTAAGGGGGTGAACAAGGAGTCGACTCGGAGTCAGTGTACTGTATTCATGTTAAAGTGCAGCATGGTATCTCGGTAGGCTAGCACTATATAATAGGCATTAGTCCGGACACATGCACACGCTATAAAGTGCAATTATTGTAGACGCAATGTTAAACCCTATTTCATTTCACCACAGCACATTGGGGTTTTTATGTTAATGAAATAAGTCAGCACCCAGCAGAAAAATGTCCATATTTGTTTTATTTTGGATCAGTTTATCTTCAAAGTCATGTAAAAAGAAGACCAAGCTTTTTTACATTTTGAATTGCTCTGCTGTAAATTGCATGATCCTTTACTGCTGACTATGCTATATCGGTTAAAACAGCTTTTATATTCTTTCAGCTTTACACTGTTCAAACACTTGGGTAGGTGCAAATATTTGATTTGGAAACAGCAGATATGTTTTTAAATTATGCTTTTTAGGGCCTTTTACACCTTTACAATAATTTGCTCATATGAATTCTACAGGAAACACAGTTTGACTAAGAATGTGATTTCTAACCTGTTACATGTATTGCATAGCCTTGAAATTTCTTTGAGTGTGTGCACACAATGCCTTACGTGCTGCAGAACATGATCAGGGAATATGAGGTAGGGTATCTTCTATTATATAATGGTGTACATAGGTGTTTGTTCTACATTGTTGAGAGCAGCATGGCCTGTTACAGTTGGCATTAGACAGACCCATGTTTGTTTTCAACCTGTTTCAACTTTTTTGATTTCACAAACAAAACTGTCATTGTTGTACAGGCAGCCTGGAAAAGCAATTTCTTTGTTGATGTGTTGGACAGTTGATGACAAGTGTTCTTTCAGTGTTTGAAAAACCACAAATTTGCCAAGTTCGCTTTGAAATACTGCTCGTGGCTTACATTCCCACAATCTCCCACTTCCCTGGAATAAGATGGTGCAATCTTGAATCAAGAAAGCATGTATGCCCATCTTCGCCTCCCTGAAGTCTGTGTGCTTTAGACACATTTCCGTATCTCGCTAGGCAGTCATGTACACAGACAGACCCAAAGAAGGGAGCAGACTCCTAGTCCAGAGCTACAGGCCTACAAACAGTGGCCGGCAGGCTCGTTTAATGACACTCACCAGCTCCACAGCACTCTGTGTGAAGAGGTGAGATTAAGCCATTCCTTTTGGGAACTTCCGTTGTCTGAATAAACTACCTGCAAGACATGGTGTTGTAACATAATACTACCTTTTTCAGGTTGTTTGAATTCTTTGTTTTTATGGTCATATGTGGTTTAGTTTAAAATGATGAATTAATATTAAGATATTAAGAAGGAAGCATTTCACCTAAATGTCACTAGTAATCCATTGTCACTGTATAGTTCCCAATACAAGGTTTGTTAGGGACCGTGATCTGAGCGGTGTATCTGACGTAAGTCTGGGATAAAGTATGTGAGTTAGGAAACACGACCACAGTGCTATATCTGACGTCAGTCTGGGATAAAGTATGTGATTTAGGAAACACGATCTCAGCGCTATATCTGACGTAAGTCTGGGATAAAGTATCAGAGTTAGGAAACACGATCTCAGCGCTATATCTGACGTAAGTCTGGGATAAAGTATGTGAGTTAGGAAACACGATCTCAGCGCTATATCTGTCGTAAATCTGGTATAAAGTATGTGAGTTAGGAAACACGATCTCAGCGCTATATCTGTCGTAAATCTGGTATAAAGTATGTGAGTTAGGAAACACGATCTCAGTGCTATATCTGACGTAAGTCTGGGATAAAGTATGTGAGTTAGGAAACACGATCTCAGCGCTATATCTGACGTAAGTCTGGGATAAAGTATGTGAGGAAACACGATCTGAGTGCTATATCTGACGTAAGTCTGGGATAAAGTATGTGAGTTAGGAAACACGATCTCAGTGCTATATCTGACGTAAGTCTGGGATAAAGTATGTGAGTTAGGAAACACAATCTCAGCGCTATATCTGACGTCAGTCTGGGATAAAGTATGTGAGGAAACACGATCTCAGCGCTATATCTGATGTAAGTCTGGGATAAAGTATGTGAGTTAGGAAACACGATCTCAGTGCTATATCTGACGTAAGTCTGGGATAAAGTATGTGAGTTAGGAAACATGATCTCAGTGCTATATCTGAAATAAGTTTCGAATAAAGTATATGAGTTAGGAAACACGATCTCAGCGCTATATCTGATATAGGTTTCGGATAAAGTATGTTGGTTAGGAAACATGATCTCAGTGCTATATCTGAAATAAGTTTTAAATAAAGTATGTGAGTTAGGAAACATGATCTCAGTGCTATATCTGTCGTAAATCTGGTATAAAGTATGTGAGGAAAACACGATCTCAGCGCTATATTTGACGTAAGTATAGGATAGAGTATTTGAGTTAGGAAACAGGACCTCAGCTCTATGTCTGTCGTAAGTCTGGGATAAAGTATGTGAGTTAGGAAACACGATCTCAGCGCTATATCTGTCGTAAATCTGGTATAAAGTATGTGAGTTAGGAAACACGATCTCAGCGCTATATCTGTCGTAAATCTGGTATAAAGTATGTGAGTTAGGAAACACAATCTCAGCGCTATATCTGACGTAAGTATATGATAAAGTATGTGAGTTAGGAAACACAATCTCAGCGCTATATCTGACGCAAGTCTGGGATAAAGTATGTGAGTTAGGAAACACGATCTCAGCGCTATATCTGACGTAAGTCTGGGATAAAGTATGTGAGGAAACACGATCTCAGCGCTATATCTGATGTAAGTCTGGGATAAAGTATATGAGTTAGGAAACACGATCTCAGTGCTATATCTGACGTAAGTCTGGGATAAAGTATGTGAGTTAGGAAACATGATCTCAGTGCTATATCTGAAAAAAGTTTTAAATAAAGTATGTGAGTTAGGAAACATGATCTCAGTGCTATATCTGTCGTAAATCTGGTATAAAGTATGTGAGGAAAACACGATCTCAGCGCTATATTTGACGTAAGTATAGGATAGAGTATTTGAGTTAGGAAACAGGACCTCAGCTCTATGTCTGTCGTAAGTCTGGGATAAAGTATGTGAGTTAGGAAACACGATCTCAGTGCTATATCTGACTTAAGTGACGTTTATAAGTGACTTATGACACTTACACAGACTAAGATTTTGACTGGGCATTGTATGTTCAGATAGTTATTAATTTCCAATTTCCATATACTGAATTCTAAATAAGAGTGTGCATTATATATAGAAGTGTGAAGTATACACAAGAGAATAGGGTAACAATTTATGATAGTAATATAGTTGAAAAATTGTCATTTTAGATCACAACATGAAATACCTCACGATGCTGAAGGAAATACAGTCAAGTCTCGTTAATCTGACAATCAACTTTATCCAACACAAATGATGGGAACCAATTAAGTCATTGCTGTTAAGACCTGTTAATCTGACAGTTTCGCTCTCCAACTCCGACACACATAATTTGCAACAAATTACCGAAATCATTCATTAGTCAATCTCATTAGCCTGACACAGTGATCAGCATACTCCGTGGTCATCTGCCCGCGAGTACACAGCCCGTGTTTTGATGAGAGACAAGTCGGCTAGTGGCTGCTTATCACAATGCACATAGCTTTGTGTCACTTGTTTCATACTATCATTCTAGACTATGCTCTCAAAAGTATTTTAAATCAGTCATACAGCCCCTAACAGTAGTTCGGAATATCCTGTGTTAAGCTTTAGCAGTTGTATGATTAGAAAACATATTCCCTAACGATATTACATAACACTCTTATTACATTCTTTATCAATTTTTTATTACAACATATAAGTATCGTTATCTATCGTGTAGTTGTCCGACTTTGGATGACGAACATTGATACTACTTAATTTCGTTTATCTGACGTACTCAGTTAGTCTGACATAACCAGTGATGATAAGCAACCAACCATGTGGGATTAACCAGACTTGAATGTATGTGTATCTTCCATGTGATTCAAGCAGGGTAATTAACAAATCATTGATAACATTTTTATTTTCCTTCAGATAATTACCTTTGTTGTATGTGAAAACTATTAACTTGTAAAGTCATGTGTATTGATCCTCAGATTTAGTCTGGCGGGTGTCATTTAACCCATGGCTTTAATAACTTTAATCATATGATTTTATGGTGGTATCTTTGAGGCCTGATGATTTGAGCTTTAGTCCTGTGTTGCCCATGTGTGAGGATGACCCGTCTGTGTGGTGGGCAATGTAAGTATGGTCGCTGTGGACAAATGTACGTAGAGACGTAGCATAGCAGTTGTCACTCAGGCAGGTGTGCCAGACAGGTGTACAAGGATACATTCTTCCACCTACTTCTTTTATATCAACAGGAGAACAAGCTGGCTTCAAGCAGTGTTTACCTGCATGGATGTCATACCGTCTGAAGTTATGTTATCTATTCTATTTGTATTATGAAGCAGGGCATTCAGAAAGAACATCTATGAGTGTCCGTCATATTTGCACGCCTTCTCCAGCAATCAGCACATTATCGTGTAGTGGTGCTACTGTAGCCCAGATATAATCCTCTGTTTTCGCCTGTGCTCATTGACTCTTGGCACTAAGGTGACAGACAGAAGTGTGTTGAGTGTGATTTCTCCTTCTGCTTATAAGGTCATGAACTATCATGGCAGGAGGACACCCGGGCTGGTATCAGGTCCCTATAACTCAAGACAATTTTCCAACTGCCACTACTTCTGATTATATGCAAACATATGCTCATCTTCAATGGCACTTGCTTTACCTGTGTATGGTTATCTAAATTACCTGCTACAACAAGTTAGATCAGTCTCTTGGTCCTTAATGATCCATCAAAGGAATATATGGCATGAGATCAAAGCGTGCAGGACAGGCGAAATTAGAGGCGGTGTTGACATGTTTCGTTCATTATCTAACAATACCCAGCCAATCAGGAGTGGACAAACCTGTCTTGTTTTACTTCAGTAATAGGGAAAGGAAACAGAATAATATCAGGTATCCTTGGCTTGCAGTCCTGTTGACAGTGCCCTGGAATCTGCTATCATTTACGTTGGCCTAAAATGTAAAGACAGAAGTGTGTCAAGCGAGAGCTCCACCTCCACTGTGTACAAACATAACTGGCAGGAACGTGCCAGTGGGCCAAAATACAGATATTACTCAAGTCTTGGTCAACTTCTGTGATCCTGACTGTCTACATTTAGACCATGCAGACACCACTCTGTCTTGGGAGTATTGCCAGTGACAAGCTTGGAGTTTTGTTTTCTGTGGAAATTAGTTTAAGCTTGTGAATATTGGTGATTATCCAGATCAAATATCTGCTGTGTAAAATCTGCATTGTGTTGGACTGGGGGCAAGACAGGGGTGTTCACTTGACCTTATCTTTTCCTTTACACCCAGTGATCTGGTCGGTGGTGTGACCATTGAGTTGGACGGGGCAAGACGGGTACTCACTTGTCTCTGTTGCTTCTTTTTTACAGCGAGTAATCTGGTTGGTGGTGTGGCAGTGTGCCAGTGACAGGACAGAGCCTAACACTCCAAACATTTGAACTACTCACTGCAATTTGGACAGGTGTGGAGGCGAGTTGCTGTTTGGTTCATTATATCCCAAACAGTGTTACAAAAAAGTGTCACAAGAGACCACCTGGCTAAAGTTCTCAACATATTTGCAAACATTTGCGAATTAGAGACAGGAAATTGAACTAGGTTTGCTTCTGGGACAAAGTGATTGACATGTCTTCAACCTACTTGCTGGATACATGAAAACAGCTACCTCAGTTTATATGCAGACCATATTCCAGAATTTCATCACCCATTAAAAAGTGTAGGAAGCCTTTATTCCCTGTTTGTAAATTTCATCAACTATTATTAAAAGAATATTTGGATTGCTGTTCATGTACCATTGTGACATAGAAAGAAGTCTGCACATGTGATTCTCTCTGAATACATGTGACTTGAAGACATGCCTAGAGCTTCCAACGACATCACTTGTGGACTAATTTGGACAAATTTGATTTAATGCTTGATGCACCTTTACTCTTACAAAAAATAGACCGGAAAGTGGGACACTTTACCAGTTCATTCTCAAACAGTGTCCCAGATCTCTGCAGACCAGATGGTGCAGCAGAGCAGACGGGAAAACATTTCGTCTTTGCTTGTGACAGTTGCGTAACTGACATTGTGTGACAGACAGGTCTCCCCACAACATCTCAGACGGCCATTCACTGGCAGACAGTTGCCTGGACATCCCAGACAGCCATTGGCAGGCAGACAGTTGCCTGGTTACCTGTCTCCTGTTGGCCTAAAGAAAGCTGACTTCCACTTATCCAAGGATCTGAGTCTCACCATGGTTGTATACCAAACCGATGTTGTCATGGAGCCGGAGGAAATGTGAGTTGATATTATATGTAAGCCAGAAGTAGCTAGGGTTGGGGGGGTTTACCGGACGCAATATATCGCATCCTAGATGCATACTTGGGAGTGGAAGCAAATAATGTCAACTGCGATTCCCATTGGACAAAATGAGTATGGATGTAGGAATGACAGAGGCTAAATTAATCGTAGTATGTAGGTAAGACTTATGTAATATTGCTGTTCTCATGAGAAATACAGTCAATGTTTGGACAGTGCATGACAGAGATTCTTCACATCGATTCAAACATTCCACAACGATTCCATAAAAAGCTTAAGTCATTACACATAATTAGTGAATTATCCCCCACCAAGAAGTGAAAGGGAGATATAGGAATGGGTGCTGTCCGTTTGTCTTCCGTCCTTCCATCCATCACGTTTCGTTTCTGGAACACTGCTAAAAATTCATGAGAGATATCTTAACCAACCATGGCACATAGATAGGTCTAGTGGTGAACTGGTGCCTTTTGATAGTTTGGGATTTTTGAAAAATTTATTGTTTGAGTTTCTAGTCAACAAATTTGGCTAAGACTGCAAATGGCGGTAGTGCTCGTTTCTCGAGCAGATATTGAAATCCGTGCAATATTTCTTGCCTTGCACAATTCGAACATGTCATATTGGTGAGCGATGCGCCGCAGTATTTCATGCTTGTTTGTTGTTGGTTGGGCTGGCTTTCGATACAGATCATAGAGATTGGTATTCGTTAACTAAATATCAATCAAATATCAATAAATATCAGAGAAATATTTTTGAGTAAATACACAGAAAAAAAATTCCCAATGAAATCAACTCCACTGGTAAGTAGTGGCACATTTATGCAAGGATTAATTTGTGGAAATTTGAGACATAACAAAAACAGTTACTTTCCATCTTCAGCAATTAACATTATTGGCAATAACAAGTCTTTTAGGATAATTCTAAACTTTATTTCATCACAATCATCGATGAACACAATAATCATATCAATAATCGTTAATTTTTCTTCCCATCAATGATAACTCCGATTATCGACTTTTGGGGCCAGCCCTGGTTGTTGATACAGTGGTCACCCTGGGCACCCCATGTTATGCCAAGGACTCCCAAAATCTAGTACTGAGAATTCTCAGGACTTGCAAATATCTACATTCCTGTGGGGATGGCAATCCATTGTGATTGCTACCAGGAACAACAGGCACTAGATGTTTGAGAAAAGCGTACCGATATCAGATCATTGAGCCAATAAGGATTCTGCCATATTCATTTAGTAACATCTTACGGTATATAATGACACATCTTCCCGAGGCAAGGGAGTTAACTGACTATAAAAGTCCAGTTTCCACCTTTGCCGAACTAGGCTGGTATAATGCAGTTATATTATGGCTGGACTAACGAGTCCATGCACAGTCCAATCAAAATCGCGCAACAAAATCGAAATCCAGTTCGAAAACTGTTGAGCAGATTTCGGTCGATTGCAGAATTTGCAAAACATGTGGACAGATATTTTCTAAAACTTTTCATATCTTTAATTAAGGTGCTCGTGTGATTTGATACACTTCGTGATGTTAATTTAAAGACCCATTTTATCACAATATAGATCTTGATTATTGATCAGATCATCTTGACTGGGCGCTGCCATTTTGTTTGAAACAAATGGAAGTGATGTGAGAGGTGGAATCTATTGGTCCATTGGAGAGGCTTAGAAGGGACATAACTTGTAATAACCACTGGTGGTGCTACAATCGTGCCCAGGAATTCCATCCTAGTTTGGTAAGAGTGGAAACTAGACTTTTAAAGTCAGTTAACTCTCTTGCCTCGGAAAGATGATAATGAGTAAACACAGTTCAGGTGAATAAGTTGTTTTTGTTTTCAACAAGTTTTCATGCTTTCTTACATTTTTTCCCTTGTGCACTGATTGGATCCATTGATTAAAACTGTGTTGCTCACTTGCTATTTCCTATCTAATTTTGTAAAGATAATTATATTTGCAGTAAAGTTTCATGTTTCCATTTTATTACCCTGAACAAGAATAATTGCCTTGTTTGTTGTATGGGACATCATGCTGGTTATTTGTGTAGGTCATAAGCAATGTCAGCGTGTGCCTGCTGCCCTTGCCGTCCGTGGGTGGGCTGGGAAGGGGTGACGCTCACATGCCATCTTTCTCACTTAGTCTCACTGTGAACTCTTAAATGTCACAGCAGATCTTGACATGTATCGTTTAAACGGTTCAAATGACATTTTGTTTTGCTAATATTTTCTGTTGAAAAGCTGTTTTTATTTTTTACAGGGAATGTTTTATGTCTGACATTTATTGAAGCTGGGAAAGACAACAGCATCTGAATCAGTGTAGATTCTAAAAGCAGCCTTCCTTAAGGAATCTCAGCTTCTTGAGACTTGATATAAATTATATTTGTTGAAGGAACAGGTTTTTAGGCTTTTGTGTGCGTTTACCTCTGATGTCAACCAGATGAAAATGTATTCCATAAAGATTACCAAAAACATGTTACATTTGAAGCCGAACTTAATACCTGGGATTAGTTGCAAGACACCTGACAGTAAGCCAACATTTAGTCCCAGAAATATAGTTGTCTTATTTATCAATTGATATCTACAAAATAAAAAGTAAAATCCAATGGAGCCCAGATCAATGCTTCAGAGCTGAGGCAATTTAGACTTGCTAAATCATTCTGATTTGAGTCTATTCAATTTTAGTTTATTCTCTAGGGTGCCTGGAGGACAGACTACCGCTACAGTGCATGTGATGTTGATGAAACGTGCAGTACATACCGTATTCGACAAAATAAGTGCCCAGGGCGCTCTCAAAATTAGAAATAGGGGGCTCTTATTAGAATATTACTTTGGTGGAAAAACAGAGTTAAAAGATAAATTTCGTGGTTTATGCTGACAGTCTGAACTGTTAATATACGACAGATACATTTTTCCTGAATTTTATCGCCCATAATTAAGGGTGCATAGAACACACGAGTGCGTATTATACACAAATAAATAAGTCTTGTGTACATTGATAAATCGGAAGGGGGGCTAATTGGGATTGTTCACTTGCCAATAAATTAGCAAATATGGCCGTGGGCGCTTATTACTTTGAATATGGTATACGTGATCACTGAAGAGTTCAGTTTTTGACTGTCCTTAGCCCAACTGGTTGCTGAGTTTAATCTATCATTTAGCATTAATGAGCTTTCACATTTTCTAAACTAAGATTAAGTAACCATAAATTAAATATTGAACTTGGAAGACACACAAAGCCACCAACCCCACTACATCAGAGGCTATGCTCTACATGTTCAATCATTGATAACGAAAAACATTACTTACTTCACTGTATTAAACACACTCGAGAAAGAAATATACTCTTTGAAAAATTATCTAGACAAAATGTAAATGTAAATGTCCACAGTCATGAAGATAAATTATTTCAATACATCCTATCAAATAATGAAGCAGTCAATATCAACTGCATTTGTTTCCACATCTATAATTTCAAACAATAAATACCCCTCCATAATCAACCGTTGACAATTTTATGTATAAAAAAGAATATGTAAATTATGTATGTCTGTACATATGTTTATATGGATCATAATGTCTTGTCTTTTAAAATTGCATCTGTCCCGTAATGGAACGATTCTGCAATAAATATTATCTTATCTTATCTTATCTTAGGTCTGATCTTCATCAAACATACACTCTGCCATCAATATTCGCCCAAATTTATTAAACCGAACACTCTGCCATGAACAAAGGGGGACGGGTGGCCCTGTTGTCCCAGGCGCTGCAGTCTGCTGTGCAGCATTGTGTCCTTTGGGCAGGCCGGCGGGAATCTGTGTTTGTGGGTTTGAATTCAGGTTTACATAACTTCGGGCTTTCCAAGAGAATTTTGGATGCTAAGCTTAAAAAAGATAACAGCGATACGGATGACCCTTTCAGTTTAAGACGTTATTGTCAGTTGTGATTATTTGTGTGCGAATGAACATCATTTTGAGTTGTATTCCCTAGACTTTGTGACTCTGTGTTGTGTGAGCTGAGGGGTAGAGACACAATTACAAATTATTACCTTTTTCTTGAATGAATGAATGAATGAATGAATGAATGAATGAATGAATGAATGTTCAATTGTTTGTTGAGTCTGGACCAGACATTACAGTGATTGATATCATGAGCATCGATCGGCGCAATTGGGATACGATGACATGCTTCAACCATGTTAGCGAGTCTGACCACAAGATCCCGTTGGTCGCCTCTTACAACAAGCATACCGTATTTTCTTGAATATAGTGCACACTTTTTTTCCCAATAAACACAGCTGTGTAGAAAGGGGTGCGCATTATACACGCAATGAATGAGTTTTGATGGTTTTTTTCCCCAAACGAAAAGACATTACCGTGACCATGTAACCCCGGAAATACCATGTCAACAAATCCATACAGAAGTACGCAAATTAATCATATAATTACACAGTCTGGCTTTAAAAAGTGTTCTATGTATATCTTGACTTATGTTAGTCTGTCTTACAGACCCTGATACAAATATATCAACTACAGCCCATGCAAGTCTATAATGTTTGGCAAGTCTAGATTACTGCAGTATCTGAAAATGAAGAGAAGCACTGGGCTCCCTTTTTATTATATTTTTATGAAGATAACTGAGCAACTGTTTTTTCTGTACGATATGTTCATTTCAGAGACTATATGTTAGTCTAGACTTATGTTTGTAACTTATTTCATAAATTTATTTATAAATTCCTTTTAATATTGCTTTAATTAATTTCGGCGAAATCGTATGTGAAGCGATTTTAAGATCGCACAACTCACTGTTATTAACAGCAACCACAATCAGATTACTGCTATTGACGCCTTGAAACGAACTTTAGTTGACAGAGAATGGATTCATATATCATAAATGCCATACTTTGACTCGTGAAAAATAATAAAGGGCAATAGCGATCAGCTGCTTCGCTTAGGGTTATAATTATTTTAAATATATTTAGTAAAAGCTGCAACTAAAATAACAAGATACTGGAATATATTATTCCTGATAAAAAAAATAGTTTCAGATACAATTTTTGCTGATTCTTGCATTCAAGTGATATCATTGGGTATGTCTTGACCGAATCACTGGCAGATTCCAAGAAAACTTGTGTACAGCTGATTGCTGTTTCCGGCTTATTTTATGAGAAAATACACAAGTTTCTCATCACCCGTTCGTTTACCGGAATTCGCTGAAGGGGTACTGTGTAATTTTTTCGGCGCATAATATTAAAAAAAATACTGAATCCACTATAGAGGGGTGGGCATTATACTCTGGTGCTAACTATACTCAAGAAAATATGGTTGTCGCCTTTTACGGCAAGCATCATGGGTTGCTGAAGACCTAAACTACCCCGTATCTTCACGGGATGAATGAATGAATGAATGAATGAATGAAGTTTAAGGTTGAGCATGTTGAAGGACAAACTTTCCATGATTTACTCCTTAGTTCTTGACACAGACTTCTTGTGGGTGAGCATTTTCCGTGTTCTTTCAGAAAATCCCCATGCAGTTCACGTTTATGCTACTTACAGTGGCTGTCCTTGACCTCTAAGACCGGTAACCTCCTTGTTAACTTGTCTTTTTCTGACAGGCAGCCCAGGGACATCATTGTAAGCTATTTGTTAGTAACCCAGGGTTTCAGATCGATTCAGCTTAAAAGAAGTCACTGAGATATGGATGACCCTTTCAGTTTAATCATTAGTATCTCTTTTATCATTTGTGTGCAAGTTTTGTGTTTTATTCCATAGACTTTGTGATTGCATATTGTATTAGCTTATGAGAAGGGTAAAGACACAATTACCAATCATATATAGAGGATAATATACGAGTGTTCATGTTTATGACACGAGTGTCTAAATTCCGGTATTGTAAACATAGTATGAAATAAACATGAATATGTTATTTTATTTATTACCGAAGGAGATGTCTACATACAAAGACAAATTTTAATGTTTATCTATAAGGACATTAAGTTGCAACAGCAGCGGAACTACAATTTGTCGAATGACGTCAACAATCTTCAGTTATGACGTCATTTCTAGTGTGACGTCATTCCCACCTCATGTCACATTAAGAGTTGAATGACATCAACAATGCTGTCAGGATGACAGAAACGGGGTGCAGTATGACCCCAAGAGCATATATGATTTTTATGGACCCCGATATGTTTCCCCTTGTAGGTAAAAATTTGAAATATTTAATGACTAACTTAAAAGTTTCAAGCCTTGTTACACTCACCCACCCACCCACCAACTCACTTCAAGTCTGATCAATCAAGACTTTGTGATGAGTGATATATATGACCCTATCTATGACTTATTCGCCCAGTCCCTCTACATTGACACCAATATGTGTATAACACCTTAATGACAGTTGGGGCGGTCGGGTAGCCTAGTGGTTAAAGAGTTCGCTCGTCACGCCGAAGACCCGGGTTCGATTCCCGACATGGGTACAATGTGTGAAGCCCATTTCTGGTGTCCCCCGCTGTGATATTGCTGGAATATTGCTAAAAGCGGCGAAAAACCATACTCACTCACTCACTTCATGACATTTATAGCATGGCTATCTACATGGCGAGACACAGTGAAGCTCTCCAGTGATGAAAGTAGATTTGATGCTTCACTGGTCTCTGGGACTGTACTGTCTGGTCAAACTGTTTGTGATCGACATTGGATTGATAGGAGTCTGGACTGCATGCATCACTGTGAGGGTTTTACTGCTTTCTGGTAGATACATTTGATATTGAGACTGACATGTCAGGAAAGTCTGAGTGGGGAGGACCATTCTGAAACTGTAATATTGATGAGTCTGCTATGATAATGATTAAACATATCGATAGTTCTATGATGTGAGGTTTTTGTAAAAATATTTATCATCAGCCCTTTAAGTAATAAGGGTAACATTTTGTGGAGCTATCAATCTTACATGACAATTATTTATTCAAAAACTAGCTCGACTGGTTCATATGGAAATGGCTGTGCAAGCCTCCTCAAAATGATGTGTTCAGCACCAGTAGTTGAAGGAAGCCCTCAGGGACTTTGGGTAATAAATCAGGAGGTGTACTGAATAAATGCTAGAGCCAAAGTCATGAAATGAGGGTGATGAAGAAAAGGTAAAGAAACAACAGAGCTCGAGATAAGCTGCGTATTTGCGTAAGATACGCATTACATAAACTGAAATATGCAGACAAATCAAATCCTAGCATATCAAATACACAATGAAAACTATAAATACGCTATTCAAATAATATTAATGTTTATATAACAACTATTAGATAAAACAATAGCATCTATTACAACTTAGATACAATGATTGTGTATCAGACGATTGCCAGATTCACTTACCGACAGATACATTCTGAAAAGCCTCTGCGACAAACATTGTGCCCAGCCAATGTTCATGTTGTATCTTAATTAGTCGCTGATTGGTAATTAAAACAATAGCGCCTTTCCTACAATGCTAGGTTTTGTAAACAAAAATGGCTTCCTGGAGAGAACTGGGTATATTACTTTTCACTTTGTATTAAATGATATATAGGGATTGTTATGAAACAGATTTGAAGTTAAATACCCGAATGTAAAGAAACAGGTCAGTAAAAAAATTTGAATACCCTCTAAAACTTGTAGATGCCCAATCAAAATTAAACCCTGGGTAAAATACCCAAATACCGTATTCGACCCCATAAGCGCCCATGTCCCAATAAGTGCCCCCTTTTCCCGGATGCCCAAGTAAGATTTACTCACCTGTTTTTTACATACGGTCAAGAATCTTTTCCGAGGTTTCCGGATATTTGAAGTCCGTATAAGTGGGGCATGACTGTATCCTGTTTATTTTAGATATTTGTGACTTAAGGCTTACTGATGAATTTACGCCAATTTGACTCTGAATTGGTCCCAATAAGCGCCCACCCCTTCTGTCTTTATTTTAAGCGCCCTGGGCGCTTATTGGGTCGAATACGGTAAGCAAAAGCTTATCTACAGCTCTGAAACAAGACGCTCCTAGAGTAGACCGATCAAGTCAATGTTGAGCTTGGTGGTGATGTAAAGAGTCCCTTGTTGAACAGCAGGAAATGTCCAGTCTTACCAGAGGAGTGTCTTTGAAGTTTGTTTGATGGCTGAAGAGGATGTTTGATGGCCAAGGAGGAGGGGACTGGGGAGTGGGGTGTAGATATCAGCCCATATGTCTTTAGTTTAAGGACGGACGTCTTCTCTGTGAGACTGTACCCCTACTCAGGTGACCTTGGAGTCACTGTAAGCTTTCATCTGCCACCTGAGGGACCCTATTGCAATATGGGGTCAACTGACTTGTCAGTTAACAGGCACATTGGGGTTGTGACTGATTAGTCCAGTTCATCTCAGACTATCTAGACTTGGTACAGGTCTTTTGTTATAGACACTAAACTTAGCTGCCTTTGATCACTGAACTGGAAGTTGACCTGTGAGAAACATGTCTGTTCGATCAGTAGCTGTTGAAGAGGGGCTATGAATATGATGGTGTCAAAGTGATGTAGACTGGCAGATCTTTGAAGATTACACATAATGGAGGCTGGGATGCTCTGTCGGGTTCTCTCCTGATAGTTGAAGCAGTTGTGTGTTTGATGAAAGGAGGAAATCTCAAAAAGAAATGGAACACTTTGTTTGTTCGATGCTTCTAATATGTCGTCATGAACTAGCTGATAGTAGGTCAGATTGAAAAATAAGTCCCCAAAGGTCAAAAATAGTAGAAACAATGAACCAGCATGAACTCTTTTAGTTTGATATGATTAACCTCAAAATCATATAACATTTTCATTGCTCTAGCATCTATGATACAGTGTATAATATCTATAGCTGTAAATGAAATGGTCTTTGAAGTTCAATGATTACCTGAATACTAACTTATGTCCAAGATATATATATATATATATGTATATATATGTATATGTATATGTATCAACCCAACGAGTTCATATTGTTTTGGTGTCTTCAAATGTTTCTACTTAATAGGATTTTTTATAAATCAATATTGGTGATTACTATACTACAGCCAGTACACCATACAACATCAACTGCAAGTCATTTTTTAATGTGAAGTTTACAAGATATACAGCTTTTCCATTGGAAGAAGATATCGATCACATGACCACAAAATTGAAGTTCATAAGTGTACAAACGATACCTTTTGTCGTTCATGCGTTTTTCGCGAGACTGTATTTTTGAAATGATGTCAACACTTATGGACTTCTTCCACATTCCTGGGGAAACCCCTGGGAATTCCCTAGCACGAATAAATACAGATTGAGCCTTGTTGCTGATCATTTAGACCCTTTAATCTTGAACTTAGCAGTTTTGCATACATTGGGATAAGTCAGAGAGTTTGCCCTTTGGAGGATATCCTCGCCAGGTCCAATCCTAGAGATCAAAATGAAGAAATGCACATTCAAAGTATCGTAGTACATATTGACTCGCTCCATGTCTAGACTCACAGTGACAGTCTACAGCAGACTATGTATTTAACTTTGTATCTATTTAACATCTTTGGAATCACCTTTCAATGAATGGTCCATTGATCAATGATGACTAACACTTGTAATTGTCCCAGGTTCATCAACAACTTCGGAAATCTCTCCCTTCACGTTTATCATGTCAGATATTTTGACGTCTTGTACTTGGTGTAAATGTATTATGACACGCTATCATTGTGACTGATTTGCCGAGGTAGTTCTAAATAGAGAACTCTCTCATCTAATAATGATATTATTTGATTTTATCTGCAAACTACAAAAGATACCAATGTGATACCAATACAAACGCACATGTCACCTCTCCTTTCGAGCAGCTACTTCATTCCGCGATACAGGTCATTGTTGTATGGCTGTCAGTGTAAACATGAAGTCACATGTACTAAATAAGAGGGTGTATAGATCTACATCCTTCAAGGTAAAAAATAGTGATATAAGAAATGATAACATCTTACTTTCACTTTGTGTGAGTTCATTGGAATATGAACCTTCATAGAGTGAGGGCCAAACATTATATGAACATCGTCGCAAACTCTGACGTTCATACAGTTTGGTCCTCACTGGCCCTCATTCTATGAAGGTTGATACTCTAATGAACTCACACAGAGTGAAAGTCCGTTCCTTATTGAGTGCCCCCTCAGGTGGAACATGGGTTTATGTCGGACACTAATACCTCATGATAATAACACCATGCACTCTCACGGACAGACCGCCCCAGGGAAGCCATGTGAGAAAAATCCCACTTACAGCATCTCAGCGATCTTATTTGATAATTAGCATCCCTAAGGCGGTGTATCTGTGGAAGGTCTTCCACATGGAAATCCCGGGGATGCCTTCATCTGCAGCGCTGCTGCAATGTCAGCTGTAGTTATTTCTTTTCAGCGTTTACCTATTTATTTTTGGTGTCTGTGTGGTGTTGAATTCAGTGTGGTCTATATTTGACTGGCGACATATTGGGGTGTGAATCTACTTGAGAGCAATGTGGAAGCTGACCTGTTGGCGTCCACTATCATTAGTTTGACATTCTCATGCTACACGGATCATACAATTGATGGTCGGACCAACCCGGATTTACTACAAGATGAGGTAAAGCGCTTTAGGGTGTATAATTGAGTTGATGATATAAAACATTGTTTTCTTAGGAAAAATCACAGGTGCAATGATGAGTGTCCTTTTCAACATTATTTAATGACACAATGTGAACTGCCATGTTTTGTGTTAATGGTTACAACTTAAAACATGAAGTTATGGGAACTGCCTGCTCATTAGACATTAGTTTGTTTTCAGATGTCTGGAATTAACAAGTTTGATGTTTCATTGAGGCTACGTGTTTATCATTTTTTTAGGGGAAAAGATTTTTATAACAATGTTTTATCCTTGATATGATAACTACTTCCTCCCATTGACTCAGTGCCTCATTAAAGGAGGACTTGGCAATTGTCTCACCAGACTTGGGTAAGATTTAACCTTTAGTGACTCCAGCCATTAAATGTCAGATTCCGTTTACTGTGTCCTGATATGGTTCAGCATCAGTAGCTATACATAATAGCAGAGCACTTTACCACAGGGTGCCCTGTATGTGGTTGTGTCATCGATATAATAGCTAGTAAACTCCGCATTCCTTGTCACACCTGTATGACAGGGAGGTATTTGACATTATTGACTTTGTGTCACCCAATGGTGCGATCTCATCTGTCTCTGCTTATCATTTCACTTATACTTCTTTAATGTCGGATCACTTAATGAGGTGATTTGTCTTTGGTAATCCATTTTCTTTCACATAGCTATGTCATGATTGGTCAAAAGGTGACTTAATGATGATGTAGGTCAGAGCTCCAGATAAGCTTTTCGTTTTGTGGGTATTTTACCCATGCATTTTAAAACACTAATCATCTAGTCCCTGCAAACTGGTTTTGTCTGGGTTCGAGAGCTTTGTAGGAGTCAAAAATACCACGATACTTCCACAAGAAAGTGTGATGGCAAATGATCATGATGGAGTTTGTCATCTAGGAGTTTGGCAAGGTTGAGGGAATGCCCGTTTATAATTTCAAAATAAGTTGCTGATTTGCTAATCGAATACGCAGGGTTATTTCACAATATTTTGATGATATGCACAAGTTATATTTTTGTAGTGTATCTGTAATGTTCGTTGCGTATTTGGTACGCTTGGATTTTATTTTACTGCGTATTTCTGCATTTCTGATGCATATTTTATGCAGATACGCAGCTTATCTGGAGCTCTGTAGGTACTTGATCAATCTTGGTAAGGACACTATTTGTATTCTTGTAGTTCTCATTGCCACTAGTTATCAAACAATAATTAGATAGACATCAAAAGTTAATTCTTAAACAGTGACTTTCTTTTATTCAGGGTCATGACAGTAAAAATATGGTTGTGAGATTATCTGAAGACCATGCATTGTCAAAAACAATGTCTCCAGCACCTTCCTGATCAGTGAAAATTTAATTTAATCAAACAAAAAAGACACTTTGCCAGTCCTTACACAATAACCATTATCATTTTAATCTCAATTTACCCTACCAATAACCTGGCTGGAATTGAAAATGGCATTACTCTGTTAGTCCGAGACTAGTGAAAATCTAAAGTGTCCAGTTGTTTTCTTAAAAAATCCCATCACTTTACCACTAGTCCAAAATGAACTGTGGACTAGTTGAATATGACAAGTGGTGTCCACTTCTGGTGTCTGTGAAAAAATATATTCTGACATTATTCACCGTAATTTTCAAAACCCAAGTTTTAATACTGTTGCCTTCCTAGGCTTGGCAGCCACTGCACCTTGTGTTCCTCTCGGCCTAGTTTCACACAGTTTGGATCAATACATTGTCCTCTCTTTCTTGTCAGTGGTACTGTGGACATTCCTGCACACTGAAACTGTTCCGCTGAACGTCTGCCAGAGTCCCTCTAATGTTCCACACCTTGTTTCTTATAGCATGATATACTAGTGTCGTGAGAGCCCCTCATTCATAGTTTTATGCTTTGCCCGTTAGGTTTTTTTTATGATTCACAGCAGCGGGATAAAAAATACTGGAAGTATAATGTCAAAGAAACATTGTTCTTTTATGACTTTTCACAGCCTATTTTTTAAGTTAAACAAAATAAGTAGCTTTTAGTGGTTGAGGAGATGTGATATTTGATAAATGTATTCAGATCAGAAAAGCATGTTTGACATTCCGATGTATTCAGAGCAGGTTTATTTTAGCTGACGCTGAGATCAATAACATGTAAAATATCAGACGGCCACACAAACACACAGTCGCCTGGTCAGAGAATAATACATAGGCTAGTTAGGTCATGAATCAATATACGGCATATATCATACTGACTTGATATTTGGTAGGAATCATAAAACACTATTCTCTGAAATATACAAGTATCTGATGATGACTTATATTTATGGATACTTCAGGTTACTAAGCTGTGTTCAACATTAAAGTGATCCTTGAGATTTGCTGCAGGAGTGTATGAATGAAGGGCCCCCTTGACTAAATCGTAAGGTTTTTTTCATTAGGGATTAGGGACCAACCGTTTGATATTCTGGGAGTGGGGGCAATTTGTTCTGCATCAAAATCATGCTTTTCAGGAATTTATGAGGACAATTGATTTTTTTGATAAAATCCAAGGTGCTCCCCACTGAATATTTCAAATGCAGTACATTGGGGTTATGACAAGGAAGGACACCGTGACATTCAATGTTTTGGTCTGATAAGGAATTCAGCAATGACATAGATAGTTCCGGCATTGTACGACCATCTCTGTGGTCTGGTGTATAGTGTGGTTCAATCCCTGGCCCTATCATATCATAAGATGTTAAAAAATCCCTGGTGGTACTTGTTATTACCTTGCCTGCCTGTTTCACATCACCTCAACTCATGTGTCATACATGTATTGTCTTGACATGTGTATTGTCTTGACATGTGTATTGTTTTCCACAAAGTGTAGTATTACAGGCTAGAACAAAATAATGAAATAACTTTGGTTATATTGTAATCAGTTGATAGTGCTCTATTTACTTTTAAATGACGTCAACATTGTAACTTCTCAGTTCTCTCAAATATGAAATGTAAAGAGTTGCTTCCCTTGGTCATACCAGGATCTGCTGTTGTGGGATGGCTACCAGGATTATGATTTGTAGTCAGCACCATACATGTGCTTGTGGGTTTCGCCAGAGTGTCACATGGGATATTTGTGGATTATATCCAACATTAAGCTGTTAAGTGCAGTAATGACTGAAAAACTTGTTCAAAGCATCATTAATGCCAACTCATTCAAATATCAAAACTCAAGCTGCAAGCACTTCTGAACTGAATCTGTGAACTAGCTATACCGCGATGTCGGAGTCCCTGCTTAAAGCAGTCATACATGCCAGGAATGATACTGGGTAGACAGAGTAACAAGTGTATGGAATGGAATATTGATTTGGCTTGAATGTCCTCTGGACATGCAACTCTTAAGTTCTGTTTCTCCATTGACAGTGTCCATGTGTTCTGTTCACCTGTAATGAGAGGCAATATCTGCTGGTCCTGGTACGTGAGCACAGCCAACAATGTGTCACGCCTGAGGGCAGCTGGGCTATGTCAAGTGTTGTAACTCAACACTTAGAAATGTGTGTTATGTTGACACAGAATTTTGTTTGCCCTATTTTACTATCGTAAACCAGTAATCATTATTTTATAAGATTGTTAATTACTTTGGCAACTACTGATCAGAGGCCTGTGAAGAGATCAATGTTTGGTTCATAGACTGAGAATTAACTGAAACCAGAAATATATGAAATATGGTTGTAGTTACTTCTAAAGGGAGACTTGATTATATATCCTGCTGAAGACATATTAACTTCCTTGTGCCCAGGGTCCCATGTCACACAGTGATCTAAGCACAATAGCAATTGTAGCTCCCATACTTTATCATTGACTCACGACAGTCGTTATGATAGCTTTGTGGAATGGGGCCTTGATTCAAACATGTAGGTTATCTGAATATGTTAACATATTTGTGTTTAAAAAGCTGGTCATGTTTATGTTACAGTTTATCATATTTTATGCGAAATATGATGTGATTAACACGCAAGTTTGCTGTTGACAAAATAAAGAAATAATGGTTTTCTAAATTCTTTTTTTTTTCTTTTCTCTTTTTCTTTTTTTTTCTTTTTTGGTCAGCGGATACATAACCACTTTTTTTCAATGTCCATTGAGACCAATTTGACAAACACTTCAGTCATGGCAATGCATTCAGATATCTTATCAGCAGAGGTAAAAAATCTCATATTTCTATTTTATCCTATTTTCCTCTCCAGCCATGGACCAGGATTTATCACAAATATTCTGAAACAAAGAAATAACATCATCGATCCTTACTTCTGTTAATACAAGGTACCTGTGGCTGATTCTTTCCCCAGTCGTGTTGTAGCAAAAGACGTTAAAAGTTTGTACTTACCGTTACCCTGCCTTGCGCTTGGCATTAAGGGGCTAAAACAAGGACTGGTCAGCTCGGAGTCAGTATACTGTGTCTGAGTGGGATATTCATGTTAAACTGCGGCATGGTATCTCAGTGGGCTAGCACTATTAGTATAAATTCAGCACAAGCAGAGACACACACACCTCACTCACTCACTCACTCTTGGACACAATATTAACCCCATTTCACCTCACCTCAGTTTGATAGGGTTGCTGGATTCATAAACTATTAATTAAGGTATTATCTATTTTTTATTAAAGTGTAATCTAGTTTTGGTAAGATTTCTATAAATCCAAGTTAACTGTTATACTTTACTCATTTGTGTGTAGTACTCTGATATGTCAAGACTTGACAATACCTGCATATTACCATTTGCTGTTACATACTATATATGTATGTACAAAAACCTTTAGTCATTTTGCTTATAAAACTGATCAGTAAGAACCTTTCATCCTTGACGTACAATTTGGACAGGAATCATAATCTGTTGTGATGTCCCTATGTCTGACTAGCCATTACTATGAATGTGTCACCACTGCAGGTAGCCTGTACACAGAGAGTAGCCTTAGGCCTACAAGTATACATTGATTATAACTCCTAATCCTTTTGCTACCTACTCAATTTCATGTGCAAGTCTTGATTAAACAAGGGATCTTGTGTGGCCTTGTGTGTGTTTGATCAGTGACCACTCACCCGTGACCCTACAGTCACCTCCCACCTTTCTACATTCCTGTCGGGAGGGGCAGAGTGAGGGGGGATGGGGGTCACGGTAGGGGTTTAAGGGTGGACATTCCCTGTGCACCTGGATTGCTTGGAGTGTATGTATGCTAGCATTTGTGAAGGTCACTCATAGAGACTGGACATTGGTGGACTGTCCTTTACTTCCTAGGGGACAGCTATGTTGGTGTGATTGTGTTCAAATATATTTGAAACTGTTTAGGATGAAGAGACCCAGGTATGTGTTTGAGAGGCGGTTGACTTGAACTCAATTTTTGACAGACTGATTTCCCAATGTTTACTTTGTCATATCTAATTACAGCATGGCTGGTGATGTGAGTGGCTGTCTCAGCACCATCTTGTGTCGGGTCAGACCGATAGATGCCAATTGAAAAGCACACCGTGCCTCGTCAGTGCATCTTAAAAAGTCGCTGATTGATGAGGTCACGATACGATACGCATCTCGATATTCTGGTCACGATACGATACGTATCTCGATACGCAATGATACAAAAACAAGACTTAAAGCATGTCAAGATTAAGCCTTTCATGATTTTGGAACAGTCAAAATTATTTTATAATAACAAGACTACTGAAGTTGTTAAGCTTCAAAGTGGATTTTTCTCTAACTTTCAATCACCAGAAAATAATTAATGTACTTCACCAATCATACAACTTCAAAGAATTTTTATGCAATGGTTGAGATAATGTATCTGAAATTATTGTTTTATCAGGAATAATATATTCCAATATCGTGTTACTTTAGTTGCAGCTTTTACTATATATGTATTTAAAATTATAAAAACCACCGTATCATTTTGGTATTGGTGATTGCTGTTGCAGGATATTTTTATGTATGGAACAATTTGACCAGTCACCGTAGGGACTTCCCTTGCGACTGGTATTTAGATTGCGAAAATGTTATGTCAACATATTTTAGCCAAATTGCCACAAATATGACTTTTAACGAGTCAAAGTATGGCATTTTAATATATATATCCATTCTTTAGTTCATTTCAATGCGTCAAAAGCAGTAATCTGACCGTGTCTGCTGTATCTCTTCACACATGATTTCACCTAACTTAATGAAAACAAAATTAAATGAAATTTTAAATAAAATTAATAAAATATATTACAAACACATGTCCATATATACAATGAACAAGATAGCATAATGATGGTATTGAATTGCGTACTTCAGTTCTTTTTTACTGACTGGTATTTCCGGTGTTATGTGCTTGCGGTGATCAGCTGATAATGTTTATTGAGATGGGGAAAAACATTTGTCAGTGTAAAACCTGAGCTTATTAAGAATGTAAGTACGTTTTGGGGAGCCATGCGTTTCCACGCGCTATCACCAAGTTCGCGGTTTATTGAAAGGCACAATAGCGAGGAAACGCTGTACTTGAGATTGGCGTTTCGTATCGTGACGTATCGATAAATGGGCCCAGGTTGATTGTATATCGTATTGTGGGTCAAGTATCGCGATGCATCGGAATATCGGTGTATCGTTTCACCCATAGTATACTGCTATTCATGTAATGTTAAATGATTTAGAGGGATTGTCACGAAATAGGTTAAAATACCCGTTGTCAAGAAACAGGTGGATAAAACAAATTTGAATACCCTCTAAAACTTGTGGATACCCGATCAAAACCAAACCCCACCCTAAAGTACCTAAATAACCAAAAGCTTATCTTGATATCTGATTGTGATTGTTAGGGGAGTTGAACCAGTCTTTGGCATGACGAGCAAACGCTCTAACCACTAGGCTACCCTGCAGACCATGTTATCTGATGATAATCTATCATGTATTACCAACATCTGTTTAAGAAATGTAATTTATGAGAAAAAGTTGTTTCTTTCTGAAAGAAAAGAGCTGTGTCATTGTGTGTACCCACCATTGATGGTGATGTCATCTTTTTTCAGGGAACAGCCTATATTTGCAACAAAGGCACATGTGTTCCAAATCGACCCCGAAACTAAGAAAAATTGGATTCCGGCTAGCAAGACAGCAGTGAGCGTTGCATACTACTATGACTCGGCCAGAGACACCTACAGGATCATCAGTGTGGAAGGCACAAAGGTAGGACTCAAACTGAGCTATAGGACGAGCATAATGTATCAGCAGGTTTTTTCAAGGTATATGTACTTTTATTTTGCCCTCTCCTTGTATCTTTTTCTCTTTTTTCACTCTTTTTTCCCTTTTTCCCCCCGTTTTTCTTTATTACATTTCCCATCATATTTTACATTTCAATGCCATACGTAGAGTGTGCATGGATAGTTTTTACATTGTGCATAATTGTAAAGCCGGATATAGTTATTCCATTTAGGCCAGCCAAAGATCAAATTAAAAAATGCTAACAAAATTACATCATGGGCATGTTCGTAGCTTGGACAGATCATACATCATAGTTTATACAGGGTTTGTAAATGATACATGTAAAGAAGACCAGAAGACATGAGAACTTGCATAATTACAATTTGAATATGCAATTAAGTTTGTAATTTCATAATATTCTTGATGTATCTTCTGTCATCTACCCTCCCAGTTCTGTGGCTGCCCTGCCCCCCTCCAACCTGTATGTTCTGTCACTCTGTCATCTCTGTTAGCAGACTAATGCTTAGCCCCGATTATGTTTCTAGGTTTGTCAGCATCATACCCATGCTCGTGGGTTTCACCGAAGTGGTAAATGTCTAAGACCTGCATCACTTCGGGCTTTCCTCCCACAATAAACTGACACGCCGCGATATACCTGGAATACTGTTAAAAGAGGCGTTAAACCCAACTCACTCACTCACTCACTACAAACTAACGAGAGAGAAAATTAGACACATTTGTACAGTCCACACACAAGGCAATCTTCACTGAAGTAAGTTGAAGTCAAGCGTTTTTCTGATGTCACAGCACAATTGTATCCTAGCACCTGTAAGGTCCCTTTTCATGTGGTGGGTCACATATGTGATTACAGTAACGGCATGGCAGAAGGGAAAATAAACTTATGGTTCACCAGGGACTGCGAGACATGATCTCCATCCTCCCGCCTACTGCTCCCTCCCTAATGTATGCTCGATCACCTGCAGGGAGAATAGGTAATTCAGGTATTACCCAGATTACACCACCAAGGTCCAAGGCCTGATCATAAGCCATTATACAAACTTTAGTCTGGTGAACAAAACTCGGTGCTAATCCTGTGTTGTTTTCCAACCTGAGTATATCTGGGCCCTCAGTGATGGCGAGAACCGGGTCTACCAGTAGCCTCGCACCTCCGGGAGCGTCACCTCTTGTCTCGGACTTGGCAGGATCTACACAGTATTTATATATATATCCACTACCGCAATAGCAGTATCTTAAGTTGGAACCTTGAAAATAAGCCTTTGTGTTAATTTTTATTGCATCAGCCACATGACATGGTGTCACAGAAAAATATTATTGAAAAACTTCCTTTCACAATTAACACTGTTTGTAAATGTCTTGGGTCCTTGAGATTTTATGCTGTAGAATGGGGCTACTAAATCTGTAATTTTAAGGTAATGACCCTGTGAGTTCCATGCTTAAATTCAAACACTGAATTTAGGGATGTCATCGTGTATTGCGATATTGATGAATTCGTTAATTTTTAATGCCGATGCTGTATCGATACAAATTTAAGATTATAAGTACTAAATTAATAATTCATCACCTCAGACAGGTGGACAGGTTTACATTTGTTTTGATTATCATTAAATTAAATTAAATTAAGTAATATGAAGGCAAAAAATTCAACTATTAACATTTAATAGATCAGCCGAGTTCATATATTGCATGTTAATTGATTAATTGCCAGGCTACATACCCCCGGGTAGGTATTTTTTATGTATATACATACAGAATAATTAATTTTATTATTTATTGATATATCATGATAGTTTTTGAATCCATTTATGTATACATGTACTTCAATTTCCAGTCAGTGACACCCATAACTGAATTCATGTATGATTGAATATTTGACATTATCAGCAGCATCTGAAACCAATTCAATATATGAATCATTGGCATCCCATAAATTGCAATACGAAAGACAGGCCAATACCCATCGCAGTGTTCAGGGTACGTTGACATGTTGTCAGATATGTCTCCCTCCTCACTCATCTCAGAACCATCTAGAGCAGAGGCCGTTTATTAGAATTTATTCATTGAAGTCTGCATAGGATATTCCCATAAATTGCTATGTGATATGTTGTGTCATCGGAAAACATGACTGCGAGGGTTTCATTGAGAATGTGAACATGTAAGGGGAAGAAATTCACAAGGCCGTGGTTTCCTGACCCACAGTGTTTTCTTAACCAAACTAAAGGGGAACTGTTTCATCCGAACCGAAATTGAAAGAAAAATCTAAAACAGCATATTTTTAAACTTATCCTATCTCACACTATGCATTTCTTCTTTCCTCTTTGATCCTATGTGGAAACATGCTTGAACAGTTTCCAGCTTCTAAAAATCAATCCACCCGAACACAGCCCACCATGAATATGGTCACCTCCCAAACAAATGGGTCACACACGTAATTCCCTGCATAGCGACCTACACAACCTGATCACGTGTCTCCATTGTCCGTCACTTCATTCTTTCTCAGGGGCAGTCGGGTAGCCTAGTGGTTAATGCGTTCGCTTGTCAGGCTAAAGACCCGGGTTCGATTCCTGACATGGGTACAATGTGTGAAGCCCATTTCTAGTGACCCCTGTGGTGATATTGCTGGAATATTGCTAAAAGCGGTGTAAAACCATACTCACTCACTCACTCATTCTTTCCCATTGCCGCGCCATGGTAATGTGGATGATCATTAGCAGCCGTTCTTATACCATGCTAAGGGGAATGGGAAAGAAGAAGGAAAAAGCGACAGATAATCTGTGTCCTGCTTGTTAGCAATGTCGATGTACCCATTGGAACTCGGACCCACATGGAAAGTGTTGTGATTGTCACAGACGGTGCTGCCTTGAATCACGCTGTGTGAATGGCAAGCACCTTCCAGAGGCTCCATTTTCCATTTTCCATATATCTCCACAAATGTCATCAGAGGGAAGTGGATTGCCACTCCAAATCCCATGACTGGGACAACAAGTCTCAAGATGCGAAGAACCTGAAAATGTGGTCCGTTGTCACTCATCGATCTACAAGCCTTCTTCTGCCACCGTGTCTACTGCTGTCCCCATAGCCACCCAAATACCTGTACTATCTGTGGCCGATGATGGGGTGTCTGACAGCTTTTTAACTGAAGATATTACCGATCAGCCTGCATCTTCATCTCTTACAACAGTGCGGGTCACCTCAGATACCTGATTGGTCCTTGCCACCGCTCCCTCAGATGCTAATGTGTCTATGAAGGTTGTCGCTCCTTCGTCTGCTCCCTCGTTGGCATCCCGTTCGGACAAAAGTTCTAACTGCACTACAGTTCTTCGCAAATCCTCCCTCAACAACGAGCATTTATTCATTTCCATTGTATAACCATTCATTACGTGATATGCATAATAGCATATGATTCTACTCTTCGTGTATTTTCTTTTTTGACCCTAGTTCGAGATTTGACCTTAATCTAATCATGATGTTCTTTTTACATCTCCTGTAAAACAACTCGCTTTACGAAACCAAATATTGAGGGATGATGTCATGGCTCCAGGAACTAGTCACTCCTTTAATACCCTGTCACCCTTTCCTGCCCTGTACGGACTTCTCCTGTTAAACAGCTCAGATCATGAAGCCAGCACATAGAGGAATGATGCCATTCCCAATAAGTTGCGACTCTACGATTTGCCTATGGATGTCTGATCTGGTTTAAGACTCACACTGCACAAATGGTATTATATTCAAATACTGATTTTGCAGAACAAACCAAATCATCTAAAATATCTTATATTTTATTTTCCAACCTTCCAATCAGGATATTTCACAACAAAATCGGGAAGACCACGAAAAATAAAAAATCTGTCTGCCTCAGGCAGGGATGGGAATCTTCGGCAGATCGGCGAATTTTAGTGACCTCAATTTTGTTAAATTCTGATGAACTCCCATAAACCCCTCAAAATTATGGATCATGCTCCATTGAAAAGAAGTTGAAAAGGAAAATATCCATTCTCATCCCTCCTTAGGATGAAACTGGAATTACTTCAAAAACTCAATATATCTTATATATCGTATGTTATCACACTTCCAGTATCATGGTTTGTTTCACATTTATCTACATTGCAACGAAACATGTACAACTGCATGGAAACCTCTACAAGGACACCTGTGCAAAAGACAGGCTCTCTTGGGAGGCCATGCCACACTAATTTTGTCATTCTATTGACGCATTTGAATGTGTGAATTGAAAACTCAGGTAATTACAAACTCAATTTGGTTGCCATGACAACTATGTTTATGAATAAGGTTCTAGTTGTTATTTGATTTAATCAATTCATGGTTGTTTGTGTCAAGTCATATGTCAAGGCAAACAGCTTTGTTATAAGTTGATAGTCAACATCCATTTTTTCATATCCATCAATATTCACTTCGTTGGGTTCGAATCCCAGACGGAACTCATCACAAAAAAGTACAAGAATCTGTACTTTACTAAAAAAGTGTAATCACAAATACAACATTTGTTATATTCACTTCTATGAACTTTTATGACAGCCATTGGACTATGGATTGTTTGCCTCTACATACTCCAAAAATTGTGAACATCTTTGTAATATTCAGGTTATATTTGAAATCTTGCAGTATTCCTTGCATGTTTGATACAATAAGGCTCAATTTGTTACAATGTTTCACCTGGCTGATGGGGTGTTATACTTTACTCCAGCAGTGGGATAACAGATCATGTCAACCAATGGTTTACCTCACTCACTAGTTCCCCATTTAAGAATTTGTATAAATTTTTAGAATGGTCACTGATTTTGGAAAGCATAACTGTTATTATTAAGCAAATATCCTGTAATAAATAAATTGCAAATGACTCCATGGCAGTATGATTGGATAACCAAGGAAATCCCTTTGCATTTGTTTCCATAAACTGAAGAAAAATTAGGCCAGCCAAATAACGGACTACTGTTTCCTGATTGGCTGATACTAGAATGGTGAGGGCTTTTGTTTGATCATTGCTGTGAATGATGTTACTGATTTTGTATTGTCTATAGTTTCATTATGTTTAAGAAATAAACAACAAGGGGGAGTTGTTTATCGTATAATAAAACACTTCACTTATGTACATCCTCTTTAAGGATGTTAAAACATGTACAAGCATTTAAAATATATACACGTATTTAAATAATGATGACTCCCTGAATACAATCCGACCTTGGCAATGTCGGTAAAGTCCATTTTATGAACAGGGTGTTAAGTTGGTTATTTCCCGGACATTTTCACAATTTGCATGTTGTTTATCTGTACCTTTTCTCCCAAAACCGATTATCATGTCTGTCCCACTTTTGGGTTTGATTGTTCAGCCATTGTGTTTATCTACGTGGCCCAGCTACATCTTTGGGAACAACTCACCAGACACTTCCCTCTCAAAAATAACATTGTCCCCATTACAACATCATCAAGTTGCAAGTGCATGTTCAAATCTCCAGAAATGACGTCATGATAGAACAATGTTTAATCATGCCATAAATCATTCTTCATTCTGCATTGTCCTCTGCGATTTATCGCATAGTATTCTTATATCTACTGTCTCAAAGATCTTATATCCCTGTACTCTCCAGAGCGTGCTCTCCGATCCTCCGGTGGAACTCTACTGTATCAGCCTCTGTCTACTTCTGCTATGTCTGACCGTGCCTTCTCCTTTTGCAGTCCACAGTTATGGAACTCTTTGCCTTTGCTTTTGCTTCTAAGGAAACGTTTAAAGTCTCTCCTCAAAACCCACTTCTTCACTTCAGCTTTTCAATAGATCTCCTGATTGTTGGCATATGTACATAGACATTACTTTTTAACTTTTTCACAGCGCCAGTGAGCAACTGTCGATGGATATTAGGCGCTTTGCAAAGCAATTATTATTATTATTATTATTATTAATGATTAAATAAGCAGTCGCATCTTGACTTCAATGTTTTTATATGTTATAAACGTCCCTGCACGCTTTGCATAAATCTGCTATGTACACAATACACAATACACAGTGTGCACGCCAGTTTATACATTTATACCTTCACAAAATAATGAAGTCAATTCTTAATTACCGGTACCCCTAGAATAAGACTTGCTGGACTAGCTCCTGAAGCTGGAGGGTAGTGTCCCGCGTGCAGGAAGCTTGTGTAGCCCATGTATTTAGTGTGTGCCTTGTGTTGTTGTTCCAGGCTATTGTCAACAGTACCATCACCCCCAACTTGACATTCACCAAGACCTCCCAGAAGTTTGGCCAGTGGTCAGATGCAAGAGCAAATACAGTATATGGCTTGGGCTTTCCTACAGAAGCCGACCTTGGCAAGGTACATTTTTTTATTTGGGTATCTATGGGACCATGTTTTTATGTGTGATTTTTTGTGTGTGAAAAAACATAAAAAGGTATTTTTTAAGATTTCTTTTTTAATATACCCCCAAAATAGTCTTGTTTAATTTTTAGCTCACCTGAGTGAAAGTCAAGTGAGTTTAAGACATGCATGGCCTGTTTGTCAGGCATCTGGTGTCCAGCGTGAACATCCTGTCCTCGGAAACCATTGGACCAATGAAGCTGAAACTTCACATATGATAGGTTCAAAATGGAATGAAATTCATCTGGTTAGTTAGTTGTGAGGCTCACCATATGTGTTCCAGTTTTAGCAATATTTTTAATTTTAAATTGCACACTGCAAGCTGAAACTTCTTCTGGTCATTACTCAGCCATTTCTCTTCAATTTGTTTGTTTGTTGTTTAATGCAGCGCTCAGCAATTATCCAGCTATATGACATCAGTCTGTAAATAATCGAGTCTGGATTGTCTGGTGTTTGACATCATGAGCATCGATCCAGGCAATTGGGATACAATGACATGCATCAACCAAGTCAGTGAGCCTGACCCCCCGATCCTGTTTGTCGCTCCTTACGACGAGCCTTGTCACCTTTTACGGCAAGCATGGGTTGCTGAAGACCTATTCTAACCCGTATCTTCACAGGTTCATTTCTCTTCAAACTTTTATTGTTCCGTTTTTCAAGATATTTTATAGTTTGACATTGATTTTACCTTTTCAGTTTGACCATGCTCGAATTCGATTTTCAATATGGCCACATTTTGAAAAAGCTATTATCATTATTCAGTCATTTTTGTTCAATATGGAATGAAAGTTGGAATATGTGTAGCTAGTAGTACGTCTCAACATATATGTTCCATATTTTGCGATATTTTAAATCTGGACTTTGTTTTAACCATGCTCTTAAATTCTCTCAAATACTATGGCTCTGTAAACATCTCCCCTGAACAAATGCATCATGTTTTGTTCCAAACATTAGATTTGAGTTTTAGTTTTTAGTCCTCAGTATTTATACAGAATCGATTTTAATGTAATACTGACAGCTCCCTTTTTAGGAGTCTGTCTCTCAAACTATTGACTACATATTCAGGTGAGCTACAGTGCCCTTGGCACTATTGTTGTTCACAATATGAATCACTGAATTGTCTGGTCCAGACTTGATTATTTACAGACTGCAATCCTATATCTGTGTGCATTACACACCAAACAAACAATAGTCCTGGCACTTGGACCTTCTGTTCCTGAGGAGTATATATTGTCAACACCACTTCATTTGATGGTGCAAGACAGAAATAGAAAGTCATTTTCGGAACTGATCCTAATATAGCGAGATACAGGCACTTTTGTCGTCACTGTATTTGCCTCTGCTCTAACAGCCTGATTTGCCAGACAGTGTGGTGTCCTAACTCGGTGCATTACAGGACCAGTCACATTGTTTTTGTAGTCAATTCTGAGGGAGAATCTCTGTATAGCAAACAGTGGCTCTTGAATCCTGAGTTTGTGAAACTTCCGCAATGTTCTCAAGATCAGTTGTAGTCGACAGTTGTGGTGAAACTATTATTCTAACTCATTGGTCATGATTTATATGTGACCAGTTATTGCCAGATTAACCATTTATATCCAACACTTGTTAAAACCTTTATTCTGTTATTGTACTGTGCGAATGATAAGAATTAGTTGCTTATTAGTTAATAATAATTAATGGAACAGCTCCTTGCAAGGTTAATACAGATCTGGAGCACTAAAGTTCAAGGCTTTTCAAGGCTTTCAGTTGTCATTTTCAAGGCATCTTTTGGTGGGTTATTAGCCTCAGTCTGTTGATATTTTCTAATTCTAATATACTACATGTATATATTAGTCATAAAACCTAAAAAGAGGTATGAACATCACAAATTTTCCAAGAAGAATTATTTTCACAAACAACTATTAAAATAGATTAACTTTGTCATGAATTATAAAACAATTATATATGTCATTTTGGGCTTTTCAAGCTATTTTGGGGATGTTCAAGGCTTTACAAGGATGACACAAAAAGTCAAGGCTTTTCTAAAGGGACCTGTGAAGATTCCGGGGTAGAATAGGTCTTCAGCAACCCATGCTTGTCCTAAAAGGTGACTAACGGTATCGGGTGGTCAGGCTCGCTGACTTGGTTGATAGATGTCATCGATCCCAACTGCCTGGATCGATGCTCATGATATCATTCACTGGATTGTCTGGTCCAGACTCAATTATTTACAGACCGCCGTCATATAGCTGCAATATTGCTGAGTGCGGCAACCAACCAACCAACTTTTCAGAAGGGACCTTAAGTCAAGGCCTTTTCAAGCCTGTGTGAACCTTGACCATGCACCTTAACCCAAGCTGCCTGTAACCATTGCATCCAAACATTGTACCCATTCACAGCTAGATGTGATGAGTCAAACTAAGTCACATACCTAACAAGACCACATTCCACCACTTGCAGGACTCAAATGAAGTATGTCTTATTTTACTTGGTGAGTTTCACATCACATGATGGAGGACACCAAGAATAGGTTCTCACCCCTGTACACCCAAACCGGGAATTGAACCTGGGTATTTGGCATGATCAGTAAATGCTTGAACCACTGTCCCACCACCCCACGTCATTGGGCCAAACACAGGTGGTCTGAATGGCCTGACTACAAACGGCAAGCTAGCTTCAGATAGTGACCGTTTGTTTCCACCAGTAGTCTTTGAATGTAAGTGGTGTTTGTTCAGGAAACTTGTTCTGTTGGGGATGTGCTGTTGCCAGTCTTAGTCCTGAACTGTCAAGCTGGTTGTTTGAAGAGTTAATGAAGCACTGGACCTTCTTGACTTCACAGAGTGAGAGTATTTACAGGGGAGGTCACTCTGTGTGTTTACACACGACATTGGGGACATAGCTAGCCATTAGGACAAGAGTGAAAGTATTTGCACCATGTCCACAGTAAATACATCTGTCAGGGGAATGTGTGTCAAGTTACTGATATGAATTATTTCAATTTCAGATAAATATTCCAAGTCAGTATGCTGACATGTTTCTTTTTATGGTAACTGAAGCAAGTTTCAACCACTAAAGCTGTTCTGTGTGACTATGGAAATTTGGCAGATCCCTCTGTAGAAATTATATGTGTTTTTTATATTTTTGAGATGACCACTTTGGCATCAACAGCAAGCCCCTAGGGGGGAAGCAAGGACTTTCAGCAGGGCAAACAATAGATTTGAACACCACTGGCAGGTTCTTCTGTCTATAAACCTAATCTCTCCATTAAATTCTTTCAGTTAATTAAACATTTAGAAGTGTAATGAGAACTCCACACACTGTGAATGAATCTCTCGCTCATCAAGTTCAATGTCGCCATTCGCTTTCTTTATAATGGGATACTTTTGTTGAGTGAGAGGCGTTGCCCTCGGCATGTCTCCATGACTGAGCGAGTCTTGAGGAAGGTCCCCTTGTAGGAGTAATTACTTGCAGCCGTGTTACTTTAACAAGTCTGTGGAAGGAAGAACACCCTATTTGGTTTTGCATCTTGGCCACAGGTTTTTTTTTCAGTTAACATGGTGAATAAACATGCCCTTCTTCCAAGCAAACTAGTCGTACAAGGCATGCTTAGAAGCTCTGAGTGTACTTTTATTTTGGGAAACACGTCTAAATATGCTACAGGCGGCAGTTGCGCCACCAGAAGCCTAAGGCTGCAGGAACCATTTTTAAAGTGCATTTCATTCTCTTAGAAAATTGTAACCATTACAATGATTTTGCTAGAGACAAATGGCAACTGGATATTTTACCAAATTTTTACAATCTTTTGTATCATAACCAAATCTGAAAAATAGCTTTACAGGCCTCAAAGTTGCGACTGAAATAGTTGCCAAAGCGACGTAAATTTCTGTTTGTTTACTACAAAAAAAACCTGAGGTCGTCAAATGACTACCTTGAAAAAATATCTTGTGGCAAATGAATCTTATTGCTTCACATTAGTAGACAGAAGTAAATAACATGACATTTGCACGCCGTTTGCATTGCCAGTTTTTCCAATTGCATTATGGAACTTGTATGTCTGTGTCAATGAACATTTCAATAACTCCATGAAGCACTGCAAGAATTCTGTTACGCTAAGTAATTTTACTGTGTGCAGTGCATTGAGTTTGAACTTCTGACATGCCTAGACCTTTCTGTTTTACTGCAAAATACTTTTCTATCTTCACACAACAAAAAACAATCATAGCACTGAAAGTTGTGAGTGTAAACGATGATGACAGTAACTTTGGAAGTAGTAACAGTGATGGTTGATACTGTTTCGAGCTGATGGACACAAACAACATGGGGGAAAAAAACTCTGGTGACATTCAAAAGTAAATGAAAATTGTCTGCTGCGAAAAGACAATTAAACAAAGAATGTCTGATTCAGTATGCATGGCTAATATACGATTCCAAGACTAAAGCTATTGATGACTTGTACATATTATGATAGGAATTTGATTAAAATGCCTTTAAAAGATAATTTCAAATTTTGTTTGCTACCTACACTGTTGGCTTGACTTCTTGATTTTACCAGTGGGGACCTTGAAAAAGTATCTGTAGCCATATAGCTACTTGGTAAAAAACTTTGAGGCCTGCTTTTGAACTGTGGCTCTCCTTGTGGCTTCTCCCCTCCCCCTTACTGAAAAGCAGCTGGTCCACAAAATAAATTAAACATAAAAATAGCTATCTTTATTATGTCTCCTGCTAGTAATATAGACCCTCTAGGGTCACTTCAGTCTGATTATCCCTGTCAATAGTTGTGTAGTATATTATCCTGACTATACTGACACATGGTCCTTGGGTCACTTCAAGGTCCTAGGGTCAAGGGGCGGTCGGGTAGCCTAGTGGTTAAAGCGTTAGATCGTCACGCCGAAGACCCGGGTTCAATTCCCGACATGGGTACAATGTGTGAAGCCCATTTCTGGTGTCCCCCGCCGTGATATTGCTGGAATATTGCTAAAAGCGGCGTAAAACCACACACACTATACTGACACATGGTCCTAGGGTCACTTCAGTCTGATTATCCCTGTCGATAGTTGTATAGTATATTATCCTGACTATACTGACACATGGTCCTAGGGTCACTTCAGTCTGATTATCCCTGTCGATAGTTGTGTAGTATATTATCCTGACTATACTGACACATGGTCCTAGGGTCACTTCAGTCTGATTATCCCTGTCGATAGTTGTGTAGTATATTATCCTGACTATACTGACACATGGTCCTTGGGTCACTTCAGTCTGATTATCCCTGTCAATAGTTGAGTAGTATATTATCCTGACTATACTGACACATGGTCCTTGGGTCACTTCAAGGTCCTAGGGTCAAGGGGCGGTCGGGTAGCCTAGTGGTTAAAGCGTTAGCTCGTCATGCCGAAGACCCAGGTTCAATTCCCGACATGGGTACAATGTGTGAAGCCCATTTCTGGCGTCCCCCGCCGTGATATTGCTGGAATATTGCTAAAAGCGGCGTAAAACCACACTCACTATACTGACACATGGTCCTAGGGTCACTTCAGTCTGATTATCCCTGTCAATAGTTGTGTAGTATATTATCCTGACTATAATGACACATGGTCCTTGGGTCACTTCAAGGTCCTAGGGTCAAGGGGCGGTCGGGTAGCCTAGTGGTTAAAGCGTTAGCTCGTCACGCCGAAGACCCGGGTTCAATTCCCGACATGGGTACAATGTGTGAAGCCCATTTCTGGTGTCCCCCTTAGAAGCTCTGAGTGTACTTTTATTTTGGGAAACACGTCTAAATATGCTACAGGCGGCAGTTGCGCCACCAGAAGCCTAAGGCTGCAGGAACCATTCTTAAAGTGCATTTCATTCTCTTAGAAAATTGTAACCATTACAATGATTTTGCTAGAGACAAATGGCAACTGGATATTTTACCAAATTTTTACAATCTTTTGTATCATAACCAAATCTGAAAAATAGCTTTACAGGCCTCAAAGTTGCGACTGAAATAGTTGCCAAAGCGACGTAAATTTCTGTTTGTTTACTACAAAAAAATCTGAGGTCGTCAAATGACTACCTTGAAAAAATATCTTGTGGCAACTGAATCTTATTGCTTCACATTAGTAGACAGAAGTAAATAACATGACATTTGCACGCCGTTTGCATTGCCAGTTTTTCCAATTGCATTATGGAACTTGTATGTCTGTGTCAATGAACATTTCAATAACTCTATGAAGCACTGCAAGAATTCTGTTACGCTAAGTAATTTTACTGTGTGCAGTGCATCGAGTTTGAACTTCTGACATGCCTAGACCTTTCTGTTTTATTGCAAAATACTTTTCTATCTTCACACAACAAAAAACAATCATAGCACTGAAAGTTGTGAGTGTAAACGATGATGACAGTAACTTTGGAAGTAGTAACAGTGATGGTTGATACTGTTTCGAGCTGATGGACACAAACAACATGGGGGAAAAAAACTCTGGTGACATTCAAAAGTAAATGAAAATTGTCTGCTGCGAAAAGACAATTAAACAAAGAATGTCTGATTCAGTATGCATGGCTAATATACGATTCCAAGACTAAAGCTATTGATGACTTGTACATATTATGATAGGAATTTGATTAAAATGCCTTTAAAAGATAATTTCAAATTTTGTTTGCTACCTACACTATTGGCTTGACTTCTTGATTTTACCAGTGGCTACCTGGAAAAAGTATATGTAGCCATATAGCTACTTGGTAAAAAACTTTGAGGCCTGCTTTTGAACTGTGGCTCTCCTAGTGGCTTCTCCCCTCCCCCTTACTGAAAAGCAGCTGGTCCACAAAATAAATTAAACATAAAAATAGCTATCTTTATTATGTCTCCTGCTAGTAATATAGACCCTCTAGGGTCACTTCAGTCTGATTATCCCTGTCAATAGTTGTGTAGTATATTATCCTGACTATACTGACACATGGTCCTTGGGTCACTTCAAGGTCCTAGGGTCAAGGGGCGGTCGGGTAGCCTAGTGGTTAAAGCGTTAGATCGTCACGCCGAAGACCCGGGTTCAATTCCCGACATGGGTACAATGTGTGAAGCCCATTTCTGGTGTCCCCCGCCGTGATATTGCCGGAATATTGCTAAAAGCGGCGTAAAACCACACTCACTATACTGACACATGGTCCTGAGGGTCACTTCAGTCTGATTATCCCTGTCGATAGTTGTATAGTATATTATCCTGACTATACTGACACATGGTCCTAGGGTCACTTCAGTTGTTATGCCTGACTTTCAGTTCATTGAGAAGTTCAAGGAAATCAAGGACCTGACAAGAAGTGCTGTTCAGAATCAACTTCAGTCAGGAGGCTGTGAAGTCAACGGCACTGTCGACGCCAACAACTCCTCCCCACCACAACCGTCCCAACACCGCCAGTTCCTTCATCAGAGGACCAACAGCCTATCTTCATTACCGGTATGAGACCAAGTCATACAGTGGCCAGCCTACAGGGACCCATGGAGGGGCAGAACGGGACCCCAGACTTCCCCACACTCTCCACAGGGAGACAAGCATGGGTTACTGGGGACCTATACTTCCCCGTACTCCCCACAGGGAGACAAGCATGGGTTACTGGGGACCTATACTTCCCCGTACTCCCCACACTCTCCACAGGGAGACAAACATGGGTTACTGGAGACCTAGGCTTCCCCGTACTGCCCGCAGGGAGACAAGCATGGGTTACTGGGGACCTATACTTCCCTGTACTCCCCACAGGGTGACAAGCATGGGTTACTGGGGACCAAGACTTCCCTGGACCCCCCACAGGGTGACAATTATGTGTTACTGGGGACCAAGACTTCCCTGGACCCCCCACAGGGTGTTAAGCATGGGTTACTGGGGACCATGACTTCCCCGTACTCCCCACAGGGAGACAAGCATGGGTTACTGGGGACCTATACTTCCCCGTACTCCCCACACTCTCCACAGGGGGACAAACATGGGTTACTGGGGACCTATACTTCACCGTACTCCCCACAGGGAGACAAGCATGGGTTACTTCCCCGTACTCCCCACAGGGAGACAATCATGGGTTACTGGGTTACTGGGGACCTATACTTCCCCGTACTCCCCACAGGGTGACAAGCATGGGTTACTGGGGACCAAGACTTCCCTGGACCCCCGACAGGGTGACAAGCATGGGTTACTGGGGACCAAGACTTCCCTGGACCCCCCACAGGGTGACAAGCATGGGTTACTGGGGACATATACTTCCCTGTACTCCCCACAGGGAGACAAACATGGGTTACAGGGGACATATACCTCTCTGGACCCCCCACAGGCTGACAAGCATGTGTTACTGGGGACCAAGACTTCCCTGGACCCCCTACAGGGTGACAAGCATGGGTTCCTGGGGACCTATACACCCCCGAACATCCCACAGGGAAACAAGCATGGGGTACTTGGGACCTAGACTGACCATTTTCCTAAGACAGACCACAGCCCCTGAATCCCAAGGTACTCTCTCTGTAGGGAATCCATGACAGTATAGATCCCCAGCACCACATATTTGTCCCAGTGGGAATTTCAGTGTAGAATAGCTTCCCAGTGTCCCATGCTTGTCTCCCTGTGTGGATTGCAGTGTAGAATAGGTCCCCAGTATCCCATGCTCGTCTTGCTGTGGGGATTCCAGTGTAGAATACATCCCCAGTATCCCACGCATGTCTCCGTGTGGCGGGATTCCAGTGTAGAATAGGTCCCCAGTGCTCATGCTTGTCTCCCTGTGTGGATTGCAGTGTAGAATAGGTCCCCAGTATCCCATGCTCGTCTTGCTGTGGGGATTCCAGTGTAGAATACATCCCCAGTATCCCACGCATGTCTCCGTGTGGCGGGATTCCAGTGTAGAATAGGTCCCCAGTGCTCATGCTTGTCTCCCTGTGTGGATTCCAGTGTAGAATAGGTCCCTAGTACCCCATGCTTGTCACCCTGTTGGGATTCATGATCATGTCTTTGGTACATGGATTGATGACTACAACTTTGACATAGTCAAGGCATGATGACTGTTAGATTGACCTGATTTGTTGCTGGCCAAGTCATTAAACACAAAAGAGTCTCTCTACTTAAATAAAGACGAATTTATTTGTCCAGCAACAGGTGTCTGGGAAATTGATAGCTATTTTGTCAGTTGACCTAATCACGCACGGACAGTACTGTAACTCAGTTCCATGTTACAATAGTTAATTCAACTAAGGTTAAAAGAGTTGCTTCCCTTCCTTGTGTCTTTTAATCAATAGATGGCCATACAGCAGTAACATAAGTCTGATGAATATCTAATGATTAATTCCAGTTATGCCTTTCAGATAAATGGTATTCATTAAATGTACGAGAAGAAATTATTCTAATCTGAACAATAGGTACAATTTGTAAGGCACAAATTTATTAGTTTTATATAACCATTATTTGTGTAGTCATGGCTGTATTTTCTGTTAAATATTCAGAGTAGACAAAAACCCCTTCACTGAATATTCTGATGAAGAGTTGTTGTTTCTGTATTGAATGCTGAATATTCTTAGTTTTGGAAATAAGCTTTTCTGAGAAAGGAAGAGGTTGTTATTGGATGTATTGTGTATTTGGCAGCAGGGTGATGTGGGCAGCTTACGTGAGCGCCGGAACTCGTTCACCCAGGGCAGCAACAATCTTCCTCAAGCCAGTGCCACAGAGGCACAGCTCAAGTATGAAAATGACAGACTCAAACTTGCACTTGCTCAAAGGTGAGAGGGTCTCAGGCATCTGGGGACTAGTGTAATAAAAGGTGTTGGGTAGTCGAGTGGGGTAGCTGTGGCTGCGCACGGCTGACCCAGTTTCAAATCCCATATGGGTATGATATGAGAAGTGTCTTGTCCCCAGGTATGGCTAGGTGATTGCTAAAATTTGCATAATATTTAACTCTTGTTTTTTCTTCCTTTTTTGAACTTTTCATTCTCATATCTGTGGACAAAGTACACATACATAACACTGAAATGATGACGTTTACTTATAAACAAATAAAATATAATGAAGAAAAACAGACCAAATACCCAATACTTTGTGCAGTGATGATCTGGTGTTCACATCAATAGTTCCATCATTGTACCCCAGTTGGGCAGAAGAGGTCCCCAGTACCTGATGCTTAGTGAAAGTGAGGATCTGGTGGTAATGCTGTGTGCTCTGGCAGGTTTCGTGTCCTTGTACCCAACTTCATGCAATCTCATTAAAATCAGATCTTAGTTTTCGCTACCGTTAAACAAAGATCTGAGGACATCCCATTACGGGTCACGTCAGAACTACCTTTCGCGAATTTAGACCAACCAATGAAATGACCGACAAGAAATCAACATTAGCCAATCAGAAGGCAGCTTTCTCGAGCTTTACAACACTAGTTTCATCCTGGCGACTACGCTTTGAAACATATTTTGACGTATTCTCGATAAAAAAAAAATTAAAACTGATAAGAAGAATATTCTGGAATGGCTTATAGATGGCCTAGATTGTATGGATATGATCATAAAACCCGTAACTGTCGTTCGGAATACTCCGTGTTAAATATTTGGAGGTTGCATGATTAGAAAACACATTCCTATTGTCACTTTCATGATCTGGTAAGCAACGCTCTGATTGGTTGGATGAAAGGTGACGTGACCCTCAATGTGATGTCCTCAGATCTTTGTTTAGCAACAGCGAGAACTAAGATCTGATTTTAATGAGATTGGACTTCATGGATGGTTGATTATGCTATCAAGCTCTGATCTGCCCTGATCTGGCATGGATTGTATACAGGCTGTAGCTGTGAACTATCTGTGTTCGTTGTTTCAGTTCCAGTAATGCTAAGAAGTGGGAGGTGGAACTCCAGACCCTGAAGAACAACAACGCGCGTCTGACAGCAGCACTGCAGGAGAGCACCTCCAATGTGGAGGAATGGCAGAAACAGCTGGCAGCATACAGGGAGGACAACTCCGTCATGAAGAAGAAGGTGAGTTACCTCCCTTGGACTGATTCAGTTGCCAGGAACAATATTGACAGAAACATTGCACTCCTAACCATATTTGTATCAAGGGATGTGAAAAATCTCACTTTAGAACTGGTGTCAGAAAACACTTTTGTGTGTCTATCATAGTTTCTAGGGTGGTGGGACTGCTTGACAGCAGTAGAAACTAACATTTTTAGTCCACTAGTCCTTATAATGATAATATATAGCAACACCCTAAAAAATGGCAAATATCTACTAGTCCTTATGATACCTTAACTTTTGGGCAGTTTGGCAAGGACTATAGGACTAGTGCCAATTTCTCACCCTGCAGTTGATGATTTTTTTCATTCTCTCCTCTTTCCTATGATCTATCCCCACATTGGTACAATATGTAAATCCTGATGTTGATGCCCATCACATCATGGGCTTTGAATACACACTGTAATTCAGTAGTATGTTCATTTATGTGAGTGTGTACCATAGGGATTCTGAGTTTGAATTGGTCCCTAGCAACCGATGCTGGTCATAAGAAGTGACTTAATGGATCGGAAAGTCAGGCTCAGTGTCTTTGTACATGACAGACATACACTATCAGTGTGGAATGTTACTCAGCCTCTAGTACATGTACATTATCACAGCCTGTTTTAAATGCTGAAACCTGCATAAAACCTCGCTCACTCACTCGCTCACTCGCTCACTTGCTCTCTCACTCACTCACTCACTCACTCACTCACTCTACGTAATTCCATTTAGTATAGAATAATAAGGTAAATAAACAAATGTATTAACTCATACAATTACCATGAATTAAAGTAAATTGTACTTACAACTAGAGCAGGCATTTGATACAGATCATAGAGATCGATATTCATGAACTAAATATCGATCAATTATCAATAAATATTGGAGAAGTAACTGAGCAAATATGAAAAAAAAAGTAAAAGAAATCAACATATTGGCACTTTTATGCAGGGATTACTTTGTGGACATTCAAGATACAACTAAAAAAGTTACTTAACCTCTTTAGCAATTGACCTTATTGACAATTACAAGCCTGCTTTGGAAAATCTAAACTTTATTTCACTTCAATAGTTTAAGTAAGGTATTATTGATGACACAAATTGTATGTCGATAATCGTAAATATTTTTTCCCATCAATGATAATTCCGATTATCGATCTTTTTTGACAGCCCTACTTACAACATAATTCACATATAATGTATATGTGTAAAATATTAATAATAATCATTTGGCAGTGGACCCCTTCATCTGTAAACTAATATGGATTGACAGTAGGGTCTGTTTCTAAACATTTTTTTGTACCTTAAATCACATTGTATCTGTGACTTCCTCTTGTTAGCTCCTCCAGTGACAGTTGAGGTTATTGTGTGCATCAATAACCTGCTCACCTTGCATGTCAAAAACTATCTTGATTTAGCTACCCCTCCCTACCTACTTTGTGTGTCTTGTCAAGTAGCATGTTGTCACCAAGACAAGCAGTCCAACTTGGAGGAGACAATTATAAATGTTACACTTAGTTCTGAAAACGGAGACCTTATGTCCGTATAAGATCTCTTCTGAAAATGAATAAAAGCATTTGATCACGTATTAAGAAAATATAGCACTGACCAAAATATCATTCATTTTCCTCCTGCAGGGTGGGAGTATCAACACACTTCCACTTTCATTTTAATTTTAATTTATTGAGAATCTTGTTGAACATACCAGGTCAGGCAGGCTTTGCGTGTTCTTGTCAGTCTTGTGTTCACAGATGTAGAGGGAGGTAACTCCTGGCCGACTCCTGTGTGTTGTGTCTGTAATACCAGCCATTGCTCATCTGACTGATCTTGTTTAGTGTAGATAGTTCCCAGGAATGCCATACAAACACTGTTGCAAAATGAAATGTCAATGATTAGATACCATTATCATGTGTATTTTGTTTCATGGAAAGCAAGACATTTTTTCACTTTGCTTATACATCTTTTATAAAGACCAAAAACTTGACAGATGTCTACCATGAATGTTTCACAGTGATCGTTATCCTTGGCAGCATCAGACCCATATAGTGGGTTTCACCACTGTGTAAATATCTACAACTGCATCCCTGCATATTAAGCTCTGAGGTGTCTGAAGTACTCACAAAACACAACTCACTCACTAAACGCAACTCACTCGATAAACACGACACACTCACTAAACGCAACTCACTCAATAAACACGAGACACTCACTAAACGCAACTCACTACACAGAAGTCACTCATTAACACAACTCACTAAACACAATTCACTCAGTAACACAACACACAATTCACTCTTTAACACAACTCACTACACACAATTCACTCATTAACACAACACACAATTCACTCTTTAACACAACTCACTACACACAATTCACTCAGTAACACAACACACAATTCACTCTTTAACACAACTCACTACACACAATTCACTCAGTAACACAACACACAATTCACTCTTTAACACAACTCACTAAACACAATTCACTCATTAACAAAACTAAACACGATTCACTCATTAACACAACTAACGAACACAATTCATTCATAAACACAACTCACTACACACAATTCACTCATTAACACCACACACAATTCACTCATTAACACAACTCACAACACCCAATTCACTCATTTACACAACTCACTAAACACAATTCACTGATTAACACAACTCACTAAACACAATTCACTCATTAACACAACTCACAACACACAATTCACTCATTAACACAACTCACTCATTAAACAAGACGTACTCACTTAACTCACTAAACCTGACTCTAAAACACAAGTCAATAAACACAAGTCACGAAACACAACTCACTTGACTCACTCACTCACAGTAAGCTACCATGTAGAAGCGCCCAATCTGGTCAAGTACGGTTTACTTCTACAGGTGCTTATTGTCCTATTGATCTAACTAAGACCTGTCAAGGTACTCATGCCATCCACTCCGTCATATCTGTCACATGAAAGTATAATACCTGACAACGACAGCTACTTTACGCCTTCACGTCAGGATTACCATCCTTTGTAGTGTGGACTGGTGCATTGTGGGATATTGATCACTGGATATTGATTGGTCATCGTGGGCTGTGAGATCTCCCACATGCAAACACAACGACATCTCCATGTTGACATGCAACACTCAGCACAGTGTTTCCCAGCGTAAAGAATCAGGCTTTCTGAGAGTGACCCTCAATATTTGACAGATCAAGGATAATTACTTAATTACAGACCAAGATGCAAGTCTTATAAACGTCATTGATATTTCAGAAAAGACGTATCTTCGGTGGTGAAGGAATTAGGGCCACAATTTCAATAAAACTACAGGCAGTTAAACCCATAACTATTTTGAATGTATTTATCATGCAATAAGTGTAAAACATTGACATGGACAGTGACAAGATTGTATAATATCCACACTACAGATATCCTACAGGGTTTGTGTTAACAAGCTGTCTCTGTACAGTCTACAAATCATTTACATTCATGTATACACAGACATGCTCTCATGATGAAAACGGGGCGGTCGGGTAGCCTAGTGGTTAAAGCGTTTGCTCGTCACGCCGAAGACTCGGGTTCGATTCCCGACATGGGTACAGTGTGTGAAGCCTATTTCTGGTGTCACCCGCTGTGATAGTGCTGGAATATTGCTAAAAGCAGCGTAGCCATACTCATTCACTCACTCACTCTGATGAAACCTGGGAAAACATTTCACAAACCTGAAATCTTTAAGAAAATGGTTCAGTTTCCTTAGATCATGGTCAGAGTCCATGGTTTTAATATCTGCTAGAAATCAGGTTCGAATAGTTGCACTGTATGTTATGATGCAGGGCAGTAACAACACTACTCTGATTGCGTTCTCCAGTTGTACTGATGACGGAACAGTCACATCGGGCACTGTGCATCACAGACAGCATTGAAAATACATACAGGCAGAGTTAACACGCTGCAGTAGCTAGGTTCTAGCATTCCCGGGAAAGGTGCTAGCATTCCTAGGAAAGCAGGTCCTTTTATTTAGTTGTTAGTCAGTCCAAAGCTGGGAAAAACCTTCAAAATGTCCAAAGTAACAAAATCTGATATTTCCACAAAATTGTAAACATTTAGTATTTCCAAATATTGAAAATTGACAATCACCACAGGGTTACTTCCCCTTCTTGGAGACTGAGTGTGTTGACTATATTCTGATGAAGGGTTGACCCAGGGACAACACACCACACTCCTCGGACATGGCTTGTTTACTTCTCTCACACTGTCACACCGCCACACTGTCACACTACCACACACAACACACACAACACACAACACACATACCAGTCCCTCACTGCTCCAGCCACACAGATATGATGGTAAGTTCTGGGACAGTCAACAACATCTTGCATTTGTAAGAAGTAGTTCTTAAGACTTATTTTTTAACATTTTGATACCTTTGATATTTGTTTAAAATTGATGTTGAAGGGGTCAGATTGGTTGTATAATAATGTTTTATGTTTTATGCAATTTGATACAGTGGTTTGTTTGTTCATGTATTGTCCCTTAGACCTGACAAGATCAGTGTTTGTGTTAAAACCAGGAGCAGCATGCTCTATGTTGAGTCTCACATGATGATGCTAAGGTCAACCACATACTGACCACCGCCGTCATGTAGCTGAAATATTGCTGAGTGCAGCGGTAAACAACAAACACACAAGACATTCTTACAATTACAATTCAATTTTGTGATCAAACCTTTTCTGAAGAACTTCAAGGACCCTCAACAATATTTTTTGTTTTGAACCATATGCCAAGATATTTATTGCTACATGGTCTCTCCCATACAAGATATTGAAGGCATCTTGTGTCTATGTTAAACAAGGAAAGAAAAGTGATGCTATTGACAGACGTCCTTGACTAGATGTGATGCTATTGTGTACAGACACGTCCTTGGCTAGGCATGATGCTGTTTGATGCTATTGTGTACAGACACGTCTTTGGCTTGGTGTGATGCTGTTGTGTACAGACACGTTCTTGGCTAGGCGTGATGCTGTTTGATGGTATTGTGTACAGACCGACCTTGGCTTGGTGTGATGCTGTTGTGTACAGACACGTCTTTGGCTTGGTGTGATGCTGTTGTGTACAGACACGTTCTTGGCTAGGCGTGATGCTGTTTGATGGTATTGTGTACAGACCGACCTTGGCTTGATGTGATGCTGTTGTGTACAGACACGTCTTTGGCTTGGTGTGATGCTGTTGTGTACAGACACGTTCTTGGCTAGGCGTGATGCTGTTTGATGGTATTGTGTACAGACCGACCTTGGCTTGGTGTGATGCTGTTGTGTACAGACACGTCTTTGGCTTGGCATGATGCTGTTTGATGCTATTGTGTACAGACCGACCTTGGCTTGGTGTGATGCTGTTGTGTACAGACACGTTCTTGGCTTGGTTTGATGCTGTTGCGTACAGACACGTCCTTATCTAGGCATGATGCTGTTTGATGCTATTGTGTACAGACACTTCTTTGGCTTGGTGTGATGCTGTTGTGTACAGACACGTTCTTGGCTAGGCGTGATGCTGTTTGATGCTATTGTGTACAGACACGTCTTTGGCTTGGTGTGATGCTGTTGTGTACAGACACGTCCTTAGCTGGGCATGATGCTGTTTGATGCTATTGTGTACAGACATGTCCTTGGCTTGGTGTGATGCTGTTGTGTACAGACACGTCCTTAGCTAGGCATGATGCTGTTTGATGCTATTGTGTACAGACACGTCTTTGGCTTGGTGTGATGCTGTTGTGTACAGACACGTCCTTAGCTGGGCATGATGCTGTTTGATGCTATTGTGTACAGACATGTCCTTGGCTTGGTGTGATGCTGTTGTGTACAGACACATCCTTGGCTTGGTGTGATGCTATTTTGTACACACACGTCCTTGGCTAGGCAAGATGCTGTTTGATGTTATTTTGTACAGACACATCCCTGGCTCGATGTGATGCTGTTGTGTACAGACACGTCTTTGGCTAGGCAAGATGCTGTATGATGTTGTTGTGTTACAGGTGGCGGAGTTGGACCAGAAAGGCGGGTGGCGGTGCTGATGATCGGACGGAAGTCTTGGAAGAGGAAGTGCAGCAGATGCATGCGCAGGTCGATCAACTAAGGGGAGACAACTCTATTAAAGACGAGGTATGTAGACTTCATGAATTGAATTATTCACAGTCTAGTTAAAATGTCTTGCTATCATCAAACAAAGATCTGAGGACATCCCATTACATGTCACAGCAGAATAACCTTTCATCTCACTAATCAGAGCATCGCTTACCAGATTGGGAAAGTGACAGTTGGAATGTGTTTTCTAATCATGTAAACTCAAAAGGTTAACACAGGGTATTACAAACGACACTTACAGGCTGTACAAACAATTCTGTCAAAAACATCGTCTATTGCCCCCTTCAAAGGTATAAACATTTGAAACGGAAGAGACATTTCATATTCCATGTGAAGTACTGCCATACAACCTCGGCAATCTGTTAGACATTCCAGAATTTTTTTTTGTTCTGTATTCTAATTTTGAATCTATTGTTCAAAGATTGGTATGGAATGGAAGTCGCCAGTTTGAAACTATAATGTTTTTTGAAGCTTGAAATAGCTTATGTCGACTTCTTGTTAGACAATTAATTGGTCAGTCAAAGTTTGCAGAAGGTTGTTCAGACATGACCTGTAATGGGATGTCCTCAAGTCTTTGTTTAGCAGTAGCAAGAAGTAAGATCTGATTTTAATGAGGTTGATTTTATTCAGTGCTTACTTTTGTAACACCCAGACCACAACTATCATGTACTTGTTCTGTGTCACACACATAATTCTAAGTCTTTTAAGGAAGTCTTTTTTGTGAAAACACAATTTTGTATGCCACATAAACGACTCACTAATTGTTTTGAAAGTTACGCTTCAGTAAAAAGAAGTAAAAAAATTAGATATGGTTATAAAATAAAGAATCCGCACTGGTAAACTGTGACAATATTACGGATATTACTTTCTTCGCCTCCTACAAGATTTCCATTCATCCACAGGAGTTGGGAATACTCCGCCAACAGGTAGAGGATCTGTCCAATAAGGAGACCAACTCAACTGCCCTGCAGGCTCGTATACAGGTACGTGTAGTCGTAGAGAGACTTGTATACAGGTATGTGTAGTCGTAGGGAGACTTGTATACAGGTACGTGTAGTCATGGGGAAGCTTGTATACAGGTATGTGTAGTCGAAGGGAGGCTTGTTTACAGGTGTGTGTAGTCGTAGGGAGACTTGTATACAGGTATGTGTAGTCGTAGGGAGACTTGTATACAGGTATGTGTAGTCGTAGGGAGACTTGTATACAGGTATGTGTAGTCGTAGGGAGGCTTGTATACAGGTGTGTGTAGTCGTAGGGAGACTTATATACAGGTATGTGTAGTCATAGAGAGACTTGTATACAGGTATGTGTAGTCGTAGGGAGACTTGTATACAGGTATGTGTAGTCGTAGGGAGGCTTGTATACAGGTATGTGTAGTCATAGGGAGGCTTGTATACAGGTACATGTAGTCATAGGGAGACTTGTATACAGGTATGTGTAGTCGTAGGGAGGCTTGTATACAGGTATGTGTAGTCGTAGGGAGGCTTGTATACAGGTATGTGTAGTCGTAGGGAGACTTGTATACAGGTATGTGTAGTCGTAGGGAGACTTGTATACAGGTATGTGTAGTCGTAGGGAGGCTTGTATACAGGTATGTGTAGTCGTAGGGAGGCTTGTATACAGGTATGTGTAGTCATAGGGAGGCTTGTATACAGGTACATGTAGTCATAGGGAGACTTGTATACAGGTATGTGTAGTCGTAGGGAGGCTTGTATACAGGTATGTGTAGTCGTAGGGAGGCTTGTATACAGGTATGTGTAGTCGTAGGGAGACTTGTATACAGGTATGTGTAGTCGTAGGGAGACTTGTATACAGGTATGTGTAGTCGTAGGGAGGCTTGTATACAGGTATGTGTAGTCGTAGGGAGACTTGTATACAGGTATGTGTAGTCGTAGGGAGACTTGTATACAGGTATGTGTAGTCGTAGGGAGACTTGTATACAGGTATGTGTAGTCGTAGGGAGGCTTGTATACAGGTGTGTGTAGTCGTAGGGAGACTTATTTACAGGTATGTGTAGTCATAGAGAGACTTGTATACAGGTATGTGTAGTCGTAGGGAGACTTGTATACAGGTATGTGTAGTCGTAGGGAGGCTTGTATACAGGTGCGTGTAGTCATAGGGAGACTTGTATACAGGTGTGTGTAGTCGTAGGGAGACTTGTATACAGGTATGTGTAGTCGTAGGGAGACTTGTATACAGGTATGTGTAGTCGTAGGGAGACTTGTATACAGGTGTGTGTAGTCGTAGGGAGACTTGTATACAGGTGTGTGTAGTCGTAGAGAGACTTGTATACAGGTGCGTGTAGTCATAGGGAGGCTTGTATACAGGTATGTGTAGTCGTAGGGAGGCTTGTTTACAGGTATGTGTAGTCGTAGGTAAGCTTGTATACAGGTACGTGTAGTCATAGGGAGGCTTGTATACGGGTGCGTGTAGTCATAGGGAGGCTTGTATACAGGTATGTGTAGTCGTAGGTAAGCTTGTATACAGGTATGTGTAGTCGTAGGGAGACTTGTATACAGGTATGTGTAGTCGTAGGGAGACTTGTATACAGGTATGTGTAGTCATAGGGAGGCTTGTATACAGGTGCGTGTAGTCGTAGGGAGACTTGTATACAGGTGTGTGTAGTCGTAGGGAGACTTGTATACAGGTATGTGTAGTCGTAGGGAGACTTGTATACAGGTGCGTGTAGTCATAGGGAGGCTTGTATACAGGTATGTGTAGTCGTAGGGAGACTTATATACAGGTATGTGTAGTCATAGAGAGACTTGTATACAGGTATGTGTAGTCGTAGGGAGACTTGTATACAGGTATGTGTAGTCGTAGGGAGGCTTGTATACAGGTGCGTGTAGTCATAGGGAGACTTGTATACAGGTGTGTGTAGTCGTAGGGAGACTTGTATACAGGTATGTGTAGTCGTAGGGAGACTTGTATACAGGTATGTGTAGTCGTAGGGAGACTTGTATACAGGTGTGTGTAGTCGTAGGGAGACTTGTATACAGGTGTGTGTAGTCGTAGAGAGACTTGTATACAGGTGCGTGTAGTCATAGGGAGGCTTGTATACAGGTATGTGTAGTCGTAGGGAGGCTTGTTTACAGGTATGTGTAGTCGTAGGTAAGCTTGTATACAGGTACGTGTAGTCATAGGGAGGCTTGTATACGGGTGCGTGTAGTCATAGGGAGGCTTGTATACAGGTATGTGTAGTCGTAGGTAAGCTTGTATACAGGTATGTGTAGTCGTAGGGAGACTTGTATACAGGTATGTGTAGTCGTAGGGAGACTTGTATACAGGTATGTGTAGTCATAGGGAGGCTTGTATACAGGTGCGTGTAGTCGTAGGGAGACTTGTATACAGGTGTGTGTAGTCGTAGGGAGACTTGTATACAGGTATGTGTAGTCGTAGGGAGACTTGTATACAGGTGCGTGTAGTCATAGGGAGGCTTGTATACAGGTATGTGTAGTCGTAGGGAAGCTTGTATACAGGTGCGTGTAGTCGTAGAGAGACTTGTATACAGGTGCGTGTAGTCATAGGGAAGCTTGTATACAGGTACATGTAGTCATAGGGAAGCTTGTATACAGGTACGTGTAGTCGTAGAGAGACTTGTATACAGGTATGTGTAGTCATAGGGAAGCTTGTATACAGGTGCGTGTAGTCGTAGAGAGACTTGTATACAGGTATGTGTAGTCATAGGGAAGCTTGTATACAGGTACGTGTAGTCGTAGGGAGACTTGTATACAGGTGCGTGTAGTCATAGGGAGACTTGTATACAGGTATGTGTAGTCATAGGGAAGCTTGTATACAGGTACGTGTAGTCGTAGGGAGACTTGTATACAGGTGCGTGTAGTCATAGGGAGACTTGTATACAGGTATGTGTAGTCATAGGGAGGCTTGTATACAGGTATGTGTAGTCATAGGGAAGCTTGTATACAGGTATGTGTAGTCATAGGGAAGCTTGTATACAGGTACGTGTAGTCGTAGAGAGACTTGTATACAGGTATGTGTAGTCATAGGGAAGCTTGTATACAGGTATGTGTAGTCATAGGGAGGCTTGTATACAGGTATGTGTAGTCATAGGGAAGCTTGTATACAGGTACGTGTAGTCGTAGAGAGACTTGTATACAGGTATGTGTAGTCATAGGGAAGCTTGTATACAGGTATGTGTAGTCATAGGGAGGCTTGTATACAGGTATGTGTAGTCATAGGGAAGCTTGTATACAGGTACGTGTAGTCGTAGAGAGACTTGTATACAGGTATGTGTAGTCATAGGGAAGCTTGTATACAGGTATGTGTAGTCATAGGGAGGCTTGTATACAGGTATGTGTAGTCATAGGGAGGCTTGTATACAGGTATGTGTAGTCGTAGAGAGACTTGTATACAGGTATGTGTAGTCGTAGAGAGACTTGTATACAGGTATGTGTAGTCATAGGGAGGCTTGTATACAGGTACATGTAGTCGGAGGGAGGCCTTGTACTTAACAATATAACTCAATGGGCCTTCATTTAACACTGATAGCACACAGGTGGTTCTGGAGATGGTATGATGTTCTGGCTGGGCTAGTGTATGGTTATACTCTGCCTTGGTGAGTCTTGTGTGATCTTTGTGTACTTTAACTGGATCTGTGATTCGACTTATGTTGCTTGCAATCAATTCACAGGAAACGGAACTCACAGTATCTTACTTTGAGCATTCTCTTGGGTTATGCAATTCCTGCTACCCAGGTCCTTGCGCTCAGCCAATAGACCCACTCAGGTCCTAGCACTCAGCTATAGACCAACTCAGGTCCTAGCACTAAGCCATAGACCAACACAGCCATAGACCCACTCAGGTCCTAGCACTCAGTCATAGACCCACTCCGGTCCTAGCACTCAGCCATAGACCAACACAGTCATAGACCCTCTCAGGTCCTAGCACTCAGTCATAGACCCACTCAGGTCCTAGCACTCAGCCATAGACCCACTCAGGTCCTAGCACTCAGTCATAGACCCACTCAGGTCCTAGCACTCAGCCATAGACCCACTAAGGTCCTAGCACTCAGTCATAGACCCACTCAGGGCCTCGCAGTCAGCCAATAGACCCACTCAAATCTTAGGTCTTGTGTATTCTCCAGTATTCTGAACTCGAGTCCTGTGCATTGTTTTCAACAGAACCTGGAGGAGGAGAACCACAGCCTGTCCCTGAAGGTCCAGGACCTGCAGAGACTTCTGAACAACACCAAGGTCAACCAGGACTCAGACTCCAGGGAACTCCTTTCAGTACAAAATCAGCTGGGAAATAAAATCACAGAGCTGTATGAGCTCCATGAACAAATAGTCTCTATAGTGAAGAAAGAGTCGACCAGCTAGCCATGGGCCTGTTGGGCACTCTCATTGTACAGTGGTGTGGCCTTCTTCTTCCGGCAGAAACAGGGCTTACATGTTCTGCTGAAGTTCATTTTACTGATCAACTGTTAATAGGTTTTATCATACATAGGTGGAGCCCTCCATGTTTGTCACCTGAACTCCTTGAACGTGTTCACGGTGAACTCCACAGGAATATGTTCAGAGGGTTATGTTTTCATGGGTTTTATAAAGGGAGGTGCATTTCATATTGTTTCAACAAAGTTAAATGTGTCCACGATGAAGTATATTGGAATATGATCTGAGGCTCATTGTTTTAAGGTTGTAAATAATTTTGAAACAAGATGGTTGTGCAAACTATGTTATACTTGTCATTATTAATACATTATTCTATTCATGTTAATTATTACCTCATTCAGTTTATGAATCAGTTTTGTTTTTAAACTTTGTTTTCAAAAGACGTTTTCTGCTTTGTGACATATAGTTGAAATCCATGATGCTTTTTTATTTTTTCTGAAGTATGGTCTGAAACAAAAATTACTCTTGTGTTCCAAAGGGTTGTTTCCTAGACAGGAGATTCTACTTAACATGTGGGAATGTTCACTAAGTAAATATATTTTCTTTCAAATAGATAGCCATGTTCAGTATGTGTGGGTTCCGAGGGGGAATAGATTGTACATGCTGGTGTGTGTATCAGGAACAGTGGGGGCACTGTTCATTCACACCGGTTGTTGGCCTGGTGTATTTCTGTATTCTAGTATGTGTCTATGTGCCATAGTAATGAATAGTTTACCATATTTTATGAGAAACATTGGCCTGGGGAAAGCATCCCTTAGCCACTAAGATAATCCGGTGTGGGTTTCAAATCCTGAATTCACTCTTATTGGGACTGTTGGTCTGTCAGCACAATGCCTGTGTCTTTGAACAAAGTGGTAAACATATGTCTGACGTGTGACAGTATGGACTTTCAAGCTGGCATACCATGCTGGGACAGTTTAAAAACTTTTCAAAGTGATGCGGTAGACCCTCTGTCTCACAAGGCATGGGGACAATGTATGAAGACCTTTTCTGGTGTCCCCACTGTGATATTGCTGGAATATTGCTAAAAGTGGCATAAATCCAGACTCACTCACTCATTCACTTCTCACAATGCTGAAGCTCTGGGTTGGTTATGTTTATGAGTAAAATGGATGAGACAGTGACAGGACTGTTTGACAAATCCACTGGTCAAGTGTACAATGTTATGAATCTCTATCATCAAGGGCCAGCTTGCAAGGCAGTGACCACACAACTATGGTGACCAAGCATGTTTGCATGGGAAGTCTTGTTTGTTAATGACTTAGTTTCTTCCAACAAAAATCTGATGTTGTCTTGATGGGAGAGGACTGTCAAACTGTCACTTCGGTATCAATGAACATTTAATTGTCTGCCATTAGTTTTCTTGGATTTTGTGTGTACCCCAAACTGCCATGAACTGTGACTGTTATCCAAGACAGTGGGAATTATATTGTAGGTTAACATCTGAAGTATAATTTATGGCTTAGCCTCACGTTACCCTACCCTACCTAATTGTTAATAATGTTATGTTCAGTGATGCTATATCTTACACTTAAGCTGTTGCAAAATTATGTAACAATGTTAAGTATTTTACATATCCTCTCTTTAGAGAGAGTTTCTTTTATACATATGTTACGTTGATCTGTAATATGACTGTCAATGGCACTATGATGGGACCATGAAGATTCAGTTAATAAATCTACTCCTCCATAGTCCTGAACATCCACATTGTCCTACCTGGTAGTTGGTGTGGGGACATTGGTTGAGGTCTCAGTGTTGGGGCTAACAGGGACAACAGTTAGAGGCAAACAAATCTTACACCTGTATTGGATTACCAGCAGGTACATCCTGTAGATCGACTCTATGGAGATGTAGGTTTGCTGCACCAACATATTTAATAAGCCTTGGGGACCTGGAAGGGGGTGTTTGAGCACTGATGCCCTGAAAGGGAATCTGTCATCACTGAAGGTCTTAAAGAAGATCTTTGAGCACTTATGGCCTTTAAAGAAATCTCTAAACAGAGGGCCTTAATGGGGTGTTTGAGCACTTATGGCCTTAAATGAGATCTTTGAACACTGAGGGCCTTAAAGGGGGTGTTTGAGCACTTATGGCTTTAAAGGACATCTTTGAACACTGAGGGCCTTAAAGAGGGTGTTCGAGCACTTATGGCCTTAAAGGACATCTTTGAACACTGAGGGCATTAAAGGGGGTGTTTTGGCACTGATGGACTTAAAGGAGATCTTTCAGTACTTCGGACCGAAAGGACTGATGGCCTAAGAGGGAGGATGGCATACTGTTCATGAAATAAACTCTTTTCCAAGCCGGCCCATGCATGAGGAAGTTTGCCCTTGAACAGATTAACACAACTCTGAACTTCATCCTGACCCATAACTGATTCAGATGTGAGCTTTGTTATAAGACAAGTAATAAGTCTTTGTTTACACAAGACGTTTATTTTCTGGAGTTTTCAATAAGAATGTCATACAGAATGATTGTTGTGATTTGTTTGAGATGATGAGAGTGGATACTTTGTAGTCCCTGCAGCTGTAGAGGGTTGTAGCATCATTGCACCTATGTGTCGCAGTGTTAAATACTCATACAGTTGATATTAGTCTCCAAGCATGTTGCTTGATCCAGTTTGAGTCACACTTACACACCACATTGTGACCAGCTTAAAACAGATTCAACCTGAGCTGAATGCAATATTTCATTAACAATAGAAATTTATTATGATGTTTTCTCATGAAATATTTTGATAGAATCGCCTTCTACTGGCTTTAGTTTGTAAAGATCTGACGATTTCTTTCAAAGCAATGTCATGAAACTACAGAACTGATCCTCAAGAGAACAATTACCTTATATAGGACAAGTTATTATTTATTTTTGTCTTGTTTTCTACTTAATCAGTATTGTCATATACTGTATCAATACTTACCTTAGTATTTAATTGTGTGTGAGCTCATTAACTCAGGTAGGCATTGACGGAGATACACATTGTTTTGGCAGTATTCCGGAGGCTGTGGGCGGGAGGAGAGCTGAGATATCATTGTGTCATATATAGTATCTATTTTTGTAATTCCATTTGATGATAATAACATATTATGTATTATTTTTTATTATCAAAATGAAAATGTGTAATCAAACTATGTTTGTGTTCATTGTTAGATTGGAACAAAATACCAGTTGTAATCCTCTTTAGCCAGACCCATTTGTAAATTGGTCTATACATCGAGGAAAATGTGCCAAAATAATGGGTCAGGTGTGCAGAGAAAATATTAAGACTGAAAAAAGCGTACTAATTGAGGAAATTTAATATGAATATGAATATTTTGAAATGTCCTGGTGAAAGTTTTTTTGGAGGTGTTTTTTCTCTCCTGTAAGGTACTGAAGTGTTGTTAAAACTAGACTGCGAACATTTAGTGTGTCATAATACACAGAGCACTGCACCTTGACTTTCAAAACTTTATCTTCATTAGCCTTCTCCATTAAACAAGGACCTCTTGTGGCCTGTATTGTAAGTATTTCGTGCACTGACTTCTTCACATGTATTACTGTGCCAGCATATAGATTGGGCTGGAAACTGGGCCACGGGACGCCCTTGCAGTATCAGTCGAATTAATCATGACAGACTATCACTGATCATAGTGCAAACATCAGCCTGCTACAAGAGGCCTTGAGTATAGGAGTCTGGCTTGATACTGAATATCGTTGCGTCACGTGTAACATTTTTTTCATAATCATATTATATAATTATTTTGTCATATCAATATTAGCCTATACTCTCAACATTTGAGCCTTATACAGGTCACCTAACAAGTACTCAACTATCGTACAGTAATATTCACCTCCCTCTTGTTTCTGTATGTTTATATAGGCGTCATAGTCAGATGACCTTAGTAACTGTGTATTTGTGACAATACCGGTTTATATATGATGCCAGGTAACACAATGTAACAATCACTATGTGAATATACCTGATTACATCTAGGCCACTCTTTTTTTATTTTGTTTCACAGATTTATTCCAGCTTTTTGACAAAATTTTCGGTCAAAATGAAAATAAAGAGTTATGTCAATAATATATTTATTTATATAAAAGTCATTCTCCCATGGAGTTAAAACTGCAGCTGGCTTCCTGAATCACTGATAGTGATGTAGACATGAAATTTATATACAACTTTTTATTTTTTATATGAAGGTCTATATTACTAGCAGGAAACAATAAAATAAATATATTTTTGTTTCATTTATTTCTTTTCCAGCTGCTTTTCAGTAGGGGCGGCAGGCTTGTGAGACAAAAATAAAAAATGTGTGGCCCTATATTGTGTCAGGTAACACAATGTAACACTCAATATGGGAATATATACCTGTTTATATCTATGTCATGCCAGGTGACAATGTAACAATCAATATGTGAACATACCTGATTACATCAAGGTTGTGTCATGTGACAATGTGCCCTCCTCTGAACATGTCCAACGTCTACTCAGGAGGGAAGTGAATAATTTCGCCTTTAAGCCAGCCAAGTGGTTGAGATGGCTAAGTAGTATAAGTGCTTGTCACATCCAGGTTAAGTCCGTTACCAGCCCCATGCTGTCATAATGCCGTCATGTGGGCGACAGTGATGGAAATTCCTACCTTGAATCATGGTGTAGATCAGTGGTCTTTTCTGTTGTATTAAGACCTGTTTCGTTATTAGTCATGTGGCTACATGTTACAGTATGCCAAGTCCTGTACTCGCTGACTTGGTTGATGCATGTCATCGATCCCAACTGCGTGGATCGATGCTCATGATGTCAATCACTGGATTGTCTGGTCCAGACTCGATTATTTACAGACCGCCGTCATATAGCTGGAATATTGCTGAGTGCAGCGTAAAACAACAAACAAACAAACAAACAAACAAAACTGTCATGTTGTGCTACGAGCTTCATACAACATGACACATGTTGTCATGTCTAGTCACAATTGTCATCAACTGGTCCACTTCAGCTTTGGCGGACTATTTTAGCTTTTTCTTTTACGAAAAATGTATTTGTCTGTTGATACGCCCCCTTTTGTACCCAGCAATCTTAATATGAATGCCATACATGTGTACATTCTGTAACTCTGAGATGGTAAAATACAAGCCTCAGCCTGAAGGTGTTGAATTGGTTACAAAAACAGTTTGTCACAAATAAACCTTCCAGTCTGCCTTCTTCATATGGACATTGTGAACACTCCACTTAGTAGGGAAGCCTGTCCTGCTTGTTTTCAAACTTTCCTTTCCCATCGAGCTACGCAAGTAACAAATGAATCAGGGCTGGTCTATCATTCTTTGATCACTATGAGCAAGGTTAGAACTTAACTCAAAAGCTTTACAAGCCTGGGTAAAGGTGAACTTATCCTTGTAATGTTAAAATGGGGACATTTGCACAGTATTGTGTACTAGCCAAGGGCTAGCCTTAAGTTCTAACCCTGATGAGGCGGCCTCTAAATGGAAAAAGAAGTACCATTTTGTAATCAGGGATTTATGGTTTCTCTGGAAAGTAGGATATCATTTTTACAACAAAAGGAACAGAATAACTGTCATTAATAATAATAAAGTTTAGTTTTAGATTTCACAGACTTATGGTGTTCCCTAGTATAATGGAATATAACTCAATTGCTAGGAATTAAATACTTCCAAAATGAAAATCTTTTATTTGTGCATTTTTAACTATTTTGAAATCATTATGAAGTTCACGTCTATAATATTTGTCTGTTTTTTAGATGGGAAACTTTGTTTTAAAAAAATAATCTGTATTCAGAGACTGAATCAACTTGAATGTCACCACCATTTCCCCGCACATAAACATCACTAACTGTGGTACTCACGCTGCATCGGCAGGAGAGGAACTCTCGCTATAGAACAAAATATATTTTTTCTAAACAAACATTTACTCTTTTACACACGCACCAGTCAGCATTATAGAGGTGTATGAAAAACACATATTGACAATACATCGGATGAATGTATTGTTTATATACATGTTAGTACACTGTGTCCACACACAAAATTCAAAAAGGGTCATTAACATGTGTATGTGATTCCACTAGAATGCTATGTTGGGGCACAGCCTTCACCTGGGATGCATGCTGAATCAAGTGACAACTAATTCACAGAGTATTATGTTTTCTCGAACACAAGCCTTCATCAGTCCACCTTATGTGTAAATCTTTTTGCAGAGCTAGAAATTTATTTGTTTTTATTTTCACTAGTCCATATAAATGATCTGATATAGAGTTGCCATTTGTCCAATGATAAAAGTGTAAGCCAACAAGGAAAGGTCCGAGTCCTTCCTGACTGCTACTAGCAGAGTTGTTTTTATTTCAACCCACTATTGTTAGTAAGAAGATGCTTGTTTTCCATGTGGTCTTGCAGGTTCTTGGTATGTACTGACTGCTGATGGTCCAACTGTAGGATGTATAAGGGTATCGGAATGCACTGGGAAAGGCTGATACCACTGTACAGTTGTTCCAATCAGACCACAAGGCCAGCAAAAACAACCAAGGGCCACTGGCCACATTAACGATAAATAATCTGCAATATTTTACCGATGTTGTTCCAATGTCTTGTGGAACAGGAGTCACTGAATCTGATCCTGTCTCAAGCACATTTTAGCTGAATACACTAATTGACATGTCAATTGGGACAGCCCCAATGAACAGGCATTGTACTAAATGGCATATGTTTGTATGTTCAGTCTGATTGAGCAGTGTCTTAAGACATGTATGCATTTTATATCAAGGTTTCAAATATGATTAAACAAATTTTGAAATGTTCTACTTTTCTTTTGTTGATGCAGAATATTTAATCCTCATGCCGAGCGGCCACATTCCCACCGGGACTGCAATACGCTTTTCTAACGATAATATAAGTTCTGCTATTATTTGTATCGCTTAACTTAATATGGACACAGAAGTCATTCACAAATGATGATTGACAAAATGGCGGAAGTGATTTTTCTCATGTTATCTCCCCTGTATCTATGACTACAAAATGGCCACACTGACTTTGACATCATAATATTTACTTCATGGAAAGTGAATCTGATGTGCTGATCCTAACACGTATCACAATACATATTTTTGGCCAATACCCGGCCCTAATTCTTACCTTTTTAGAGTTGGGAATAGCAAAAGATCGGAAAGTTTTCCTTCATTCGATACCAAAAACAAATTTTTCTCAACTGTTTGACAAGTGACTAAACTGAAAACAACAATGTTAACAAAAACACAAATGACAAGTTGATTCATCACCTTTATTCATATGATCAACATGCACTCCAGTACCGAGCCCAGCCCGGGCATACAGACAGATGGTGAAGCTACCCCAATCGATGAGGTTGCCAACCAATCCACACAAAACCTGGTCAAATACAGCAGGGAGAAGGCTATATACAGACAGACACGTGTAGGAAGAGGTGGCAGCTAGCCACCCCTCCCTCCCCCACAACATACACTCAGTCAAGCTACTGATGATACAAGCACCCACATCAACATCCCTCGTATAGCAACTGCCACGCCTCATCAACATAACAATCCTTGCTTCAAAATAATCTGGTAGTTGAATTGATTCCAAATAAATTCACAAAAATAAACCATTGCACTCAAACCAGAACTATTCTTATATCAATGATTCCCATAAAAAGCAGGAATTTTGCATAGCATAACCAAACTGCTAAATGTTGATTTCAAAACATTTCCCTGTTTTCTAGTATGAGGATTTCAGGATTGGCTAGATAAACTCTTCATACTGTTGATCTTAAGGTACATGACGAGTTGTGGAATCGCTATGGTGTCATGAAATGTACACTTGTCAGCTGCATGACTAGCTATCCTGACAAATGTAAACATCGTCTGATGACCACGGTCTCAGCTGATGATGGTGGGATTATATGATACACTGGTGAATATGACACATCCTATCACACGCCATATATTCCAACATGTATGCAGCAAATATTAGCTCTGTCGCTACTCCTTTGAAAAACATAAGACAAAATATTACTTATTTCATAGTAGACAATAATACTTTAAAGTTGTTGTTTACAAATGTCCCTGATGATGTATTTTCAATAATAAGCGCTCAAAAGCAGTCTTTCACTAAAAGCAGTCAAACAATTTAGGCTTGTCCACATAGAAACTTGATACAAGCGAGTACTGTAAGGCAACATTTTTCAGAACTAGACCGTGATGTTGCAGGTTCTACATTCACCAAATACTTAAAAATACTGAATGGAAACCTGCAACAAGGAATGATTGTTCCTCACATTAAAGCTTCCGAGCGCTTACTGCATAAAATACAGTATATAACCCATTTCCTTAGGCAGATGTTATAACACAATACAGGTCACATACATAGATCTATATGGGGAAAAGGGACACAGTGTTAATGTACCAGTGGATACAATAGCCTGAAAAGCTCCCCATTACTGAAAACCCCTGGTTGCTACTCATAGTGACAGAGTGGACAGAGATGTGCTTCCAACAGATGTATAGATCTGCACAGTTAAAACCGCCTGTTCAAATGAGACAGTTATGCAACTAGCTGCACATGACTGGCCACCCCAAACGTTTTAAAAGCAACCAGAATGTTTGATAGTCATGAAGAGTATCTGTGAGCTATTGTATAGCTTCAAGTATGTTGATGATTGAGGTGTTGCCGCCTTCCATTCAGACACAGACATATACACATAAAGCAATCACACTTCTCCAAAACAGCCTTGACTCGTTCTCTCACTGGGAGCTACTTCGTATATACAACATCCATCAAGCCCATGTCTGCACTATGGGCAGTGCCTGCTCATGTAACCCTGAAACTCGGGGGGTCTGGGGACACCTGATATGTCACTTTACTACCAACTGACAGAATACCTCAACAGTTTTCACATTTCTCTGCCAGGAATAATTAATGAAATATTATTATCAGAAAGGCAACAGTAAATGATTGGGTTTTGTCTTTTGGTTTAAATCACTTGCATTGTAGCCAAAAAACAAGTTCCACTAAAAATATACAAAAAAAGAAGACAAAAATATGTAACAGTAGAACATTAACTCGAGAATTATATGTAACATAATATATTAGTTTTTAATTATTAATAAGAAACTGACAATGCAATGTTTGAACTATCATTAAGAGTTTAGTGGTGTACAGCAACTGTCGGTCAGTCTAATATTGAACTATCACACCCAACAATCTTGCTTCTGTATCAATTTCAGCCCCCCATCAGTCAATATATCTTAAACAAAATAAAGATCTTTGTTTCTAAGCACTAAAAAGAGGTAGTCAATATAGTTGGACACAGTTTGTTGCAATGTTAAAAACTAACATCATAAATAGCATATATGAACTACCAGTAAAAACCAACACTATTGTCTGAAAAGAACAAATAGCAAACGTTAAAGATAAACTGATAACTAAATGAAAGAGGAAATAAATGCCATTTGATGATGTGCTTACAACTATAGCTGCTGAATGGCTACAGTGCCATAGTTACTTAAATAAAGCCTAGCTTCACAGGCTTAATGATATCATTCGAACTTCAACCTTTCAACAACAATGCTTTAACAAGAGTTCAACTCTGTGCAAAAGCTTGTGCTTATCAAATTAACTTAGAGATTGGACTTGAAACAAATTTACAACTTTACCAGAACATGCCCATGAAACAACATAGCACTAACAGACTGCACTACCGACCGCAACTGAATTACATAACAGACATCTCTTAAGTAAACAGCCTTGAAGGACACAACACAAAGTAATTACTTATGGTAAATTCATTGATGGGATCACCATCACAAAGACCTTATCTTCTTTCCAAAACTGCCTGTATCAATCCAGCAACAACTTCCAAAATCGCTTTACCTTACCATGTTTATGGTAGTAGTGAAATAAAGATAGCTTCATGGAATGAAGACCATGCACAGCCCCATTCCACATAGCGATCTTCGCCCTTTGGTAATCATAACTACCACCCTTTAACATAGACTTACAATAGTTATATTGCTAACATCGCTTTGTGGAATGGAGTGCTGGCCATGTAACTGTAGGGAGGTCTCTAGCTGAGGCTGCAAGATAACCACTCACTATTCCAATACAAATACAATAAACTTGGTCCTCTACAGATCTGATGTCTGACCTGCGTAACAGGGTGGTGATCTGAACTTTAGATATAGGCATTGCTTCACCATGACAGATTAGCATATCCAATATACATTATCAATTCCTTGTGACCACATAGAGAATATATGGAACAGGCATTTGCACGAAGATGGTCTTTGATAGTACCTGCCAGTCTCTTGCAGAGATGTTTCAGTAACTGAATGCCATGGCCAGCAAAGCAAGGAATGAAGAGATTACATGTGTTGTCATGGAAACCAGCATGGCATCAATAAGCCAGTGTGATCATCACAGCAATACCACAGCATAGATCACACATGAAGTCACCGTTCTTTCCCTACTGTGCCAGGGTTGAAGACAAGATGACACAAACACCACTTTACACAGAACACATAATTCTCAAAGATAGCACATTTCAATGGCAATTGGATATCTAGTGTAAATCTGACCTGTTGGACCATATAAGGTGGTCAGTGTTGAGGGAGTTGGTGAGGTGTTTTGTATCACAGTATTGTAGTGGAATATATATAGGCTTGAGGGCACAGAAAGACTTACATGCTTATATCCAAATAGAACGGAACTTCACAGTAACTATCATTTTGAGATGACATAACACCTCCCCCCAATATTTTCACCAGTTTGGTGACAATTGAGGTCTGAATTAAACAATACAATATTTTCTTGTGTATAGTGCACACTTGAGCATAAAGCGCAACCCCCATTTTGGGGTACCAGTTTCAGAAAAAAACTGCCCTTTCATAATCTGTGCACAGTCAAAGTACATTGTATCGCTTCAGCTGAATGAAGAGGGGACAACAAACTTGTTCACTTGACACGACGATTTACAATTTTAATTGTATTTTTTCTGCATTGCTAAGCATTGTTTTATAACAAGAGATCAAAATTACTGTGTGTAATTTTCTTGGTAAAATAAGCCAGAAATAGTGATCAGCTCTATAATGATTTTCTCCCAGATGTACCGTGATTCAGTTAAAAAGACCCAATATTATTATCAATCATAATTTTATTGAAATTATGCGCATCCCCCCTACAGGGCTGTATTTCGGGGCAAAATATGTGCACTATACTCAAGAAAACATGAAACTCATGTGAACATTAGCAGAGAGTGAAAGGTCAGATAAGAGTTTTGGTGTCATTTTTCCTTGATCAGGTAATTCAAGCACTCCACTGTGCAGAAACACATCCTTCCAACATGCCCACACACCCGTTGTCATGGGAACTAGTTATTGGCACTGCCATTCAGCAGATAGTCTGGCAGCTTGATTTCTCGTCGGACATAGAACAGGATGTAGGCTTTACAGCGAGCTACAGTTTCCTCATCACATGCTGTCACTGTGCTGTCATTGAAGTGATACCACTGACCTGCAAAGTCAAACATACATTTCAATACAAGAGGTTATTCTGTTCTTTGTCAAGCATGTGTAAATCAAACAAGTGCTGAAGAACCTAAAATCTGGGCCTTTCACGAGTAGACACAAATCTGATTGACGTTAATGCTTTAATTTAAATATTTATCTGCTTTTAAATTGGCTTATTTCTGCAAAATAACATAAATATTGATTTTGAGAAACAAGGGAGACAACTCACCATCATGGATAGCATAAGCTGTGTAGTGGCCTGACCCAGCCCTGGAATTGAAAGTTGAAAGATGACGTTTATGTAGGTACACTCAATGTCTACATCCTCAATCCTATTCAATAGTTTGTCAAGAACTACATGCAAGTCTTTTCCACAGAAGTATTCATCTTATGGGAAAACAATTTGTCAAACTCAGCATCCATGCAACTACTCTCTGTGTTAGTCTGTAACCTGTTGGTATACAGAGGTAGAGAGATGGGAGAGGACAAGGCCTACAGGGGCTCTCTTGCCAAGTTGCATCCCAAGTATGGACCTGAGCTGACTCGGAGTTACTCATATGGAGCTCGTTGCGAAGTCGTACTAAACTTGGGATACCTCGTACTGATCTATGAGTGTTTTGGAACTGCTCAAAACATTTGGGCCGCCAGCCAAATCCTAAGAAACTCGTAACACACTCGTAACACTTGTCCTACTCATAGTACCCTTGTGGCCACCTTGTGGTGCTCATACAGAAATCGTATTTGGATCGTCTGCAAAATTTATTGCCGAGTTGACCGAGTCTAATACGAGCTATACGAGTGTAATTCCCGCCAAATTATTTAACAGCTCGTAGCCACCTCGTACCAAAGTCGTACAGCTCATATCGAGATCGTTGTGCTCGTATGCAACTTCTATTGGACTCCTATGGGGCTCTTAACACACTCGTAGCTAGTTAGACTCGGCAACCACCTCGGCAAAGTGTGAGAGCTGCTTAAAGGGGTGAGGAAATGCAATACCCAACTCATCCAACCGGTAAATGAATTTTACAAACTGAATTTTACATTATTTGTCCTGAAACATGTCTCCCATATGGTTGGAAATGAAACACCCACACAAGTCAGTTTTGGCCTTGATTTTGAGAAGGCTGTCGTTACCTATAACTATTACAGGAAATCATGTACGATCAAGAATAACCTATTTGTCAACTCACCCCGACCCGTGGTGTACAATGACTGCTGCTAAGTCATACATGTTGCTTCCAGCACAACTACCTCGTGTTTCATGCTGCAAAATAAACATTTCCAGTCTTATAAGATGTCGAGCAGTGTTCTGCCAAGAATAGAACAAGAGGGGACAGGGTCCCCTTCAACATAAAAAAAGAGCGTAATTTTTAAAACTTATGGGGCTACACTCTGAGAAATCATATAAAACTTGAAACCTCATATGCAGGTAAGTAATGTTAGTGTTACACAGAATGTTTCGCATGGCTTCTTTCACAGACATAACATTATATATTGCAGAAACGTCAGATTTCATCCAGATAGACTCAATAGCTTGCTTGTGATAACTGCCATCTTCCCGAGGCAAGGGACTTAACTGACAGTGAAAGTCCAGTTTCCACCCTTGCCAAACTAGGCTGGAATTTCTGTGCTTGATTGTAGCGCCACCAGTGGCTATTACGAGTTATGTCCATCCTATTGACTAATCAGATCACTTGCATTTGCTTTAGACAAAATGGAGGCACGCAGTCAAGATGATCTGATCGATAATTAAAATCTATATTGTGATAAAACAGGTCGTACTTCACAAAGTGCATCAAATCATGCGCTCACCTTGATTAAAAACATGAAAAGATTTGGAAAATGTCTGTTGACGCCGAGTTGGTTGCTTTGCAAATTATGCAATCGACTGAAATCTGCAGCAGTTTACGAACCACAAGTCATTTTTGTTACATGATTTTGATTGGTCTATGCACAGACTCGTTAGTCCAACTCCATAATTCCAAACTAGTTCAGCAAGGGTGGAAACTGGATTAATTAAAGTCAGTGAACTCCCTTGCCTCAGGAAGATGGGTAACTGCATTTCTCTTCAAGTTACCAGTTCTAAAATTAGAATTTAGCTCTGTAAGTGAAATGAATGATGTACACAAAGCAGACATATCATAGTATTTCTTTCTGAGTTATGCACCAACCACATGTAGTCGCGAAGCCCGGTTCATTATAAATCTCTACCTTTCTCAGTCTTTCACTGTCAGGTGCGCCATGCGAAACAATCTGTGTATCGCTAACGTTACTTGTGGTTGGCGATTCTTCATTACCAGGGTCATTCCAAGCAGAAACATCTTTGGCATTATCAGAAGACGGTTTAAGCTGTGTTAACAACGAAAAGAAATTTAAAATTGATCTACCTTTGAATCTTTTCTGGATGTCTGCTATCAGATTTTCCTGTTCAGTCATTATGTATTAGTTACGATAAAGACCAAATGAAATTGTCCATTTGACTACTTGATTTGCAAAAATGTGTAGGCTTGATTCTGATTGGACCATTTGGAGAGCTCAGATGCATAAGGTATAAGGCAATGCAAAACAGGAAGTTTACATTAAATAATTGAAACAGCTGTACGAGAGATGTAAAATATACTAGAGACAGTCAGAAATCCCTCAAAATTATATAAAATAACACTAGCTACATGAATGCACCCGATGACCCACTGGGTGTAAGTATTCTGCACCATTCAATGAATTATTGTGGGAATCCCGAAAGGCCACCTCCTCAGCAGAACACTTTTCAATTTTCGTTTCTCAACACAAGGGAGTAAATTATTTATCACAGCAACCACTATCATACAGATCAAAGTAAATTATTTGAAGTCTTGGGGTTTCAATTACAGTTGACTAAAAATATTTTTATTAATTATCAGATGTCACTTCTCAGTTGCACGGCAGCACTCACCAGTGTGTTCAACACATATCTGTTCATGTCAAGTCCTCGGAGGGGGAAGTCGACATAGGTCTCCAACTTCACTCGACAGTATGTACTCCATCGAAATCTCTTCAGATGTAGACATAATACCTAAAAAAAGAAACATTAGTCCATAAAGATACCTGATAGTGAATTACAAGTTTCAATGATCTTAAATTATACTGCTATTTATCTTCATACCTTGTACTGTGTTTCCAACTTTTCAAAAACCTATTCATCCAAAGACTGCCAAAGGTACATGAGCTCACTCAAAGTGCATGGTCTAACTATATGATGGACAAAGCTTATCACCATGTAAAAACATTATTCATGCATTGGGGCATGTCCTGTCACTCTTACACTGAATCGGTTTTGGCCTTTGTAAAAGGTTGCTGAGATTTTCTAGCAGCTTAGAAATACATCTTTCTTTTCACCAAACAATATTATGTTGGTATCACCTCATATCCCTTACATTCTACAAAAAAAAAGATCAGTAATCTGATGTCAAATAAGCATTAACTGTTCAATATGGAAAAGATTTTGACAAAATGCAGCAAAATACTTGACAGTGATCTTCACTTCTGACATGAAGAAGACACATTTATCAAAATACTTCAGGTAACTGCTATCAGGTAAACTGAAATGAACAATCATTAGGTGCACACCAAGGGCAACAGTGTCATCTTTGGTAACCTTAAACTTGGACAGGAATTGCAATTAATTAATTGGAGATCCTACCTAAATGCAAAGTCAACTGAATATCCTACAGTAATGTTAACTTGTGTTCAGAAGGCATAACCTTCAGTGAGATGCAGACTGATAACATCTGTTAGGAGACATTGTTGTTTGCATCCTAATCCTCCTGAAGAATAACATGAACAGCAGATTGTAAATACATAGATGGATACTAACATTTGGCAACCTGCGGATCCAGAATTTCTTAGTGGACCTCTGTTTCATTTTACAGTTGCTGCACATGTACAGCTCGGACTCCTCTAGTTCCTCCACATCGGTGAAGCTGGACAGACAGTCTACAAATACAGCATCTCCATCAATACGGGAGACAGAATCATTGGCTTTTGTGTGCCATCTGGCCTCATGTCAGCATATATATTGGAAAATATGGAGGTTTAATCAGGTTAGAATATTACACCATCTGAAGCTTGAGACACTTTATAAAACTAAGCAACTCTGTGAAAGGTCGCAAAAATATCCAAGTGATGCACAGATAGTGAGTGGCATAGGCTCAACACTGTTTTGTAAGTATTTCAGTCATATCATGGAATACACACTTTGATGAAACTCATGAGCAGATGTTTGTTTCCTTAGCGCTGAATCTGACCTGACAAACAAGTGATTGATATTGTGAGCAACACTATCGGAGTATGATGGCTATCAACCAAGTCACGAGTGTGACCCCCATTTAGTTGAATTTTATGACAAACATAGGTTGCTGGGGACCTATTCTAACCCATAACCTGAAGTCAGTGAGTGCAGGGAAGATGCCAATATTACAAGGATCTTTGTTGAGCCTAATCATGAATTCAAACCAACAGCCACCAGATGTTGTACAAATTTACGGAGAAACAAAATGCAATCAGACGTAGAATTGTGTTCTTACCTGACAATGTACACATGGGTTCTCCTTCTTTAGGTTTTGTTGTTTTTGTACAGAACTGGGATGGGATGTCTAAGGAAAGGTCTGCAACAGTCAACACACAGCAGGTGATATGCGACAAATTCTATGCATATACAAATTACATTACAGCATTAACTACCAGAGCTCCAGACAACTTTTTGAGCAATTGAGTTTTTACTCCAGGTTTTCTATTTCTATTTGGTTATTACATTTTTTTCACTCATCTATTCATCACTCTATTGGTTTTTTCCCAAAACAAGTGAACATTTTAAGATTTAAAGCTGCTTATCTGTAGCTCTGAACTACTATGTACATCAAAACATAATACTCTATCATACTGTTTCTACTGCCATATTGTTTCAGACTAATGTCGGGTATATGTCAGTAAAAGTTGATTGATCACACAAAAAAATTCCAACATAATATCATTTATTCCCTACCTAGAAAAGGGTCATGTTTTTTGGATTCCATCCCACATATAAGACAGTTGACCTCATTCTGCAGCAACCCTCCAAAGATGGCTGTGACAATGGTGCTCTTGCCCTTGGGTCCAATGTAGGGGCTGTTGTTGTTTGGGTAGGGAAGGAGTTGCAGCAGCTCTGTGTGAAGTCGGTCAAGTAGGTACCGCATGAACTCATGGGCATCCTGCTGTTGGTAGCCTCTAAACACATACACACTCATGTAACACACTGGTCATAGTCAATACAAAAGGTGTTTAGTAATTTTGTCACAATTTTTTTTATGGGACACCCTGACTTGACTTCAGACATGGTATGGTAGTTGCGAATATATTCTGAACTAGACGACAGCCATGTCCTAGCTACAACATTCAACAAATACAGCCCCTAACAATGACAACAAACAAAGGGGTAACTAAAGTACAACATGGATATAACGAACTGTTAAAAAATCCCTGATTTATCTCCTACATAATATCATATAAAATTTACGTATATAACAAACTCTCTACAGAGAACAGCGAACTGATATCTGATCACCGACAAGCCCATCTACCACTAATTAGTGACGTGTTTAGCGAACTAAGAAATCTCACTCAGTGTCAAGTGTCACTGACAATTGGCTGTACGCAATCAGCGGCGAATCAACACAATCAGCAGTGACGGATCAACCTTGTCAAACTTAAATGAATATAATGAAATGTTATCAACTGAATGATATGAAGTGATCACTGCTGATACAAGTCAAGGCTGCAATTACGTGTATAGTGTTTTGTTTTATCCAAGATGGTGGAAAAACAACGGATATAACGAACTGATTTCTCTGGTCCCTTGTAGTTTGTTATATTCAAGTTCTACTGTACATCGTAAAGACAAGTAGTGACCAATTTGGCTGCATTTGCTACCTAAATTACCATTTTGCGACCGGTATTAATTGTTTGGTTGGCAGTTGGCTCCCAGTAATAACATTAGCTTAGCAACTAACACTAACACTAACAACTAATTTCCCTTACTGAAAGAACCTTGAGTAGAACATTGCTTGTCTGTATCAACATCTTGTTTTCAAGAGCCCTCTCTAAGCCAAACTGTCCATCACAGAAAGATGACATGAATAACAAAACTATGGCTATTACTGCCAGCAAGAGTATTGTTTTGTATCAATACAGAAAAATATGTAACGTGTATCGTATCGTCGTACGAAAACTCACGATACACTGGGGCACTGATGCACAAAAGTATCATTTCACCCCTCCTTTATTGCAGCAAGTTTTCAAAGTCTGTTGTGCAGACACGTTAGAACAATTGGAATGTTTTCTTGTCTTTTCTTATTATTTAAATTCTAGTTTTTAAAAAAAATATTTGGCATGCCTAAATCAATGTGGCTCCTAAAATTTCAATGTGGCTTCTTCAAGTTTGAAATGGCACCTAGAAAAATATTGCCCGGAGCCAAGTGGCTCTCAGGAACAAAATCTGATGCTGACATGTTGTTCATAATTTGCAAGACTCCACATTTTCAATTGCGAAGAGAATATTTGTGGTGTGGTGAAGAAGCCGGGATTCTCCCAGCACCGACAATGACCGCAGTGGTGTAGTGTACCTGAAGCGTGGCACCACCTTCCAGATGACTGTGAAGAGTGATTCTGGAGAAATGGCAGCCTTGGTGCCTTGCCAGAGAGCACATAATGTTTTTCGCAGTTCCTCAATCAGAAGGCTGAAATCAAACAAAATACTCACATCATGTTCATAAAGTTCTTGATATTTTGGTTGGTTGGTTTTTCGTTGTTTAACGCCGCACTCAGCAATATTCTACCTATATGACGGCGGTCTGTAAATAATCAAGTCTGGACCAGACACTCTACTGATTAATATCATGAGCATCGATCTACGCAATTGGGATCGATTACATGCATCAACCAAGTCAGCGAGTCTGACCACCTGATCCTGTTAGTCGCCTTTTATGACAAGCATAGTCACCTTTTACGGCAAGCATGGCTTGTTGAAGACCTATTCTGACCCGGAATCTTCACGGGTCTCTTGATATTTAAACACCACATGAGATTACGAGTGATTGACATAAACTGGAATTTATTTAGTAAGACTGGTTACTAAAACTTCAAAACCTATGTCTGAAATCCAATATATCTATGACATCAGCACAGTGTCAAACATTTTCTTTTCTGGTCTCATGAACACTCTGCAGTTACCCATAGGTAAAATAGAATGCTATCAGAAAATTTAAGGATTGTCAAATATATCTCATCTACCTGGCAAACAGGTCAACAATCACCTGTGTGCACACACACTCACATGTTTTCTCCTGTCTCCCGGGTTTTCTTCGCATGGTTGTATTTTCTCTTACACACTTGGTCTTCTAGAGAAGGTAACTGCTTTATATACCCACAGAACTGTTGTATATTACTGGAACACAACACAAAGACAATCAGGACGAAATCTTCTACACTGTATCCTCAATGTTAATTGTTGACAAAAATGCTATCCAACTTTACCATGATTACAGATTCTATATAGATATAGAGTAATAAACCCATTTTAATGAAACATGTCAAATCTGACCAAAGACGACACTACTTTCAACTCATCCATCAGTAGTGTTTCTATCCAGGATTACCATGACTACAGACAAGGAATTGCGATTGTAAACAACAGTGCTCCCACCTAAGTGACTGTAAAACAGCATTCATAAAGCATGTGTTTCCTAGGTTCCGCAAACCTGAGGATCTTGGTCGGGATGACTTGTCATCCTGCAATATATATGAACAAAATATTGATACAGGAATGATCATAACAAAACGAACACATAAATCTAGACAATACATCAAACACAGGTACAGAAGATATCTTTTGAACAGTTTTCCTGTTTTATCACAGCGTGTCAGCTAATGAAAACATAGTAGCCAAATGCATATATTTCTCATGACAAATAAACATACAAACAATGTCAGTGGTCGAAACTAGTCTTACCTTTTTCGCTTTTTTCCTGACATTTTCTATTGACCCTGTTGAATCCCTCCTTCGTATTTCTTTTCGGAAATTTTGAGCACTGAAACAAGAATGATCTGATGGGTATAACAATCATTAAATCAACATTCACAAGTAACTATATAGCATAAAATAGCATTACAAAGCCGTTTCTCAAACTCCCATTCTTGACTCTTAATCAAAGTTCAACTTCCAAAATATAAAAGCAGATGTATCTCCCAAAGAGTTTACAAATTCCCGGCATGCAGCTTCATTTATTATAAACATAGGCATCACCAAAGAAACAATTTGTGGGATGACTGCAGAACATCATACATGGTGATGTGCTTACAAATTACTCTACATGTGGCAAAATACAAATGACAACCTCTCCATGCCATTTACCTTTGAGACTGAGAGGCTAATCTAGAAAGAGATTCTAAGTGTTTCCTGAGTTTCTCTAGATGTCCAGATTCTGTGTCATTGATCACGAACTCATCACAGACATAACTGAAATATACAAACAGAGCTGCAGTAAAACCCATCACATACAACCAAATCAAAAGCAAAATTCAATTGCAATAAGATATGCAGATGATACACATTATGACAAAGCCTCAGGTGAGAGTTGTTTTCTCTTGCATTGCCTATTATATGATCCATTTTGGGTTGTGGCAAACAAATCCCTGAATTGAATACACTTATTACAATCTGAGTGAGTGAGTACTGTTTTACGCCGCTTTTAAGCAATATTCTAGCAATATCACGGCAGGGGACACCAGAAATTGGCTTCACAATGTGTGATGTACCCATGTCGGGAATCGAACCCGGGTCTTCGGGGTGACGAGCGAACGCTTTAACCACTAGGCTACCCGGACGCCCCTATTACAATCTGAGACAAATGGTAAGCCATCTCTTGAGAAAACATTCAAAACAGTCATCAAGTAACAAACTAAAAGATAATAGATCATAAAAACACTATTGAACACATTCAGAATTACTTGACATTCTTATCACAGCCACATATGGAATATGTTACTCACCAGAATGCCATATGATTGTGACAGTCCATGCAGACTGCATGATTGGGAACAGCGGGGTTGGCATCTTCAAAGTGCTGCTTGGCATGAGCATTCACATATCTGGCAAACATAATTATGAAAAAGCATAATTCTTCAATTCCACCCAAGAACAAAATCTTAACTTATGCCAGGAAACTAGTACCAAAGGTAATTTTGCATACTGTTCTATAGACATTGGGCCAATGGTTAGTGCCCAATAATCTAAAAACTAGAAATAACCCTGGAATATTCGACAGCATGTCTCAAACAGCAAACATCCTTCCTACCTTCCCGATTTCAGAGCTGCCAATATATGACATATGTTGTATGGATTGAAAGAAAGGTGTTCTACATGTCTCCTTCAGTACTTACCTGCCACAGTTGACTTCACCACAAGCAAGACAGATCCAGGGACTCTTCCCTGTCTGACAAACTGAAATAAATGAGTTAAATGGTCACAAATAAGGTCCACAATAAAACTGGTACTTAGGCATTGTTGCTTACCAGGTACATTTAGATAGCCATGTTAACAATAACATGATAACTGCCTGATGATTTTGAGGGGTTTGAACACTACAACATGGTCTGCTTGATATGGACATGGATGGAAAGTTGGATGATAATATTCAAAAGCATTAAAGAAATACCACACAGCAATATTCCAGCTTTATCTGTAAAGAAAAGTCTAGTGATCGATATTATGAGCAACAAACCATGGCATCTGGCTACATGGACATGCTATCAACAGAGCTACCAAGCCTGATTAAGTGGCCTCTTAAGACCAGTAGAGGTTGCTTGGGACTAATTCTAACCCTGAATCCACATAGGATTGGGCTAGCAAATGTCACTGGTTCATTTGCATCACTGAACATAACATCCTATTTATTATCCACACTTCATAATCAGTGTGAAGTGAAGAAATCATGTCTCAATATTGATAACTTCATTTCAAGGCTAACAAGGTCCACATGGTGTCAACAATTATATACCATAATGTCATTACTATAATATCTGTAGTTAGTACTATTTATATTAACAATGATGTGAATTCCTCATCTGGGATTTATCTAGGATATACAAATTTATCTGGGATATACAAACTACAAATTTGATATCTAAAACAGTTCCTCTGATCACAACATCAGTATAGCCTAGTGGAGCAAATATGCTTTCCTAATGAAAGGGAAGTAACTCTGTTTACATCTACCACTCACTGTGACCATGTCGAACACCATCAGTTACATATACTGATATTCATTATGGTCGAATACAGATAATTAATGGATCAATGAAATATGAGAAAGTATAAGATTACTTACAACATCATAAGTATGATGTGGGGGGAGGTAAATTTAAAACATAAATATTTATTGAATAGTCCCAATAACTGACGGATAGGCCTAGATCTATATCTAACATATTTACCAATGGTGTAAATGAAAAACTTTTTTCTAAGCTATCTATGTTCAGGTACTTCAAACTGTTCAACAAACAACACATGAAACATTATTTTTATCAAAACACTAAGCTTTCTCGATATATCAGGGCCTATATCTATAGGATAGCATCTTTGACAAGATGATGCCGGCATCAGATGGACGATCAAACCACAAGAAAAGTATTCCGACAAAAACAGCTATTACGTTATTATTATTATTATTTGCTTGTAATACAACTTATTATATTTCTGTACGTGTGGCGTTATGGAGACACTGGACTAATTCTATAGGCCTACATGATGTCACCGAGAGGTGGCCGGTCACAAAGAATTCACTTTGTGTGCTGTGTAGGAATACACAAGGCCTACCCAGATGACAGGCGAGCAAACTTGACAGACGGATGTCGTTGTCAAATCGGAAATATGTACACAACTATTTGACCCGGTTTCCAACCAATAACCGGAATGCGTGAACTGTTGAAGTCTGCATTTAATCATTAGTGCAAAATATAACCAAAAATTGAAATTCATATTGACAGGGCATGTAAAACTATCACGAAATCGGCACACAAAGCACATGGCCCTTGCACTCGGCTGAAACCGACCTTGCTTCGCTGACATCCTGAAATCTAGCAATGTTTGTAATCGACAGTGAACACTTTTTCTTCTGTCGCATTACAATACAACATTTCAAAACATGAAGTGCAACAAAAATCATTTATACGTACCCGAACAAGAAAATTCTGATGGATTATTTTCACATTTCACAGAGGGCGCTGTGGTTATTCTTGCGCTTTCTTCCAAGTGTGGACACTCCATCTACAAACAAGGAGAAATTACGCAGGCTAAGGCCGATAAGAAAGGCCTTGTCTGACCATTCGTAAATTTTATGGGTGAAAATTTGTTTCTGAGGCCAGGGTATTGACGAGAAACGCAATAATAAATTTTACATTGACTCCCCTTCTGCCTCCATAGTCTGTCGCCCATGAATACACAAAATTCAAGCTTTACAAAGGTCATCTGTGGGGATCCGCAGCATTTTTTCATCTATCAAATAATAATTCATATGGAAGTTTTTATGACGATAAAGATATTGAACTACCTTCTGATATAGGCATGTTTCATAATCATGGCGGCATATATTATTAGAGTGTGTATGATTCCTCCCCGGACTATTTCGCCAAGCGGAATGGTAGAGTTCAGCCGTAAGTTAACAAATCCTGTTTCAGGGAGCGATCATGTGACACAAATCCATTGCAAATTTGCTCGTTCCCCAGTGATTGTTCGGCGCTAATCGCGCGGAAAAATTCGCCTTAAATTAAATGGAAGACAAAGAGTTCCCTTCACATCTTTATCAGTTGCTTACGATATCATGTCAGTGGTTACTTGTCAAGTATTAAGTATGATATTGTAAGCACACCCGATAAACAGCTGTTTGACGTTGTTACTAAATTTAGATTGACACATGATCACTACGGCCATGTGGATTTTGCATTGTTTACCATTTGTTTTCTGTTCTCAAATTCGTAACGAAATGAGCAACTGCAACGTCACACTGTTGGAATTAGGTTGAATTTCCACAAAATATTACAATTCCTCTCATTTGGCTTTAAATTCGAGTAAAATAGATCTTGATCAAATTAAAGAAGAATCATGTTTAAATCAATTAATAACAAATATGTCGTGTAGTTCCGCGAGCGATGCAATACGAATACTTGACTCAAATGCAGGGGAAGTCGTAAATTTCAAATAAAGACACTATCAAAGGCTCTGCTACTCACCTGATGTGATTAAATTTTCAGCTGAAGTCAATACATGCCCGTGTTGGCACAGAAACATCATTAATTTAACAATATACCACAATTTCACTACGTCCAAGAACCGCAATGAAAACTCTGCCAATCATAAAATGTATGACCAGCATGAATCTTTCAGATTGTGTGGCTAATTTCAACACCTCCAGCAACCTGTAAGTATATCCAAGATCACAATGAGTATGGACACAGTGAGTTGGGTTTAACGCTGCTTTTAACATTATTCCAGTTATATCAGGGAGGAAAGCCCATGTGATGCAGGTCTCAGACGTTTACCACTTTGGTGAAACCCACGAGCACGGGTATGGTGCTGACAAACCTAGAAACATAATTGGGGCGAACCAGGATTCGAACCCACAATCATAGGTTCTGGCGTGTCCAAGGGACGCAGCTCTGCACAGCGAAATGGACACAGTGAAATGCAGGAAAAAGGTAGCCTGTATTTTTTTTATTTGAAAAAAATATATTTATTATGTGCAAATTGAGTCTAGATCTGAACATACTGTTATTTTATTTAGTTGAAATATCAAATGTTTTACATTTCTAGGCAACAGTAGAAACTGGACAATCCATTTTCATGAGTGTTTGTTCACACTCATTTAAGTGTTCAGCTTCCATAGAAAACAAATAACACTCGATGAACATCATGTTTATTTCATCATGTTCCAGTTCATTTACAGAAGTCAATGAGTGCTTGTAAAAATATATATACAATATTTTCTCTAATAGACACCAGATAAAAATCAAACTGGAAGAATAGTGGTTGGGTCTCCAGTTGCCAAAGTGAAAATAGTGATAAAAATATATGTGTACTGTACCTTATGGTTGTTGGTTGTATGAGATTTGTTTGTTTGTTGTTTAACCTCACATTCAACAATATTTCAGCTATATGAAGGTCTGTAAATAATTGAGTCTTGACCTGACAGTCCAGTGATTGACATCATGAGCATCAATCTACCTAACTCAGATGCATCAACCTTGTCAGTAGGCCTGACACCTGATCCCGTTAGTTGCTTCACAACCAGCATGTGTTGCTGGAGACCAATTCTAACCCTGATTTTCATGGGGTTTGTATGAGAAGAATGAATGTTTTGTCAATATGTGTTGGTAGTTTGTAACATGCACACTCATGTGTTGAGCCAGTGAAGATCTGGGGTAGAATAGGCCTTCAGCAACCATGCTTGCCGTAAAAGGTGGCTATGCTTGTCGTAAGAGGCGACTAACAGGATCAGGTGCTCAGGCTTGATGACTTGGTTGATGCATGTCATCGTATCCCAATTGCGTGGATCGATGCTCATGATGTCAATTACCGGATTGTCTGGTCCAGACTTGCTTATTTTACAGACCACCGTCATATAGCTGGAATATTGCAGAGTGCAGTGTTAAACAACAAACAAACAAACACTCATGTGTTGATGTAGATGTGAAGAAATAGAGGCTGGGTCTTCAAACAGACCTCAGGACAGGTTTCTGTTTAATCCTTAGGCAATATATATCTGAATAAATACAGGCCCCAAAAATCAACTTGAGGAAATACAGTATATATTTAATGTATTAATATTCTAAAATGATCAAGATATGTGTGTGTGAATGGCCCTAACAGGCACAGTTGTTTTGTTAGTCCAATTTATAGAATCCATGATAAAGACTAATCAATGTATCACAGCAACCCAAAAGAATCGTGTTCAGGGAAAATCTGGGATTCAAACAGCAGATCCTGGCAAGGCTAAGGGATGCAACTCTGCACATGAGATCCAGCTTCTTGACCAAGGTCGACCTGTGGCCTCATCCCATCATAAATTGAGGTCCGAAGACTCGCCACCACATCTCATCTGCCACCAGGGAAAGGGAGATAATCTGCTCATATTCTTCAATTACAAGCCATGTTCTCGTCATTACAGTGTCTGAAATTAAAGCAATGTATTCCAGGTCTGAATACATCAATGCTACAGCTGACCAGGATGGGGAACAGGTGGCTGCAGTGGTTTTGATTGTTGCTCATGCCATCAAGCACTGGTTTGTGTGGCCCAGATGTGATCATTGACAGGCTAATGCCAGTAAAAGCCAACTAAGATCATGGAAATGGGGATCTGAGTCAGGCTCTGACTTGACTGATGGCGTGGCAATGTACCATAATGGTTTGCTTTGTGGAGACCTAACTATTGATAGTCTGCCATGACAGACTGCAGTACACGCTCTCACACACATACACATGATTGTTTGTTTAACGCCGCACTCAGCAATATTCAAGCTATGTATATGATGGTAGTCTTTAAATAATCGAGTCTGGACCAGACAATCCAGTGATTGACATCATGAACATCGATCCATGCAATTGGGATACAATGACATCCATGAACCATTAGTCGCCTCTTTCGACAAGCATAGTTACCTTTTACGGCAAACATGGGTTGAAGACCTATTCTACCCCGCATCTTCACTCTAAGACATGTATGGACAATGCGCCTGGGATTAAGCTACATATTGTCCAGCCAATGCATTTGTATGTTGCTGCAATACAGAGGCATCTGAAGTGTTAGAATGTGGTGGCAACATTTACTCCATTGCAATTGGTTATCATTCTGTCAGACGTATGTCCATCAACACCTTCAAGACAGGTGAGGGTAAACAGGGTTTGATGTCGTTTTCATCAAGATTGCACTTTCATAGCCATGTGCATGTGTTTGTAAGCCCACAGAGATACCATGTTGCAGTTTAACATGGATACCCAACTCAGACACAGAATACTGACTTTGAGCCGAGCCGTCCTTATTTTAATCCCTTAATGCTGAGTGCCATGCAGGGAAACAGTAAGTACCATTTCTTAACATCTTTCAGTATCACATGGCCGGGGATCCAACCACAACCTTCCCCTCCTCAACAGACCCTTCAAGACTGATTCTAAATGTTTCTCTGAGACTAGATGAGCCCACACAAAATAAAAGGATAATACTTGAATTCTGTTACGTTCTGATGACATCAGCCTCATAAAATAGGGCTAACCTAACTAACTTTTTAGGAGGAAAATGCAATTTTTTTGATTGAAGTGTTTGAGTGAGCAGGAGGGAAAAACAGTCAATATGTTGAAAATAGGATTCAACCCTCTGGGTGAGTGAGTGAGTCTCAGATGTTTACTACTTCGGTGAAACCCATGAGCAATGGGTATGGTGCTGACAAACCCAGAAACATAATTGGGGGGAAACGGGATTCAAACCCACAATCATAAGTTTCTGGTGTGCCCAAGGGACGAAACTCTGCACAGCGAATTGAGGCGCCCTGGACGACTGGGCCATCCGTGCCCCCTCCAACTCTCTGGAACTAATTGGGGCATTGTCATTGGTGAAGCACTTGAGGTTTCAACTTCATTGATCCAGCTGAGATGTTCACAGTGCAAGGAAATGCATATTCAGAGAATTTAGGAGCATGGTTGAAGTGCAAAGGTCAAGTCAAGATCAAACTTTCAGATAACACAAATATACCACTAATAACTACATATGTACCAAATTTGTAAGAGGCCACTAACAGGATCAGGTGGTCAGGCTCTCTGACTTGGCTGATGCATGTCATCGTATCCCAGTTGTGTTGATCGATGCTCATGATATCAATCACTGGATTGTCTGGTCTAGACTTGATTATTTACAGACCACCTTCATATAGCTGGAATATTGCATAGAGTGTGGCGTTTAACAACAAACAAACAAAAATATACCAAATTTCATTTCATTTTGAAAAAAATAGGTGAGTAATGACCAGAAACAGGTTCTCCAATATGGCCAACTATCCGATCAGGATTGAAGGACAGTCGACTTTTCAAAACAAACAAACATGTTGATGTATGCAATTTAATTATCAAATCATCCATCACAATCTTGCTAAAATACAGTTATAACAAACACTGATCCTTGCTTTCAACACCAGAACTTCCAAATGCACATTTCTGGAGTACAGACTTCACTCAACAATACAATTCACATTATAATATACAGCAATTGATCATTACAAGCTATTCACATTGTACGCCTGGTCCCATGTTGGAGGTTGATGCATATAGTACTGGGTGCCGTTCCACAAAGTGTTCTTAGCGCTAAGACAATCGTAACTCCCATACTTTAACAAAGACTTAGGACAGTCGTAGCACTAAGATCGCTTTGTGGAACAGGGCCAAGATATCTAAAAGTCTACAATCATTTGCACTATTCAGTAACAAATCAACTGCAACAGATGAATATATGCACATTGCAAGTATAAATGAGACGTGTGCTTGGACAGACACATGTTACATACTTCCTTGTATTGGCCTGCAGATTACTCCTTCGGTACCGGTCATTTATAAAAAAGTGGGGTGGGTCAGAAGAAATCCAGCATGGGTCAGAAGGAATCCGGGGAGGGTCACAAAACATATGACAGTCTCTAGGGAGGGTCATTAAAATAATACTCATATTTGGGGAGGGTCATAAAAAAACTGACAGTTTCATAATAAAATATAAAGTGCTTTTGCTTTTTGGGAGGGTCATGAAAAAATTTACAAGGACTGGGGAGGGTCACCTAAAAATATGACATGCATTTGGGGAGGGCACATACTGGGAAGATTTGCATAATATATTTTCAGGGAAACGATGTCCATGTAAAAGCTGTGAAGATTCATGAACATTGTTGGTTAGGGGAGATAACTGGGGATTGGTCTCCACATGTCAACATTCATGAAGAACGTACACAGATTTACGATACTTGAGATCCTAAACATCAAAATACTTCAGGAAGCAAGACCACATTCAAAAACTCCAAAATGGTTCTTTTCCCTTGACCTCTGCTTATAAACAATAACAGATTCCTGAATTGTTAGTATACCCTTGTTATGGGTTTTCGGATACTTAAACATTCATAGTTTTCTCGCTTATCAAAAGAACAACCGTAAAACATCTCGCTCACTTATAAAAGACAACTTTATCTTAAAATCATGCCATCATCTGAGTATTTACAATATCTGTGTGACACAACCCTCGTTACAGTGGAAGTAAACGCAATAAACATGGCTGTCGGAAAACATATCATCTGATGATATATATTGTTCCACATCCAGTAAGTATATTTTTATTATTTATCATCCCAAAACTCAGTCCTGCTTGTTCATGTCAGTTACTGGTATCCCCCAAAGTTCCACAATGCCATATCTCGCTCTCAACCATAAGTGTAACAATGTGTTACACAGCACTCCAGGTTCCTGGCAACAAAATCTCTATGATCTGTACACACATTATCTATTCAGATGACTCTATTTATAGCCGATAACCCAGCTGGGTTTCCCTTTTAGTTAATTCCAGGCATCTTCGCATAGTGCATGAACATTTCTAAGATTATTGACTATGTTCTTTTATAACACATGGAAAGCTGACATAAGGTTCTGGTATATAAAACCATGCAAATCTTTCAACTTTCAGTAATACAACCACCTAAGTTCCACTAGTAATTTTGCAAGATAAAAGTGTTCAAAAAAAGATTATCATTATACACTTAACTATGTTGGAATGAATCTGTATTCTCTTTCTGTTTAATTCATCTTCTGATATCCGATTAGCAGTATGATATAGTCATAAGTAGAAACTAGTTGAAATAATGTTCTCAGTGTATGTAAACTCATGTGCGGTATCTTGATAAAGTTGTCGCACAAATTTCAAACAACATGCTGGCACTATAATTCTCATATTCATGACTTAATGTTTGCCTGCAATCATGACAGATGTAAGACAAGATGTCAGAACATGCGACAAAAAGTCGTAAATACATTTGAATGTTAGAAAAATAACACAGCCATTAAAAACCATAATCATCAGGCTCCTTTTGATTGTCATAACCATCACTCATAAAGAGTCTCATTTACTTGACAACCATTTCACAGATACATTGTATACAATATCTACCAAAGCAGACAACTGGTAACACACTGAGAGCAAATATACCAGTGGTATTTTAAGCAGCTGGGAATTATTTGTCACCACTCGCCCCTTTCCGTAACCTGCAAGAAGACTCATCCCCCCTTTTGATAAATGTTTTGTGCGAAAATATGACAAACCAATCAAAATGCGTGTATGACTTCAACTTCTTCGGTCTAAGAATCCCTCAGGAATAATTTTTGTGTTTACATATGTCTTGCATCTACAAATATACCCGACATACAGTTATATGTGTTTACTCATACTGTATAATACCGTATGTCCCGACGTGCTTTAAATTGCATCCGAAATACTATAATATATGGGGAAATAAACATGGATCATTAGGCAACAAGTTGACTATTTGTTTAGCTATGCCCCCTTTGCACTTAGACAGAACCTGGTCGCAAAAATGGCCACGAGAGGGGCACAAGTCGCTATTTGGCTTGTCCCGGAATAACACGAGTTGGTCAGGAATGGTTGGGAATATGTGTAGACATGTCTTCTGTATAACATGTTGTTATACTTACACAATTGTTACAAATTTATTGCACAATTACAACCTCCTCTGCAGTAAATAATTAACCAAACAACTCCTGCGACTAACATCATACGTCGTAGTCCTGAGTTACCTCCCTTCCACTGTAGAGTAGTTGCTGGATGATTGGTACACTGTCATTCTTCACAAACTTTCAGGTTTGAGATTATTCCAAATGTTCCTTGGTCAATCCATATGCACAAGTAACAAGTTCACATTTCCTGTAGTAGATCATTCTGGACAAATGTTAACTTTATGGTATGGTTAGTTATATATCTAAACATCCAGAATATTTCATCTTGTTTTCATCCTCATTGAAGGGGTGAATGAAAATCGTAATTAATGTCTCAAAAGGATTCAATGCACAGGTGTCATACTGTCACGCCCCAAGCTGTCACAATGTCATACTGTCACGCCCCTAGCTGTCACAATGTCACACTGTCACACCCCTAGCTGTCACAATGTCACACTGTCACGCCCCTAGCTGTCACAATGTCACAGTGCTACACCCCTAGCTGTAACAATGTCACACCTCAAGCTGTCACAATGTCACTCTCACGCCCCTAGTTGTCACAATGTAACACTGCCATACCCCAAGCTGTCACAATGTCACACCTGTCACAATGTCACACTGCCACACCCCTAGCTGTCACAATGTCACTGTCACACCCCATAGCTGTCAGTGTCAGGCCCTAGCTGTCACACTGTGATGTCTCAAGCTGTCACAATGTCACGCCCGAGGTGTCACAATGTCACACCCCTAGCTGTCACAATGTCACACCCCTAGCTGTCAAAATGTCACACTTCCACACCCCTAGCTGTCACAGGTGTCACGCTATCACGCCCCAAGCTGTCACAATGTCACACTGCCACGCCCCTCTCTGTCACAATGTCACACTGCCACACCCCCAGCTGTAACACCCCCTAGCTGTCACAATGTCACACTGTCATGCGCCTAGCTGTCACACTGTGATGTCCTAAGGTGTCACAATATCACACGCCTAGCTGTCACAATGTCACACTGCCACGCCCCTAGCTGTCACAATGTCACACCCCTAGCTGTCACAGGTGTCACGCTATCACGCCCCAAACTGTCACAATGTCACACTGCCACGCCCCTCGCTGTCATAATGTCACACTGCCACACCCCCAGCTGTCACAGGTGTCACGCTATCACGCCCCAAGCTGTCACAATGTCACACTGCCACGCCCCTCACTGTCACAATGTCACACTGCCACACCCCTAGCTGTCACAGGTGTCACGCTATCATGCCCCCAGCTGTCACAGGTTTTATACTGTCACGCCCCTTGTGTCACAATGTTCTGTCCCGCTTCTTGACATTGGAGCAGTCAGTGTCAGTGCTGGCCGTATCTGTACGCTACTGCGAGACCCACAGACACTACTCCTGCCATCACACCACCAAATATCAGGGGCATCTTCCACCACTGAAATGCAACAGAGGAGAACCATTAAAGCAATGACACTTCTTTCTCGGGTATGCCTATGCAGACATATACAGCGAGTATTCAAATACATATATTAATCACAGGTCGAAAAGTAAAAAGAATGACTCACAAGAATTAAGACTGACGTCCACTTACTGATGGACAACTAGATTCAAGACTGATGTCCACTTACCGATGGGACACTAGATTCAAGACTGACGTCCACTTACTGATGGACAACTAGATTCAAGACTGACGTCCACTTACTGATGGGACACTAGATTCAAGACTGACGTCCACTTACTGATGGACAACTAGATTCAAGACTGACATCCACTTACTGATGGGACACTAGATTCAAGACTGACGTCCACTTACTGATGGACTTCTAGGTTCAAGACTGACGTCCACTTACTGATGGACTTCTAGGTTCAAGACTGACGTCCACTTACTGATGGACTTCTAGGTTCAAGACTGATGTCTACTTACTGATTGGACACTAGGTTCAAGACTGACATCCACTTACTGATGGACTTCTAGGTTCAAGACTGATGTCTACTTACTGATTGGACACTAGGTTCAAGACTGACGTCCACTTACTGATGGACTTCTAGGTTCAAGACTGATGTCTACTTACTGATGGGACACTAGGTTCAAGACTGACATCCACTTACTGATGGACTTCTAGGTTCAAAACTGATGTCTACTTACTGATTGGACACTAGGTTCAAGACTGACGTCCACTTACTGATGGACTTCTAGGTTCAAGACTGACGTCCACTTACTGATGGGACACTAGATTCAAGACTGACGTCCACTTACTGATTGGACACTAGGTTCATGACTGACGTCCACTTACTGATGGACTTCTAGGTTCAAGACTGACGTCCACTTACTGATGGACAACTAGATTCAAGACTGACGTCGATTTATTGATATTGATGGACCACTAGATTCAAAACTGACGTTGACTCACTGATGGACCACTAGATTCAAGACTGACGTCGACTCACTGATGGACTACTAGATTCAAGACTGCCATCTAGTTATTGATATTTAAGAACCACTAGGTCAAGACTGACATCTACTTACAGATGGACCACCACTTGGCTTCTTTGACGGCTTATTTGCTCCCATCATTCTCCGGTACATTGCACGCTCAGAGTCCGTGTCTGCCTTTAACTTCTGACTAAGCTTTGACAACTCTGCATGGATAATCTGTAAAAATGGAAGAACACTTCCAATTACTACATATCAGGACACTAGATTCAATAGTGATGTATTCTTACTGATAGTTCACACCATTCAAGAGTTCTGAAAATCACTCGCAGAAATGAAGAGTACAGTTTTTTAGTAATCATCCTAAACATCTCCAGTAGGTTAGTGGGATGATACACCAATATCTCCTCCTCCTTCCCTCAAAGTTGGTTGGTTGGTTTGTTGTTTAATGCCGCGCTCAGCAATATTCCAGCTATATAACGGCGGTCTGTAAATAATCGAGTCTTGACGAGACAATCCAGTGAATTGATATCATGAGCATCGATCCACGCAATTGGGATCGATGACCGTGCATCAACCAAGACAGCGAGTCTGACCACCCGATCCCCTTAGTTGCCTTATACGACAAGCATAGTCGCCTTTTACGGCAAGCATGGGTTGCTGAAGACCTATTCTACCCCGGATCTTCATGGGTCTCCCCCAAAGTCTCTTGATGGGAGAAACATGATGATATTGCACTCGACACATGAAATATCCTCTATATAAAAGTAAAATTTTTAAAAACTTATTCTGGGCACAGATACACTTGCCTGTAGAGATGACAACCATGAGACATACACCAGGAAGCTGATGTTAAACAGTGATACAAATAAAAGAATCTTTAACACTGCCTTGTGTCAAGAAGTCATGAGTAGGCAAATATACCAGGAGATGCGACCCCTTGACGCTAGTCAGACATAGCATCAAGAAATCTGGCCTAACATGTGTTAAGGGGTGTACAGGCAATCGGGTCTACAAGACAGATCACACCACTATCTCCGACAGACAATAGGGGGAGCCAACTTGGCATCACCACAACATATGTTGTACAGTGGAACCCTGTTAATCCAGACAACACGTTGTACATTGGAACCCTGTTAATCCAGACAACATATGTTGTACATTGGAACCCTGTTAATCCAGACAACATATGCTGTACAGTGGAACCTTGTTAATCCAGACAACATATGTTGTACAGTGGAACCTTGTTAATCCAGACAACATATGCTGTACAGTGGAACCTTGTTAATCCAGACAACATATGTTGTACATTGGAACCCTGTTAATCCAGACAACATATGCTGTACAGTGGAACCTTGTTAATCCAGACAACATTTGTTGAACATTTGAACCCTGTTAATCCAGACAACATATGTTGTACATTGGAACCCTGTTAATCCAGACAAAATATGTTGTATAGTGGAATCTTGTTAACCCAGACAACAAGTTTGTACTTTGGAACCCTGTTAATCCAGACAACATGTTGTACAGTGGAACCTTGTCAATCCAGACAACATATGTTGTACAGTGGAACCCTGTTAATCCAGACAACATATGTTGTACAGTGGAACCCTGTTAATCCAGACAACATATGTTGTACAGTGAAACCCTGTTAATCCAGGCAACATATATTGTACAGTGGAACCCTGTTAATCCAGACAAAAAATGCTGTACAGTGGAACCCTGTTAATCCAGACAAAAAATGCTGTACAGTGGAACCCTGTTAATCCAGACAACATATGTTGTACAGTGGAACCCTGTTAATCCAGACAACATATGCTGTACAGTGAAACCCTGTTAATCCAGACAACATATGTTGTACAGTGGAACCCTGTTAATCCAGACAAAAAATGCTGTACAGTGGAACCCTGTTAATCCAGACAACATATGTTGTACAGTGGAACCCTGTTAATCCAGACAACATATGCTGTACAGTGAAACCCTGTTAATCCAGACAACATATGTTGTACAGTGGAACCCTGTTAATCCAGACAAAAAATGCTGTACAGTGGAACCCTGTTAATCCAGACAACATATGTTGTACAGTGGAACCTTGTCAATCCAGACAACATATGTTGTACAGTGGAACCCTGTTAGTCCAGACAACATTGTACAGTGAAACCCTGTTAATCCAGACAACATATGCTGTACAGTGGAACCCTGCTAATCCAGACAACATATGTTGTACAGTGAAACCCTGTTAATCCAGACAACATATGTTGTACAGTGGAAGCCTGTTAATCCAGACAACATATGTTGTACATTGGAACCCTGTTAATCCAGACAACATATGCTGTACAGTGGAACCTTGTTAATCCAGACAACATGTTTGTACTTTGGAACCCTGTTAATCCAGACAACATGTTGTACAGTGGAACCCTGTTAATCCAGACAACATATGCTGTACAGTGAAACCCTGTTAATCCAGACAACATATGTTGTACAGTTGAACCCTGTTGATCCAGAAAAAAAAATGCTGTACAGTGGAACCCTGTTAATCCAGACAACATATGTTGTACAGTGGAACCTTGTCAATCCAGACAACATATGTTGTATAGTGGAACCCTGTTAGTCCAGACAACATTGTACAGTGAAACCCTGTTAATCCAGACAACATATGCTGTACAGTGGAACCCTGTTAATCCAGACAACATATGTTGTACAGTGGAACCCTGTTAATCCAGACAACATATGTTGTACAGTGGAACCCTGTTAATCTAGACAACATATATTGTACAGTGAAACCCTGTTAATCCAGACAGCATATGTTGTACAGTGGAACCCTGTTAATCCAGACAACATGTATTGTACAGTGGAACCCTCTTAATCCAAACAATACATGTTGGACAGTGGAACCCTCTTTATCCAGACAGCACAGTACGTCTCCCAGGAAAATCGAAGTTGTGGAATGACATTCCTTTGAACACATGTAATTGTAGACCTCCGGAATGCTATTTCCCCATCATGTGAATGAGGAATGGTGAAATCAAATTATTGATTAACATTTATCCACTTATTTCACTGTCACGAGGACAACAGCACATCTTATTGAATAAACATCTCAAAACACACACACAGACATAACCTCACCTTTGATGCTGGATCTATACTCAAGGCCTTCTTCAGATAAGATAAAGCTTTCTCATTCTCTCCTTTTGAACTGTATGCCTGCAATAAGACGATATCGACCATCAGTAACAACAGAGTAACAGCTCACAATTGGAAATAAATATAAAATACACCTTCATGAGAAATATCACTACCCAAGTTCCATTTAAACCAGATGTTACAAGTATGAGATGTTATGTCAAAGGAAGTTATTTTGTAAAGAGCAAAATGCCAACAATCTAGATTAGCTTGTGCACATAAATCTCTTCATACGTTATAAAACAATTGGCATCTTCAGAAACTATTTCTGTGTCTACCTTTCCTATTCTGTACAAGGCTTTGACATTGTCTGGCTGACTCTTCAGTACGCCCTCACAGGACCTGATTGCTGCATCATAAGCATCAATCTGAAACAGAACGGTAAGGATCTTAGTACCGAGCGCCATACTATAATGGGTTACTCTTCCTCCAAGGCTGTGTGCAACAGAATCTTAGTATCTTAGTACCGAGCGCCATACTATAATGGGTTACTCTTCCTCCAAGGCTGTGTGCAACAGAATCTTAGTATCTTAGTACCGAGCGCCATCCTATAATGGGTTACTCTTCCTCCAAGGCTGTGTGCAACAGAATCTTAGTATCTTAGTACCGAGCGCCATCCTATAATGGGTTACTCTTCCTCCAAGGCTGTGTGGAACAGAACGGTCAGGATCTTCGTACCGAGCGCCATCCTATAATGGATTACCCTTCCTCCAAGGCTGTGTGGAACAGAACGGTCAGGATCTTAGTACCGAGCGCCATCCTATAATGGGTTACTCTTCCTCTAAGGCTGTATGGAACAGAATCTTAGTATCTTAGTACCGAGTGCCATCCTATAATGGGTTACTCTTCCTCCAAGGCTGTGTGCAACAGAACAGTCAGGATCTTAGTACCGAGCGCCATCCTATAATGGGTTACTCTTCCTCCAAGGCTGTATGGAACAGAATCTTAGTATCTTAGTACCGAGCGCAATCCTATAATGGGTTACTCTTCCTCCAAGGCTGTGTGGAACAGAACGGTCAGGATCTTAGTACCGAGCGCCATCCTATAATGGGTTACTCTTCCTCCAAGGCTGTGTGGAACAGAATCTTAGTATCTTAGTACCGAGCGCCATCCTATAATGGGTTACTCTTCCTCCAAGGCTGTGTGGAACAGAAGGTCAGGATCTTAGTACCGAGCGCCATCCTATATTGGGTTACTCTTCCTCCAAGGCTGTGTGGAACAGAACAGTCAGGATCTTAGTACCGAGCGCCATCCTATAATGGGTTACTCTTCCTCCAAGGCTGTGTGGAACAGAACGGTCAGGATCTTAGTACCAAGCGCCATCCTATATTGGTTATTCTTCCTCCAAGGCTGTGTGAAACAGAATTGAGTTATGTCATGGTGTTCATATGTCCATGCGAGACTGCAGTGTGAAATGAACCTACCTTTAGTTGAGAAGCAGCCAAATTGTTGTAGCATTTGAGTTTGGAGTCCAAGACTTCCTGCAATGTGTTGGTCTCGGCGCCATCAGTGCTGCCAGGATATTCCAGTACCGTAATGGCCCTGGAGAATACACACATATACATGTATGACTGTTGCCATTACATGCTAGTGACATAACACTGACAAACTACAAGCTGAGTGATTAATCAGTCTTGAAATTAATTGTAATTGGGGTTAGTGAGTCAACGAAATATTAACAGATTGAATATTAACCATTGTGTTTCAGTTCTTTATATATCCAGTGTACGATAATTCCTGTCTCTGTCTAGAAGATGCAACGTTTGTTTCCTCAAGTGGCGTACGAAACTTGAAACTGACAAATTCACAAGTGATCACAAAACTATACTCCATAAAGCAAGATATGTGGACATTAATTCAAGAAATCTCCAAGAATAACATACTGAATATTTATATGATTAATGACACAAGTGTACATCAACACAGAAAGGCATCATCCATGTGCGTGCCTGGAACATACTTAGAGTAGGAGTTAATGGCTCCAGTGTAATCCTTCCTTCCAAACAGGAAGTTGCCCCTCTCTCGCTTTGTTTCCCTGGGAACAAGAGAAAAACAAACATAACAGAGACTCTGTTAACAGCTTCTTTTATGGTGATGATGGAGGGAGGACCAATATTTTTTATTTAAGGCTTAAAAAAATAAAAGAAATGGTTTTCAAGCAATGTTTTTCGAAAATATAGTGCGGTCGGGAGGTATCTTTTTTTTTTTAGTTGTTCAAACTAGTATGTAACCAATAAACAGTTGTTTAATCAATACACAATTGTGAACAATCAACCTGGGAAAGGGCCTACCTACAGAAATGTATTCCTTCATGAGTAAAATACTGGAATACAGTATTTGACTACCGTTGGACTCGAAATATCTAAGGATTGGGGTGGTGACAAAAATGGAAATAAAAACGAAACGTGCGGCGAACTTTATGATGATGCGGGCAGTGCCTGAGAACCAAGACTATTTTTGATTTTAGCCTAAAACAAACCTTTTATCCAAAACTGGCTCCCATGGGAGATATCACTTTGGTGAGTTCAATAAAACTCTGATAAGTTCAAAATACGGCATGCCCCGTAATAGGTTGTCCTATAAGATATGTTTTTAATTAGATTGCAATGAAATTGTATAATGTTTTGCAGGTAATTGTAACTTCATTCAGGACGCAGGTTATTATTGTTTACAAACTCAAAAAAGTTCAAAGAATGATTTTAGATGATAAACAAAGAATCACACATGAGGATATTTTACATCAAATATATCAACACAAGTCGATGAAAGTTAAAACTTTTATTAATACTTGGGTGAGTTCTCTGAGTACCAACGGAAGTCAACTTTACATTCCGCCCTAAATCAAACAAGGTAACAGATCAGCTTCTTCAGCCTTAGTGACCAAGACACCAATTGTCTGCAACAGCTCATCCTTCTTCTCTGTTAAACTGGCTTAGAAGCCCTTACAATCTGTCGTCACTTCCTGTAACTTGTTAAACCAGGGATATATTTTCTAGGAATAGATAACAGAACCCTGAATATATTATTTAGAAATAAAATGTATGAAATAGAAATAGAGGCCCAAGTCACAGGTGTCAAAATGAAAACCTGATGCCCAGAAAACATTTGTTTCTCTGTCAACCTAATAAGCTGATTTTCTAGCATCAACCAAGAGCATATATACGCCATGTGAAATTCTCAGCATGAACCTACCCTTTCTTCAAGCGCTCTATCAACGACAGGCTGCTGAGCATGGGGCTTTGCTCTTTGCTGACGAGCTCCAGGGTGTACGTGATGGTGGCATCAGCAGGGATGTCTGGCTCTCTGCAATGTCCACAAGAAGAAGCTACATTAGCATCTCATTTTGAAGTATCAGCAGGAATAGAGAGAGCCAATCAAACAGATTCCAAATATATTCCATTTGATCAAAGTAAGTGACGCATCACAAATACCTACTTGAAAGGGACATCTATGACTGACATGATCAGTGAATGAAAAGTATTCACACTGTGGTACCAGCTGAGAGTCATTATAGTGGTGTACAAGTAATTTGCATGACAAAGGCAAACAAGTGGTTGATAGTGTCAGTACAATAACAGCAGTATAACAGCAAAGTCAGTAGTCATAGTCAGTAAATACTAAAGACAGAACCTGACAAAACATTGACAGGAGCAATTATCCACACTGTTAGGGAGCTTTCATCTCATACAATTAGTCATATGACATATCGTTATCAATTGATGCTAAATTAATTATCATACCTCGATGTCAAGGTTAGGTAACTCTGCCAGACGCTGCTACACTAAGCGATCAGAAGTCAGGACAACCGCCATACCACTACATCCAAGTAAGGTAACTCTGGCAGACGCTGCTACACTAAGCGATCGTAAGTGATCGGAAGTCAGGACAACCTCCATACCACTACATCCAAGTAAGGTAACTCTGGCAGACGCTGCTACACTAAGCGATCGTAAGTGATCGGAAGCGAGGACAACCTCCATACCACGATGTCCAGGTCAGGTAACTCTGGCAGACGCTGCTACACTAAGCGATCGGAAGTCAGGACAACCCCCATACCACTACATCCAGGTCAGGTAACTCTGGCAGACATGGCTATACTAAGCGATCGGAAGCCAGGACAACCTCCATAGCACTACATCCAGGTCAGGTAACTCTGGCAGACATGGCTATACTAAGCGATCGGAAGCCAGGACAACCACCATAGCACTACATCCAGGTCAGGTAACTCTGGCAGACACTGCTACACTAAGCAATCAGAAGCCAGGACAACCTCCATACCACTACATCCAGGTTAGCTAACTCTGGCAGACATGGCTATACTAAGCGATCGGAAGCCAGGACAACCTCCATACCACTACGTCAAGGTTAGGTAACTCTGGCAGACACTGCTACACTAAGCGATCGGAAGCCAGGACAACCCCCATACCACGATGTCCAGGTTAGCTAACTCTGGCAGACACTGCTACACTAAGCGATCGGAAGCCAGGACAACCCCCATACCACTAGGTCAAGGTTAGGTAACTCTGGCAGACACTGCTACACTAAGCGACCAGAAGCCAGGACAACCTCCATACCACTACATCCAGGTTAGCTAACTCTGGCAGACACTGCTACACTAAGCGATCGGAAGCCAGGACAACCTCCATAGCACTACATCCAGGTCAGGTAACTCTGGCAGACACTGCTACACTAAGCAATCAGAAGCCAGGACAACCCCCATACCACTACATCCAGGTTAGCTAACTCTGGCAGACATGGCTATACTAAGCGATCGGAAGCCAGGACAACCTCCATACCACTACATCCAGGTTAGCTAACTCTGGCAGACACTGCTACACTAAGCGATCGGAAGCCAGGACAACCTCCATAGCACTACATCCAGGTCAGGTAACTCTGGCAGACACTGCTACACTAAGCGATCGGAAGCCAGGACAACCTCCATAGCACTACATCCAGGTTAGCTAACTCTGGCAGACACTGCTACACTAAGCGATCGGAAGCCAGGACAACCTCCATAGCACTACATCCAGGTTAGCTAACTCTGGCAGACATGGCTATACTAAGCGATCGGAAGCCAGGACAACCCCCATACCACTAGGTCACGGTTAGGTAACTCTGGCAGACACTGCTACACTAAGCGACCAGAAGCCAGGACAACCTCCATACCACTACGTCAAGGTTAGGTAACTCTGGCAGACACTGCTACACTAAGCGATCGGAAGCCAGGACAACCTCCATACCACTACATCCAGGTCAGGTAACTCTGGCAGACGCTGCTACACTAAGCGATCAGAAGCCAGGACAACCCCCATACCACTACATCCAGGTTAGGTAACTCTGCCAGACACTGCTACACTAAGCGATCGGAAGCCAGGACAACCGCCATACCACTAGGTCAAGGTTAGGTAACTCTGGCAGACACTGCTACACTAAGCGATCGGAAGCCAGGACAACCTCCATACCACTACATCCAGGTCAGGTAACTCTGGCAGACGCTGCTACACTAAGCGATCGGAAGCCAGGACAACCCCCATACCACTACATCAAAGTTAGGTAACTCTGCCAGACACTGCTACACTAAGCGATCGGAAGCCAGGACAACCTCCATACCACTACATCAAAGTTAGGTAACTCTGCCAGACACTGCTACACTAAGCGATCGGAAGACAGGACAACCCCCATACCACTACATCAAAGTTAGGTAACTCTGCCAGACACTGCTACACTAAGCGATAGGAAGCCAGGACAACCTCCATACCACTACGTCAAGGTTAGGTAACTCTGGCAGACACTGCTACACTAAGTGATCGGAAGCCAGGACAACTCCCATACCTGCCGGTGGCTCCAAATGCATATTTAGCTGCTGTAATGAGTTCACAGTGCTCTCCTGTCTCCATCAAAGACACTGCCAGGTCCCAGGCTGGAGGAAGAATAAGCTTGTTTCAAGACAAAATATTAGACTGGAAATAACAAATATGTTGTTTAGACAAAAAGCTATATTGAAGACATTGATTACTTCATGCTTGGCAAAGCCACTGTGCCATTCACATTCATTGTTTTGCTATATGTTATCAGCATAAGGACTAGTGTACTAAAACTTAGTTTCTACCACTGGGAATTGAACCCATTATAAACACTGTAAGGTGTTGAGTCAGTATTGTGTGCACTCATTGTACCTATGTAAATGTAATGAATGAACAGTTGGCAATTACACACCCAACAATAATTACATTCATAAATTTATACAGTCGCCATTCAGTGCTAATGACCATGACAGAATTTATAGATATGTGTATATTGGTGATGACAAAGACGCCAAGAGGAAGACAAAGACTGGAAAAATTGCAGAGACAAAATTGGAAAACGAGAAAACCAAATGAGTGAGTGTGAGTGAGTTGGGGTTTAACACCGCTTTTAACAGTATTCCAGTTATATCACGGCGTGTCAGCTTAATGTGGGAGGAAAGCCTGAAGTGATGCAGGTCTCAGACATTTACCACTTCGGTGAAACCCACGAGCACAGGTATTGTGCTGACAAACCTAGAAACATAATCGAGGCGAACCGGGATTCGAACCCACAATCATAGGTTTCTGGCGTGCCCAAGGAATGCAACTCTGCACAGCGAATCGCGGCGCCTTAGACGACTGGGCCACCCTTGCCCCCTGAAAACCAAATGGATTCCCTTGAAGTAAGCATGTGGCGATTAGAAAGAGAATGAGTTGGCTGGGGAAATCATGTGTTCAGCGTGTGTTGGTCAACCGACATGAAAAGCGTGCATGACCCAGATTGATGGGAGGTGAACAATGGTGATGCTAGGTGTGTGAGGGTGAACAATGGTGATGCTAGGTGTGTGAGGGTGAACACTGGTGATGCTAGGTGTGTGAGGGTGAACAACGGTGATGCTAGGTGTGTGAGGGTGAACAATGGTGATGCTAGGTGTGTGAGGGTGAACAATGGTGATGCTAGGTGTGTGAGGGTGAACAATGGTGATGCTAGGTGTGTGAGGGTGAACAATGGTGATGCTAGGTGTGTGAGGGTGAACAATGGTGATGCTAGGTGTGTGAGGGTGAACAACGGTGATGCTAGGTGTGTGAGGGTGAACAATGGTGATGCTAGGTGTGTGAGGGTGAACAATGGTGATGCTAGGTGTGAGGGTGAACAATGGTGATGCTAGGTGTGTGAGGGTGAACAATGGCGATGCTAGGTGTGTGAGGGTGAACAATGGTGATGCTAGGTGTGTGAGGGTGAACAATGGTGATGCTAGGTGTGTGAGGGTGAACACTGGTGATGCTAGGTGTGTGAGGGTGAACACTGGTGATGCTAGGTGTGTGAGGGTGAACACTGGTGATGCTAGGTGTGTGAGGGTGAACAATGGTGATGCTAGGTGTGTGAGGGTGAACAGTGGTGATGCTAGGTGTGTGAGGGTGAACAATGGTGATGCTAGGTGTGTGAGGGTGAACAATGGTGATGCTAGGTGTGTGAGGGTGAACAATGGTGATGCTAGGTGTGTGAGGGTGAACAATGGTGATGCTAGGTGTGTGAGGGTGAACACTGGTGATGCTAGGTGTGTGAGGGTGAACAATGGTGATGCTAGGTGTGTGAGGGTGAACAATGGTGATGCTAGGTGTGTGAGGGTGAACAATGGTGACGCTAGGTGTGTGAGGGTGAACACTGGTGACGCTAGGTGTGTGAGGGTGAACAATGGTGATGCTAGGTGTGTGAGGGTGAACAATGGTGATGCTAGGTGTGTGAGGGTGAACAATGGTGATGCTAGGTGTGTGAGGGTGAACACTGGTGATGCTAGGTGTGTGAGGGTGAACAATGGTGATGCTAGGTGTGTGAGGGTGAACAACGGTGATGCTAGGTGTATGAGGGTGAAGAATGGTGATGCTAGGTGTGTGAGGGTGAACAATGGTGATGCTAGGTGTGTGAGGGTGAAGAATGGTGATGCTAGGTGTGTGAGGGTGAACACTGGTGATGCTAGGTGTGTGAGGGTGAACAATGGTGATGCTAGGTGTGTGAGGGTGAACAATGGTGATGCTAGGTGTGTGAGGGTGAACAATGGTGATGCTAGGTGTGTGAGGGTGAACAATGGTGATGCTAGGTGTGTGAGGGTGAACAATGGTGATGCTAGGTGTGTGAGGGTGAACAATGGTGATGCTAGGTGTGTGAGGGTGAACAATGGTGATGCTAGGTGTGTGAGGGTGAACAATGGTGATGCTAGGTGTGTTAGGCACATTTCAACTTAGGATCGAAAGAAGAATGAGAAATGCATGGTGTGAGACAGGATTAGTTAAAAATATTACATTCATAAATTCATATAGTCGCCATTCAGTGCTAATGACGATAAAGTAAGTTATAGAAACACATGTTTTTAAAAGAAATAGAGCATACTGGGGTGATGAAAATATAATAGCATATAATGATGAAATGTCAAACCCTGCTTGTGATGAAGAATAATGTGAAAACTTGAAGCCTGGAATGAGGAGTAAGATGAAGCTGTTATTCACTGGTTAGACTGGGTTCGACAAACGAAAACAAGTGTGTAACTATCATATTAATGGGTGTACTTCGCCTTATCACCTTCATGCCTCATCATAAACTTAACAAATCTAGAATGAACTCTGACCTTGTATAACATCGCCATCTCCAAGTGCAAATGTGACAGCCTCCTGCTTGTCTACAACCGTGCCATTATCAAGACGACCCTCAGCTTTCAGTGTCACCATGTCGCCGTGTTGAGGACGTGAATCGTGGCCTTCTCCCTTCTTTGTCACCTAGTGGAACAGAGTGAAATAACATTCACATCAATATCAGATGATAATATTGAAAACCAATATGGAAATATTTTGTGTCCAAACGTGATTATCTCATTAAAACAGTTAAAAATCCCTTTCACATTATTTCTAAATAATAGAGGTAACCCATGACTTAAACGCAAGTACCTTCTTCCTCAGCAAACCATTTCCCAGTATGTCCATACAACCATCTTCCTCTTCCTTCTCCACAGGCACATCCTTTTCTTTCACACTGTCTGGGTCTACGTCCTTTGTGTCATCCACTATTTCAGCCTCATCACCAATATTGGAATGTGTTGGAGTTGCCTCCCCTTGATCAGGTATTTTCAGCATCTCAAACGGTTCACTCTGAGAATCAGAACTACCTTCCTTATCATCTTGTGTCAAGTCCACATTTTCATCAGATGCAATACTGTCTTTTTCACCATTATTTGTGGCAGCACTAGTGGGCCCAGGTGCTTCATCTGGTTTACTTTCAGTCACAGACTGCTCTGCTGCTTGAGGTTCTGCATCAAGATTTGAGGCTTCACTTTCCTGTGTCTCTACCACCTGAGTGTTGCCTCCATGAGATGAGGCATCACCTCGCTCATCCATAAAATCTGATGCTGGATTAGGAGAAACAACTGTGGCAGCACTGTCTCCCTTGGCCTCCATAACTGTAACATAAGTCACAACTGAATTCATCGAAATCACCACCTATGTTTATTTCAATGACTGGACATGTTATGCAATACGAGTGTTTGAAAAATGCTGTCAAATGGAATTTGAATACCAGAAATATTCTGGACTTGACACTGGCAATGAAAACTACTGCTGTGAATATACAGAAATTATAACATTGGATACAGTAGGTATCAATTGAAATTTCTAGGCATCAAATACTCACTGGCATTCGTAAATCAGAAAACAATATTTTCATCTAAATGGCCTACAACTTCAAAAATACTTTGACTAAGGTATGCAGGGATAGAACCCAGTAGTTACATTTCACTAACCCACATTTGGGACAAGTTGATCATGTACTACAACTATTGATTGAGCTGATCAAGCTTAGACAAATAGAAGGCCGTTGAATTGATTTATAGAGAGTTCATAGCAGGGGACCTCATAATATTTTGACTGAACAAATATATACACTGGCATGGGAAGTGTGAGATTTAATCCCGATAGGGACCAATTGGGCGGCACATGTACTGGGAAATAAGGACCAATTGGATTGGACGGCACATGAACTGGGTAATAAGGACCAATTGGATTGGACAGCACATGTACTAGGAAATATTCGACAGCACATGTGCTCAATAAAAAGGACCAAATGGACAGCACATGTGCTGGGTACTACTGCTAGAAATGCTTGTTACATATATTTGAATTACAGTTTGCCCAAATTGTTAAGGGCATTACCCTGTCATTGTGGACTTTGAGCCTAAAGTTGTTTTTATTTCCGTCTCTCTGTAAATTGAAATCTGCCATATTTATCATCACCAGCATATTCCTAATTCTTTACGTCAAATTAGAAACAAAACGGAAATATAGATATCGACGATGTGCTCAAGCACAATAAAGAGACATATCTGACGACATCCGTCAGTCGAGAGAGAAAGTAGCCTAGAATATTTATTGGATTCAAACGCAACAGACCGGTCATATCTATAATTAGCATTTGTTTAAAGTAAAGCATGGGCATGTCTAAATTACAGTACCGGGGTGAACAGTGGAAGCGTTTCAATGTGTAAGGGTAAAGCACGTACGTAGTTTACACTGAAATCGTTGTCAAAGATGTCAATATCTCGGTCACGCTTCCAGAAATGTCGATAGTGATACCGTTTCCTATAATGAGAAAATAACGACATATACAGTTGGCTATTTGCAAACTTATGGTCGGATATATGTTGCCGGATATCTTATTATACCCCTTATAGGACTATCAGAGCATACACCTATAACAGAAGCTCAGATAAAAGAAAAATCCTCTTTCACGACAATCTCAATTTGTTCTGTCCGGACTTCCGGTGGAAAGCTCCTACAACTTTCTGCAAGGGACCATGCACGAGAGCTCGCTGACATGACAAGGCTTCAGTCGTGATGCACTGACATGGATTGATGCTTTGGTGGTCCCAATTCTAGTGTTAGTTATATCTTGCCATACCACTCATGTATCTTATATTTTTTGTTATTTTAGAATTGCCACTGACTGTCAGTCTGATTATATGGGTAACACCACTCTTGTTAGCCAATCCAGTACAGTATATATATCGATATTGACACTCAGGAAGGTGATATCTATCGCTTTTCTATTTCTTGATTTTGACATTAGACAAGGGCACAGGCCCCTGAAGTAGGATAGTGATAGAACTGAAACACTGGACCCATATATATAAATAGACAAGGTACATCACTCGCCATCTTGGCCGAAGTTGAAATCGGCTGTATCGTTTAAAGGGGCACTGATCTAACGCCATTCCCCGGACTGGTTGTTGCCTTTGTTATTGTTTTTCCCCCGTGAGTACCCGGATGATACGCAACGCAACTGAGCGTGACCAGAGACTGGGCTACCGTCTGCAAGGACAGCTAAATAAACTTGGAGGCTGTTGGCAATATTTGTTTTACGCATTTTTGAATAAACACTGATTGGTTAAATGTGATCTATAAAGATTCGACAAAGGGCGCATGTTAATTAATTTCTTCAGCCTAAACAAACAGACAAAAAGAACGGCGGAGCTCATCGGAAGTCGTCATTTGGAAATACCCCAGATGGTTATAGTTTAATACTAAAAAAAAGTATCCATGCAGTGAAAGCATTTTCGGATTTCGGATTTCGGATTGCGTCGATAATACGATTACTACTCCCTTGTTGTCATCCACATTTTCTCGTATAACCCTACACTTGTGTATTTGTCGTCATTCACTTGATGCTCAGTTAATGAATTTATTACAGGTACAATTAGTGGTAGCACCACTTAGATTACCTGACAAAGGTTCTCATTTGGCATTTATTGTGTCTGGGGTAATTATTCAATCTAAATCCAGGTTTGAAGTGAGGTGAAATGTGCGTTATGTAATATGCACGTGGCAGCCCAGCAAGAGATGAATGATCAGTTGATTTACTTTTTTAGGTAAATCAACGGATCGTTCCTAGTCATCAAAGGATTAACAGAAAATACGTTGATTGATTAATCACTGTTATCTTGCACAGTGGATATGTCAAAAGTGAGTGTTTACATGTCTAGGTTTACTAAAACAAAGGGAATACACTCATATCATGGCGTGAAGTGCCGATGTAAAAACAACATACTTTGTTCAAAGGGTTAACTGATAATACGTTGATTGGTTGCTCATTGTTATCAAACTCAGTGGATTTTTTAGGAACCGTGGACGTAATGAAAATAGTTGTCACGTGGGCTTTCTCAGCCAACCCTTGAGACTTGACACCTATGTGAAACACCTGAAACAATCCAAGTGATCAGTTGAGAAACGAACACTGGTTATAATATCCCGAAACGATATATATCTTTTAGAATATTTGATAGTTACAGAGACACGTGACATCGAATAAGTTATTTTGTATAGCTGCAGATGAGTGGCACATTATTCCTTTGTGTGGATATTCACGGATACATTCCTCGAACAAGGAAGCAGCCTATTTATACACATAAATTTGGTAAGTTGTAATTATGGTATTTGCATTTTGTTTTCCTTCATTTGAACCGATTCGTTCTTGTTTCTCTACGTCTTGGTTGGGAAATTCTTCAATGCGCCATAGACGTTGTTTTCACAGGTCATTTCCTTTGTAAGCGTGTATAGATTACCGTCAATTTGTAAAATGTGATTCTCTCAGGCAATTTATAAAATGTGTAAATATTTCAGTCATTTTGACTAAAAAATCTGTCCAGATTGATTAAGACGATCAAAAGGGCCTACAAACATCACAACAGATTATTATGTAGGATTAGAAGCCAAACAACATAGAAATGTACTTTTCAACGTAACATTTTCAGTCTCTTGGTGATGACATTGAACATCAAAATGTTTGGAATTCGTTATCATAATAATACAGATGGAAATGTTTTTCAGTCACTTTGTAAAATAACTGAATATTTATACGTTTAATAAATATGTTACACATTTTGACAGTAAAAAAATATACACACTATAAAAAAAGCAATGCTCAGGTGAGATATTTACTTTGTGTTGCAAGTCAAAATAGTGTAAACGAAAATCGCAAAATTACCAAGCAAGTGACTTATCAAAACTTCGTCACCATTACCGATGCTACCCACAAAGATACCTACATTTCCTTATTATCTCGAAAACTGTATTTCATTTTGTTGATCAATGTGACCATACGCTCTTATTACTACCGGTATCCATAAACGTGACTAATGCGCTTACGAATGGCGCAACAGAGGTCGCGAACTAGTCTAGATTTCTGCTCTACATCCGGGTACTCACTGGGAAAAAACAATAACAAAGGCAACAACCAGTCCCGGGGAATTGCGTTAGATCAGTGCCCCTTTAAATTAAATGGAAATGTGTGCATGTCATGTTCACAATACCTCCACACCTCCCTCCAAATACGACCTGCATGCCACAAAACTTTATTTTTGGGAATTTATTACCTATATCGGGCGATTTTATCGACATATTGGCTAAGTCGCGGCTGTGTGTCACGGAAGTAAACAAATAATCTCCGCGCTCAATGGCGTTGAGTGCTGTGATTGGTCCGCGCTCCAACCATAACAAACGCACATGGGGATATTTACCAATCAGAGCGCTCGAGGCCATTGAGCGCGGAGATTTTTGTATACTTGTTTACCGGGCGCTCTACCATCCGCTCAATTACCGTGCTATAGTGCCACCGCTGTCTCGTTATACCGTTACTGTGCCTCACGCTCTGGTGACTCTCGCTTCACGATCCAACGCCTGTTTTCGGTCTTAGGGAAACTTACACATCTTTACGATCCAACATCCGTTCTCGTTCTTAGGGAAACTTACACATCTTTACGATCAAACGCCCATTCTCGGTCTTGGGGAAACTTACACGTCTTTACGATCCAACACCCGTTTTCGATCTTAGGGAAACTTACACGTCTTTACGATCCAACACCCCTTTACGGTCCTTAGGGTTAGCTTGCTTTGGGCAAGGGTTAGCCATAAATTCTTACCTTTTCAAGCGTTAATCCGGTTAATCCGATTGGTCGGTCATGTTGACATAAACAATGGCGGGTGTGGTTTCAAGAAAAGATGAATGGGAGAGCGGACCGTGACGTCACACGCATGCGCAATTCATTGTTTACTGAATTACGCATGCATGTTAATGGGGATTCTAATGACCCGTTCAACGAGCACTGATTACATGTGATAGCCCCTGTGGTCCAGTGGTAGAGCGTTAGCTAATGAACGCATTAGTCAGCAGAGCTGGTGAGCTGGCGAAGCGTGTTCGAGCCCCCACAGCGCTAATTGGTTCTGAAAAAGTGCGCCCGGTAAAGTGCACTACTCCCGACAAGTGTAACTTCCACAAACAGATATGTTTGAGAGGTGGAAGTGAAGAGAAATTGATATTGTTAGGGTTAGTATTTCATACATTGCTCCACTAGTGTCATCACAAATCAAGTGAATATTGAGGGTTTGGTCATTTGCTTGGCTTGTTAATTTTGAAAATGATTTAAAATATCCATAGTGATGAATAATAAATGGAAGCAATTTGTGTGCTAAAACTGTCTCTGAAACTCAGCAATACTTCTCTTCACCTATGCTTGTTGTAAGTGGGTGGTGACTAAGTGGATTTGGGTGGTCTGGCAATATGCCCCAGAACATTAATTTCTGTATTAATTGTATGATGCCTCAAGACACTCTGAAGTTCACAAGCAGATACAACACGCCCATGATAAACCAAACCTGTTATCCTGATAGTAGACCTCTCTGTATGTGGTCATGGTTACGATTTGGAGGGACAGAATCTTGTCACAGTTTATTTCATGAATCTATGTTTAGGTGATCTTTTTTCCCTGTTCCTTTACACAGGGGTATGTTATCAGTCTTCATCTTAATCCACTAGTCTGACTTCTAAATCTTGCAACATCTCTATCAGTCAAGAAATCTCTGAAAAAAAGTCCATTTATCAACACTGAAATCTACTGAAAAGACAAATCCAGGCTTGCATAGAGTCTCAAGCCTTTTTCTTTGACTGGATAAACTATGTTGAATTTGCCATTACTTTGGATTTGATAGCAATCTAATTTAAATTGTTTAAACTTGCAACTATGCTCCTTCAGCTGAAACATTTGTACGTGTTACCGTATATGACCGCGTATAAGCTGAATTTTGAGGACCAGAAAAAAGATTCTGTAGAAAGGGGTCGGCTTATCCACGGGATACACTTTCATGATAGTATTTTTCAGATCGTGATCTGTCAGAAACATCGCCTGAATGACGGTCCGATAGATCACAACTTCCCGAAAGTTTGGAAGTTGCCATGACTAGAGCCATTATTGTTATAAATTATCAATAAAGTTATTATTATACACCAATGTTGTCATTATTAAAAAAATGTTATGCATGTTACTACTTCCGATAATAAGTTTTCAATTGAATGTTCAAAGTTTATCATTCTTCGTAAACTCCACAATCTTTACATGTAACAATATATGTAATTCACAGCTATAATATATAATCCCCAGATGAAATCGCCAATAGCTATTACGTACGTTTTGCAAAGTTCATAAATTGATAGTGAACAAGTGTCTACCTTTATTGAAAGAGGCAAATAAACAACTGTATCTATTTCTGTATTTCTTTGCAGACTATAGGATGTCCTGGAGAGGTATAGCTGATCGATATGACCCACTCAAGGCTGGGAGTATCGATGGCACTGACACAGAGCCACATGACAATGGTATTGTCAGGGCTATGAATGCTAAGTACAAACCGAACAAGTCAGTTGATGGGGACCCACACAGGACAATATTCGTGTCTTGTCTGGACAGACAGACTGAGGAAGATACATTATGGACTGCATTTCGAGATTTTGGAAAAATAAAAAAATGTAGATTAGTACGAGATATTGTAACGGGGTATTCCAAAGGGTATGGCTTCGTAGAGTTTGAAAATGAAAAAGATGCCCGTGCAGCATGTAACCATGGAAACAAGATGACCGTAGATAATAGAGAGGTGTTTGTGGATTTTGAATGTGAACGGAACATGACTGGATGGGTTCCACGTAGACTTGGAGGTGGAATTGGGGGAAATAGAAAATCCGGACAGCTGAGGTTTGGTGGTAAGGATAGACCATTCATCCAGCCTATCATTCCTGTTGTTTATAAAGGTGTACAGAGATCAGAAGATATGGAAGGCTCATGGAAGGAGCAGAAATTGGAGAGAGATCATTATAGGGGAAATAGAGATAGATTTGATAAAAATTGTGATTGGAGTAGGGAGGTAGATAGGGATAGACTGAACTGTGATGAGAGGAGGTATAGAGATGACAAAGGCAGGGACTACAGGGCCAGGGATGGGGACTACCGTCGAGGGAGGAGGAGGCCGAGAGAGAGAAGTCGAAGCAGAGACCGGGAAGATCAAGTCCAGGCCAGGGAGGCGAGGAACAGAGAGGTGCACGTACAGACAGGGTTGTTGTAAAGATTGAACAAGACATATGACAGATACATGTCACATTGGGAAGCACATGCCATTTACATATGGAGTACCTGTATACATATTTGTGCTTACCATAACCCCTATTTCCATTCACTATTTGATTTATTATGACTTTTGTGCAAGAAGACAAGGAACTTATATCTGAAGGTGGATCCCAGCGGTTGCAAGGTATCCTTGGACTGGGAGCTCCTTTCCTGGGCCCATTCCACAAAGCGATCTTAGCCCTAAGACTGCCGTAAGTTTATGCTAAAGTATGGGAGTTACGATTGTCTTAGTGCTATGATTGCTTTGTGGAACAGGACCGAGGCTGCGGAAATAGGACCCTTTACGTGGTTAGACATGGCCACAAGTTACTTCAATGCCCATGGAGATTCTGGGTAAGAATATAGGTCCCCAGCAATCTGTGCTTGTTGTAAGAGGTGACTTTATGGATCAGGGGTTCATGTTAGGTTTATTGCATATCATTGTATCCTATATTGTATGGATCAATGCTTATGATGTCAATTACTGGAATGTCTTTTCAGAGTCGGTTATTTTCAGACCCAAGTCATATTGCTGGGATATTGCTGACTGCAGGGTTAAACAACTAAAAAAAAACGCTAACAAAAAACAATCATTAGTCCGAGACTAGTGAAAATCTAGAAGTACTGGTTGTATTTTCCCAACATCTTGTTTCTTCCATTGACCATGAGTCTGAAGTGTGCTGTTGACTGGCTAGTTTCGACCAAAGGTGTCACTTCTGAAGAAGACTTGTTTTATCAACTCTGTTAATGTATGAGAAAGGATGGTTTGACAAGTGGTTTATTAAAATGTAACCACTTTTGTTCATTCTTCTTGTTCCAATGAATTTTTAATAGTGTTGAACACTCAGCAGTCTAGTATCTGAGACAAGGGATATGTTACAAGTCCTAGTTTCTCCCAAATAGCGTTACAACTATTCTGAAGTGAAATGTTGCAATTACTAGTTTCTCCCAAATAGCGTGACAACTATTCTGAAATGAAATGTTGCAATTACTATTTTCTCCCAACTAGCATTACAACTATTCTGTATTGAAATGTTGCAATTACTAGTTTCTCCCAACTAGCATTACAACTATTCTGTATTGAAATGTTGCAATTACTAGTTTCTCCCAACTAGCATTACAACTATTGTGTATTGAAATGTTGCAATTACTAGTTTTTCCAAACTAGCATTACAACTATTCTGTATTGAAATGTTGCAATTACTAGTTTCTCCCAACTAGCATTACAACTATTCTGTATTGAAATGTTGCAATTACTAGTTTCTCCCAACTAGCATTACAACTATTCTGTATTGAAATGTTGCAATTACTAGTTTTTCCAAACTAGCATTACAACTGTTCTGTATTGAAATGTTGCAATTACTAGTTTCTCCCAACTAGCATTACAACTATTCTGTATTGAAATGTTGCAATTACTAGTTTTTCCAAACTAGCATTACAACTATTCTGTATTGAAATGTTGCAATTACTAGTTTTTCCAAACTAGCATTACAACTGTTCTGTATTGAAATGTTGCAATTACTAGTTTCTCCCAACTAGCATTACAACTATTCTGTATTGAAATGTTGCAATTACTAGTTTTTCCAAACTAGCATTACAACTGTTCTGTATTGAAATGTTGCAATTACTAGTTTCTCCCAACTAGCATTACAACTATTCTGTATTGAAATGTTGCAATTACTAGTTTCTCCCAACTAGCATTACAACTATTCTGTATTGAAATGTTGCAATTACTAGTTTCTCCCAACTAGCATTACAACTATTCTGTATTGAAATGTTGCAACTACGAGTTTCTCCCAAATAGCGTTACAGCTAATCTGTATTGGAATGTTGCAATTACTAGTTTCCCCCAAATAACGTTACTACTCTTCTGAGTAGTGAAATGTTGCAAGTCTTTGTTTCCATCAAATAGTGTTACAAATATTCTGTATTGAAATGTTGCAAGACCTAGTTTCTCCTAAATAGTGGGAATCAGACTCCTCGGACAACTATTCTGTATTGAAATGTGGACCAGCCACATTTAACTTGGAAGATGGAAGTGGCTGTATCTGTTTAGGTCTCAATGTAATATTTTCATTTCTGATTAGCTGCTGATATTGCTTGGTTGGTTGGTTTGTTGTTTGACGCCACTCTCAGCAATATTCTGGTTATATGATGGCAGTCTGTAAATGATCGTCTGGACCAAACAATCCAGTGATTGACATCATGAGCCTCGATCCTCGCAATTGGGATCGATGACATGCATCAACCAAGTCAGCGAGCCTGACCACCCGATCCCGTTAGTCTTCTCCTACTACAAGCATAGTCGCCTTTTTACGACAAGCATGGGTTGCTGAAGGCCATACTACCCCGGAATCTTCAGGGGGCTGCTGATATTGAATAAACCTGAGGCATTTGTTTGCAATGTTCTGTCGTGTTTGATATCTTTGATGATTTTGACTATTCCCACCTCCACATGCTTGTATACATGACATGGGTTCCCACCTCCACATGCTTGTGTACATGCCATGGATTCCCGCCTCCACATGCTTGTGTACATGCCATGAGTTCCCACCTTCACAAGCTTGTGTACACGCCATAGATTCCAACCTTCACAAGCTTGTGTACACGCCATGGATTCCCACCTTCACATGCTTGTGTACACGCCATAGATTCCCACCTCCACATGCTTGTGTACACGCCATAGATTCCCACCTTCACATGCTTGTGTACACGCCATAGATTCCCACCTCCACATGCTTGTGTACATGCCATGGATTCCGACCTTCACATACTTGTGTACATGCCATAGGTTCCCACCTTCACATGCTTGTGTACATGCCATAGATTCCCACCTCCACATGCTTGTGTACATGCCATGGGTTCCCACCTTCACATGCTTGTGTACATGCCATGGATTCCCACCTTCACATGCTTGTGTACACGCCATGGATTCCCACCTCCACATGCTTGTGTACATGCCATAGATTCCGACCTTCACATACTTGTGTACATGCCATAGGTTCCCACCTCCACATGCTTGTGTACATGCCATAGATTCCCACCTTCACATGGTTGTGTACATGCCATAGATTCCCACCTTCACATGCTTGTGTACACGCCATAGATTCCCACCTCCACATGCTTGTGTACATGCCATGGGTTCCCACCTTCACATGCTTGTGTACATGCCATGGATTCCCACCTTCACATGCTTGTGTACACGCCATGGATTCCCACCTCCACATGCTTGTGTACATGCCATGGATTCCCACCTTCACAAGCTTGTGTACATGCCATAGATTCCCACCTTCACATACTTGTGTACACGCCATGGATTCCCACCTCCACATGCTTGTGTACATGCCATGGATTCCTACCTTCACATACTTGCATACATGCCATGGATTCCCACCTTCAAATGCTTGTGTACATGCCATAGATTCCCACCTTCACATGCTTGTGTACATGCCATGGGTTCCCACCTTCACATGCTTGTTTACATGCCATAGATTCGGACCTTCACATGCTTGTGTACATGCCATAGGTTCCCGCCTTCACATGCTTGTGTACATGCCATAGATTCCCACCTCCACATGCTTGTGTACATGCCATAGATTCCCACCTCCACATGCTTGTGTACATGCCATAGATTCCAACCTCCACATGCTTGTGTACATGCCATAGATTCCCACCTTCACATGCTTGTGTACATGCCATAGGTTCCCGCCTCCACATGCTTGTGTACATGCCATAGATTCCCACCTCCACATGCTTGTGCACATGCCATAGATTCCCACCTTCACATGCTTGTGTACACGCCATGGGTTTCCACCTTCACATGCTTGTGTACACGCCATAGATTCCCACCTTCACATGCTTGTGTACATGCCATAGATTCCCGCCTTCACATGCTTGCATACACGCCATAGATTCCCACCTTCACATGCTTGTGTACACGCCATAGATTCCCACCTTCACATGCTTGTGTACACACCATAGATTCCCACCTTCACATGGTTGTGTTCACGCCATGGATTCCCACCTTCACATGCTTGCATACACGCCATAGATTCCCACCTTCACATGCTTGCATACACGCCATAGATTCCCGCCTCCACATGCTTGTGTACATGCCATGGATTCCCGCCTCCACATGCTTGTGTACATGCCATGGATTCCCGCCTCCACATGCTTGTCTACACGCCATAGATTCCAACCTTCACATGCTTTCATACACACCATGGTTAACGCTCTGACACTTGGATTAAGTACAGTTGCTAGATACTTCCCTGTGTAAAATATTGCTGTTCCTTAAGTTACCCCTTTCCGTTTGGAAGTTAAACTGTGTTAGGTTCGTATGAAAAAAACGCAATTGTCTATGGCACATCAATCTTTTTATTATTAACTTGGCCCTACCTAGCATCGACAATTAAATATTTGCTAGCATTTAGGAGACCACATGTGCACGTCATTCGTGTTTCCTAGCAATAGCAACTTCAAGGTGTCCCAGAAACCCGCTGCTGTTAGAGATGTGGGACTTCTTTTTCAAGGAATATGAAAGACAACAAACATGTGGGTCATGTCCCAGGTGCGATGTGTGTCTAGTATATGAACAACACGTTGTTTGTGGGTTGTTTGGCATGCCAGCAGGAAATTAGGAGATGCTGTAAAACCAACAAAGCAAAGGGAATTAAAGCAGCCTGTCGTAGAGATACGTGTGTTTAAACTGGATAGCACTAACATCATCGCCCTTTTGTTAAATCGATCAAAGAATTATTAGTGAATGTGAACTATTTATTCAATTTTGGCTACAAAAAGGCAAAGGAAATCCTGTAATTAAAATACACATCTATCAGAGATCGTTATCTCAATCTTAAATTGCTGTGTATTGATTTTGGGCTGAAGAAAATCTGATTTTGGTACACGATAGTCTCTTTGTTGTCGGAGAGCTCGTTATAGGATTCTTGTACATATTTAACGTCCACTGTAAATAATCGGAGCTTCAGTCTTAAGGAAGGAAATTTCAATACAAATACGACACAGCCTGTCTCAGCCTCTGATCTCGTGGAGCGCACGGAGAAAGATGCTGATCACATCATTTTGGGCATGTGTACGCTTAATGTCGGGTGATCGTGCTGTCTTCTCATGGTGGGGTGTTTTATGCATGGGTAATGACCTAGAACCGATGTAATTGTTACTTGTTGGGTATGATGATTGCGCGCCATAGCGTGAAAAAACGAAGTACAGTATTTCATTTATACCATGGTGTGTCAGATTAATCTAAGAGTAAAGCCCGAAGTGATGTAGGTTAAACCTATGGGTATGGTGCATACAAACCAGAAATCATGTTAGGGTGAATCTGGAATTCGAACCAACAATCCTATGAGTATGTCACGCCAAAGGGACGCAACTCCGTACAGCGAATGTCGGTGGCTCGGCCAACCATGGCCTCGGGCGTGAAAGAAACCAGCAACATCGATGTAATGACGGTCAGCCTGACGCAGCTCATGTAAACGGCGTTGCTCTTCGTCTTCTACACTTGTTGAACCCGCTGATGCCAAAAATGCACAGATCATATTTGACATCTGAATGAGAGTAAAATCACGGCGATGGACACCAGAAACAGGCTTCACACATAGTTCCCATGTTGGAAATCGAACCCGGGCCTCAGGCGCGATAAGCGCCGCTTTAACCAGTAGGCTACCCCACCGCCCCTTCAATTGAATGACACCATTTTATATAGTTAAAATTTCATAAACTGATGGAAAACTAATAATTAGTTTAGCGTGTCCTGCTGAGCCACAGCAAGAAGTTTCTAATGGATATACACATTGTTATGTCACCCACTGAATGTAGGAGCTTATTCAGTCCGAGATGAGGTGAAATAGGATTTAGCGTGGCTTTCAGCATTATTGCGTTTTTACGTCCATGTGCCGACCAGTCCTTGTTTTATCACTTTATTCTGATTGATTGAGTGAGTGAGTATGGTTTTACGCCGCTGTTTATCAATATTTCAGCACCAGAAATGGCCTTCACACATTGTACGAATGTTAGGAAACGCATCCGGGTCTTCGGCGTGACGAGCGAACGCTTAAACCACGAGGCTACCCTACCGCCCAGCTTTATCCTTTGCGCTAGGTAGGGAAACAGCAAGTATCATCTTCTAACGTCTGGGGGCACTGGTGATTCGCTGTGCAGAGTTGCATCCCTTGGGCTCGCAAGAAACCTATGGTTGTGGGTTCGAATCCCGGTTTAGGCCCGATTATGTTTCTATGTTTGTCAGCACCATACCTGTTCTCGTGGGTTTCACCGAAGTGGTAAACATCTGAGACCTGCAACACTTGGGGCTTTCCTCCCACATTAAGCTAACACGCCGTGATATTACTTGAATACTGTTGAAAGCGGCGTTAAACACAACTCAGTCACCCACTCACACTTCTAACGTCTGTTGGTATGACACGGCTGGGGATTGAACCACCGAGCAGACGCTCTATCCTTAGACCACCTATGCAGTTTTATTCAGTTCAAACAAATAATTAATGTGTTGTGGCTTAATTAAATTAAGTGGATGGCAGTTGTCTGGGTAACTTACAACATGTACGTAACACGTCATTAACTTGATGTCTCAAGTGTGCAAATAAACAGTTCTGCTCGTATGGTTGTACAGCACATGCAGAGTGTAGATTGGGTATAACTGCCATCTGTCAGTCAGTAAGTGTTGAACAGTATTTAAGCTATGATATCATAGCGCACCCGATCCAGGAAATATTACCTACTACTAGCACAGAGTTGTTAGCAACTATGACCTGCTACTAGTACTAGTAGGTACAAAGACGGTCTCTACGTCACCTTAATGTAAGTGATCAAGGTTTTAGACGTTCACAACTTTGGTGAAATCACACGAGCATGGGCAAGGTGCTGACAAACCTACAAACATAATCTGGAATTCGGACATAATAATATATTTCTGACGAGCGTGTGGGACGAAATTCTGCACAACAAGTTACGGCGTCTTAGACGACCGGGACGCCCGTGCGTCACTTTCATCTTTTTCTCTCGCAATGGCGTTAAATCAATCATGTGCAACGGGTTTGTTCAAATGTACAAGTATGATTTTATTGTATGTCAAAATCAAAATATCACCGGGACCCTTAAACTTTATGAATAAATCATGCGTGTCATTTTTGTATATAGACTGAAGATCAAACCGATAACCCTTAACAGTTACTCCGAAATGGTATGTAATGGTGGCCGTTCATTACGTCTTTACGTTGGACTAGTCTCAGGACTTGATCACAAACACTATGGGGACTAATTAAACTTGACAGAATCTATAAACCTAATCAATAGCTATTGAAGCTAAAACTCAATTATGAATTACAAGACGACTATAGTGCAATGATTATCCCATCCAATATGCATATTCTGCCAAATGCGCCATAGCAAGTGGCAGGTGGCGGGAAAAACGCAGATGACATTTACGGATGCGGGATAACGTAGATATGGCGGAGTCTTCAACAGTTCGCAGCCAGGTGGGCATTGATCGCCGCGACCAGATGCCCGGCAAACATGACTAAGGGGATTTGTTTTTAAAGGAAGTTGATCCAAGAACATTCCTGTTGTGTGCTTGACCTCCTTGATAACTGCGCCAGTCTGGAAACAGTTGTCGTGAAGTAATGCCACTGGGCACTGTCAGACAGCGTGGTATAGAAGCCAGAGCCAATTTGTGCTCCTTTAATGTGTGAGTTGATATCAAGAGGTGGCATTGCCATGAAGGCTGCCAGTCGTTACTGTGTGCATGGATTGATGGCCGTTACTCTTTCGCCAGACCTATTTCAGGCATGGGTCGGTGGTCACACGATCACTCACCGGGTTACATCCTCGACAATACAGGGTATATTATCCCCATTCTATTATGATTAAAGCCCTGTCGCCATTCGCCACCATGGCCTCGTTTTGGAAGTCACGGCACCCTTTCCACCTGTCTCTAAGTTAGCACAAAATATCTGTGGCTGGTGAGAGTAATTTGATTTTCTTAGCGTCGGGCCTTTTAAATCGGGCTCGAGACGAAGCCATGCTAGCGGATGACGGCGCATCACCTTAATTTGCTTTGCGAGGGATGTAAATCTATCAAAGACGTTTACCAGTTTGGTGAAACCCACGAGCATGGGTATGGCGCTAACAAACCTAGAAACACAATCGGGACGAACCGGGATTCGAAACCACTATCATCGGTTTCTGGTGTGCCAAAGGGACGCAACTCTGTACAGCGAATTGTGGCGCCTCAGACGACTTGGCCACCCGTGCGCGACCCGCCCCCTTTACCAAACCCCAACTTCCCCCCCCCCCCCCCCCCCCCCCACACCCTCCCCCCCGCCCCTCCACACACACACACACACACACACACACACACACACACACACACACACACACACACACACACACACACACACACGCACGCACACACACACATGCACACACACACACACATGCACACAAATATAATGTATTTTCATTTCCTGAGTTTTTCCCTGCTAGTCCACAGTTTCTACAAACTAATACTGATTCCAAGGCAGGACATAAGGACAACTTTCAGTGCAATCGATTCTTTTACAGCAAACATTACAGTCACGAACTGCACGGTTGCTGATTGATATGCGGGCGGTATGCCCGGTTTATTTTCGTTTGCTCCTGCTATATTAAAATGTTGATTTTTTTTATGATCACGATGAACCATATTGTATGTATCACGCCTGAAAATAATTATACCCACATGATAAATTAACTTAACGTCAATTGCCATGGGTAGGAGTTTCTTTTCTTAAGCTGATCGTGTTGCCTGGCTCTTGCAGCAGGTGTTTGTATCAATGATGACGTCATTTTGAATGGCCATGATTGGTCACAGCTCACCAGTCACCTGTCAGTCAATGTTGGCGATTGTTTCAAGCACGGTCTCGTTGATCTGACGTTAGTCACCACTCGTTGTGGTGGTAGTTGCTATGATAGGGGTCGCTACACACACAGCTGGGAGAAGAAAGACGCAATATGAGTCAAGATTACATTAGCGCCACAAGACGGAGACTTCGCTTTCTGGTCTACAACAATCGTTAAATCTGCTCCTTCTTAAGTGATTTTTGTGGTTTACGAGTGTTTAACGTGCAGAGTAGACTGGATATATCGAAACAACAATAAAGAATATTTGTTATTCCATTTGTCAAGCTGTTGTGTGGGTCAGTCTGTCTAGTCACGAAACCACACATGCCTAATCTGTTTAAAGAACAGAATCTGCATTAAGGAAGAGAATTGATGGATGTCAACTTCTATATTATGAGGAACACATCGTTTCGGAGTATATACTTACTCCTTTATCAGGTGAATGAAGGAATAAGCATACCTGTACCCCCTTCCCCAAGCCCAGCCGACAACCAAACCAAGTCCACAGTCTACTGCACTCACTTCCACCAAGCCCAGCCGACAACCAAACCAAGTCAACAGCCCACTGTACCCAGACCCACGAAGCCCCGCCGACAACCAAAACCAAGTCCACAATCTTCGGTACCCCCTTCCCCAAGCCCAGCCGACGCCCAAACCAAGTCCACAGCCCACTGTACCCAGACCCACGAAGCCCAGCCGACAACCAAACCAAGTCCACCATCTACTGTACCCACTTCCACCAAGCCCAGCCGACAACCAAAACCAAGTCCTCAGTCCACAGCCCACTATACCAACTTCCACCAAGCTCAGCCGACGCCTAAACCAAGTCCACAGCCCACTGTACCCAGACCCACGAAGCCCAGCCGACAACCAAACCATGTCCACAATCTACTGTACCCACTTCCACCAAGCCCAGCGGACAACAAAAACCAAGTCCACAATCTACTGTACCCCCTTCCCCAAGCCCAGCCGATGCCCAAACCAAGTCCACAGTCCACTGTATCCAGACCCACGAAGCCCTGCCGACAACCAAAACCAAGTCCACAATCTACTGTACCCACTTCAACCAAGCCAAGCCGACAACCAAACCAAGTCCACAGTCCACTGTATCCAGACCCACGAAGCCCCGCCGACAACCAAAACCAAGTCCACAATCTTCGGTACCCCCTTCCCCAAGCCCAGCCGACGCCCAAACCAAGTCCACAGCCCACTGTACCCAGACCCACGAAGCCCAGCCGACAACCAAACCAAGTCCACCATCTACTGTACCCACTTCCACCAAGCCCAGCCGACAACCAAAACCAAGTCCTCAGTCCACAGCCCACTATACCAACTTCCACCAAGCTCAGCCGACGCCTAAACCAAGTCCACAGCCCACTGTACCCAGACCCACGAAGCCCAGCCGACAACCAAACCATGTCCACAATCTACTGTACCCACTTCCACCAAGCCCAGCCGACAACCAAAACCAAGTCCGCAGTCCACTGTACCCACTTCCACCAAGCCCAGCCGACAACCAAACCAAGTCCACAGTCAACTGTACCCCCTTCCACCAAGCCCAGCCGACACCCAAACCAAGTCCACAGTCCACTGTAACCCCCTTCCACCAAGTAAAGCTGACACCCGAACCAAGTCCACAGTCCACTGTAACCCCCTTCCACCAAGCCCAGCCGACACCCAAACCAAGTCCACCATCTACTGTAACCCCCTTCCACCAAGCCCAGCCGACACCCAAACCAAGTCCACAACAGCATGACATGTTCCAAGGCTTTGAGTGAGTTTCAAATGATCTGAAGTTCATCTCAGTCCTGAACGAAATACTCAAAACGACGTATTCTGTCCGTACCTGCATGCTGCCACTATAAGATATCTCATATGAATTATAGCAGTGTCAGGCAGTGTGAAGCACTGAGTGGTACCTGGACATCCTCCTCATATTTTATTATGTCCTCGCTTCCGGCCAGACAGAATCTTACACGCAGCATGTGTCGTGAACAGCGGCTAATGACACGCTGCAGCCCGACAGTCTCTGTGATAATGACCCCACGATGAAGGATGTTGAAATGTTGAATGAGCAAACAAGGAAAGGACGATAATTCTTTTAAAGAAAAGGCTGCATTTACGACAAATAATGTTCGCAGAAAACTGAGACATCCCGTAGAGAATATTGTCAGCTAAAACGAAAGCCAAGATGGCCACAGAGGATGAAGGCAGTCACGTGACTGTATCGACACACCTTCTGTACAGAGGATGAAGGCAGTCACGTGACTGTATCGACACACCTTCTGTACAGAGGATGAACCACATGGTTGTATCGACACACCTTCTGTACAGAGGATGAACCACATGACTGTATCGACACACCTTCTGTACAGAGGATGAACCACATGACTGTATCGACACACCTTCTGTACAGAGGATGAACCACATGGTTGTATCGACACACCTTCTGTACAGAGGATGAACCACATGGTTGTATCGACACACCTTCTGTACAGAGGATGAACCACATGGTTGTGCCGACACACCTTCTGTACAGAGGATGAACCACATGACTGTATCGACACACCTTCTGTACAGAGGATGAACCACATGGTTGTATCGACACACCTTTTGTACAGAGGATGAACCACATGGTTGTGCCGACACACCTTCTGTACAGAGGATGAACCACATGGTTGTATCGACACACCTTCTGTACAGAGGATGAACCACATGCCAGTATCGACACACCTTCTTTACAGAGGATGAACCACATGACTGTATCGACACACCTTCTGTACAGAGGATGAACCACATGACTGTATCGACACACCTTCTGTACAGAGGATGAACCACATGGTTGTATCGACACACCTTCTGTACAGAGGATGAACCACATGACTGTATCGACACACCTTTTGTACAGAGGATGAACCACATGAATGTATCGACACACCTTCTGTACAGAGGATGAACCACATGGTTGTATCGACACACCTTTTGTACAGAGGATGAACCACATGAATGTATCGACACACCTTCTGTACAGAGGATGAACCACATGGTTGTATCGACACACCTTCTGTACAGAGGATGAACCACATGACTGTATCGACACACCTTCTGTACAGAGGATGAACCACATGGTTGTATCGACACACCTTCTGTACAGAGGATGAACCACATGGTTGTATCGACACACCTTCTGTACAGAGGATGAACCACATGGTTGTATCGACACACCTTCTGTACAGAGGATGAACCACATGGTTGTATCGACACACCTTCTGTACAGAGGATGAACCACATGAATGTATCGACACACCTTCTGTACAGAGGATGAACCACATGGTTGTATCGACACACCTTTTGTACAGAGGATGAACCACATGAATGTATCGACACACCTTCTGTACAGAGGATGAACCACATGGTTGTATCGACACACCTTCTTTACAGAGGATGAACCACATGACTGTATCGACATACCTTCTGTACAGATGATGAACCACATGGTTGTATCGACACACCTTCTGTACAGAGGATGAACCACATGACTGTATCGACACACCTTCTGTACAGAGGATGAACCGCATGGTTGTATCGACACACCTTCTGTACAGAGGATGAACCACATGACTGTATCGACACACCTTCTGTACAGAGGATGAACCACATGACTGTATCGACACACCTTCTTTACAGAGGATGAACCACATGGTTGTATCGATACACCTTCTGTACAGAGGATGAACCACATGGTTGTATCGACACACCTTCTGTACAGAGGATGAACCACATGGTTGTATCGACACACCTTCTGTACAGAGGATGAACCACATGGTTGTGCCGACACACCTTCTGTACAGAGGATGAACCACATGGTTGTGCCGACACACCTTCTGTACAGAGGATGAACCACATGGTTGTATCGACACACCTTCTGTACTAGAGGATGAACCACATGGTTGTATCGACACACCTTCTGTACAGAGGATGAACCACATGGTTGTGCCGACACACCTTCTGTACAGAGGATGAACCACATGGTTGTGCCGACACAGTGTTGGTTGACTTCAAGTACTTTTAATCACGTCAGGGAGAGAATTGATCACGGCGAGACTCATTGATTCATGATTCCCCTGATATTAGACTACAACTCACAGCGTAGTTAGGGACACCCGTCGGTGATGTGGGCTCTCGTTGATAGGGGGTTAAAATCGTCTAGATTACTGATCAGAAAAATAAAGTCCCGAGATAAAACTCGCTGGAGATTTGTTTCTGGTTCCATTGTGACCTTGGTGGGGTTTGTTTTATATTGCAATCAATGAATGAGCCTCATGTTGGTGCAACGCAAGTAGTCTGATAGCGTCGTTATATAACATGCCCGATGCAGAGGGAGTACTGCCACAAATTAAAAGGAAAGGCATTTTGTCTCGTGTCTGCACATGTGTGGTATGTTGCCTTCTATCTACAAGTTATGAAAATGCGTCGATTGTGATTATTACAGTATTCCTCCCGTCCCTGATATATCTACGGTAATACCCTGCGCATGTAAGTTAAATAGAAAAAACTATTTATTCTAGAGCCAATATGCTATATACACTAGAGCCAATACGCTGTGTACCTTATAGCCAATATGTTATAGACACTGGAGCCAGCATGTTATATACAATAGAGATAACGCGCTTTTTACACAAGAGTCAGTGTGCTATACTCAATGGCTTCAATATGCTTTACACAATAGAACCAATACGTAATATATACAATAGCTATACAAGTACGCAATATACACAAGCGTAAGAGCGCTATATGTCCTAGAGTCAGGGTGCTATATACAGCGGAGCCATCGTGCTACATACACTAGAGTCGCTGTGCTATATACGCTAGAGTCAGGGCGCTATATACACTGGAGGCAGGGTGCTATATACACCAGAGTCAGGGTGTTATATACACTAGAGTCAGTGCGCTATATACACTGGAGTCAGGGTGCTATATACACCAGAGTCAGGGTGTTATATACACCAGAGTCAGGGTGCTATAGACCCCAGAGTCAGGGTGCTATATACAGCGGAGCCATCGTGCTACATACACTAGAGTCGCTGTGCTATATACGCTAGAGTCAGGGCGCTATATACACTGGAGGCAGGGTGCTATATACACCAGAGTCAGGGTGCTATATACACTAGAGTCAGGGTGCTAAATACGCTAGAGTCAGTGCGCTATATACACTGGAGTCAGGGTGCTATATACACCAGAGTCAGGGTGCTATATACACCAGATTCAGGGTGCTATAGACACCAGAGTCAGGGTGCTATATACATTAGAGTCAGGGTGCTATATACACCAGATTCAGGGTGCTATATACACCAGAGTCAGGGTGCTATATACATTAGAGTCAGGGTGCTATATACACCAGAGTCAGGGTGCTATATACAGCGGAGCCATCGTGCTACATACACTAGAGTCGCTGTGCTATATACACCAGAGTCAGGGTGCTATATACACCAGAGTCAGGGCGCTATATACACTGGAGTCAGGTGCTATATACACCAGAGTCAGGGTGCTATATACACCAGAGTCAGGGTGCTATATAAACAAGTATGTATACTAACGGAAAAAAACAGAAACTTAAATGAAAGTAGAAATATTTTAAAATATAATAATGTACTTTTCAATACATTTTCACTAAGACATCACCTTGACTTTAAGGTCGTGATTCACAATTTGCACGTGCATGTTAATGCACAGCTTACAATTTGGATGGATGCGTGTTTGTTGATGTAGGCTTTTTTAATGTGACCAGCATAAAATGATTGTTTATCCATCCGGTGCTTATAAAACCACTTTTCTTTAACCGTAAATAACGCTTACGCAATGCCACGGCTTGCTGAAAATCAACGTCTACGCGCCGTGGGCATGCTGCAAAGAGGAAATGCGCAAAATGAAGTTGCCAGACATTTTAATGTTCATCGGAACACGATATCATCTCTTTGAAGACGTTATCCACAGCAGGGCAACACTCGTGACTTATTATGGGCTGGTCGTCAACTGTGACGTCACGTCAATAAGACAACCATATTCGGTTGCTGTTTCTCCGGAATCGATACCAAACTGCCAAATTAACAGCTCAGAGAATTCCTGAGTTGACACCAATAAGTCACAGAACCGTACGCAACCGGTTGAGGGAACACAACACCTAGCCCCGACATCCAGCGATATTCCAAATTTTGCTTCCTTGTCACCGTCAGGCACGCCAAGCTTGGCGAAGACGGCATATGAAGTTCAGAAAACAAGACTCGGATAGTATTCTGTTCACAGATGAGCCCAGGTTTCATCTGGGCAGTGCTGGTGGTCGTGCAGGGTTTACCGACGTCTAGGAGAACGTTCTAGCGACGCTTCCGTTTAGGGGCTGCAGTGAGGTATGGTTGGTTTGGTTGGTTGGTTTGTTGTTAAACGCCGCACTCAGCAATATTCCAGCTATATGACGGCGGTCTGTAAATATCGAGTCTGGACCAGACAATCCAGTGACTGATATCATGAGCATCGATCCACGCAATTGGGATCGATGACATGCATCAACCAAGTCTGCGAGCCTGACCACCCGATCCCGTTAGTCGCATTTTACGACAAGCATAGTCGCCTTTTACGGCAAGCATGGGTTGCTGAAGACCTATAGTGAGGTATGGGGTGGCATCGCAACTTATGAAAGAACAGAACTCATAATTGTAAATGGCAATTTGTATGGCGTACGCTACCGGGACGACATCGTTCGAGATCATGTTCTATCTACCCTTTGTGTAATTGCAGGGACATAACGACACGTTGCAGCAGGGTAATGCCTGCCCACATGTTGCACGTGTTGTATCAGACTACCTGTTTCTCCAGACCTCTCTCCCACAGAACATGTCTGGGATGAGATGGATTGACGCCTACGACAGGACCAGAACCAGTTGGTAATGCTAGCTCAGTTGGTCCAACCTTTCCTTGCCATTTGGAACAACATCCCCCATGCTGCTTTCAATCATCTACAGTGCCTCGTCTGTATCAATGTAAATGATGGTCACACCCGATCATGACATTGTTAATTCAGTTCTTACCCCTCAGGGGCGGTCGGGTAGCCTAGTGGTTGAAGCGTTCGCACGCCCCGCCGAAGACCCGGGTTCGATTCCCGACATGGGTACAATGTGTGAAGCCCATTTCTGGTGTCCCCCGCCGTGATATTGCTGGAATATTGCTAAAAGCGGCGTAAAACCATACTCACTCACTCACTCACTCACTAACTCACTCTTACCCCTCATCCCAGGGTGTGTCTCTGTGTCCCTATTACCAGGAATGGGTTTTGTCAATTAATGTGTTATGATAAGATATTGATCAGACAAATGATGAAATGTTATGTTGTTATTTCAATAACATAATATTACACCACTGTATATATTAATTGACGTAATAAAGATGATTTATTAATGGAGTCAATATGATATACTAGAATACACAAGAGACCATAAGCTAAATACGGTAAATAACGCTACACGATGACATCGACAGTGGCGGTTACGTTAGATCTTGTCATTGCAATATGATCTGTGTTAAATCAATGTATCACTCTGGTTGTCATAGACCTGAATGGGCACCATTCAAAGATAATTGCACAATCTCTGACTCCTACCCCTGACTAACTGAATCTTCAAGCAAGGGTTGAGTCAGAAAGTCAGCCTGTCTGGCAAAACTGTACAATACTAGCAGCGGATTGTCTGAGAGTGATCGGTCGGCAGACTTAGTAATGGAACACCTTATAGCCATTGGACCAGGTCTGGATGAACTGTGAACATAGTGGGCGCCATGTAACCCTCATTCAAAATAACGGTCCTCGTGAAATGCAAATTCATGTTTTTGACTAAGAAATAAACGACTCGTGGTCGTTGTTTATCGTACAATAGAACACCGCAGAGTTTTATTTAAGGATTGACTGTGTATTGTTTTCGGTTCATTGAGGCATGAATCGAAAAACCGATGTGCAAACTGTATGAGACTGCGTATAGCGAGTCTGGACGTTTGCTGTTTCATTCATTCTCGGCCTTCGGTTTCAAAGGGTAGTTTGGACAATGAATATTCATGAATGTAGCTAAATGTCCTGTGCCTGACGATACATGACTGAGGGAATTCCCCTGACCGTAATATTGGGATTCCTCGACATTCCGTAGTAACAAAAGCTGTGCGCCTCGGTGGGCGTGGCTTAATTTTAAATTCATTGGGAAATGAATGCAATAGCACGTGACTAATTCAGCTAATCAGAATGCAGGAATTTCAATGAACACAACAAAAATTTAATTATTGTACGATAAACAACGACCATGAGTCGTTTATTTATTATATGAGATATGAACATAATGTGCTGCCTCTTTAAGGAGGACATGTACTAGCTTTAAAAATATTAACCCGCATAAGAATGATGACTCCCTGAATAGCATCTAACCAAGGCAATGTCGGACAAGTCAATTTTATGAACAGGTGGGTTTGGAATTGGTATTTCCTGCATTTTCTCACAATCCTCACGTCGATTATCTGTATATTTTCTCCTAATACTGATTGTCATATCTCTACAACTTTCGGATGCGATCGTTCGGACACTGCGATTATCTGCGTGTCCCAGCTTAATCTAGGGGGAACAACTATCTGAAGTAAGTGAGTGACTGCGAGCCTGTCCCAGCCCATTAAGCTAAACCCGAACACGACTCTTCACTGATCGCAGGTACTGTAAGAAAACAAAAAAATAGTTTATATAGTTGGTTCTCTGTTCCCATGACAACCCAATACCGGTATCAATCTTATTAAAATCAGATCTTAGTTCTCGCTGTCGCTAAACCGAGAACTAAGATCTGATTTAATGAGATTGATACGGGTATACGACCTCTGCTTCCCAGCACTGCCCTAGATAGTATCTGACCCGTGAAAGTTCCGGGGTAGAATAGGTCTTCAGCAACCCATGCTTGCCGTAAAAATCGACTATGCTTGTCGTGAAAGGCGACTAACGGGATCGGGTGGTCAGGCTCGCTGACTTGGTTGATACATGTCATCGATCCAAATTGCGTGGATCGATGCCCATGATATTAATCACTGGATTGTCTGGTCCAGACTCGATTTTTTACAGACCGCCGTCATATAGCTGGAATATTGCTGAGTGCGGCGTTAAACAACAAACCAACCAACCTAGATGGTATCTGACACAACATTTACAAGTACATCTATAAGTACAAATAGATAAATAATACAACTATCTACAAGATATACATCTTACGTTTTAAATAACAGTTGATGAGATTTTAGGTTTTTTTAAATATACTGGTTTTGACTACAATAAATGACGACCTTTGTACTTGGCTTCACTATGCGCGACCAATGACGATAAACACATTCTGTACTTGGCGGAGATTATCGTGATGTGATGGTGATCATAAAATCATTTGAACTTTTTTCAAATGGTTTATATCAAAGCTCGAGGAGAAGAAATGTGCAAATTGTAAGCTACGGAAAATGTTGGAAGAAAGTAAGGGTATTAATCAGACATGTTCAATTGGTTGGCATCTAGTTTGTGTCTTTCTTGCAACTTACCCTTTTATATCTGGCGCGTTCTAATACACAAGAATGGCTAATATAGCCCAGTTCCCAATAGAAAATCTATTGACGAGCATGTGCGTGACCCAAAATGATTTTAACCGCGTTTGTATTGCCTTTATCGACATCTGCTAAGAAAATCAATTTGGGTCAAAGACTTGCTCATGTTTAAATATTTTTTAAAAAAGGTTACGGAAAACTTCGAACATCCTCGTTTGTGTCACAATTTAGCTTTACCTATATATTTATTATTGTCATTAATCCAAAGGGTGCCTGTGGTAAAATGAACAAAGTCTAGTTCTCATTAAAAGAACCGTATCTGAAAACTCACAAAACAATTTCTAAAAGTGTTGCTTAATAAAGTTGATGCAGGGTCCACGTCATAGTTTGTCCTTTACAGTTTACAACTGATATGAGACTGGCACGAACTGGCTTGTACGGTGGCCCATAAGGGACATGGAGTCTGTCTTTCAATATTTTGATATTTCACTTACTTTCATCGTAACCTTTTGCAAATTAACACAATTTGTCATACAAATATGTGATAAATCATGTATAAAAACAACCGAAAACATGCAAAATGTACTTTCAAGTAGCTATTGAATCACTGAAATGTGAAGCGAAAATGTCATAAACTAAATTGAAAATGTCAAAAACAAAAACGAAAATGTCAAAAACAAAAGCGAAAATGTGTAAATAAAAATCGCTTTTGTTTTTGACATTTTCGTTTTTGTTTTTGACATTTTCTTTTTAGTTTTTGACTTTTTCATTTTTGTTTTTGACATTTTCATTTTAGTTTTTGACATTTTCGCTTCACTTTTCAGCGATTCAATAGCTTCTTTATACATGATTTATCACATATTTGTATGACAAATCGTGTTAATTTGCAAAAGGTTACGATAACAGTAAGTGAAATATCAAAATATTGAAAAACAGACTCCATGTCCCTTATGGGCCACCGTAGGCTTGGATCCACTGCGCCATAGTCTAGCCTTGTTTGGCGGTCGATGGATGAAGGCGAAATGAGGATGCCAGCATGCAGGAATGCATGTTGTTCCTTGGGGACCAGATAGTGCATGCACATCAGTTCACACATTTTGAATAAGCACTACAGCAAGAAAGGTCTTTTTACCAGGTATTCAGTTCTCAGTTCTTTCGGCTAAACTTGACATACATGCTTTTAGAAATCAATGTAATCTTCTACCGCGACCGCGCATTCCACCACTTCCGGCATGTAATGGCACCAGTGGCCACGATCTAACGGTCCATCCATCTGGCACAGCTGGCTTGGGGCAGCGGTGTGGTCAGCGTGGGTCGTATCGCGGGACACGCTCGGACAACATGGAATACACACGCACCTGCTTCGTGTCCATAGTGGTAGGGCATTGCAGTGTCGGATTTCTTATCGACCATGCTGTTCTGGAGGGTACTGATTTGTTAAGAGCTGTTCATCACTTCAGCTTCATGAGTACAACCAATCAATCATCTGGAGTAGTCCTCTAATCTTTCAGCGAAGCCTTCAAGAGCAGAACTTTTACCAGTATTTATGCAATGTAGTATAAAATATGATAGGCGGATATGTACTGGCGTTGGACCTGCCTTTCTTGGCATCCATACAGTAAACAAAACAGCTGATGAAGCTGTTTTTGCCGCCATGCTTATAAGCAGAGTACCTTGTCAATCCTTATGATGACCTAACCTTTAGCCGTGGGATCTCTTCATGGCTATGTTTGCTAACCCTTTTAATAACACCCTGAAAAAATTGTCATGTGATCTTTGGCCAACGCAAATAGTGTAATGAAGTTTGATAATGTGTCAATCATCAATTACCAATGTTATTCCTGTCATCTGGGGGCACAGGTGGCCCCGTCGTCTAAGGCGCCGCAATTCGTTGTGCAGAGTTGTGTCCCATGGGCACGCGAGAAACCTGTGATTATGGGTTCGAATCCCGGTTCGATTTAGTAGTCACACACAGCGTAGTTTATACGTGAACCCGTAGTCACACACAATGTACTTTACACGTGAGCCAGTATAGTCACACACAACGTGCTTTACACGTGAGCCAGTATAGTCACACACAACGTACTTTACACGTGAGCCAGAAGTCACACACAACGTACTTTACACGTGAGCCAGTATAGTCCCACCTAACGTACTTTACACGTGAGCCAGTAGTCACGCACAACGTACTTTACATGTGAGTCAGTAGTCTTTTACACGTGAGCCAGACGTACACAACGTAGTTTACACGTGAGCCAGTATAGTCGCACAACGTACTTTACACGTGAGCCAGTAGTCACACACAGAGTTCTTTACACGTGAGCCAGTAGTCACGCACAACGTACTTTACACGTGAGCAAGTATAGTCACACATAACGTAGATTACACGTGAGTCAGTAGTCATACACAACGTAGTTTACACGTGAGCCTGTAAAGTCACACAAAACGGTTTTTTTACACATGAGCCAGTATAGTCACACACAACGTACTTTACACGCGAGCCAGACGCACACAACGTACTTTACACGTGAGCCAGGATAGTCACACAACGTACTTTACACGTGAGCCAGTAGTCACACACAGCGTACTTTACATGTGAGCCAGTATAGTCACACAACGTACTTTACACGTGAGCCAGTAGTCACACACAGAGTTCTTTACACGTGAGCCAGTATAATCACACACAACGTTGTTTACACGTGAGCCAGTAGTCACACACAACGGAGTTTAAGCGTGAGCCAGTAGTCACACACAACGTAGTTAACACGTGAGCCAGTAGCCACACACAACGTTTTTTTTACACGTGAGCCGGTATAGTCACACACAACGTAGTTTACACGTGAGCCAGTAGTCACACACAACGTAGTTTACACGTGAGCCAGTAGTCACACACAACGCAGTTTACACGTGAGCCAGTAGTCACACACAACGCAGTTTACACTTGAGCCAGTAGTCACACACAACGCAGTTTACACGTGAGCCAGTAGCCACTCACAACGTAGTTTACACGTGAGCCAGTAGTCACACACAACGTAGTTTACACGTGAGCCAGTAGTCACACACAACGTAGTTTACACGTGAGCCAGTAGTCACACACAACGCAGTTTACACGTGAGCCAGTAGTCACACACAACGCAGTTTACACTTGAGCTAGAATAGTAGCCGACAACAAGGTAGGTTACACATAAACTGAAACTAATTTGTTAATTATAACTTCATGCACTCCATCATGACCATGTTACCATTTACCCTATGTCAGATACATTATTACCTCGTATTTCTCGTCCAACCGTGTTTAAATCGAAGCCACCATCTGAGGAAACGATTTTGTTTTAGCGATGAAACATGATCTGTCAGGACAACGCGGGGGCGTGATGCGATTATGAATCACTAGAAATAACATTGTGTGCATTGCGTGCAAACACACGGCCGTATTCATGTCATCTTCATTAACATATGGCGACCGCCAGTTGAACCTTCCGTGACATTGTGCGAGGAAATCAACAGGAAACTATGACAACAGACATGTAGAAATTTCCTACTTGTCAAGTTCATTAACCCAAAGTGTACGTATCTCCAACACTTGTAACAAACATTGATCTCCTTTTGCAGACAGTGCGAATATAAACAAGGACGTAGCACTCGGCATTGACTATATAATTATTACAACGAAAGTTTTCCAGTGCGTTGTTACAGAATATTAACACAATGTTGGCATGTGAAACGAGGATGACTCTACAGAATATTACCACAATATTGACGTGCGAGACTTATATACTGTACAGAATATTACCACAATATTGACGTGTGAGACTTATATACTGTACAGAATATTACCACAATATTGACGTGTGAGACTTATATACTGTACAGAATATTACCACAATATTGACGTGTGAGACTTATATACTGTACAGAATATTACCACAATATTGACGTGTGAGACTTATATACTGTACAGAATATTACCACAATATTGACGTGTGAGACTTATATACTGTATAGAATATTACCACAATATTGACGTGTGAGACTTATATACTGTACAGAATATTGCCACAATATTGACGTGTGAGACTTATATACTGTACAGAATATTACCACAATATTGACGTGTGAGACTTATATACTGTATAGAATATTACCACAATATTGACGTGTGAGACTTATATACTGTATAGAATATTACCACAATAATGACGTGTATGGGTTAAACATCGCCAAAGCAGGACATGGTTATAGCTTGTGTCAAGGCAGTATATGGTTAAACATCGCCAAAGCAGGACGTGGTTATAGCTTGTGTCAAGGCAGTATATGGTTAAACATCGCCAAAGCAGGACGTGGTTATAGCTTGTGTCAAGGCAGTATATGGTTAAACATCGCCAAAGCAGGACATGGTTATAGCTTGTGTCAAGGCAGTATATGGTTAAACATCGCCAAAGCAGGACGTGGTTATAGCTTGTGTCAAGGCAGGATGTGGCAAGATCGGGCTGAGGGAGAATGTGACTCACGTGACATTCATATGATGACGTATGATACGAGTATGATCTATGATCATAATGTGACTTTCGCATGTGACCCTTGACGAACTATTTGAATGTGTCAACGATATGATGTGACATTTGAGGAGTGCGACCCATATGATGTGACATTTGTATGTGTGACCTATATTAAGGTGATATTTGAATGTGACCCATATATGAGGTGAGGTGAAATTGGGTTTAACGTCGCGTCCAAGATTATTGCACTTATATAGCCACGTGCATGCACGTGTATGTATGTGTGTGGCTGCTTGTACTAGTCCGGACTGATTCCGATTTATAGTGCTAGCTCACTGTGGTACCATGCCGCAGTTTAACATGAATACCCCACTCAGACACAGTATACAGACTCCGAGCCGACCAGTCCTTGTCTTAGCCCCTTAATGCCGAGCACCAGACAGGGTAACAACAAGTACCATCTTTTAACGTCTTTTGGTATGACGCAGCCGGGGATCGAACCCCGGACCTTCCGCTCTCCGGGCGGACGGTCTACCAGTAGACCACAGAGGCGGTCGGACCCATATATCATGTAATATTTGAATGTATCACCTATATGACGTGACATTTGAATGTGTGACATGTATGATGTGACAGGTGAATGTGTGGCATGCATTATGTGACATTTGAATGTGTGACATGTTTGATGTGCGAAATGAGATCAAGGAGACGGCACAAGACAGTATAACCATCAACCTGCGATCAAGATACATTGTACTAAATACAATATAACACATGGCGGGCCACATACAAAGTTATGTTCAAAGTGCATTATATATTGCCGCCTTGGTTAACGAATCAGGGCGCCGGGATGGCCGGTAATGTATGGAGCACGTTCCTCCATGTAGCAGGTGCCCGTCGTTCATGTTAGTCCCCCCACGTAATGTTTGAGTCAGTCTTTGTTACAAGTGCACTTTGCCGTACGCAGGTTGGGAACTGCCGTCAATATAATGTGTGCCATTATATATTTGCCTGTATCTGGAAACCGGTTGATTAACGAGTCCGTGGACTTGGGTTTAGAGATTGGAGATAATTGGTAAAATATGCGGTGTTAAACTATAAAATCGATACGGTTCTCTTCTTAAAATGGGGGTGGGAATAACCCACTCGTAACTTCTCCAGGTCCTTTGTCGTCATGCCTTCGTAAAATGTTCCTCATGAAGAAACATCGGTTAATTTCAAGGCGTTCTTGGACGAAAACGTCATTTTCTAAACTACATTATACTTCTCTTACAAATCTCTGACTTTAAATCAGTTTACCCCTTCGTGGCTTCAAATAAAAAACAGCACATGTATAACCATTTGAATGTGACCTCTCCACTTCAACCAGCGGTTACAGGGCACCTAATTCCGTGTGTCGAATTACGCAGGGAGGCGGTGGTAATTTGGCTAAATATTACACAATGAAAACTGACCCCGACTCTCGATGGAGGAAGGGTTTAACCAATCGATGTTAATTATCGTCGAGTCGTTGGGCTCTCGTAGGAGACGTCTGCATGTCATAACGTCGACTTTAGTGGATCCGCCGACGGCGATGTTAGCAGCGGCAGTGACGACGGGACATGTTCCCAAGAGTACGGCTTTGTCTGTGCAATGGCGGGAGACATACACTATACGGAGACCGGCGGCAACTGAAGCTATTTACATTGTAGTGTGTGTACGTGTGAACAAATGGATGAGTGAGTATGTGAATGTTATATCACGGCGTGTCAGCTTGATTTGGGAGGAAAGGTCTTCTACATATTTCGTGGAACCCACGAACACGGGTATGGTATTGATAAACCTAGAGACATAAACAGGGCGAATCTGGGATTCGAACACGCCATCATTAGTTTCTGTTACGCCTAAGGGATGCAACTCTGCACGGCAAAATGACTGAGACACCCGTATAACGTTATAACGTAACAGTGAGTGAGTATGGTTTTACGCCGCTTTTATCAACAGTGGAACAGAAGAAATCTCAACTTTATCCTGGACCTACTTTCATAATCATCCAAACATTTCTATAAGGAACATCCCACTTGAGCTGTGACCAAGACCCGTGGGGATTTAGGTCCCAAGCAACCAATGCTTGTCTTAAGAAGGCGAGAAAATGAATCGGGTGGTCAGATGATGTCAATAACTGGATTGTCTGGTCCAGACTCGATTATTTACAGACCGTCTGTCATATTGCTGGTATATAGTCCGGCGTTAAAGAACAACCAACCAAACAAACGAAGCTTTGCTCAATATCCTTCAACACATTATGAACGCTGCACCTTCCCTGGTAGGCTGGCCCTGTTTACTTGCAGTATCTAACAAGTGAACCTCCGGGGACAATGAGTGCCCAGCCATATCCCTGCAGATTGTTTTCGAACATTGTTACCTAAGTGCATGATAATAAATAACCCCAAACGATTGACATGGAATCGCCAGATAGCTCCAAATGTTGTATCAAAACATACTTTTCAAATGAAATACTACTTTAGAGAGTGAGTGTGTTTGGTTTTATGCCGCTTTTACCAATATTCCAGCAATATCACGTTGGGGGACACCAGAAATGGGCATCACACATTGCCCCCCTGTTGGGAATCGAACGGGTCTTCCAGGATTAGGAGTGAACACTTTTAACCACCAGGCTACCTGACCACCCCATTAGAGACAATGTTACAAGGACCATAAAAGAAAACACAAACCAGACTGTGTAGTTCACTACGTTTTTATTTAGCAAAAATATGTTCCAAAATTTGGTGAGTGAAGATGACATAAGTGCTACAACTGGACATTAGAAGAAGTAGGTAGTATATGGAACCCAGACAACCCCCATGCCTGAGACAGGAATAGTTGTGACATTTAGTGTGTGGGGGGAGAGGAGCCTTGTGGAGGTGTTACAGAACACCCTATAGAATGGCTATCTCTCTAGATATTGCCTAACTACGATATAGCCATAGCCTGTTTCAGTATTCAAGTGTGATTGAGTGAGTAAGGTTTCTGCCCTTCGAACTTTATCCTAGCCATATCATATCCTGGTAAGATTCACCAGAGTGACTGAGAATCAATATCTGAACATCCCTTCCATTACATCCGTACAGTAGCAATCTACAAGTTCAGTGATAGACCAAGAAGCATCACTGTAATAAGACCAACTTCTGAAGTAGGATATTAAGGGAATAAATAATTGTATTTTGCCATCATTCATAACAAAAAATATTCAACAAATATCCTAGGGACAAAGCCAAAATAACAAGCTTGTTTGGGAAATCAGACAGCTAGAAGCAGCATATTACTATTCCTGTATATGGGAAGCTTGACTTGACTGGCATTTGTGCTTTAATGCAGCAATTAGTGCAGGCATTCAGTTACCCAGTTGGTCTCCTCAAGTCGTTAGTCCTAAAGTGCCTCAATTAGTGAGTCATTAATTAACCCTACATTATAATGTCAGGTCACTGCCCTATCAAACCTAATTACTGCTACTCGGAAAGATGCAGTCGAAAATCATCTCTGTATTTACAACATGTTCAAAGGACACTTTCAGACATCATAAGCCTGATTTTAGCCCATATCATATTGAATTGATGGGACATACCCTACAAGTACAAATGAGTGAATTTCAAATTCATTGAGCTTTGCCAGTATTTCTAGAATCTCAGAGAAGCTTGAAAGTGATGTTTTGAGTCAGCAGTATTTCAGCTATATCATGGCTTTCCACAGTGTCTAACTGGGCATAGAATTGAAAACATAGCAGCACAGCGACAAGTAACCACACAAGGGGGTGATAACCTCTTGCACCACACCTCTGTTGTTTTCCTTCACAGTTGTCATTATTCCTTCACATTTGTCATAGTGAGTGAGTTGGGTTTAACACCGCTTTTAACAGTATTCCAGTTATATCACGGTGTGTCAGCTTAATGTGGGAGGAAGGCCAGAAGTGATGCAGGTCTCAGACGTTTACCACTTCGGTTAAACCCACGAGCACGGGTTTGGTGCTGAAAAACCTTGAAACATAATCGGGGCGAACCGGGATTCGAACCCACAATCATAGGTTTCTGGCGTGCCCAAGGGACGCAACTCTGCACAGCGAATCACGGCGCCTTAGACGACTGGGGCACCTGTGCCCCCTGCAGGTTTTAGACATTTACCACTTCAGTGAAACCAACAAGCACGGGTATGGTGCTGACAAACCTTGAAACATAATCGGGCTAACCAGGATTCGAACCTACAATCACAGATGGGCCACCCGTGCCCCCCAGTTGTCATAACATTCAAATCAATACTCAGTGATCAAACACCCAGTTTAGTTGTTTTGAAATATAAGCCACAGAAACACACAATCTAGACCCCCTGGACTTGTACATAACTAATCTTATTCCATTTATCACAGTGGTAACTGAGATTAAATAACACTATTAGAACACTTTCAAATAATTTGAAATAAGGTCAGCATGAAACATTTAAATCATAGATTTCCTATTCATTGAATAAGTATTCAATTCATTGTATTGAAATCACATTACCCATTACAGAATGAGATTCTATGTACATCATGATTTAGAGTGACTGACACAAATATAATTATAACAAATCTGGTCTATTACTTAGTTCCTGTGGTGTATGGTGGCCATTAATCTGTAACATTTTCACCTCCAGCACACAAAAACACTGATAGGGTTGACTTAAGTAATCCTGGCCTAACTACATATAATTAATGTAATTCCATTAACTTTAGACACAATCAATACTGGAACAGACTTCCCTGAAGATATACAACCACTAGCATAGCTTGTGTTGACAACTGGCAACAATGGCCGCACTACACAGCTCCTGACATGGGCCTTGCATTAAGTCCCTTGGCTCCTTTAGCCTAGCATCAGTGTTTGAAATGCTGGTCATATCCAGATGTCAGTATTACTCATGAAATGGTCTTAGCCTGTTAATGCATGTAGTGTCACTGTAGGAGTTATCCAATCACAGCATATGTCATCCTAAATTACCATCTCATTAGCATAATTAACATTCACCATGGTGTGGAGTGCAGTGGTGTGGGCTATTTCTCCTTTTAAACTTTGCATGGAATTATTCTCCATTGATAGTGCAATTACCTGTATGTTCCAGTCAGCTGGTACCAGTGAAGTATTGCATTAAGTCTACTACACAGGCCACTGCTGACAAGTCAGGTCCACACTAGTGACCAGTTCTTCTAAGAACTTGCCTATTGCCTAAAACATAATTGTCTCATATATAATTTAGTGTTGCTAAGTAATGGATCTATCAAATTAAACTGTCCTATATAACCCTTCACTGTAGTGGACTGTGACGGCAATTTGTCACGTTAAAGATGCAAAATTGGGAGTTGTTTTGAACAAAATATACTACTCAAGATAAATTAAGGGACACCCACATTTGGAAGGCTGTGTGTTGCAATGACAGAGTAACTGTTGGGTGTTCCTTAACTTCTTTTGAGCAGAACATGATGTTTATTACTTCACGCTGTGTAAAGGTATCCAGGAATAAACAAACTGGCAATGAGTATCAGCGTTGATAGATCCATTTGATTATTATAAAAACAATCTGCAAAAAGACTGCAGACAATCTTTACAAAAGCTAAATTACCCATCAAATGAAGTTTCAGCTCAAAGCCTGCATGTTTAGACAAAGAGCATTTTCATCAGAAAATGCCAAAGGGCAATAGAAGATAATATATATAACAGAGCCTTGATCTTGCACCTTTAATATTGCCAGCTTGAGGCCATTTTTTTGGTTAAGTTATTATCCGATATTTGCATTCACTGGCACAACGCCATTGAGGGTCCAGGATGACAATGCAGGTACAGGTTCAACGGAATCAGAAGCACAATTTCAAGAAAAAGAAAAGGGCAGACAACCATCAAAGGAGTAAGATAAGACATGTTGACCACTAGTGAAGAATAAAGGCTGTTTAATAATATGTAGTGACATTGTTTTCTGTGATTCGATACCACAATGTGTGTAGGGTTAAGGACAAAAATAATACCCCACACCTCAGTGTTGAATACAGATTATCTTACACGATCTTCACAATACATAAGGCAGGGACACAATATACATGTTACCATAGTTACAGAGTTGCAAACATTTGTACAGCATAATTTATACATACCGCATGTCTGAGAGATGGCTAATAAATTACTATTATTGCTGACTTGGCAGGAAAGAATGTAAATCCTAAGGACTGAAATAGTAAGTTTTGGTAAACATAATCATATTTTTTTAAAAAAAGGTGTTTCAAAATCTCAATACTGAGAACTGTTATCAATATCTTTCACACAAGAATAATACCAGAATATTCTATTATAGTTCAATCAATTATTAAGTACATTTATAAATCTGAGACGTAAGGAGCATTGATATGTACATGAATTGTCACGGACATCCTATATCTACAAATGTTATTCTACTGATCATAAACATTAAGTTGCGATGATTCAAAGTGTGCCTGATATTCATGTCAATGTGGTGATGTGATTGAGTGTCTACTATTCCCATTTCATCGACCTCAAGACAAGTAAAGTTATGCCATGGATATGTTTTCTGACTGAAGGCGAACAATTGATTGCTAAGCATGTTGTAGTGAACACAAGTGGTAAATATTAAACCACATATTTCAAAATAAACCAGTACTTCCCAAGAGACATAAAAAATGACTAAAATTCATGTATTTTCTAAAAGAAAATCCAGCTTGTGTAAATAGAAATTAAACACAATCTGCCAGTTATAAATGAGCAACTATGTAACCAATGAAAAGATAGAAATATTTATGCTTTTCAGAGAGTGTTTTCATAATTTAAACATTGCTGAAGAGTATTTCAACACATGGGTTGAACTTGGAGACTTTTCTAGTGGCCCAAATGAAAAACACTGATAAAGGACTAGAACACCTAGTAACTGGCAGACCAACAGAAGTGTCTGCAGAGATTCATTCCCTGGTAAAGATTGTTGCTTTCAACACTCAGACCAAAACGTTCACAATGGGTAGCAAGGTTTGAGGATGCACCATATCATACGTCCCGGCATTGTACAAAGCCGTACATTTTTCAGTGGATTTCACTGCATTATGTATTCAGTCAACTAGCGGGTGGAGGTATTTACACACATTCAATGGAATACTTGTGGAGTACATTATCCGTGCCTAAGCATGTATGATATTACATGTCTATGGCCTCCACATGTTTACTTTTAAGATACCAACACTGCAGTTCTTTGGGCCTTGACAGTTTTGTATCAATTTCAAATTCATAAATGTCAAATTTAAACCAATTAAAGCCAAACTTTGTCATAACAGGCAAATCGTGTCAAGTCATACTAACACATACATACTTCAAGCACATATATCGAAAAATACTATTTTCTTAGGGAAATATTAATTTACTATATGATGGTAAAGCTATTGAAATCTGAACTCTGAAAAGTAAATATCATTGTGACGACTATCCCTGGATATGGTGATTGGTGAACAGCACTAGTGAATAGCACTCTAGAAAACAGTTCCTGAAACTAAACTCTCTATCATCATCACACATGCACATCTATATGAACAGCTCTCAAAGTCCTGTGGTTTCATCGTATATACACGTTTCAAAGAGTTTTATTTCAGAGATATATCACATCAGTCAAAAGCACTGTGGACATGGTAGTATCAACCAAGACAGTCAACATTACAGAGACTCAGGGGAGATCAGCACAGTTACTCCTACTGCGCCGGTGGACGCAGTGTGCCGTCATCCCCACAAACCAACAGCAATCCGTATCTTAAGGCTACTCTGTGCCCACATCTCTGCCCAATATATGTAACACAAACAGTGATAGAAACCAACTTTTAGTCCACTAGTCCTTATAATGTAGCGTTAGAAATTGGCATTAGTCCTGTAGCCCTTGCCAAGCTGCCCAATTGTTAAGGTATCATAAGGACTAGTAGGAATTTGCCAATTATAAGGGTTTAGCTATATGGTATCATTATAAGGACCAGAAGACTACTATGTTAGTTTCTACAGCTGTAATGATAACATATAGTAAAACCTTTAAAAAGGGCAAATTTCTACTAGTCTTTATGATACCTAAACTATCAGGGAGTTTGGCAAGGTCTAAAGGGCTGGTGACAATTTCCAACGGTGTCAAAAGAATTTAAAGTACTCCCTTTTTTTATATGACCACAGTTAATCTTTCATGCCATGACAGATTAACTATAGTAAAAAAATGGGTGTTCCCTAACTTATTTTGAGCTGAACAGACTACTGAACAGTGCAGGTTCGGAAACATCATGTTCATGTTTTGACATATCATCCCATTTAAGCATAAATGGGTCTGACGGGATGGAACGGATCAAGTTATGCAATTATCCTAATAACAGGGATCATATTCTGGCCAAATCTGGAAATTGAAACTGTGGTGCCGCAGATGACTGGTAACATGATTTCAGAACATGCATCTTGTCCACACAGTCCACCACTGTCCTACCTATTCACATATGTGACCAACCATGAGATAAGGGACCTTATGGGTGAAAAATCGCATTTTGACTTATTATTTTTTTTAAACTACTGTATTTTAGGACCACGAGAATACAATTGATAAGCTTCAATTCTTCAATATTTATCACAGAGATACATAGCACTAAACATTGGCACAAGTCCCATTTTCAGACTCATGACCGTTAATGTAATAACTGAATCTTAGATATAACGTCTGATTAGTTAAAAGTAGATATATATGCAGAAATGTTTTGAAATAAAATCACGAACTAATAAGAAAAAAATATGATATTTTTTACTGTCCACACACAAGGCTATTTTTACAGAAGGAAGTTGACATCAAACATCTTTCTTTATGAAGTCACAGCACAATTGTATCCTAGCACCCATAATGTCCCTTTTCTCCTGGTGGGTCACAAATGCTGAGTTACTGAGTTTCCCCAATCAAGTTTCCCTGGTGTGCTGCTGGTGATATTAGTCCCTGTGCTGACCACCACCATAAAGGCAGTATCGTAATATCATCACTCCTTGGTCAAGTGAAATAAAGACAGGCAAAGTTGGAATTAAAATACTACAGACATGCTAGATAGATGACAATAATAACATAGATTGCGAAGACATATAAATGTTATATAAAACAAAACAGTATTTCATAAACATAGGTAAGTACAGAGTTGGCGGTATTTTGTTCAGATATATAACACAAGTTTCCTCCGGTTGTTCACTGGGTGTACCTGTCATGTCCCAGTATAATCAGCTACTGTTAGGGTTAGGCGTCATGGTACAGTGCACTGCTGGTCAAACTTTCATAGGGAAGAGACCTACAATTGCAAGTTCTTCTCTGACTTGCCCTTGAATATTCATATTTAATGTGACAACTAATTACCAACCCATACAATACAACATATTTGCTGACAGATATCTTCATAAACAACTGACGCTCTATCTGATAATTCCATGAAACCAATTCTACTTCCTAAAATTCACCTAATATTGCCTTGCTTATCAATAATCCAAAAATGATGTCATAACCATGATACTTTTGTGAAGATGGGGAAGGAAAACAAATGCACAATGAACAGTATTAGCATGATTAAAATCACTCCATCACTTGTTCAACAGATCAACTGATGACATAGGGAAGGGGGGCAACTTTACAAGCTAGTCCATGTTGGCCGACATTGAACACCCTGCTGTTGAACCAATATGAACATCTTGACCTTTCATCATCATCATCATTCTTACATCCTTCACCTCAAGGTAATGGAGGTTTGAATACTCTTTCCATCTGTCATATGCACTATGCTACAAGTTGTATTATTTGTACATTGTTTATATGGCCATACATCATATTCATGAACCCTAGCTTATGAGAAATTGGCACCTAAAGTATTTTTGTCCTTAACCATGTTGACAGTGATAAATACGGAAATACTGATTCTATTCCCTTATCATGATTCATTATCATGAAACATTTTCTACACATTTGAAGCACTGCGATACATAGGTGTGATACTGAACATGCTAAAGCAGTGATTACATAAAAGGAAGCTAGCGACTCATGCTCATATGATTTTATCAGCTGAGACAATGTCCTCAACTCCTACATAAAATCGGAAATTAAAATTGAAATAAACAAAACCTATTTTGTAAGAAAGTTCAATGCTAAATAGTCTGTAAACCAGAGTATTTCGGTAGATTGAAGGGCATGAAATACAGTCTACATGAGCTATGACAGAAGTATATTGTAAGGTGAGCTTGTGGTTCAGCCATTTGAATAACACACACAAAAAGTTCTAGCAGCCCTTTTGATAACACTGGTCATACATCATGTATATAATTGTTGGTCCTTATACAGATATGAGTGATTATTCATCATTCAGCAGTGTGTGCTAGTGGAATAGTTTCATATAATTAAAGAAGTTCCTAGCCTGACATTGGGGACTCAGCATGTGTGATGAAGGCATCAATAATGAACAAAGAGTTTTAGGCTAACTTTAGGTACATACAAAAACCTTATATATATATATACTATGCCACTTAAAAATTAACCTGAACTGAAAACCAAACATATGACATTATCAATAACTTCTTACAATAACCACATACAAATCATCCTCTAAAAAGTATATATCCTAACAAACATATTGATGACATGCTAGCCCTCCTCAGGCTAGTGTGATCCCGCAAAGACCATTAATAGTTAAATGTTTCAACAAAAGAGAGATGAAAAATTATATTTCACCATTTTAAGTTTTGGCATATCTGCTCACATACATAACAGTGATCACAACATTATATATATATTACAGACTGTACACAAGCAAATGAACCATTTGCTATTACTATACAATCATCTCGACTGTATTCTTCCTGTGGGCAAAGAGGGGGAAACTGATAGGGAAGTCCATGGTACACAAGGGGAGGGTGGTAAATCCAGTTGTGTATGTGGATTGTTGTGGTAGAAACGTTCACATAACTCGGATTCCCCAAAAACTCTCAACATCAAACAGAATTTTGAAACTTTACAGATTCCAAAGTCCCAGAGCACTCCAGTAGTATCCAGAAATTTTGAACATTTAAACACAAAAACTGACATTTATCATAGGTAATTTCTCAAATGACATCAAGAACTGCTGCAGTTGATAGTAATCTCAAGAATTTACAAACAGCCTGAAGTTGAAAGGATTCAAACATTTACTAGGAAAGTTATCCTTGTGTATTAGACAAAAACACTACTGTAGTCGACAGTTCCAATGAAGTGAAAAACGGCAGCCTCCTGAGTCAGATCACTCACTGTAGCCATGATACGTGGATGCTCGGAGTGCAACCCATGTAGATGAGAGAACCTGTCATGGACAGGACTGTGTCCCTAAGTCCCTGTATTGTCAGACAACCCGTTCAACAGCAGAGTTGTTCTTCAACTCCACCTCTTCGGTTGTGTGTTGAGTCTGAGAGGTTGAGACTGCCTCAGGTTCTTCGTTGGGTGTCTCCACATCATTCTCAGTTTCCGTTGCTCCCTCAATGCCCTCCTCTAGTCAATTGATAGCCAGCTCTACGTTGATGAACTGTTTTAAGCGCTCTAAATACTGTCCATAAAGTTCCACATCATTGTGTCCAGCGCCCTCTACCCACAGTGGTTCTACTGTGCGAGGACATCGCTCATAAATTGCAAGTCCATGAGAAAAGTCTATCACTTCATCTTCCGTCCCATGAATCACCAGCACAGGGGATGTGATTTTAGGAACTTTGTCAATGCTGAAACAGAAAAAATGGTGATGAGCCAAAATTCCATTACTGCTTTTTCTGTCTGATAAGGATGAAAATGCCACATTGACAGGATAATATCCATTATGACACCGTAGGGCTAGACACGGTTATTTGTATGAAAGTCCCAAAACTTCAAACTCCAGTAATGCTGCACACTGAAATTATCTTTGGACCAGAGAGAGATTTCCTGATTTATGTATGCATCAGGAAAGTAGTGTGGAGACTTCATCACCACTTGCAGCAATGTCAGCAATATGACAGGGCACACAGAGAATGGCTTCACACATTTAACCACTAGACTTCCAGGCTGATGATACGGATGGCTTAGATCATGAACACATGATAAAAACTAAGGCTGTAACGATTCACCGATACATACGATAACATTGATACTTATGAAAACATGATACTTGAATCGTCATTTTGTGAAATTGCAATACGCTATAAATAGAACAGGAGCTAATAGAGTTACCTATTCGTTAATGACAGAAGTAGCATAGCTTCACCTGTAAGAACGGTAGAACACAAGGACATGGTGACCGAGGACACACTAACTATTAGTGTACATTTAATAACCATCCCATAATTTAAAACTTTTTTTTTTCTCTTGTGGTTTTCATTGTTAAACTTAAAGATTTTGAGATAACAATAAAATAAATAAATAAATAAATGTATGAAGAAAGAGGTTTTAGACCTGTATTTCAATGATTTCATCATTTCTTACTATCTGAAGTGGTGTATTGTGATACCTGTAGTATCGCCAATCTGTATCGTGATACAAATTGTATTGCAAGATACCAAGCGATACTCAATTCTAATAAAAACCCAGTGTAGGATCCAATAACTGCCATGACCCTGAACATGTTGAACTATGCAAAAGACAGATGCATCGACCGAGTTATGACCGTGACTGGATATAATCATATTAATTCTGTTAATTGCTGATTCTAGCTTTTTGAATATTTCCATAAAGCACAGATTACCCATTTGTTAATAAAACTATTGAGTTTGTTCTGAACATGTGTGTCACCATTCTGAACATAGTCAAGGGGATTTTCCTCTCGTCTTATGCAACATTTAAGAATTTGTTTCCACCAAATAATCATCATCAAATAAAACTGAAAAAGGACTGGGTCTTGTTCCTTCATAAATGACATGAATATTAAAGTACTCCATACACATATTTCCCATACCATGTGACACATAACCATGACAACCAAGCCTACATCATCATCAGAAAGGAATGTTTTGGGACTTGGCTGATGTTAACAGTTTGGTTTCCCCTGAAATAATGCAGATAAACTGGTTACTAACCACTTATATTGGTGGGTGAGGCATTAAACAACAAACAACCCCAAACCTTACCCAAAACCAAACCACTTATAGTGAGTTAGTGAGTTGTGCTGAAAACCTCTTTGAACATGATGAAGCATATTTCAGTTAGATCACACAATAAGCACAGGAGGTAGACACTTTACCACATGGTGATAAACATGACCACGGATATGGTGCTGATAAACCAAGGATCCACATCAAGTCAGTTTGAGATTTAGGGAGTGAGCGAGTATAATTTTACACCATTTTAGCAATATTAGCATTTCACTGTGGGTATTCATCTACTACTGTACTGATCAGGAAAGTAAGGTTGCCACAGTAACGAGATCTGATTCATGAGTTTCTAGTAATATCACTTTCTACTGTTTGAAGGCATTTAAAATTCATAACTGATGTTCACTTTGAGGAAACTAAAGTCAGATATATTGTATGTTAAAGTAAACATAGTTGGTCAAATTCCAAGCATAATTCACAAATCTACCATTCATGTGATAATTTATGCATTAACAAGTTACCACATGTTATGCATGCAAGAAACATCTGTGAGGTAAAGGTATTGTAATTGATATCGGTACCTGCCTCACAATCATACACTAAAGTACCTGATCTCATTGATAAACATTGAAAACAACTAAGGCTCATGGTTCTCCTTGCATTGGCTCTGAGCTATGTCAAGGTAATTAGCATGATTAACGTGATTAATGGCCAAGGCTGGTGACGAATTACTTGTAATTATATCCTTCAGCATGTTCTCAAATAGGGAGGGAGTTTGAAATATTTTCATGTGCAAAAATAGAAAACGGAATGAATAGACACCAAAAAATAACATATTGGGTTATCATTATGTCTCAAGACTTGTATTGGATAGCCAATATGCAAGAGATGAAATCAATATTGCACATTTGATATGGACATGACAGAGTAGCACCAAGTTATGAGAATAAACAGCTGCTATGTTCATGATTACTGAATTTGATTCAGCTCACAGTGACATAGGTGTAGACAGTTTGAACCACCCATTATACCATGGTATGCACACAGAGGTATTTGCTCCTTGACCTTTACTCCAGCAGTTAGCATCAATTGCATCATAAAAGATCATGGAGGAAAATGCCTGCAACTCCTGCTTCAAATGTAGATCAGCGATAGAAACTAACTGTTCTAGTCCACTAGTCTATCATGTCTATAATGATAATATATAATATATAGGGTTAGAAATTGGCACTAGTCCTATAGTCCTTGCCAAACTGCCCAATAGTAAAGGTATCCTAAGGACTTGTAGAATTTTGACATTTTTAAAGGTTTAGCTATATGCTATCATTATAAGGACTAGTGGACTGAAACTGTTAGTTTCTACTGCTGCATTTCCATTTCTACTAGTTCTTACAATACCTTAACTTTTGGGCAGTTTGGCAAGGACTATGGGAGTATTAGGACTAGTGCCAGTTTCTAATGCTGTTAATCCTAACATACATATTTGTCAGAGTACACAACAACCATAAACAGAATAAAACAAGGGCTTAAGAAAAGGGGCAGGAGAAATGGGGGGAGAATTCATGAGCCTAAAAGGTCACATTCATAAAGATGAGTTACCCTTTTTGTTTCAATTTCGGAAATAGGATAAAATTACCTATGAGCAACCTTTTAAATTTTGGTTTATTTTGAATAAAGGGAAGCTTTAACTTAACCTTTTCATATATTTTTTTGCTTTCTTTGCAATATTTAAAAGACATGCATTTGGCTTAGAATCAAAACTGCCATAGGCAGGATAGGTAAGGAACAATTTGTCAAATGTTTTGAACAATGATAAAACAACTCATACATGTCATAATTAAAATATGAAAAACCTACAAAAGGATATACTAACTGTATTTCTCTTGTGAAAATAAGGACTTAACTCAACTGTTAAATGCTTTCTTATGTCAACGAAGCTAGGAGCCAGCTCAAACAGAGTGACAGGTGAGGTTTTTTACACTTAAATATTGTCAATAATAAACATTAATAATTGTGTTGACTTGATAAGACTTATTTTCAAAAATGACATGACCATGATAACATGTAATGATTCATTTTGTAACAGATCATCAATGAAATAACCAATTACATTTGTTTGTTGTTTAACACCACACACAGCAATATTGCAGCTATGTCAAGGTGGTCTGTAAATAATCAAGTCTGGACCTGATAATCCAATGATAGACATCATGAACAGTTGGGATAGGATGACAAGCCACAAACAAGTCAGTGAGCACCCCCAATCCCGTTAGTCGAACCTTACAACCAGCATAGTCGTCTCTTACAACAAGCATGGGTTGCTGAAGACCCATTCTAACCCGGGTCTTCAGATATTAATTGATTAGATAAAATTCATGGACTTCACATAATATGAGCATAAAGCACACCTGGGGAAGGCATCAAAGAACCAGGTTCTCTTGGTTTCGGGGAAAGCAACCCTCATTCCAGACATCAGGGGTGAGTGAAGGACGACAGCACCGACTTCATATCTGGAAGCTAGGTCGACTGTTGGTACAGTTCCTATACTCTGGCCATATAGGATGACATTCTGGGGATTTATTCCATATCTTGTCCGCAGTGCCTGCCAGGCTGCATCTATGTCTGCATAGAGATTTTTTTCTGAAGGTTTTCCTGAGCTCACACCATAGCCAGAATAGTCAAAGCTGAATATATTGCAATTGATTCTTGAGCCAAGTCCAATATAAAAGCTACTCATCTGTCCAAGATCAACAGCATTTCCATGGCTGAACAGAATGGTGAAGCGTGCGTTTGGGGAACATCTAGCAAACATACAGGAGATTTGGTTTCCTCTTGCGGTTCGTGTCATAAAGACTTCAATGCAGTCTAGTTCTCTCTGGGTATACTGCCATTCCGCCCGATCTTTGAGGTGTAGGCTGTACCTGGACCCTGCTTCGTCGGAAACCAAGGAATAAGTCGGCTCCGGAGGAAGGAATGCCAGTTTAGCTGCAATTCGGGATGGACATGGCGGACAACAGAAAAGACAACAAAGCTCACTGAGAGACAAGCCGTTCATGATGGAAGAATCGCGGGAAACTGAGAGTGAAGAAGGGAGGTAGGCTCAAATGAAATGTTCTACACAACCCTGATAGTTTCAACCATGTAGATATGTGCTTGTCCTGACTTCTCTATCGAAAACATTAGACAATATTGTTTGTTCTGTCGGAAAACATTTACGACTCCTTCTGGTGACGTCATGCACAAAATCGTCTTCCGGAAAGATTGTAGGATCGGTCAAATTACATCAAATATTTTTGGTTTATTATCACTGTATGACAAAACAAAAAATATGCCTTGGGTTATAAAAATGATGGAATCGCTACCGACGACATGTTATTATTTACACTTGTCTCCGTACCTCGACTGTACACCACATCCGTTTCCAATCCTACTTCCGGTTGTCTCTTTTACATTTCACCACATGTTGCAAGTGCTCGTTTGTGTTGATGTTTACTTTGATAAGTGTACACGTTGTCGCGCAATACATTTGACTAATTTTAGCTATTCAACGTCTACACCACATATAACATTATATCTAACATTCAATATTTCGGTGGTGGGATCTATTAGGTAAGTTCCGAAAATGTTTTTTTGGTTATTTACTACCCACGTACAATTCAAAATAAAATAAAGCTAGTCATACAATTTCAGTAAATAAGGATGTTTAATAAATATGTATATATTAGGATCATACATGTATCACCTGCGATCACAACTGGTCATTCTAGATTTTCACTGGTCACAGAATATCCTAATAGCCATGTCAAACTCAGGTACAAGGGTTTACTATTTTGAAGAAAACTTTTGTGTGGGGAATTTCTTTGGTTGCGACAGAGACCATATACTGATATGGTCTTTGGTTGCGATCAGATTACCAGAGACCATATCGGTATATATGGTCGTTGGCTGCAATCAGATTACCATAGACCATATCGGTATATTATATGGTCTTTGGTTGTGACAGAGACCATATACCGATATGGTCTTTGGTTGCGATCAGATTACTGAATGGAGGTAATAAAGAAATTAAGCAAAGTAGTTATAAAAGATGTCATCTGTTTGGCTCAAGAATCCATGCATTGTTCTTTTGATCGTGCGTTTGCTCAGGGCTCATCCGACATGACCTCCTGCCAGGTTTGTCCGATCTTGGCAGAGAAATGTATGGAATCAGAGTAAAAGATCCAATTTAATATCTGTCTTACAAGTTCAATATTTGCCCTACAGAATAACAATCAAATTGTTTTTGTTGTCATCATGATCATGTGGTTTTAAGCCAGCAGTCATAAAATCTAAATGTCATTAGTGAGAGGCCACAGAGATGTGTCCCTTTGGCATTCAAGGATCTTTTGGGTGTGGGTTGGAAACCCTGATACACCCTGGTTAATTTAAACTCTTTGTCAGCTGCTCAAACCCTTTGTAAACCCAACTTGTTCACTCTTAATGAAAAGGGAGGTAACAAATGCTTCTGAAGAAAACTATCATTAGTGCTTTCTAACCACGAACAATGTCAATGAAGATTTAAGAAATTTCAATACATGTGCCGGAAGCCCATTTATGTCTGTAGTGAGGCTTCCTACACATGCAAGACAGTATATTGTGTGAAACTCTTCTTTACACTATTTGTGCTATATGTCAGAGAATATTATACTTCATCACTGTTCATAGTTGCTGATATACAAATCAGTAAATATCTTAAAGCTTTTGAAACTCATCTAGGATCAGACTCTGAATTGTTATCTGTCTCAAAGACATTAGGATATATCTGTTTTGTGTTTATATGTTTGTTCTCATTTCAGACTCTGTGTAGAACGTAAATATGAGCAGCCAAAAAGGAAATGTGAACAAATCTCGCAAGCAGAAACATCCAAATACATCCGTCTTCAGAAATGACATGTATAACAAATCCAAGAAGATTGCTACCATCAATCAAACAGAACTCCCAAGCTTGTGTCAACGTTGCAAAGAAAAGATTGAGTGGAAAATAAAATACGGAAAATACAAGCCACTCACCGTTCCCAAGAAATGGTATGGAGTACGCTGACATGTAGTGATTTAACTGAAACATTGTTCCAAGTGGCATAATACTCACTCACTAAACATATTGTTTTTAACTGAGTTTTTTTAAACTTTTATCATTTCATCATGTTCATGGTGACCTGTAGAGTACAGTGTACCTAATTTACCAATTTATCTTGTTTTGACAAATTTTGCAAAAGTAAAAAGGAAATGTTTATATTTTGAGTTATTTTGGAGAAATTAACCCCAAATCAAGCTATTATTATGGCTCTTGGCATATTGACCAGAACAATCTGTAACATATGTTGTTCGAGGGAAGATCGGCAGGAAATTTGACTCTTCAGCCAATGGTCTTGATGTGTAGATGTGTGACGTCATAGAGACAGTGTCTCGTGCATGTGAAGCAGGAGGGTCTGTCTGTGAGAAATGTTTAGGTCATGTGGTCAGTTTGGGTTATGGGTCCTAGTGTGTGTATACCAACTAATGGCATCGCCTTAAGTCTGCAAATAACAAGACTATGAGGAATTCACAGTATTGGGTTTGGGTGAGGTCATATTTACAATTGTCTTGTTGCTGTTTGTTCCTAGATACTGTGTGTTTATGTATTTTCTGTTTTCATTCAGCATTAAATGCAGTGAGAAGACAGTGAAGAAAGCGTACTATAATATCTGTTTGCCCTGTGGACAAGCCAGCGAAATCTGCTGTAAATGTGGAGAGAAGAAGGACATTGTTGTGCAGTAAGTTCACAGGGGTTGTAACAAATCAGTGATTCTCCACAGAGAATTCTGATATACTGACAAAAGATTATTACAGGACATGTGACAGTATCACAGAATAAAGTTTTTACTAATTACTGTAAAAATTAGTGTTCATCACCAAATAAGACCCAAATTTAAGCTTTCATGGCGTTATTATTTAATGTGTCATGACATTCACAAACCTAATGCAGGGTTCACAAAGCCATCGTATGACAGTAGCTATGACCTGTGCTAGTCATAGTGCTGAGATCACTTTGTGGAACCTGTCATCTTCGCCAGATGTCATTTGAAACTCTTGTTTTCAGAATCATGAGTTCATTTGTTTCTAAGGGGCACAGGTGGCCCAGTTGTTTAAGGTGCCGTGATTCGCTGTGCAGAGTTGGGTCCCTTGGGCACGCCAGAAACCTTTGATTGTGGGTTCGAATCCCGGTTCGTCCTGATTAGGTTTCTAGGTTTGTCAGCGCCATACCCATGCTTGTGGGTTTCACCGAAGTGGTAACCGTCTGAGACCTGCATTACTTCGGCTTCCGCGCACCCGGCTACCTGCCAGGTCTGGGAGCAATATTGCCATAAATTTCAACCCCCATCTCCCGGACACAAGGACAACTGTCACAAGTGTGCAATGTCTGACCCTTTCCCCATGTTGAAGCATATAAAAAAAAACTTACTTTGTACTTACTTACCTTTTGTTGAAAAAAAACAAAACTCCATTGCAAGACATTAATACAACATATATCCCCATGTTATGGGTTTTCAGACGCTGAAGAAATATTCATAGTTTTCTCGCCAATCACATGAACAACTGTAAAAAATCTCATTCTCTTATAGGCTAAAAGACAACTTAATCTTAAAAACAAGCCATCATCTGACTCTGACTATTTACAATACGAGGCAGTTGTCCGGTGCTGTTACGTAATTGGGATACGATGACATGCATCAACCAAGTCAGTGAGCTTGACCAACCGATCCTGTTAGTCGCCTCTTACGACAAGCACAGTTGCCTTTTACAGCAAGCATAGGTTGCTGAAGACCTATTCTGACCCGGATTTTCATGGATGTGTGACCTCTTGAAGTACTTGATGATACTGCGTTGTGTTCCAGACCAGGGTTGACTGCAGAGCAGCAGGCAGTGGAAGACAGTCGACTGGAACAAGAGATCAAGTACCTGACAGAGAGGCAGAGACGTAAGTGTTGCTGCAGGATCCCATGCCGGTAGTTAGACATTGGGTAGACACACAGGACAGAATTCCACGTGTGTAAACACATGGACGTCAATTTCCACATGTGGGAACACACCAAGGGCAGCATGTACATGTGTGTTGACCCACAGATGAAAACATTTCAGTGTGTATATTGTTAGTTGCCAGTATCTTTTTCTTGGCTTCTATTTAGATTTTTGACATTGGAGGACATCATACCATGACACTGGGGATTTTTTTAATCACATTGAGCATGAGAAGATCAAGGTCACAATATGTAAAATAGTCACTTAAAAGTTTGTGATTGCACTTTTTCCAAACTTACATTTGTTCTCGAAGATAGGGTCCTGCTTTGGAAAAGTTCTGGTCAAGATCGAACAAAGTTCAAGGTCAAGTTTCAATTTTTTGTGAATGTCAGCCATTCGGATATACTTTAGTATTTTAATTAAAAATTAAGCATGGTGTTTGAATGCATGCATGTTATTACTTACTGCAGATGTCAATGGGATTTATGTCAAATGTCAAGGTCATTCATAAGATTGTGAAAAGTGTCTTATTATTTAATTTATTGCTGGTTATTTTTTTAACTTTGACAGTTTCCATTGAAGCAATATCATGATGTTCCATATGTTTCAGGTTCCTTCTTCCGTCTGCAAGCACAAGGAAAGCTGAAAGGGGACTTCCTGGAGAAATGCAGGGATGGTGATGACAATGATGAAGACAATGATGACGACATCGACAAGGACAATCGGGATGATCCATCCGACTCGGACAGTTGTGCCAGTAATGATGGGGATGACGTACAGGAAGAAGGTGGAACAACTGCCCTAGAAAACACAACTCCACCGGGCAGGGATATCGAGTCAGGTTCAAAATTGGAAACATGGTTTGAAAAGTGAACAATGACTTGTGAAAATGGCGGAAGACTTGTAAATAAATTGTCTATATATCGTCTGTTTTTTGTGTTATACTGTGATGACCTAGATGTTACTTACCTAGTGAAGCCTCTATGATCCAAGTTGGTAATATTTATTGTCAATTGAAAAAATCAGAAATGTTGACATCTTGTATGACCCAACATATTTTGAGGTAAATAAACACCCTTGGTGAATTGGTTCATTTGTGAGTTCAGGTGAGAGTATCCTCTCATTATCCAACACTCACTGAAACTCCCCACTACCACATTACCATTTCATTGACTAACAAATATAGTAAGTCTTTGCAATACTTTTACACCTTACTGCCACAATTCACTGTGCAGAGTTATGTCCCTTGGATGTGGGTCTGTCGGCTTAGTACCCTTTCCTTTTTTACGACCATTGTCAGTGTTCTGGTTTAACGGTGATTACCAGTTTATTACCAATAAAATTAGGCTTAGTGCAGTAATTCATGGGACTGCCAGTCCCTGTGGATAAGGTCCCATTGTCTATGTTTTGAGCAAGGAAATAACATTTTGCTTTTCTTCGAGGTTAAATAGCAATTTGTAGCAACTTTGTCTCAAACACAAGTGAAATATTCCAGGGGAAAAAGAGAAAACTGTGATTGAAATTTGTGCGAATGAGGTGTAGATCTAAGTTATTTCAGGGATAACATTTTTTAATATGGCAGCCATCAACATACAGAGAATTGAACCAATCTCATTAAAATCAGACCTTAATTCTCGCTACCGCTAAACAAAGATCTGAAGACATCCCATTCAGTAGTGCGTCGCTTACCAGATTATGAAAGTGACAGTCGGAATGTGATTTCTAATCATGCAATCTCGAAAACTTTAACATGGGGCATCCTGAACGATAGTTACGGGTTTGACGACTGAATCCTTACAATCTAGACCATCTATAATCCATTCCAGAATGTCTTTTTTGTTCAGGTTTCAAATTTGTAATTGAGAATTTGTCAAAATGTGTTTCGAAGCATATAGTCGCCAATTTGAAATTTGTGCCGTAAGGCACGTGAAATCTGCCTTCTGATTGGTCATTCCATTGGTCGGTCAAAGTTCGCGCAAGGTCGGTCTGACGTGACCCGTAATGGGATGTCCTCAGATCTTTGTTTAGCGGCAGCGAGAACTAAGATCTGATTTTAATGAGATTGAGAATTGAACATGATGTTGGCAGAATAAAAACCAGATAATGTTTTGGGTGTGTGTTCAAAGTTGGGACTGACACAAACTGGAGGGGTCTGGTATTTTTTTGAGATGCCAGTCCAATGGGACTAGTAATGTAAAGAGCCAGCGGAAACACTGATGTCATCTTGGGCTTTCATCCCATATATTGACAACACACCATGATAGAAGTCAGATACTTTTTAAGCAGATTTAAACCAAACCTGATCCAAATCCCAACATACATCCACCCAGTAGATGTGTTTCCTGCCAGTTGGTCAGTGTACAGAGAGTGTATTGTTGGGACAGAATGACATGATTATCCAGGTCAATATGCCGTCTCCTTCTCAGGTTTCCAGAACACAAATCAAACAACTATGTAAAATATTTTATTACATTGTCTATGTACAATCAGTTGCACAACATACACCTGTATTATATGTTTCAGCACTCCTTGTTGACGAGGCTGATTAACTTCGTAACCATGCTAACACTCATAAGTCTTTGAATAATATTTATGAAAATGATTGCACCAAATCATTTGTCCCCCCCCCCAAAAAAAATCCTTTTTATTTTCTGTTAGTTGGTTTACAAACTTTTGGGCCTAAAATTGAAGGTAGTTGGTCGAAAAACCATATTTAGTCATTTTCAGCTTTCAGCATGTTCAGATTAGTACTGTTACAAATGAATGAAAACAACATGTTTTAACTTAGCAAAATACAGAAAGATATTTTATTGCTTTTTTTCATTAGAAAACGATTTTTATATGTAAAATCGCCATTTGTTATGAACAGCCATGATAAAATCTCTAGGTTTCTTCATTTCACCTAATTGTAAAACAGAATAAAAGAAATGCTATCCATGAAATGTTCTTCCAACTTCGAAATGCCTATCAAAGACTTGTCAGCGAAACAATAAAATGGTAAAAAAAAAATGTCTAATTTCAGTTCATAAACCCACTAAATAAATATAATGTCCTTATCAGAATTTGAGAAGAACAAAACTAAAATTTACTTGTCCCAATACACAAGATCTGGAACAACACGTTTCCCCCATGGCAATATCTCCCTGCCTCAAGGTAAGAAGAGAAAAAAGTTCAACACTGATGAAAGGTGACACAATATTGTTTTGTATTTTACCATCAACTCATTGTCATCAACATTTCACACTATCTCACAATTACATTTAAACCTTGAAACCATTGGAGTAGAAACATTTATTTCTACTCTCCGACAAGAGAGAGACAACTATCGGTACCTACAATTTGTTTCTGAACAAACTTTCTTCATCTGTCATATTTAAATTTTGTACTGTCCACTTTCCAGTCACTCTTATTAATTCTTTGTTTGATTTTTGAGGCAGTTTTTCAGTCTTCTTTCAAGGAAGACAATTCATGAATTAATGTTAGTTATCAAGACACCTGGTACCTGGGTACATTCACTTCATTCTATACTTTAGTCTACGCCTGGTTCCCCCTTTGTTGGGTACTGGGTGCATTGCTTACGGGAGTCTGCATGATAATCCCTCATGTTACTTCACATCCTTGTGAAACATTCTAATGACACTTCACGCCCTGTTTCATAAAGAAGTTTTAGAACAAGGACTGTCACAGGTCTATGTTAAAGTATGGGAGATACGCCAATCGAATGCTGCAAAAGCATTGGCAGAGGGGCGAAGGACTATTCCTCTTATTTTTCTGCATACATGTATTAACCCAACTGTCGAGGACCATGATAAACACACATGCATGTGTTTGGTGTAGAATCATTTCTGTCAGCCATGTTATCCATTATAGTGCAACTTCTGCTTCTGTCCTATATATCCCGAACCATCACTCTGATCAGTCATCCTGCCGGAAAAGTATGTGTCCATGGAGCGTTATTAGAGTGTCTGTATGTCCCCCAGGATTAGCTCCAGTTGTGTCAGTAATGCCTCTGTAAACAACACACGCCATCATAAATCATGTTAAGGGTAACTTCCTTTTTTGCACTGCCACCATAAGCACAAGTTTACCATGGTTGAATCACACAATCTGAAAACAGAAATACTTGTGTAGCTTTTAGCAGGACTGCTGACTTAACGTCTTCAATGTTGTAGCACTTTGAATGTCCATCTCTCTACAGGTGTCCATGACACAATGAAGTCACACACTCCTCACAAGCATAATTCACATAATTTAATCTGCATCAGGCCTACTATTTCCTTGCATGGTGCTGACACTTGTCTTCATGGCACACTACTGAGACACATCGTCAGCATCTGTTTCAAATGGCTTCCATCTGCGGATCGGTGATGCTGTTTTCCTCACAACCACTGTTCAGACGTGCTGGCGGAGAGGTCCATGAGTTTCCAGGCAGCGCGGGGATTGATCTCTTCCTGGTCGCGACACAACGCCCAGACGTACAGTATCCGCATTATCTTGTCCTGGGAGAAACACAACATTATATGACACAACACTTATCACAGCTACACTTTGTGTCCTTACTATTAATAACTAGTGATCAGCCTTCGAAATCCATGCTACTTCGATTGCCCGAAACTATAAAATACTGCCAAGGACAAGTAAAAATTCAATGATGGCAGTCCCCATTGACTAGCAGCATTTCAGGGATTTGACTCTGAACCTGTTCTAAAAGCTTCAATTTTGCTATAAATGGATCTGAATAAATATGATAGAAAATGTAAACAAGGTAAGCATATTTGTCTTGTTCAAGCAGGACTAACTACAAACTCCTGGCAACCAGTACACTAACCAGGCAACCAATACAGTGACCAGGCAACCAATACAGTGACCAGGCAACCAGTACACTAACCAGGCAACCAGTACAGTGACCAGGCAACCAGTACACTAACCAGGCAACCAATACACTAACCAGGCAACCAGTACACTAACCAGGCAACCAGTACAGTGACCAGGCAACCAGTACACTAACCAGACAACCAGTACAGTGACCAGGCAACCAGTACAGTGACCAGGCAACCAGTACAGTGACCAGGCAACCAGTACACTAACCAGGCAACCAGTACACAGACCAGGTAACCAGTACAGTGACCAGGCAACCAGTACAGTGACCAGGCAACCAGTACACTAACCAGGCAACCAGTACAGTGACCAGGCAACCAGTACACTAACCAGGCAACCAGTACAGTGACCAGGCAACCAGTACAGTGACCAGGCAACCAGTACAGTGACCAGGCAACCAGTACACTAACCAGGCAACCAGTACACAGACCAGGTAACCAGTACAGTGACCAGGCAACCAGTACAGTGACCAGGCAACCAGTACACTAACCAGACAACCGGTACACTAACCAGGCAACCAGTACACAGACCAGGTAACCAGTGCACTAACCAGGCAACCAGTACAGTGACCAGGCAACCAATACACTAACCAGACAACCGGTACACTAACCAGGCAACCAGTACACTAACCAGGCAACCAGTTCACTAACCAGGCAACCAGTTCACTAACCAGGCAACCAGTACACTAACCAGCCAACCAATACACCCTCCAGGCAACCAATACACTAACCAGGCAACCAGCACACTAACCAGGCAACCAGCACACTAACCAGGCAACCACTTCACTAACCAGGCAACCAGTACACTAACCAGGCAACCAGCACACTAACCAGGCAACCACTTCACTAACCAGGCAACCACTTCACTAACCAGGCAACCAGTTCACTAACCAGGCAACCAGCACACTAACCAGGCAACCACTTCACTAACCAGGCAACCAGCACACTAACCAGGCAACCAGCACACTAACCAGGCAACCAGCACACTAACCAGGCAACCAGCACACTAACCAGGCAACCACTTCACTAACCAGGCAACCAGTACACTAACCAGGCAGCCAATACACTAACCAGGCAATCAGTTCACTAACCAGGTAACCAATACACCCTCCAGGCAACCAATACACTAACCAGGCAACCATACACACTAACCAGGCAACCAATACACCCTCCAGGCAACCAATACACTAACCAGGCAACCATACACACTAACCAGGCAACTATACACACTAACCAGCCAACCAATACACCCTCCAGGCAACCAATACACTAACCAGGCAACTATACACACTAACCAGCCAACCAATACACCCTCCAGTCAACCAATACACTAACCAGGCAACCGGTACACTAACCAGGCAACCAGTACAGTGACCAGGCAACCGGTACACTAACCAGGCAACCAGTACAGTGACCAGGCAACCAGTACACTAACCAGGCAACCAGTACACTAACCAGGCAACCAGTACAGTGACCAGGCAACCAATACACTAACCAGACAACCGGTACACTAACCAGGCAACCAGTACACTAACCAGGCAACCAGTACACTAACCAGGCAACCAGTACAGTGACCAGGCAACCAATACACTAACCAGGCAACCAGTACACTAACCAGGCAACCAGCACACTAACCAGGCAACAGGTACACTAACCAGGCAACCAGCACACTAACCAGGCAACCAGCACACTAACCAGACAACCGGTACACTAACCAGGCAACCAATACACTAACCAGGCAACAGGTACACTAACCAGACAACCAGTACAGTGACCAGGCAACCAGCACACTAACCAGGCAACCAGTACACTAACCAGGCAACCAGTACACTAACCAGGCAACCAATACACTAACCAGGCAACCAGCACACTAACCAGGCAACCAGCACACTAACCAGGCAACCAGCACACTAACCAGGCAACAGGTACACTAACCAGGCAACCAGCACACTAACCAGGCAACCAGCACACTAACCAGACAACCAATACACTAACCAGGCAACCAGCACACTAACCAGGCACCCAGTACACTAACCAGACAACCAATACACTAACCAGGCAACCAGCACACTAACCAGGCAACAGGTACACTAACCAGACAACCAGTACAGTGACCAGGCAACCAGCACACTAACCAGGCAACCAGCACACTAACCAGACAACCGGTACACTAACCAGACAACCGGTACACTAACCAGGCAACAGGTACACTAACCAGGCAACCAGTACAGTGACCAGGCAACCAGTACAGTGACCAGGCAACCAGTACACTAACCAGGCAACCAGTACAGTGACCAGGCAACCAGTACAGTGACCAGGCAACCAGTACAGTGACCAGGCAACCAGTACACTAACCAGGCAACCAGTACAGTGACCAGGCAACCAGTACAGTGACCAGGCAACCAGTACAGTGACCAGGCAACCAGTACACTAACCAGGCAACAGGTACACTAACCAGACAACCAGTACAGTGACCAGGCAACCAGTACAGTGACCAGGCAACCAGTACACTAACCAGGCAACCAGTACAGTGACCAGGCAACCAGTACAGTGACCAGGCAACCAGTACACTAACCAGGCAACAGGTACACTAACCAGGCAACCAGTACAGTGACCAGGCAACCAGCACACTAACCAGGCAACCAGCACACTAACCAGACAACCGGTACACTAACCAGACAACCGGTACACTAACCAGGCAACAGGTACACTAACCAGGCAACCAGTACAGTGACCAGGCAACCAGTACAGTGACCAGGCAACCAGTACACTAACCAGGCAACCAGTACAGTGACCAGGCAACCAGTACAGTGACCAGGCAACCAGTACAGTGACCAGGCAACCAGTACACTAACCAGGCAACCAGTACAGTGACCAGGCAACCAGTACAGTGACCAGGCAACCAGTACACTAACCAGGCAACAGGTACACTAACCAGGCAACCAGTACAGTGACCAGGCAACCAGTACAGTGACCAGGCAACCAGTACAGTGACCAGGCAACCAGTACACTAACCAGGCAACCAGTACAGTGACCAGGCAACCAGTACAGTGACCAGGCAACCAGTACACTAACCAGGCAACCAGCACACTAACCAGGCAACCAGCACACTAACCAGGCAACCGGTACAGTGACCAGGCAACCAGTACACTAACCAGGCAACCAGTTCACTAACCAGGCAACCAGTACAGTGACCAGGCAACCAGTACACTAACCAGGCAACAGGTACACTAACCAGGCAACCACTTCACTAACCAGGCAACCAATACACTAACCAGGCAACCAGTACACTAACCAGGCAACCAGTACACTAACCAGGCAACCAGCACACTAACCAGGCAACCACTTCACTAACCAGGCAACCAGCACACTAACCAGGCAACCAGCACACTAACCAGGCAACCACTTCACTAACCAGGCAACCAGCACACTAACCAGGCAACAGGTACACTAACCAGGCAACCACTTCACTAACAGGCAACCAGTACACTAACCAGGCAACCAGTACACTAACCAGGCAACAGGTACACTAACCAGGCAACCACTTCACTAACCAGGCAACCAATACACTAACCAGGCAACCAGTACACTAACCAGGCAACCGGTACACTAACCAGGCAACCAGTACACTAACCAGGCAACCAGTACACTAACCAGGCAACCAGTACACTAACCAGGCAACCACTTCACTAACCAGGCAACCAGTTCACTAACCAGGCAACCAGCACACTAACCAGGCAACAGGTACACTAACCAGGCAACCAATACACTAACCAGGCAACCACTTCACTAACAGGCAACCAGTACACTAACCAGGCAACCAGTACACTAACCAGGCAACCAGTACACTAACCAGGCAACCAGTTCACTAACCAGGCAACCAGTACAGTGACCAGGCAACCAGTTCACTAACCAGGCAGCCAGTACACTAACCAGGCAACCAGTTCACTAACCAGGCAACCAGTACAGTGACCAGGCAACCAGTTCACTAACCAGGCAACCAGTTCACTAACCAGGCAGCCAGTACACTAACCAGGCAACCAATACACTAACCAGGCAACCAGTACACTAACCAGGCAACCGGTACACTAACCAGGCAACCAGTACACTAACCAGGCAACCAGTACACTAACCAGGCAACCAATACACTAACCAGGCAACCACTTCACTAACCAGGCAACCAATACACTAACCAGGCAACCAGTACACTAACCAGGCAACCGGTACACTAACCAGGCAACCAGTACACTAACCAGGCAACCAGTACACTAACCAGGCAACCAGTACACTAACCAGGCAACCACTTCACTAACCAGGCAACCAGTTCACTAACCAGGCAACCAGCACACTAACCAGGCAACCAGTACACTAACCAGGCAACCAGTACACTAACCAGGCAACCAGTACACTAACCAGGCAACCACTTCACTAACCAGGCAACCACTTCACTAACCAGGCAACCAGTACACTAACCAGGCAACCAGTACACTAACCAGGCAACCGGTACACTAACCAGGCAACCAGTACTTACAGGGTTTCCCTCCACTACTTTGTCCATCTTGTCTTTGACCACCATGATCTGCTGGGCGTTGAAGCTGATCACCAAGACTGGACCCTGGTCCATGATCTTACCAGCTACAACCTGTAAAACGAACATTCACTTGGAGATGAAATACAAAGTGACCCTATGAGAGTCAACACAGAGCATCAAACACTCAAGGTAAATGAAATGTCTTAGAGTAACTACAGAGTTATCTCCCCTCAACAGAGTTCACATGGCTTGACATCATGTTGTGCATCAGCAAACTAACAGCAATTATTTCCATTTGAGACGACTGACAAAATTCTGTATTCTGTATTTGAGACTTCTGACAAAATTCTGTACCTTATTTTCTTTTTAAAAAATCAAAGGCTATAATTGTTTTATGATTTGAACATCTAAAATTAATTACGCTGGAACAAAACAAATCACTTATTTTACCTTCGCAAGAAATAACCTGCTGTCTGGCAGGCAGTAATGTAGAAATCACCTGAGAACATGATTTCAGGAGAGAACGCCAGAACTTTTTATATAATATCTCGAAAAAGTAGGTCATATTAAAAAAAACATGACTATAGAAATAGAAAGAGATACAGAGTGATGGTAATGGGTGGATAAGACAAGGGGAGGCCAAGGTGTAACATGAGAGTCAACAGAACATGTTGGCGGTGAAGTGTGAGGGTGCCAGCAACCAGGAAAGACAACAGGGGTGTGATATCATAAAATGACTGTTTGAGATGTCTTGATCAATAATGGGTCATGCCCCTATGATTAGCTAAACAATTGTTAATACGACGTGGCATGGTCCTAATCAATCTCCCAATGACGATTTGAGGTCTTTTCTTGCAGCACCTGGATCAGTCCGGTTAACGTAACGGATGGCAGTCAAAGTGATCCTGCTCCATATCAGTACAGAACCAACCCTAAATCTGTCATTTTGCCTTATGTTGACGTTCGCAAGAATTCGTTAGGGTGGCTCCAGACACATCCACACCTATCAAAAATAGCTCAAAACACCATTGGCATCTGGTTTTGTTAATGGTGGTACATGATTAGCTGCATGCAATTGATTTCTAATCCTCTGGTCAGTAAGTTGAAGTCTGGTGGCCTGGTGCAAGTGAACAGCAATGTGATTGGTTATTTGGACACGATTCTTAAAGCCTGTTTTCTGATTAATCAATCCTGGACTAGCGTTGTTGACCTAGCGCAACCTGTGCATGGCCAATCATAAACATTTTGTGTCTGCAGAAATCTGCTCCAAAGTCTGCAAATCACAGACTGAGACACATTGAACATATTGGCTACCTCTCTATGAGCTCTACCAGTGTGAAGTATGCCAATAGCCCTTAAGTGTTCATCACGTTGTAGGCGATGCATTCCCAATCTGATCACAAATACTGCATTGAAGCAGCAGTAGAGAGTTTACATGTTACTGTGGATAATGAAAACCAACAACTCTAATGGCTCAAGAGCAATTTGACAACCTTTCACTGCATGTTCACATAGGAACTGCATGGTCCACGTGCAAAGTTTCGAGTTTGTTGGAGTGTCACGTTTTGGTTCCGAAACTGTCCTTTATCTGGCAGTCATTTTTGAAAGCTTTTATTTCATGAACCCCTACACCAACTACCCAGAGACAGGTCAGTGAAGGTTGTGAGTGAGTATTGTTTTACGCCGCTTTTAGCAATATTCCGGCAATATCACGGCAGGGGACACCAGAAATGGGCTTCATACATTGAACGCGGATCTTCAGCGTTACAATTGTACGCTTTAACCACTAGGCTACCCTACCGCCCCGAGTGAAGGGTAACACAGCAATATGTCCATAGACTACATCCAGGCTTAAAACAGATTCCCCTCAGAGTCTCACCAACACTGAGAGGCCAGACTTAAAGCTTTCTTGTTCGACAGTCACCAATCTGCATAATACTTAGGCATAAAATTGTGAAGCTCATCAATCTGTGCAGCTGCCTGTTGTGTCTTTGTGCATCTTTATGATAATATTGCCCCAAATAGAAAATTGAGTGCAAGCAAGCATCCGACATCACAACTAGGTTGACAGGGCTGCAACTTGTGAAAAGATGTGACAAACTGATCACTATTTCCTCTCAAGGACGCCAGGTGCTGATAACAATATTAATGAAGAATGAATGATGGGTTATCCTCTAATCTGCCGATTTTGAAAGTGCCACTTACGTCTACATTGTTGACATCAAGGACTCTGGATGCAAACTTGTACCCTGCCTGCTGTGCTTGCTTGATGGGATGAGATAGTGTGTTGAATGGCTGAAACATATATAGCAAACATGCAGTTCAACCCCCAGTAACAATCCTGATGATTTCAGAGGACATATCTCAACAACTGACTTTATCTTTTCTGATTAATTCAGTACATGTGAAAAGTAAATAGAACTAGTTTGGACAATCAAATCACAGGAGAGAAAGAAAGAGAAAAACTTCTCAGATGATGACTTGGTTGGTAGGATTGGTCTGTTTCTTTTTAATTAGTTTGAAATATATTGTACTGCTATTAATCTTAAACACCATTCTTTCTCTAACGTCATACAAACACACTCCATCCTTCTCTGATATCACACAAATGCACTTAATCTTTCTGAAAATGTTTCTGAATGTTTTGTTCTGCTGAAGTCAATACCAGATCCCGGGTGTGACAAACTGGTGTCTTACATAGCATGACCAATCCACAAGGTTTGGGTCTGATAAAACACAATCAACCAGATGACACACTGCAACCATCAAAAAGTTCTAAACTTGTTCTAAACTGGGAATCCATGCTGGGAGACAAGCATGGATGTCCACAAGGTTGCAACAATGACAGACAACCTACCCCTTCATGGCACCAGTCTTTCAGGACTTCAAGGTCACCTCGTATCATGGCCTGCAATTGCATCAATAGAATGTCCTTAATATACTCGGGAGGAAGTGAAGTGAAGTGGAAACACCACAGTCAGCAATATTCCGGCTGTAGGATAGTGGCCTGTATAGGACAGAATCTGTTCCAGGCACGCCAATGGCCAACTGCATGAGCAATGATCCAAACAGTCAGGAAACAATGACACACAATCTGCCAAGGTCATACATGTTTCACCCACTAGATCCTCAGTCTGTAAGTACTCGAGCCTGGACCAGACAATACAGTGATTGATATAGTGAGAAACAAATTATGCTGTCAGGGCACGATGACATGCTATGAACCCAGTCACCAAGCCGGATTGCCCGATCCATTTCTTCGCCTTTCACGTCCACCACAGGATGCTGGGGATCTATTCTAACCCAGAATCCCCACTGGATTATCCTCAGTTTAGAAGCAGATGGTCGACAGTTTGGGTAGAATTTGTTTATCCTTACATATCACAGTACCACAAATCAACATCTTATCTAAAATCTGTATGTTTCCATGACGACTCTTCTGTAATTAACATTCTCTATCACCAACACCATGGCAGGCATCATAATGGAGTCTGACATCATGATCAAATTATATTCTCAAAATTGCACAGATAATACCAGATGATAGAATCTACAAATAGTTTCCTATTCTAGCAAGTCTCATTATTTCGGTATCAAATATTATTTTCAACTACCTTCACTATCCAACTCACCTCTAATACATTTGGAATAATTTCTTTTTCACATAGTCGCACAAACATCTCTTTATCAAACGAGGGATCAATCTTACAAACTTCTGTGAGGACTTCGGACATCTCCGTCTTAGAAAACACCCCACCTGCAACATCAACACACAGACCTCGTCAGTTTAAAGACATACCTCACTTGGTTCATGTCCAAAACACAACTGTAATGAAAAACTCCCACACAATAATAATGCAAGCCAGAAGTCACTATGGGTTTGTCCCATGTTAGTCCAGCTTGGCTATTGAAATCAGCCTGTGTCTACATGGCATTTTTAGCATTGAAAGTATTTATCTAATGGACAGAAGACCAGTTTGTGTAAACGTCATAGGCGGTTTGATCTACTTCAGTAGTACTTGGCTGTCTGGTCACTCATCCATCTGTCTGGTCACTCATCCATCTGTCTGGTCACTCATCCCTCTGTCTGGTCACTCATCCACCTGTCTGGTCACTCATCCATCTGTCTGGTCACTCATCCATCTGTCTGGTCACTCATCCATCTGTCTGGTCGCTCATCCATCTGTCTGGTCGCTCATCCATCTGTCTGGTCGCTCATCCATCTGTCTGGTCGCTCATCCATCTGTCTGGTCGCTCATCCATCTGTCTGGTCGCTCATCCATCTGTCTGGTCGCTCATCCATCTGTCTGGTCACTCATCCATCTGTCTGGTCACTCATCCATCTGTCTGGTCACTCATCCATCTGTCTGGTCACTCATCCATCTGTCTGGTCGCTCATCCATCTGTCTGGTCGCTCATCCATCTGTCTGGTCGCTCATCCATCTGTCTGGTCGCTCATCCATCTGTCTGGTCGCTCATCCATCTGTCTGGTCACTCATCCATCTGTCTGGTCACTCATCCATCTGTCTGGTCACTCATCCATCTGTCTGGTCACTCATCAATTTGTCTGGACACTCATCCATCTGTCTGGTCACTCATCCATCTGTCTGGTCACTCATCCATCTGTCTGGTCACTCATCCATCTGTCTGGTCGCTCATCCATCTGTCTGGTCACTCATCCATCTGTCTGGTCGCTCATCCATCTGTCTGGTCACTCATCCATCTGTCTGGTCGCTCATCCATCTGTCTGGTCGCTCATCCATCTGTCTGGTCACTCATCCATCTGTCTGGTCACTCATCCATCTGTCTGGTCACTCATCAATTTGTCTGGACACTCATCCATCTGTCTGGTCACTCATCCATCTGTCTGGTCTCTCATCCATCTGTCTGGTCACTCATCCATCTGTCTGGTCATTCATCCCTGACCACATATTGTGCCATGTGGGGAATCGAACCCGCAAAGCTATTTGATAAACACCACACAAGAAAAACAAATAAATTCTCTCTGTAGACAACATGACTTGACACTGAGGCGATGAGCTTGTTTGTTGTTTAACGCCGCACTCAGCAGTATTCCAGCTATATGATGGTGGTCTGTAAGTAATCAAGTCTGGACCAGGCAGTCCAGTGATTGACAACATGAGCATCATTCCACGCAATTAGCATCGATGACATGCATCAACCAAGTCAGTGAGCCTGACCACCCCATCTCGTTAGTCGCCTCTTACGACAAGCATAGTTGCCTTTTACGATCAGCATGGGTTGCTGAAGAATTATTCTACCCCGAATCTTCTCAAGCCCTGAGGCGATGTGAAAGAGAATGAGGTGGCAGAGATAGACATGTGATCAGGTTGTGTAAGGTCACTGTGCACGGGATCACGTACAAGGCCCAGTTGTTGGTAACCATCGCGATACTGGGATGTGTTCGGGTGAATTGCTTTTTAGAAGCTGGAAACTTTGTTAAGTATGTTTCCACATAGGATCAAGGAAGAAAGGAGAGTGGCATAGAGTGAGATATACATTTTGAAGCCTATGATTGTACATATAATTATTCCAATATGCCTACCGACAATGCCTGTAAAAGAAGTACTATTCTAAAAGTATTTGCTTCTGCAGTGATGCGGCTGTCAAATCGGCTGTTTCAGTCAGAGGTGTTTATTGTCAAATAGTACCGTTGACTGACCAAATTCATGGTAAAATGCACATTTAACAGCCTTTGTCCATGTTCATAAACCGAAATATAGAAGTTACTGGCTGAAGTGGCTATTTCTTTCATGTAAATGATGGAAAGCTGAGAAACATTTCCAAACATAAAACTGATACTCACCAAACAAGTACCCAACTTTATCTGTGAGAGCTCGAGTTGCACGCACCATAGCATTGTCACTTTCATCATACTTAACTTTAAGATCAAACATTTCTGAAAATAGAAATTATGAGTCAATGAGTACAATCTATTAACTGTCAACATTCAGCAGGGTCAAACCGACCTGCACTGATTGTTGAGACCATGCATTTGGTTCTGTCTAAATCTCAGTAGAGTGAGTGAGTATGGTTTTGCGCCGCTTGTAGCAATATTCCAGCAATATCACGATGGGGAACATCAGAAAGGGGCTGCACACAAATCTCAGTAGAGAAATTGTAACTGACATTTCATTACAGCCAAAGTACAGGGTGTCATCAGAAACCATCACTTTTACAAACAGACTTTATTAAATTTTTCCCAATGTTTGATCATAAGGACATAAGGCTTACTTTGAAATCAATCCTTGGGCTTTTTTAATTCAGCAATATACTCACTATGTACATAAGGATTGTTATCTTTAAAGTTCTGCCAACTCTGAAACCACTTGGAATCTTTATGTAAGACCATTCCGGTGGCTTCTCTGCGAACAAAAACAGCTGAATAAACAAAAATATGTAGGCACATAAAACTATATTCTCTTTAAGAAATGGACACATGGTACGTGACAAACTCACGTTAATTCCCTGCAACACATGCTATATGACAGTTAACTCCCTGTACTACATGACATACTCGTTAGCTTCTACTGTCTTTTCTTCTTTGGGAACTCCTGGCATTCCTTCTGTCCGCTTCCGAAGTTTTTCTGTGGTAAAATATTATGAAACGTACTATTTTTTAAATACAGTAACATATAGTTTCAACAAACATTCATCAAATGAACAGACATAAATGAACATTTATATTTTTGAGTCATGCTAATAGTCATACTCAATTCATTATATACTCATAGCAATAACAGTTACAAAACCATTTGATATAACGTATTCGACGTAATAAGCGCCCAGGGCGCTCTCAAAATAAGAAATAGGGGGCTCTTATTAGAAAATTATTTTGGTGAAAAAACACAGAGTTAAAGGATAAATTTCTAGGTTTATGCTGACAGCCTGAAAAGTTTATATACGACAGATATACTTTTCCAGAATTTAATTGCCGATATTTAAGGGTGCATATAACGAGTGCGTATTATACGCGAATCAATAAGTCTTGTGTACATTGATCATTCGGAAGAGGTGCTAATTGGGATTGTTTGCTTGCCAATATAATATTAGCAAATATCGCCGTGGGCGCTTATTAGAACGGGGCGCTTATTACATCGAATACGGTATCTGAAGTTTTTAACCATAATGTAGAAAATAATGTTCAGTTTAAAAGTTTCTGATGTCACATTACAAATAAATAGATACGCATTATATATAACATGTCAATGTGACCAATATCTACTGTCAAGCCCCTGGACACTAAGGTGACAAGGTAACAGTGTCTTCAAGTCTAATGACAAAAGACAAATTACATACAAGTTTACACATGAGACCAAAGTATTTCACTAGCTTTTCCAATCAGAAGCCAACCACGGTTAGTACTCTATCTGAGATGCAACACAAACCTGGAGCCTTGTAATGTTTTGCCCTAGACAGCGTCGCCTCATCAAACTCTTCTTTTACAGCTTTAACCCCCTAAAAAGGATGAAAATATTACTGATGTGAAAGGCTGTGTTAACATATGTCCCATCCCACCAAAATCCTTCCTGATAAACTTAGACATCAAACTGGTGACCGTCAAGGCTACCATCACTGTGAACGCTTCTGTACAGGTCACAGTGGACAGAGTCAAGACCCAGTGAAATCCTTGTCCAATAGCCTACTAATTTGGAGGGAATCTATTGAGAAAAGCAACTGACATGGGAAAATCACATTCACATGGTAGCCATGTTTAAAATCAGTTCAGAAGGCTGTGAGCACTAGACATGAAAAGGTTGATCATGCCATAAGTTCACTTAAACGAGAGTATCAGATGGGCTAGAAATCTACCCAAAAATAGTAGCATCTGAATAAATATGTCCAGATGGAAGACAACCAGCACATTACTGACCTCTGAGATAGATTTGAAAGTTGCACTCTTCCCGATCTGCTGCCCAGACTTTGATATAGACTCTGCTGCTTTTGTGGCCGACTTTCCCAGCTCTCCCGACGACTCCTTCACCTTCTTCACAAACTCCGTCTTCTGCACCTCATCCAGAGTCTGAGACAGAACAACATACCTGTACACAGGATGCAAATAACATCATAACAGCATCAAACAGTTTATTTGTCCGAAGACGATTCACCTGAAGACAGCATGACACCCACTTCAAGCAGGTCCACCCAGAGTACCATCTAGTGGGCAGAGAGCCGGGATTGAACACCCCTCCCTTTCCACACACGTAACATGTCGCTGTGTCACATGCTTCATTAACTTGGAGATTATGTGGACCCCTCTAACCTACCGACTGTTGTTAGCTTGGAGACTATGCGGACCCCTCTAACCTACTACCTGTTGTTAGCTTGGAGACTATGTGGACCCCTCAAACCTACTACCTGTTGTTAGCTTGAAGACTATGTGGACCCCTCTAAGCTACTACCTGTTGTTAGCTTGGAGACTATGTGGACCGCTATAACCTACTACCTGTTGTTAGCTTGAAGACTACGTGGACCCCTCTAAGCTACTACCTGTTGTTAGCTTGGAGACTATGTGGACCCCTCTAACCTACTACCAGTTGTTACCTTGGAGACTATGTGGACCGCTATAACCTACTACCTGTTGTTAGCTTGGAGACTGTGTGGACCCCTCTAACCCACTACCTGTTGTTAGCTTGGAGACTATGTGGTCCCCTCTAACCTACCGACTGTTGTTAGCTTGGAGACTATGTGGACCCCTCTAACCTACTGCCTGTTGTTAGCTTGGAGACTGTGTGGACCCCTCTAACCTACTACCTGTTGTTAGCTTGGAGACTATGCGGACCCGTCTAACCTACAACCTGTTGTTAGCTTGGAGAATATGTGGACCCCTCTAACCTACTACCTGTTGTTAGCTTGAAGACTATGCGGACCGCTCTAACCTACTACCTGTTGTTAGCTTGGAGACTATGCGGACCGCTCTAACCTACTATCTGTTGTTAGCTTGGAGACTATGCGGACCGCTCTAACCTACTACCAGTTTACTCACATCAGACATCTTCCCCTTGATGTCCCCAAACGTCTTCTTCAAAACCTGACTGCTCTTTGTTGTCTCTGCTTCAATATTTTCCTGCAAACATCAAGAGTGGCTCTTTCACGCATCCTCTCACAAACAGTGAGTGGGTTCCTGAATGGGTTGCATGTCATAATCAGCACAAATCCATGACTTACTGTGGCCCAGCAAGCTAGTATAGGTTCGTATCAATCATCATGCGAACATTTGCTGACATAGTGCTATGAAGACTGAGATAAGAAAGGCTTACTCTGTGAAAGGCAATGGAATGTTTTTTGTACGATAAGGATACCATGAAACCACTGGTTGACACCTGGCAGTTCCAGAAGACCACTGGTGGTAAAAACAGATGAGAACCCACAATATGTGCTCATACTGACAATGACATGGTGACATGAACATAGCAGATGAAAGCTGTTAACTCACAAACTTCTGTCTAGCTTTCCGAATGGCATCAGACTGTTCTAACTTTTCCGTCTCTTCCTTGAACTTCTTGAGGTTTTCCTACAAAATGAAACAGTGCAGATTAGCAGCAAACCGAGGTGATAAATGTGCCATCTAAGTTTCGAGATCAGATTCATCCTCTTACCTTCATTTCTTTATTTTTAGCAATCTCCTGTTTGATGTTGTCTACGAACTGAGCAATGAAGCTCCTCCTTCCACCTGACATAGCTCGACTCTGAAACAGGGAACTAAAATAACATATCTGTATCCAGAACGTTGAAAACTTCCTAGAAACGGTGTGTACAGTGGACACCTAGCTCAAATTATTGTCTTGTGCTCTCATGTGTAGGGCTCCAGTGTGTGTTGGGCTTGTGTGTGATGTCTTTTTTTTGTATGGCTCTGGACTGTGTTGGCCTCTGGTGTGTGAAGTCTAATATTCGTATGACTCTAGCTTGTGTTGGACTCCAGCATGTACAGCCCTAGCTGGTGTTGGGCTGTAGTGTGTTTGGCTCTAGCTTGTGTTGGACTTAAGCGTGTATGGCCCTAGCTTGTGTTGGACTGCAGTGTGTATGGCCCTAGCTTGTATTGGACTCCAGCGTGTATGGCTCTAGCTTGTATTGGACTGCAGTATGTATGGCCCTAGCTTGTATTGGACTCCAGCGTGTATGGCTGTAGCTTGTATTGGACTTAAGCATGTATGGCCCTAGTTTGTATTGGACTCCAGCATGTATGGCCCTAGCTTGTATTGGACTGCAGTATGTATGGCCCTAGCTTGTATTGGATTCCAGCATGTATGGCTCTAGCTTGTATTGGACTTAAGCATGTATGGCTCTAATTTGTATTGGACTCCAGCATGTATGGCCCTAGCTTGTATTGGACTTAAGCGTGTATGGCCCTAGCTTGTATTGGATTCCAGCGTGTATGGCTCTAGCTTGTATTGGACTCCGGCTTGTATGGCCCTAGCTTGTGTTGGACTGTAGTGTGTATGGCCCAAGCTTGTGTTGGACTGTAGTGTGTATGGCCCTAGCTTGTGTTGGACTCCAGCATGTATGGCCCTAGCTTGTATTGGACTCCAGTGTGTATGGCTCTAATTTGTATTGGACTCCAGCATGTACGGCCCTAGCTTGTATTGGACTTAAACGTGTATGGCCCTAGCTTGTATTGGATTCCAGCGTGTATGGCTCTAGCTTGTATTGGACTCCGGCTTGTATGGCCCTAGCTTGTGTTGGACTCCGGCTTGTATGGCCCTAGCTTGTGTTGGACTGTAGTGTGTATGGCCCTAGCTTGTGTTGGACTCCAGCGTGTATGGCCCAAGCTTGTGTTGGACTGTAGTGTGTATGGCCCTAGCTTGTGTTGGACTCCAGCATGTATGGCCCTAGCTTGTATTGGACTCCAGTGTGTATGGCTCTAATTTGTATTGGACTCCAGCATGTACGGCCCTAGCTTGTGTTGGGCTGTAGTGTGTATGGCCCTAGCTTGTATTGGACTCCAGCATGTATGGCCCTAGCTTGTGTTGGCGACAGTGACTACCTGAGATAACCTGACATCCAACGGGCTGTTCTGCTGGAAACAGGCCAAATAGGGAGGGCATCTTGCCGCTGTTGGACGACCACTATGATACAGCAACACCTGTAAACAGAATTTGAATTAAATAATAAACAGGATAACTTTGACCATAGTCTGCGAATTCTGGTCATGTCTGTACCTGTAGTTCATTTTCTTTTTTGCTGTGGTACATGGACAACATGTACAATTTTGTTTTTGTTTTGTTTGTTGTTTAAATCTGAGAAAATGTAGCGAGTGAAAATAGAAGACAACAAATTTCTCTAGCCAAAATGTTTTGTACTAAACCACTTCATTGTGGTAATATGTTGACTTTTTCACGTGAAGAATAAAAGTAAATATAAAATTGAAAACAATAAAATGTACAAGAATGCCCTGATAAGAGATTTAAATTTCACGGTTCAGCACCCATCCTTGAAAAATCATGAGAAGGGGTTCAACCCCATTAGACCCCCTACACATAAACTGTTTGATTGTCATTCTAGAAGCTGGCAAAATAAGTAAGAAAAACGTACAACTTTATGGATAACAACTTCTGGTTTACTGCAAATAGCAACGTTTTGATGTAGATTCTTACACCGTTATCAAGCTGGAGTGAAGTACTTTTTTTCTTACCCCTACACGTCCTTTTCATTTCAAAACTAATCCCACCCATGTGGATTCCTGGGAAGCAGATGAGAAGAATAAAGATTTCAAGCAAACTATGCTTGTCATAAGAGCTGCCTAAATGGATCAGGCTGTCAGGCTTCGTGACATTGGTTGATTGCATGTCATTGTATGATTCATATCCTAATTGCGTAGATCGATGCTGATGATGTCTCATGAAAGGGGTACGTGGTTAACCCTCATGATCATTATGGTTAGGGGCCCCTTTCAATCAAACCCCTTCACGATCCTTAAGAATGGCCACACTTGGAATTCAAACAACCCTTTACACTACCAAGGATTAGGTTCCCATTTACGAATGTTAGGGTTAGTTGTTAGTTCCAGTGAGGGTTAGCTATGTCATCTCTTTTAACAAATTAATCCTGTGTAAAGTTACGAAAATCTATACAATTATCAACATGTTTCATGGAAGATTTGTGCTACCATGCATGGGCATCAAGGAAAATAATCAGTTGCTTATCACTTAAACAAGGGATATCGCTGTGTGGCTCTGTGGTAAAGTGTTGGCTAATCACATTAACACCTTAGCCCAGTGCTCATTTGCCCCCAAAAGTGCACTCAGAAAAGTGCAGTACTCCCAAATCACTTAAAATAGCACAAGAACAGGGTCCCAAGAACAAACCAAACTGCTGTCAATTGTAACTAGGAAATACTTCCACCCTCCAAAAGTTATATATGTATGCATTGCCGCTCAATCCGGCAACAATGCAGTTTACCGGGCGCAGCCCAAGCTCTACCATCCGCTCAATTACCGCGCTATAGTCATTATAGTGCCACTGCTGTCTAGCTATACCGTTACCGTGCCTCATGCTCTGCTGACTCTCGCTTCATGATCCAACCCCGTTTTCGGTCTTAAGGAAACTTACACATCTTGACAATCCAACACCCGTTCTTGGTCATAGGGAATCTTACATGTCTTTACGATCCAACACCCGTTTTCGGTCTTTGGGAAACTTACACGTCTTTACGATCCAACACCCCTTTTCGGTCCTTAGGGTTAGCTTGCTTTGGGCAAGGGTTAGCCATAAATTCTTACCTTTTCAAGCATTAATCCGGTTAATCGGATTGGTCGGTCATATTGACATAAACAATGGCGTGTGTGGTTTCAAGAAAAGATGAATTGGAGAGCGGACCGTGACGTCATACGCATGCGCAATTCATTGTTTACTGTATTACGCATGTATGGTAATGGGTATTCTACTGACCCGTTAAACGAGCATTGATTACATGTGATAGCGCCTGTGGTCCAGTGTTAGAGCGTTAGCTAATTAACGCATTAATTAGCAGAGCTGGCGAGCCGGCAAAGCGCGTTCGAGCCCCCACAGCGCTAATTCGATCTGAAAAAGTGCACTACTCCCCTCTTTTTAGTTACATATATTTTAAGGGGGGTTGGGGTGGTGTGTAGGGGGTGGGGTACGGCCGAAAGTTGTGTGACCTTCACAGTTGCCTCATAATCCAAGTATGACAATTATGTCTGACAGTGCCTTTAACAAATATATGTAAAATTTGTCACAATTTTTAAAATCTGAAAATGTATCAAATGAGTACAAACAAGTAGCCCACCACACAACTATTGAGGTTATTTGTATAACGAATTTACAAGCACGTGAGTACACATGGTAAAGGGCCGAAGAGGCTGTGACACCCAAGCATGCAAGTATAGCGATTGTATGAGTTGAACATGTACATGTACCCATAGTGTGACGATATCAAACATATTGAAATATCTCGCAATTGTTTAAATTACCTGCAAACTATAACTTTGTCGGCAGAGGTTACCGACAGATCTGCACATGGAAGCCATGATGTAACTTCTGTACCTTCTACGCAGTTCTCACAAGGGGGATAACTCTCGTCTGTTATCATTCAATACGTACCGGCATGACATTGTTTACTTCTTCTGTACCCAAACGAACTAATTATCTATCTGCAGAAAAAGCCATCCGACTGAAGCTTTCAATTTATATATCATGTAGCCCTGTAAATGGTGCTATATTCCAATAAATGTATTTATTATTATTAGAGACCACATTTAATGTTATTATATATTAAATACATATTTGTTTATTATATTTCTTAAATTTCAGAGACTGAAATGTTGTCCGCCGTTTTACCCTCCGGGTTTCGATCCCCGACAGCGTCAAAGACGTTAAAATATGGTACTTGTTGTTACCCTGTTTGGCGCTCGGCATTGAGGGGCTAATTAAAACAAGGACTGGTCGGCTCGGAGTCAGTATACTGTGTCTGAGTGGGGTATTCGTTGTATCTCAGTGGGCTAGCACTATAAATCGGCATCAGTCCGGACTAGTACAAGCAGCCACACAAACACACACACAGTTGGTGCCTATACAAGGAGGAATGTGCATCTAGGTTTGACTGACTCTCTCTCTCTCTCTCTCTCTCTCTCTCTCTCTCTCTCTCTCTCTCTCTCTCTCTCTCTCTCTCTCTCTCTCTCTCTCTCTCTCTCTCTCTCTCTCTCTCTCACACACACACACACACGACATAACACAGACTGCACTGATTCGCTAATGTCACACGGTACATGTGAAAGTGTGTCAGCGCACGTGTGTTGACTGACAATCAATACCACCATCCGGTCTCAAGTCTACATCATCGACATGGGGGTCAGTAGTACCCGACGTAGCTACATTAATATTGAATTCGATCGATTTGTAATAAGCAGTTATTGATTTTGGATTAGGGGATGTGATTAATTATAAATAACCAGTGTGAAAATATTGGAAATGATTCTGTGTTCACTGACAGAAATTCGTTTGCAACAGATGAGGTGTGAGGTTGTTAATTTTCCGTAGGGACCAACATTCAGTATCACCTGCAACACGGAACAGGCAAATCTTTGATCCAATTAATCAACAAAGATTGGTTTATCAGTAATAAGATTCTGTAATTCCCGTATATGGTGGACTTTTGTAAATGAAAAAGTGATAAAGTTATATTATCCAAAACGACCTTATTATCCTAGAGCGATACATTGTAGTATTAAGTAACACAAATACATACTTATTTGACGAAATTGAACAGATATTACAGAATAATATTTTTTGTTGCATATCAGAGAGTAGATTTACTTGCACGTCATGATTTGTATGTCAAGTTGGTGCAAGTAATGTGTCAATACGAGTACAATACAATACATGTAGACTGACTGATATTTGTTAGGATTGTTTGGGTTTGTGCAATCTCATTAAAATCAGACCTTAGTTCTCGCTACTGATAAACAAAGATCTGAACACATCCCAATAGGGGTCACGGTATTATGGCCACGTGACCAGTTGCACGTGAAAAAACACTTTTGCCACTATAGTGCTGTGCACATGATTTTGATCGATTCACCTGCACAAAAACGGGTGTTATCTGAAGACAATACGTGGCCAATACTGTTTAAATACACAATAAGGGCCCACAATGACAACTGGTCATAATGTTAAATATTTAGGATTGTGAAGATTTTAATTTGGTTCAGTGTACCTATTTAATTTAAAACATTGTGATCAACTTTGTATTTCTTGCGGAAGTTGTAGAAAATGGTAATTTGGTCTTCTCAAATGACGTTGATATTATTACCAGGTGATCTCAAACTGGTTCGAACCCTCTCCCGAGGCAAGAGAGTTAACAGACTTTAAAAGTCCATTTTCCATGTGGAAACTGGACTTTTATAGTCAGTTAACTCTCTTGCCTCGGGAAGATGGTTCGAACTGTACGTGTCAAAGTTGGATTGGAAAAATATAATCCAAAAACAATTGTTTTTGTATTGGCATTGATGTTTTTCACATGACCAGACCATGTGTTATCGTTCATATCCTATCATCCAGAAATCCAGATTTACCCACTTATGGTACATAACTGGTGTCTGGGTCAGAACGCCAATTCCCTAATGGGCCATCCTTAACAGGTTCGACACTTGTTATGTGTAGACTGAGTCTAGTCTTCCATACTAATGTGGCATTATAGCTGATACAGTGTTGTTTAACGCCGCACTCAGCAGTATTCCCGCTATAATTGACGGTGGTCTGCAAATAATCTTGTCTGGGCCAGACAATCCAAAGATTGACATTATGAGCAAAAACAACATGAACTCAAACCTGACCACCCGATACATTTAATCGCCTCTTTCGACGGGTAAAGGTTGCTGGGGACCTATATATTTTCTTACCTGGTAGATCGCTCATTTTATACAGGTATGCACCATTAAACTCGTAGTCCATCTTCTCGATACATCGTGTACAGTGCCGTAGCCAACTGCCACCCTCCACCCCCCACCCCTGATTTTTTTTTTATATGATGCAGGTTTATTTGAACCATGAAAATACAAGTTGAGGACAAGTGATACTTGTACAAATATTTGCCCCCCCGTCAAAAAAGTTAATACGGCCTTGGTGTAAGACGATATAACGTGTATTTTCTCGACTGCTTATCAAAACATCATTGTATAACATTGTATAACATCGTATAACTTTGAATAGCATCGTATAACGTCGAATAACATTTTCCAGCGCACAGCATCGGTGGCATTCAAACAACGGATTCATGTTTGTTTGTTGTTTAACGCCGCACTCAGCTATATGACGCCGCACTCAGCTATATGACGGCGGTCTGTAAATAATCGAGTCTGGACCAGACAATCCAGTGATTGACATCATGAGCATCGATCTACGCAATTTGAACTTGATGACGTGCATCAACCAAGTCAGCGAACCTGACCACCAGACCCCTTTAGTCGCCTCTCACGACAATCATTGTCTCTATAGAAACCAGCATAGGATAATCAAATGTAAGATTGAGTGATATTGAATGAATCAGACATTTTATAAACTGACTGAATTGGATAGCCTTACATTTTTACATGGTGTTTTATTCCTCGCGTACAGTGCACAGTAATCTTCCAAAAAATCCATCTTTTTTATTAAAAGTTGAGCTGCGTCCTTTCTCAAACGAGTTGATGCGTTATTCTATTCAGGATAGTCAAGTCATTGGTGGCGTTTGAAGCTGCATGAAAGTGGGAAAGTAAATGATTCAAACAAGTAGCTGGTGTTTACTACCATTTTACTTACACATACCGTATAGATTAGGTTCTTAATTCAAGTGTATTGTAGGCCATAGGCCCATGATACATGATACAAACGGAAAATACCGTATAAGGCAACTATGCTTGTCGTAAGAGGCGACTAACGGGATCAGGTTCGCTGACTTGGTTGTTGCACGTCATTGTGTCCCAATTGCGTGGATCGATGATCGTGTCAATCACTGGATTGTCTGGTCCAGACTCCAGTATTTACAAACCGCCGTCTTTTAGCTGGAATATTGCTGAGTGCGGCGTTAAATAACAAACAAACTTACAAATACGAACATCTCTATCAATAAGGTTGTTGTGTATGCATTTATTTGAAATAAACTGTCAGGGAATAATCGTATATTACATTTGCTTTCTAGTGTTGGGGCACACCTTAAGACACATTATTAAACGAATCTATCTCCGGTATGTATTGAGAAGGTTCAAGAGACACAGTGGAGCATTCAGCACTTATTACTACTACTAATAATAAATATATTAGCGTCCATAATTTCAGTAATATTTCGGCAGTTGATATACTGATGATATGGTCAAATATGTTGATTTATGGTTTGGGTTAATATACGGTTCCGCTGACCCTAAACAGACACTTTTCTTGGTATTCCACCGACTGCAGACTGACATGATTTGTTTGCCACACAAAACTGTGTTCAGAATGTTAAACAACAAGACGGAAGACACCTCCTGAACACTACAGGAAGACAGGTCATCATATTAAGAAAGAATTTCGAAAAAGCAAAATCTGAAATGACTGTTTTATTGAACATTTGTCTACTGCTGGCATTTTTCCGAGAAACAAACTTAAGTTTTAAAGGGGAATCTAAACCACCTGTTCGTCTGCTCAATCTTATGTTGGTAACCTATTAAAGCGTTTTCTCGTCACACCCAATGCCCCGTTTCGATTCACGTGTATGTGAAGTCCAGTTCTTGTGGTGCCGTCGTGATAGACAGTGTTGGAGCATTCATAGAAGCGGCGTAAAACCACACTTACTCACTCAAAACACAAGCTTATGCTATCGATGAACCGAATTACCTTTTATGTATGGTTACCATGGCTACACACGCAGTAGTTGCAATGGCTTGGCCTCAAATTGTGGGACATAGTCAATTACGTCTAGTTTGAATCGCAATATAGTGTCAGATGCCATTAAATAGATTGTCCCATATGTTACACATGTAGGCCAGGCTGTACGGTGTCTCGTTTATATAAACCACACACGCGTATTGAATAACCAACGACAGGGCATCATGCAATTGTTGCACGTACACAAATCAAGTAGATTTCAGGACAGGCCTCCAGAGCTTGTGGAACTCCAGAGCTTTCTTCTTTTATAGATTGGTAGAGATTTGCACAGTAGGTTAATAACCTGTTTTATTCATGACCCACGATATAATGATCAGTATACAGGTAGGGTGACCCCGGATATTTCTGTCATATAAGATATTCTCATACAATCCTTTGCCTCAGTGTAGGAGAGCAACCCAAACCATGTCACATGTCGATTTGGGAGTGGGAGTGAGTGAGTTTGGTTTTACGCTGCTTTTAGCAATAACACAGTGGGGGACACTAGAAATAGGCTTCACACATTGTACCCATGTCAGGAATTGAACCTGGGTCTTCTGCGTGACGAGCTAACGCATTAACCACTAGGCTACACGGACGCCCCTGGCAGTGATTCGTCACATGGTTTGCCACAGGGAAGAGGTCACCTGACACCGCATCAGGGCCAATCAGTTGTTTTGTTTCAGTGGAAGAGTTGTCCTTCATATTCCTCCCAACCAGAGAGGTGATAACAGTTGCGAACAATTGGATTCCTATAGTTTGTTCAGTTCACAATTAGGTGAACCTGGCTGTAATATCTGGGTTTGACCAACCTCCCTCACTTACAGGCCAGCTAAATACGAGTATAGCTGTGATATTTCTGTGTAAGGAACAAAAGAACATTCCCTCAGTCACTCAAGAGTTGGATTGTTGTTAGTGCAAGAGTTTGTTCCATCCCAGAATCTTTCCAGTGAATTTTCTTTTAATATGGATGCAATAGTGGCCATTGTGGATATTGGCTCAAGGCCTTTTCACAACATCAGTTGTGGTCAATGCTGGGAACACCATTCTAGATTTCAGCTTCATTGGTCCACGACTTGGTTGCAAGGACTATCACAGGCAGATGCTAGATAGGGGCTCACTTGATCATTGGTTGACTGGGTCGTAAGGAGTAGGTCTAGATGCTAGATAGGGGCTCAATAGACCATTGGTTGACTGGGTCGTAAGGAGCAGGTCTAGATGCTAGATAGGGGCTCACTTGATCATTGGTTGACTTGGTCGTAAGGAGTAGGTCTAGATGCTAGATAGGGGCTCACTTGATCATTGGTTGACTGGGTCGTAAGGACTATCACAGGCAGATGCTAGATAGGGGCTCAATAGACCATTCGTTGACTGGGTCGTAAGGAGTAGGTCTAGATGCTAGATAGGGGCTCACTTGATCATTGGTTGACTTGGTCGTAAGGAGTAGGTCTAGATGCTAGATAGGGGCTCACTTGATCATTGGTTGACTGGGTCGTAAGGACTATCACAGGCAGATGCTAGATAGGGGCTCAATAGACCATTCGTTGACTGGGTCGTAAGGAGTAGGTCTAGATGCTAGATAGGGGCTCACTTGATCATTGGTTGACTGGGTAGTAAGGAGTAGGTCTAGATGCTAGATAGGGGCTCACTAGACCATTGATTGACTGGGTCATAAGGATGACTGCAGTTAGATGAATATAATATTTTAAACAAAATAAATAAATTGCATGTTGCCACATTAACATAAATACATCAAAGAAATAACAGAAATTGGTTCAATTGTTTAATGCAAAATATATGGATCTTGTGAGTAACAAATGTCATATATCCTGGCACACTTCTGTTTGAGCAAAAATCATTCCAACACATACAAAGGCCAGTAGCATCGGAGGTATTCTAAGTGAGGTGTGCATAAAATAAAGAGTATAAGAAACTCTGATGTATATTTCTCCACCAATACAAAAGATTACATGAAGAATATGCCATGATAATAACCCACCAATAACTGTGTACAAAAAACACCTTAAAGCAGCAGGAAAAACAATATACAGACCAGTTATACACAGACCAAATCATACAAAGTAGAACACTGTCATACAAAATAGAACACTGTTTACAAACAACTGTCTTCATCCTTGAACCACTTACTGCCAAGCTCCTTGAACACATAAAGGGTGGTCAAACCTTTGACAGTTTACTTGTATATTTCAAGAATGAAAAACTGACAATATAAGAAAGAAAAATCAACAGCCTGTTATAAAAGTAGAATCTTGTGATGAATATATTTATATGATAACTTCTGTTTCAATATATTACTCCAGACACTTCTTGATTGGAACATTAACAGTAACATTGCACATACTGTCAAACAACAAACATTTAAAATAAACTAATCTGCATCATCATATATAATAAGTTCATATAACAGTTTGGCACGAATGCAGCTAACAGCAATAATTTTTGGAGAAATAGTATTTGTTCTTGCACTAAAACAACATCTTTTGATCATTACAAAGAACACAACCATAACAAAGGCGATCACTTTACAGGTTTATCATCAAGAGTGGCCCTACTCTTGAAATATGAAAGACTGACAAAAAACATTTCTCGAACCTATGACAGATTTCCCAATTAGCAAGAACAGGTGCACTCTCCACTGCCTTAACATAGAACTTAAATTCTGTTGTCCCCCAGTAAACTACCACACGGTTTGTTTGGTCACACTTTTCATTTAACAGACAATATGAGATCAGTCAGGGTATTATATAACATATCTATTGAGGTATAATGTGGTCAGAGTGTGGGTGAGAGTGAGTATGGTTTTACGCTGCTTTTAGTAATATTCCAGCAATATCAGGGCAGGGGCTCCAATGGGTTTATCCAAAAGTTTGATAAAACATTTAAAGTTTCAAAATACAAAAACAGGAATGTAAAAACTAACATCAATTTTCATACACCATCCATTGTTATTTAACACTTCGAATGAGTTTTGAAAAGAGTTCCTGGACCTTGTTTTCTTGTAATCCATCTACAAATCTTCCTCTCACTTGAAGAGTCCCATATAACTGACCGGTAAATAAGATCTGTAACTGGAAGGTGTGAGTAATAATCTGTGCAAACATTCAAGGCCATACATTTCATAAACACTTGCTTCATTACATCTTCCCCAGGCAAGGGAGTTAACTGACTATAAATGTCCAATTTCCACCCTTGCCGAACTAGGCTGCAATTCTGGAGTTACATTTTGGCTGGACTGACGAGTCTATGCATAGTCCAATCAAAATTGCTTACCAAACTAGGCATCCAGTTTGTAATGAACATGGATTTCAACATGCAGAATTTGCAAAGCATGTGTACCGCCAACTGGGCGTCGACAGATATTTTGCAAATTCTTTCATATTTTTAATCATGGTGCTCATGCTATTTGATGCACTTTGCGGGGTAAAACCCGTTTTATTACAATATAGACCTTGATTATCAAGCATATCATCTTGACTGGACGCCGCCATATGTTTGAAGCAAATGGAAGAACCTTGAAGGTACATAATTCATAATAACCACTGGTGGCGCTACAATGGTGGCGCTTCACATGGTTAAAATGCTTTATACCTCATAACGATACACACATAATAAGAATGTTTCACACTTTGTTGCTTGGAAATCAAACTGCTCCTGTTAACCTCCAGGCATACGGCAGGGAACACAGCAGCCATCTATATTATGCACAGGACGGGTGAGTGATGGGGAGTGATGCTGAGGATGTTACTCGACCTTGCTCTTGGCACCATCTCCATATGTTATCAACAAGACGAGGCGGGTGACGTTGATGATGACCCCGGGAATGTTGGGGGCCTGAAACACATGAAGCATGTCAGACAATATACACCAGCTACACCGTGAAGAGACATCTAGCTACACCGTGATGAGACATCTAGTACACCATGATGAGACATCCAGCTACACCATGATGAGACATCAAGCTATACCATGATGAGACATCAAGCTACACTGTGATGAGACATCTAGTACACCATGATGAGACATCCAGCTACACCACGATGAGACATCTAGCTACACTGTAATGAGACATCTAGCTACACCATGATGAGACATCTAGCTACATTATAATTAGACATCTAGCTACACCACGATGAGACATCTAGTACACCATGATGAGACATCCAGCTACACCATGATGAGACATCTAGCTACACTGTATTGAGACATCTAGCTACACCATGATGAGACATCTAGCTACACTATAATTAGACATCTAGCTACACCATGATGAGACATCTAGCTACACAGTGATGAGACATTTAGCTACACCCCGATGAGACATCTAGCTACACTGTGATGAGACATCTAGCTACACCATGATGAGACATCTAGCTACACTGTGATGAGACATCTAGCTACACTGTGATGAGACATCTAGCTACACTGTGATGAGACATCTAGCTACACTGTGATGAGACATCTAGCTACCTCCCAATGAGACCTCTTACTACACTGTAATGAGACATCTAGCTACACCATGATGAGACATCTAGCTACACTGTGATGAGACATCTAGCTACACTGTAATGAGACATCTAGCTACACTGTGATGAGACATCTAGCTACACTGTAATGAGACATCTAGCTACACCATGATGAGACATCCAGCTACACCATGGTGAGACATCTAGCTACACCATGATGAGACATCTAGCTACACTGTGATGAGACATCTAGCTACACTGTGATGAGACATCTAGCTACACCATGATGAGACATCCAGCTACACCATGATGAGACATCTAGCTACACCATGATGAGACATCTAGCTACACTGTAATGAGACATCTAGCTACACCATGATGAGACATCTAGCTACACCATGATGAGACATCTAGCTACACTGTAATGAGACATCTAGCTACACCATGATGAGACATCTAGCTACACTGTGATGATACATCTAGCTACACTGTGATGAGACATCTAGCTACACTGTTATGAGACATCTAGCTACACTGTGATGAGACATCTAGCTACACTGTGATGAGACATCTAGCTACACTGTAATGAGATATCTAGCTACACCCCGATGAGACATCTAGCTACACTATAATGAGACATCTAGCTACACTGTAATGAGACATCTAGCTACACTGTGATGAGACATCTAACTACACTGTGATGAGACATCTAGCTACACTGTGATGAGACATCTAGCTACACTGTGATGAGACATCTAGCTACACTGTGATGAGACATCTAGCTACACCCTGATGAGACATCTAGCTACACCCTGATGAGACATCTAGCTACACCTTGATGAGACATCTAGCTACACTGTGATGAGACATCTAGCTACACTGTAATGAGACATCTAGCTACACTGTGATGAGACATCTAGCTACACCCTGATGAGACATCTAGCTACACTGTAATGAGACATCTAGCTACACTGTGATGAGACATCTAGCTACACTGTGATGAGACATCTAGCTACACTGTAATGAGACATCTAGCTACACTGTAATGAGACATCTAGCTACACTGTGATGAGACATCTAGCTACACTGTAATGAGACATCTAGCTACACTGTAATGAGACATCTAGCTACACTGTGATGAGACATCTAGCTACACTGTGATGAGACATCTAGCTACACTGTAATGAGACATCTAGCTACACTGTGATGAGACATCTAGCTACACTGTGATGAGACATCTAGCTACACTGTGATGAGACATCCAGCTACATCCTGATGAGACACCCAGCTGTGTGATGAGACATACTTGTCAAAGATGTGTAACTTACTCCTTCTCTCTAATACACTTCATTTCAAACATTCTTTGGGCTACAACTCTGTACTGACAGTACTCACGTATATGTTGAAGTCATTCAGCATATACCCATAGAGGAGCCAGACGAAGGAGCACATGAGACCCCCCATCAGTAGCGAGAGAGACACGCCCTCTGAGCTCTTCCGTCTCACAACCTCCACCTGAAACAAGACACCATACATCAGGCAGACATCACCGACACTTCAAGGTTGTTCGACCTACAGGAACCATCTCACTCTTCATTGCATGTTTGTTCTGTGTCTCGTGATAGAGCATCGGCCTGGAGACCAGAAGGTTGATGGTTTCGATCCCTGGTCATGTCATACAAAAAGATCTTAAATGATGGTGCTTGTTGCCCTGCTTGGCGCTCAGTATCAAGGGAATGAGTTAGTGAGTGAGTTGGTTTCAACGCTGCTTTGAACAGTATTCCACGCTACATAAGTGCAATAATCTTGAATGCAACAGCCCCATTTCACCTGACCTTATGTAATTAATGACTCTTATACTCACTATTTCCATTGCTGGTAGACACACTAACACAATAGTCCACAGGAACAGCATGCTGCCTAGCCGGGCCACGACCTCATCATGTTGCTGCACGATGTAGACCAGGTACACCAAGTGGGACAGGAACAGGGCAAACATACCCGTTACCTTGGTAACAGGCTCACTCTGAAACAAGGAACACCTTGGCAGTGACTAGCAACCTATTTATGACAGCATATGACATCCTTCATCAACAACGGTGGATTCTGCTGGTCGTTTTAGCATCTCATTTATCATAGAATATGGATCTACAAATATGTATAATCTAGGGCTGGGACGAGTCCAAATTTACTACCCGGGTACCCAACCCCCTATTACCCGACCCTACCCGGGGATCTACTGTAGGTCTCAAGAGATGGGAATAGTTTGACCGTAGCCCTGGCAAAATGTATTTAGATTCACATCATGCATTTATAAACTGAAGTTGACTGAAGTTTTATCTTTATTCATACATATCAAGTCAAAAGGAATGCGTGCATAGTCAAAATGAAATGCAAACATTAGTCACTTGTAGTGTAACTGTAGATTTCTAGATAACTTTTTGTCATTAAACTATATATCACGTGACTAACCACGGGTCCAGGTAGTCCTGTGGGTATCCGGGTCCTACAGAGTACCCATCCGTCCCAGCCCTAGTATAATCAATATCAATTAAATTCAACTATAGAAAATTCCTACTTTTTCCAAATATGTTATTTGTGTTACAAAGAAATAATAAATATATACTCCTAATGTAGAACCAGGTTGAACAACCTATGTTTGTCGTAAGAGGCGACTAACAGGATCAGGTGGTCAGACTCGCTGACTTGGTTGATGCATGTCACCCCAATTGTGTAGATTGATGCTCATGATGTCAATCACTGGATTATCTTGTCCAGTCTTGATTATTTACAGACCTACATCATATGGCTGGAATATTGCTGAGTCAGGCATTAAACAACAAACAATAATTTACCTACAAATTATCATGTGTTCATAAGCTTAGAGTAATCTCCCGACTTCACCTGTGTCACTGTAGAATCACGCACTATACTATTGTACACCTACACTACCTGTTGGACAACAAACTTGGACAAAAAAACATCACAAACAGTTTGCTTTTCAATTCTTGTCAATAACAAATTTAATCTATCAGACAAAAATATTAATATTCAACATTTCACAAAGTGATGCTACGACAGTCTTAAGTCACGTAAAGTACAAACATATATAAATAAGGGACACTCTTAGTGCTTCATGACACAGTTTCCTGAGTCCATGAAGATCACATTGTCACACTACAACAAAGACACAACAACTTGCCCTAAGTCGGACGAGTAAAAGAATAAAACACAAGCGTGTGACAAGAGCCCTCTGTCACTGTGGAGATGGTACCTTGACTTTAGACACCAAGATATACACGAAAATGTAGGTGGCCCACAATGAGGTGCCCACGAAGTTGAGCATCTTCAGCATGCCGTTGTCGATGAGCAAACCATAGTAGAGTCCAATCATGCTACTGCAATACAAGACACAACACATCACTGATGATACAAGACAGGTTATGGGCGGCCATATGGTGAAAAACTTCAAAGTTGAAATAAAGGACAAAAGTTATGAACAAAGAATGTTACAAATGAAGTCAAAATACGAAACGATACCAATTAACAACTCGCAAACAAAAAAATCCCGTCATATTTAAAAATAGAACAATGTGTACTAAAGAACTCCAGTGTACGAAAAAGACACTAAACTGCTGAAGGACAATGTTGACAATAACAAACGCCAGATGGCGCTGCTTGTTCTGCCATGTGAATGATAAATGCATGCTTAAGTGCTCAGCGTATTACATCATTCCACATGCACTCATCGTGTGACGTCATGTATACACATACATGTATAGATGTGCATATATTCTATCTGTACATGTTCTTTATGTCGTAACATTTGACTGTTATTGCAAATGTTTGTCCTTTAAATTATTTCAACTTTGTATTGTTTTACAGAATGGCTGCCAATAGACAGGTCACACAACATTCGGGTGGTGTCAGTCATAAATCTGACTATTTATGAACAGAAAATAGTTAATAAATAAAGCAAGTGAAATATTTAACAATATCTTGTATATTTTACATTCGGAGTATCAACTTCCTCCTTCTGCAATTGCCGATGTTGAGAACAAACGCATCTATTCGCTAATGCCACATTTAACGTTAATTACATTTGTGATGCTTTTTTTTATGTGTACACCGAATGTGTTAATCAATAAGCTGAGGCCTTGTGCTTATGTTACCCAAATTTCCTTCGGGATAATAAAGTGGAATCTTATCTTATCTTATCGTATAAGTTGGAATAATATTACTAGACTGGCAGGACTCGAGTGTTTACATATCTCAGACTGCTCGGACCATTATAAAAAGCCTTTACTCCTGGAACCCACGCGACCCGGGTAAATAACACTTGCTGAATAAACTTATTTGTTTTCATATCGGCATCCCTCTAAAAAATATGTTTGTCTGTCAGTCCCTGAGCACTGAAAAAAGTCCCTTATCATTTAATTTTTCAGGATTATACCGGAATCCTGACCTGCCTAACAACATCATATCGCAGGGCTATGGATTATTTAACAAAGGCCTGGATTATTGGCAAGTGGCCAAAGTGTAATATTAATATGTGCAATATGATATCTATGTCAGATAAGTATATATTTATATATATACCGTGTTCGCCGTAATAAGCGCCCACGGCGATATTTGCTAATATATTGGCTAGTAAACAATCCTAATTAGCACCCTTTCCGATTGATTAATGTACTTAAGACTTATATATTCGCGTCTAATACGCACTCGTGTGTTATAAGCACCCTTAATTATGGGCAATTAAATTCTGGAAAAATATATCTGTCGTATATAAACATTTCAGGCTGTCAGCGTAAACCACGAAATTTATGATCTTTGACCTCAGTTTTTTTTCACCAAACTAATATTTCATATTTCTAATTTTGAGAGCACCCTGGGCGCTTATTACGTCAAATACGGCATATTATGTAGACACATAGGAATATCACAAACTGTGCATGGATAAGAGGGAGATGTAGGGTTTCATGCTGGTTTTAGCAATATTCAAGCAATATTATGGCAGATGATCTAATGAAAGGATTCCCATGTTGGGAAACCAAACTTGTTTGTTTGTTGTTTAACGCAGCACAAAGCAATATTCCAGCTACATGACGGCGGTCTGTAAATAATTAAGTCTTGAACAGAAAATCCAGTGATTGACATCATGAGCATCGATCCATGCAATTGGAATACAATGACATGCATCAACCAATTCGGCGAGCCTGACCACCCAATCCCGTCAGTCGCCTCTTACGACAAGGATAGTTGCCTCTTATGGCAAGAATGGGTTGCTGAAGACCTATTCTACCCTGGATCTTCACGGGTCAGAATCAAACCTGGGTCCTCGGCATGACATGTGAACACTTAAACCATTAGGCTACCTCATTGTTCAGATGATGATGATGATGATGATGATGATGATGATGATGATACTTACTTCATGAGGCAGATAAGGAAGAAGAAGAATGGAATATGCTTTGTGTCCTTCGTCTTGTACATGGCTATACATGGTGGTCTGGAACCAAAGGAAAGGTCAGTCAGGACATGCTCATGAATGTGTTAATGATTACCTACCCAACACAGAGAGCTTGCTTATGTCTTTCAGGGGCCTAATTGTATATTAAATATTTCATATGTCTTTCAGGGTCATAATTGTGCATTAAATATTTCATTGAAATCAACAGTAATGATTACTATTGATTTCAAAACACATTGCCAGTGTGCTTATGGCTTGTCATGCATACTTGTTAACATTATAATGAACATTTTTAAGAGGTCGGGTTCAAAGGTTTACCAATAATAACATGCTGAATAGTTGTTAAAGTAAATATGATAATCAATATATGACTATCATGCTCAACAGCTGGTGGACATTGTTTTGTTTTACACAAAACAACGTCTGCGGTTCCATCAGTACAGGGAGAGTTTCTGACGCCTTCTCATGGGCACATCCTGAGGCTACAGCAGAGACCATATAATAGTTGGTCTCTGGCTACAAGGACAAAAGCATCAGCACCAATTACACATGTTGTGAAAACATTGTTGCCATGGAATATTGGCTTAAGGAAATACATGGTTGAATGACACCAGTAGCTTTCTCGTAGCTCTGCACATTTCTCTGATACTGATGGTTAAAGCATCATGTACAGATTTATTTGTTTGTTTGTTTGTTTATTTTTTTGTTTATTTTTTATTTTTTTATTTATTTAAGCATAAGTGACTGTATATGTAATACAATGTAATACGAAGATCTTTGTGTGTGCAAACTCAGCATTAATATTGCATGATTAAATATTCAAAAAGTGATATCTTGCTTTGTCATGCTTTGTTTGATTAACACTGATGACATCACTTCCAAATGAAATCGTAATTTTTCAGGTCCCACAAAAGCAGATAAGCCAAATCCTTTAAAAGAAGGAGGCTGAACCTATTATAAAAATATTCAAATCATTTATTAGGAGCAACTCCTATTTTCAAATAAATTTCATAATGTTTCTTTGCAAGTTTTACGGTTTCACGATTTGTCTGTAAACACTAATATTTCATAACATTCACATTTAACCTTTCAAAAGGTAAAAATCCTTAAAGAATGGAATCAGGTAAATTGACGTAACTCGGTTTTCCATCTCAAGCAATCAATACCATCAATGCGGTGTCAACAAAATCGCTGATCAGCTGCTCTGCTGCAGAAATGGAAGCCTTTCTATTAGCTTCAGTGAGATTCAATGTTCTCCTCTGGGGCATGATGTAATTCTCACTCCCATCACATATTTGCATATACATCACAGCAATACAACCTTATTGATCAGACATAAAGGACACCTCACTTGATAGCCTATTAACACTGTCCCTCTCACAACACTGCCAGCCAGATAAAGGTAGCCTTGAACAGAGAGTGTCATGCTGCTAATTAATCCTGGACAAGGGACAATCAGACAGTATTGATTTTTTGTGATAACGAAAATAAACACAGGAGTAACGATTGGTTCCATCTATAATGGCACCAGTAGTCAATATATGTCAATGTAAGACAATATGACAGCCATGAAATAGTTTCACACTGAACCTAGGTGTAATGGTTTTGTCCAATTTATATGTAAGACTACACATTTGTTATTTTTTGTTTCACGGGGTCGCCCTCCCTACTGAAAAGCAGCTTTTCCAAGAAATAAATTAAACACAAAAATATGTATTTTTATTAGGTCTCCACAGCAGAAAGACTTACATATAAATAAATATAATAAATAAATTATTAACATAGCTATTTCATTTTATTTTTATTTTGACCAACCTTGTGTGGCAAATATCCGTGAAACTAAAAATTAAAATAGTTTGGCTTAAATACTGTCATGTTTACAATGGTAAGAATACATGTAGATCATGTTGAGTACGCAAGTCCCACTAGTATTTGTGTTCCTCGTTACTGACGATATTGATCTTATATTTCAAAAAGGTTGATATGAAGGTTTATACAGAAAAAGGTGATCAATTAATCAGTAATCCATCACTAAAAGTACCAAAGTGGCATTTTAATGTGGCCCAAAGATGAATCAGGCATGTCAGTGGTGAAGATGACATTATCGATATTGTTGGACTGGAGCTTGTGAGCATGTTTTATTAACACAATGCTGTACATGTCCCAGGCTCCGAGTGTTTATTGCCATAGTCGAATGAATGCTGAAAATTTCAATGACTTGCTTTACACTGCCACTAGGCTCTTGCCAACTGGCAGTCCTGGCAAGTCGATTCACGTCACGCAAGTTTCACATTGCATATTGAACGAGGAGCACCTTAATTACACATAGCACTGGCTTGTCCATCAACAGCACTAAAATTGTCATATGTCTACATGGTTTTACCCTAACTTACATAGGTGGGGGTCCAGGGGACCTCTAATTATGAATTTGAAGGGTCCTTGCGGACGATATGACTCCTTGTAGATTCTCAAGTAATTGTAACCATTATTTCGACTGAATCAAGACATAATTTCTCTCTTATTTTTTGCGTTTTTAAAATTTTAAGAATGTCTGAATGCGGGCAGGTAACTTTAAAGAAGGGCAGGCAACTGAGTCATGGGTCACCTGTCTGTCTTATTTAAGCCTTCCTTTAAAGTGTAGAACTTAGCCCCCCTTTGAAGTGTAGAACCTAGCCTCCCCTCCCCAAAGGGTAGAACATAGCCCCTCCATTAAAGTGTAGATCATGAATGTGGGAGATCCCCCCCCAACACAAACACACCTTTAAATGACTTAGGAGCACAGATCCCTTTAATAGACTGTGGAACACACCCTACATTTAAATGACCGGGAAACACAGACCGCCTTGAAAAATGGGTCAGTGTTACACAGTAATTTAAGGTGTGTGTGTGTGTGTAAATATTACATTGGTGTTTGATTCATACAAAAGGATTGATATCCAGGTTTTATAGTGTATTACAAGCCAAACACATCTACATCTCCAACTGTACATGTCTCTGAATACCCAGTTGTCACTTTTATCTTCACGATAAGACGGTAAGTATGCCATGTGCTAAATACTGTGAACTTCTGGCCAGAGGATAACAACAGTATATATTGTATCATATAAACAGAGGTTATTCCTGTGAAGGGGGATTGTAATTACATAATTGGCATTAACTGATATGGCTAGTTACATTTTCAGTTAATCGTGTAAGGCGCTCAGAGGTGAAATGTGTCATCCGGTTATAGAAGGGGTAACGTGTCACGTTAATATGTTTCTTTTTGTTATTGTCACTTGTTATACTTCACATTCAGTGTGATATTTTGTTTTTCATCATAAGTTCTGATGAGCTGATGGCTACAGTGAAAATATCAACGGAAACACACCAGAAACACAAGCAGTACTTTCATCTTTTATTATGACTTGTACAATGTACTTACAGTGATAATGTGATATATCTATAAACAAGCATATGCATCAGGTGTGTACATTCCATCGTCATATTCAACCGGCCACACATCCAATACACTCTGTAGGAGTGTCACAAGAGACAACGGACAGATTTTGCTCTTTATCAGTGACAAATCTTTAAAATGTTAAAGTCTTTGGCCTAAAATATGGACAAATCTGACAACTTAATTCTGGCTTTAGTTGCTGCATCATCCTAATATTATTTTCAACCTAAAATATTCCATTCCTTTGTTTGTCACAGCTCCAGAAAAGTTGCATATTTCTGTTAAATACACACACTAACTTACCATAACCCAATTAATGTTGAGTTGCTTGTTTACAAGTAGGCATGGAGAAATTTGATCATCAAATAGTATACAACACTGCATAATTGCCCAATGTATTTATTAGAGCTTGAATACATGCATGTTTTAAAGGATCTGTTCTAACTGATGCCTATATGAACCTACTGTACTGAATAATGGATGTGCGACATCCTGCTTATTGTAACACATATCACAACAGCACATAAACATATCCTAATTCTAAGTTACCTGAACAGCACAGAAGTAGAATCATTTTGAAAATTGTCCAGTGATCAGTTTACAACACCCAATAAACTAGACCCAAGAGATTACAAATTTAATATCCAAAGAAAACTATCAATACCCAATGTGAATGATACCATGAGTAAATACATTGTACTCAAACTAGGGTTACAAATATTGTGTGGAGCCCTGGTTTGGATTATAATACAGCAGTCCAATTCAATTTGAGTTGTGAAAACCAGATTGGTTATCAAAATTATTTATTAAATAATGAAATATTAACCTGGACCAATTCCTACTGAAATAGAGATGACACAAACTGTCTGTTGAAAGAGGGCATACATCAATGTTTGATAGTGGCTAAAAATGAAACAAACAAGAAATGGTTATTTGATGGCGATGTTTTGGATATGGGTATCACAGTTGTTTTGAACCTTAGGTTTGCAGTGTTTTCGGCAGTTTCTCATCAGTTAGAGTAACCATATGGCTTATTGAGGGGACAGGCTTGACACGGATGGTTGGAGAACTGCAGTGGATTGATGGCAGTAAGTTGATGGTACCGACAGAGTGAGTGAGTGAGTTTGGTTTTACTCCGCTTTTAGCAATATTCCATCAATGTCACGGTGCGGGACACCAGAAATGGGCTTCACACATTGTACCCATGTCAGGATTCCAACCCAGGTCTTTGGCGTGACGAGCGAACACTTTAACCACAAGGTTACCCAACTGTCCCGGTACAGACAGATGAGAGATCATTTACAACTGCAAACCCTCATTCCCCAAAGTATAATGTCTGAACAAATATACAAACAATAGTATTAATTTATTCCTTTCCCAATGAACATGAAATTAAACTGTATATAACTCAGCGTTAAAAACTAACAGTTTTAGTCCACTAGTCCTTATAATGATACCAAAACCCTTAAAAAGGGCAAATTTCTACTGGTCCTTATATTACCTTAAAGTATTGGCTAGTTTGGCAAGGGTATAGGACTAGTGCCAATTTCTAACCCTGTTAAACTGTTACTGTTAATAGGTAAACACAGAATGGCACACTTGAGAGATGTCCACACAATTCCAACAGTTTCACTCTTTCTTGAAACAAAAATGGTTAAAAGGGATATAGTGACAACTCTCAACTCTTATAAAAACATGTCGGTCAAGTATGTTGAACCAGGAATAAGGTTTCTTGGTTAATATATACAACATATACCCCTTTTGTAAACATTATCGCCAATGCATATAGATCTAATCTGTTTAATGTCTGATACAAAAGTACTAAAGTTGCCTTAATAAGTTCATAAAAAGTTTGCAAACTTACATTCCTGACATCATCATGAGAATGGTGAAAATGATTGTCGACCACTCCACTATATTAAGGAAATCCATTTTGTGAGTTGTGAAAAGCAAGGCGCGACTTAGGTTACAACAGCACTCTACTGTGCCAACTCTACAACTTCGTGGTTGACAGATGTGGGACGGACAACGCCTATATATAGTGTACTGGGATACTGTCTACACGCATCAACGCACGTGTCGGTGTGCGTATCAACAGAGAACCAGTTTTCAGCGGCTGATCAGAGATACACCATTTCAGTATTGAATACAGGGATGCACAGGAAATAATATGTTTACATAGAAGGTACACACAGTATCCGAGTATACATGTTACCAGCCGGAACATGTTCCTATAACACACAAGTTAGTATTATTGTTTTATATTCAATCTGAATATTTGAGTCTTACCACATAAAAAAACATCTCCATGGAAATTCAACCCACCCACCCCCCTAAGTGGAATGGAATAAGTCAACCGATAGATGGCGCAGTGTCGAGAAGGCTATATAAAATGCGTTATACCTTGTGGTTCTGCAGTTGCGGTATTATCAGTACGATATGGCCTGTAAACTGTCTGATGACAAGGTGATAACTAGTAAAATGGGAAAGGTACATACATGTTTTCTTGAACCTAGCTGTGTAAGGCAGTTATGCTTGTCATTTCAGCACTCTACTCAGTCTAGATCCATAACTGCTGAAACACTCATGGTTGCAAAACGTCCCCCATTTTCGTGAGTGTGACAAACTGTCAACGCACATGGATATCGTTATGTCATAAAATGATTGAGACATTGAGAGATATATGTACACTACAGGTGTAAATAAAACAATGATCCGCGGCATCAATACTCCCAGTACTTCTGTCACAGGAACTTGTTATTGCTCAGTAAATGAAAATATGCATCCCTATATATACATGTATATATATATACACTGATATACATTTGACCAATAACGAGTTCCTGTGTGCTTAGTATTATTTATGATTACTAAAGTTACTTTGTCTTAAATATATATTGATGCGGGGGTCTAGTGATAGATGTTTATATATTGCAACAAATCAAGTTCGGCCTCAGTTTTTGATATTTCTGGAAGTGAAATATATCTTGGTTGTTGATCCGTTCAATCACATGAAACACAACTATCATTCTGTCAACAGAGTTGACATTTTTACCCATTACTGTGCCACTCATAATAAAAATATCAACCTTTTTTAGGCCACTCAATGACCTAAACAAGACTATACACAAATATCCTCTATATATTTAGGGGGCGGTCGGGTAGCCTAGTGGTTAAAGCGTTCGCTCGTCACGCTGAAGACCCGGGTTCGATTCCCGACATGGGTACAAAGTGTGAAGCCCATTTCTGGTGTCCCCCGCCATGATATAGCTGGAATATTGCTAAAAGCGGCGTAAAACCATACTCACTCACTTTATATATTTAGGCTTATCAAACATCAAAAGCATATCCTTTGAATAAATTGTGTAAGAGTTTTGCAGATATGTAGAACATTCAGTCAGTCTCTGCTTCATAGTAATGTGAATGTGATCTACAGATGGGGTCCATGTCGATTCCCTCCGAGAAGCAGGGGCAACTAGGAGACTTGACCAAGAAGACTCTGCAGGAACTCCGCGAGCTGCTGGACAGACAGGACAAGCTGCTGAAGAAAGAGTAGGTTCACTACAGACTAGGGGGTGGTCAGGTAGCCGAGTGGTTAAAGCGTTCGCTCGTCACCCAGGAGACCCGGGATCGATTCCCGACATGGGTACAATGTGTAAAGCCCATTTCTGGTGTCCCCTGCCGTGATATTGCTGGAATGTTGTTAAAAGAGGCATAAAACCATACCCACTCACTCACTCTACAGACTAGGCCTGGGACAAGTCCAAAGTTACTACCTAGGTACCCACCCCCATATTACCCAACCCTGCTGTAGGTCTCAAGAGATAGGTACAAACTGTCCGATTGGCTGTAGCCCTGGCAAAATGTGTTTGAATACCGTATAAAGCAGCCTGGTCATGCATACTACTGTGATTCACATACTTACATTAAACTATTAGTTGTGTCCTACTGCCAGTGCTTGGTCAAGAGGTTATAAGCTTACTGCCACTTTTGCCTTTTGTATGGTAGATATCTTTCTATCCTGTAATAACCTCTTGGGAGGTTTTACTTTTTCCAAGTGCAACCTGGTTTGAGGTTTTACTTGTGCTCATAAGACCTGATGATCTGAGTAGCAGATGGAATTGTTTCAAGCGTCCAATGTTCTAAAATCGAAGACAGGAAGTGAAACCTTTTCATTATGGATGATGGGAATTGAACCTGTAACCTCACATATCGTGTTAAGTTTTGTAACCAACTGTTTTCCCAGTGAGCCACCGGGGCAGGTGGTGAAAATACGTTCAATTTTAGATGTCACCACTTAGTTTTGTCTATGCTGCAAGTGTTTCTCTTCTATCTCACACGCTTTGATTGCATTCCTTTTATACCGCGACACACTGTATTGTTTCACCATAAGATATCTTGATGCTTTCTCGTATTTTTCTGTTATTTCTAACATTTGGACGGTTTATAAGTGAGTTAAACCACTCCATCTAGGTTATGGTCAAGGAAGTGAGATTTCGCCAGTCATTTATCGGCAATGTAAGACTGAGTAGCAAATACCCTCTTTCCTCGGTCTTACTTCCTTGACCATAGGGGGCATGGGTGGCCCAGTCGTCTAAGGCACTGCGATTCGCTGTGCAGAGTTGCGTCCTTTGGGCACGCCAGAAACCTATGATTGTGGGTTCGAATCCCGGTTCACCCCGATTATGTTTCTAGATTTGTCAGCACCATACCTGTGCTTGTGGGTTTCACCGAAGTGGTAAACGTCTGAGACCTGGTTTCCTCCCACATTAAGCTGACACGCCGTGATATAACTGGAACACTGTTAAAATCGGCGTTAAACCCAACTCACTCACTCACTCCTTGACCATAACCTAGGAGGAGTGCTTTATCCTTCACATAGGGTGTCTGCCTGGTGAGTGGATGGTCGTGTTAAAGGTGCTTTTAGCATTAGGGGCTAAAACAAGCAATAGTTGTTTCGGAGTCGGTATACTGTGTCTGAGAGGGGTTTCCATGGTGTGTCAGTGGGCTAACGCTATATACCAGCATTAGTCCGGACTATCACAAGAAGCCACGCACTCCCACATACATCTATCATGTATATGTCATTTAAGTGCAATAATCATGAAGGCAACATAAAACCCAATTTCACTTCACCTAATACCACACGAAACTACAAAGATTATCAATTTATGTGTATTGTTGTTGAATTGTATGGGATTAGTATTCGACAGCTGCACAGAGCTATACATGAATTTATAGATGACTGGGCAATATGCAAAATACTGTGTTTCATAATGAATGAGTTTGCCACAGAGTAAACATAACATATATTCAACTGGTGGGGACATTATTATCATTTTAATCAGACCAAGCTGTTACCGGCTGTACTTTTAGATTGTCATTGTGTAAACTAATTGACATGGATTGTACTGGTCGGCAATGGTTCATTCTATCATTAGTGTTCTAAGTGCGATGTCTATGCTATGACTAGTGTTCTTAGTGTGCAATGTCCATGCTATCACCACCTGTGAAGATCTGGAGTAGAATAAGACTTCATCAACCCATGCTTGCTGTAAAAGACAACTATGCTTGTTGTGAGAGGCGACTAACGGAATCAGGTGGTCAGGCTCGCTGACTTTGTTGATGTATGTCATCTTATCCCAATTGCGTGGATTGATGCTCATTATGTCAATCACTGGATTGTCTAGTCCAGATTTGATTATTTACAGACCACTGCCATATAGCTGGAAAATTGCTGAGTGTGGCGTTAAACAACAAACAAACAAACTATGCTATCACATTATTCCAAGCTACCGGTGGGCCACTAAGGGCCCTTATCCTACATGGTCCTTTAGTCAAGTCAGTAAGGAGATTAGGCAAAGCAAAATTTGATAAATTAACACTATCAACAAGGTGAATTTTTGATAAACACTGTCAACATGGTTGATATTTCATAAACACTGTCGACATGGTGAATATTTGATAAACAAACACTGTCGACATGGTAGATATTTTATAATCAGACATATTTGATAAATACTGTCAATCTTGTGACTATTTGATAAACAAACATTGTTTGCATGGTGAGTATTTGATAAACGACAGTGTCGACAAAGTGAATATTTCATATTTGTTTGCTGTTACTGGTAATAGATCTGTTTGTTTAAAAAGAAGATAACACTTGTTTTGGTGGTCACATTGATATCCATATATTTTTTGATTCCATACAGTTCCACTTCTGTCAATCTCACAAATGTTATGTTTGATCTACAGGAAATTTCTTCAAACTTTACCAGATAAGGGGGTCAAAGTGAAAACCTTTGCCCAAACCTTGAGGACACTGATTGCCCAGAGAGAGGACATAGAACGGGCAGCTGCAACTCTAGAGGGTGTGACAATATCAGGTCATGGAGACAAACAAACTTCCAACAGGCATAGGGACAAGAAAGTCACAGCTATTGAGACAAATCAAGAGAGGAAAGTGCAGCAAGAGGGAGACAACTCCAAAAATGAAGCTGCCGTGTGTGAAGCTTCTGTCACAAGAAATGACACTGAACTAAGGGGAGATAAGTCCATTGCTATGGATGTGAGTGACAGACTGAGTGAGGTTTTGGAGCGGGTGACTATATCTACTGATCATCGTGTATCTGTGGGAGAGGATGCGTACATCAACAGTTACGAACGTGTTATCAAAAAGGCGAATGAACAAATACCACTAAAGAAAGCATTCAAACCAAACAGGTAAATTATTCTTGTTCAGATACTGTATTATACCTCCGATGTAAAGTTATGTAAACTATGCTGGTTCAGATACTGAATTATACCTCAGATGTAATGTTATGTAAACTTTGCTGGTTCAGATACTGAATTATACCTCAGATGTAAAGTTATTTAAACTATGCTGGTTCAGATACTGAATTATACCTCAGATGGAAAGTTATTTAAACTTTGCTGGTTCAGATACTGAATTATACCTCAGATGTAAAGTTATTTAAACTATGCTGGTTCAGATACTGAATTATACCTCAGATGTAAAGTTATTTAAACCATGCTGGTTCAGATACTGAATTATACCTCAGATGTAAAGTTATTTAAACCATGCTGATTCAGATACTGAATTATACCTCAGATGTAATGTTACGTAAACTTTGCTGGTTCAGATACTGAATTATACCTCCGATGTAAAGTTATGTAAACTATGCTGGTTCAGATACTGAATTATACCTCAGATGTAATGTTATGTAAACTTTGCTGGTTCAGACACTGAATTATACCTCAGATGTAAAGTTATGTAAACTTTGCTGGTTCAGACACTAAATTATACCTCAGATGGAAAGTTATGTAACTTATGCTGGTTCAGATACTGAATTATACCTCAGATGGAAAGTTATTTAAACTATGCTAGTTCAGATACTGAATTATACCTCAGATGGAAAGTTATTTAAATTTTGCTGGTTCAGATACTGAATTATACCTCAGATGTTATGTCATTTTAACTATGCTGGTTCAGATACTGAATTATACCTCAGATGTAAAGTTATTTAACTTATGCTGGTTCAGATACTGAATTATACCTCAGATGTAAAGTTATGTAAGGATGTATATCATTTTTGTATTGTGTCTTTTATTAGCAGCAGAAACTAACATATTTAGTCCACTATTTTGTTGTTTTGTTTGTTTATTGTTTAATGCCGCACTCAGCAATTTTCTAGCTATAAGATGGCGGTCTGTAAATAAACAAGTCTGGACCACACAATTGAGTGATTAACATCATGAACATTGATGTATGCAATTGGGGTATAATGACATGCATCAACCATGTCAGCGAGCCTGACCACCTGATCCCATTAGTCGCCTCTTCTGATAAGCATAGTTGCCTCTTACAACATGCATGGGTTGCTGAAGACCTATTCTACCCAATTATACCTCAGATGGAAAGTTATTTAAACTTTGCTGGTTCAGATACTGAATTATACCTCAGATGTAAAGTTATTTAAACTATGCTGGTTCAGATACTGAATTATACCTCAGATGTAAAGTTATTTAAACCATGCTGGTTCAGATACTGAATTATACCTCAGATGTAAAGTTATTTAAACCATGCTGGTTCAGATACTGAATTATACCTCAGATGTAATGTTACGTAAACTTTGCTGGTTCAGATACTGAATTATACCTCCGATGTAAAGTTATGTAAACTATGCTGGTTCAGATACTGAATTATACCTCAGATGTAATGTTATGTAAACTTTGCTGGTTCAGACACTGAATTATACCTCAGATGTAAAGTTATGTAAACTTTGCTGGTTCAGACACTAAATTATACCTCAGATGGAAAGTTATGTAACTTATGCTGGTTCAGATACTGAATTATACCTCAGATGGAAAGTTATTTAAACTATGCTAGTTCAGATACTGAATTATACCTCAGATGGAAAGTTATTTAAATTTTGCTGGTTCAGATACTGAATTATACCTCAGATGTTATGTCATTTTAACTATGCTGGTTCAGATACTGAATTATACCTCAGATGTAAAGTTATTTAACTTATGCTGGTTCAGATACTGAATTATACCTCAGATGTAAAGTTATGTAAGGATGTATATCATTTTTGTATTGTGTCTTTTATTAGCAGCAGAAACTAACATATTTAGTCCACTATTTTGTTGTTTTGTTTGTTTATTGTTTAATGCCGCACTCAGCAATTTTCTAGCTATAAGATGGCGGTCTGTAAATAAACAAGTCTGGACCACACAATTGAGTGATTAACATCATGAACATTGATGTATGCAATTGGGGTATAATGACATGCATCAACCATGTCAGCGAGCCTGACCACCTGATCCCATTAGTCGCCTCTTCTGATAAGCATAGTTGCCTCTTACAACATGCATGGGTTGCTGAAGACCTATTCTACCCAAGAAAGTTCACAGGACTTAGTCTGCTAGTCCTCATAATGATAACATAAAAATCCCTTAAAATTGGCAAATTTCTACTAGTCCTTATGATACCTTAACTATTGGGCCCATTGGTAAGGACTACAGGACTAGTGCCGATTTCTAGTCATGCTAATGCTGGCCTTTGAAGATGACCTACTAAACTGAGATGTTTCAAATATAGAATTTTGTCAGAGATATATTGTTTTATTATCTTCAAGTTTTATATTTTAAGGGGGTGGTTCAGGCATATAGGAATTACAAGTTACAGATTCTGTGTTTAAGCATATCATGGATTATTGATATACACACCGACACCCTTTAGTTATTGTTTCATCCAGTTCTGTATAAATAGTACAAACAAGTTAATTCAACCACCCTTACTTTCAGCACTTTAAAAATATCAAAGGTGGAAGACCTACCAGAAGTATACAAGTTCAGATCAAAACAGGACAGGTTGAAGGTCAGTCAAAGCTCAGGAGTGTCAGGTGGATCTGAGAGGAAGACGGAGAGTTCAGTGGACTCTTCAAAGTCCCAGCCTAAGGACGAGTCCGCGGTGGTACTGCCGGACTACAGGCATGACAAGAGTGTGTCCAGGCCCAAGGACGAGTCTGCGGTGGTACTGCCGGACTACAAGCATGACAAGAGTGTGCTGATATCTGTGGAGGAGTCACTGCAGCTCGTCTCACAGCAGAGGAAGCATCACGGGGTAGGGTTACACAGTGTTCTGACGAGGCAGCGGCCTTGCGGGATTCTCACAGTATTTTATAGATTGACGCAGGATATTTTCTCTCAGAAGGGACAAGGCGTGCATTAATGTTGATTAATGTTTATTTTATTATAATTATAGGGGTCACTTACTGTCTCAAAAACAGTTTAAATCAGGGGACAGCTGCTTCTGTTATTGAATGTAAATGTCGGGGCATACTACTGATGCATACTGCTGATGTCTATGTAGGGGGGCAAACTACTGATGTCTATGTAGGGGGGCAAACTACTGATGTCTATGTAGGAGGGCATACTACTGATGTCTATGTAGGGGGCAAACTACTGACGTCTATGTAGGGGGGCATACCACTGATGTCTATGTAGGGGGCAAACTACTGATGTCTATGTAGGGGGGCATACCACTGATGTCTATGTAGGAGGGCATACTACTGATGTCTATGTAGGGGGCAAACTACTGACGTCTATGTAGGGGGGCATACCACTGATGTCTATGTAGGGGGGCATACTACTGATGTCTATGTAGGGGGCAAACTACTGACGTCTATGTAGGGGGGCATACCACTGATGTTTATGTAGGAGGGCATACTACTGATGTCTATGTAGGAGGGCAAACTACTGATGTTTATGTAGGGGGCATACTACTGATGTTTATGTAGGGGGCAAACTACTGACGTCTATGTAGGGGGGCATACCACTGATGTTTATGTAGGAGGGCATACTACTGATGTCTATGTAGGAGGGCAAACTACTGATGTTTATGTAGGGGGCATACTACTGATGTTTATGTAGGGGGCAAACTACTGATGTTAATGTAGGGGGGCATACTGCTGATGTCTATGCAGGGGGGCATACAACTGATGTCTATGTAGGGGGCATACTGCTGATGTCTATGTAGGGGGCAAACTACTGATGTCTATGTAGGGGGGCATACTGCTGATGTCTATGTAGGGGGGCATACTTCTGATGTCTATGTAGGGGGCATACTACTGATGTCTATGTAGGGGGGCATACTACTGATGTCTATGTAGGGGGGGGCATACTTCTGATGTCTATGTAGGGGGCATACTACTGATGTCTATGTAGGGGGCATACCACTGATGTCTATGTAGGGGGGCATACTACTGATGTCTATGTAGGGGGCATACTACTGATGTCTATGTAGGGGGGCATACTACTGATGTCTATGTAGGGGGCATACTACTGATGTCTATGTAGGGGGGCATACTACTGATGTCTATGTAGGGGGCATACTACTGATGTCTATGTAGGGGGGGGGATACTTCCGATGTCTATGTAGGGGGGCATACTACTGATGTCTATGTAGGGGGGCATACTACTGATGTCTATGTAGGGGGGCATACTACTGATGTCTATGTAGGGGGGCATACCACTGATGTCTATGTAGGGGGCATACTACTGATGTCTATGTAGGGGGGGGGATACTACTGATGTCTATGTAGGGGGCATACCACTGATGTCTATGTAGGGGGGCATACTACTGATGTCTATGTAGGGGGCATACTACTGATGTCTATGTAGGGGGGGGGATACTTCCGATGTCTATGTAGGGGGGCATACTACTGATGTCTATGTAGGGGGGCATACTACTGATGTCTATGTAGGGGGCATACAACTGATGTCTATGTAGGGGGCATACTACTGATGTCTATGTAGGGGGGCATACTACTGATGTCTATGTAGGGGGTCATACATCTGATGTTAATGTTGGGGGCATACTACTGATGTCTATGTAGGGGGGCATACATCTGATGTTAATGTTGGGGGCATACTACTGATGTTTCATATATGGCTGAAGTAGCCGATGCAAAGTTAAATTTTAGCTCACTCACTTGACCTCACTACTGATGTTTGTGTACAATGATGGTCCTCCTGTCTCCCAGGAGCTGATGATGAGACAGGCGACGGAGAGGCTGGCGGGCCGCCTCCACATCCGGCTGGACGACTACAACCCAGAGGGAACCAACATGGAGTATCCTTTCTATGTGCTCAGATTCCAGGTTACAATAGGTCCCCAGCAGTGTATGCTGGTCATAGGAGGTGGCGTAAAGGGGTGAGCGGTTTATTGTGTGTCTTCGTACCCAGATGGCGTGGATCATTGTTCACAATATCTGGACCAATATCACTGGATCACATGCACCACTCACACAATAAGGGATAACAATCTATTTTTAGATGAAAGTAGTTTATTTCAGCTTGAAACTATCTTTGAGCAATTAATGCTTCCTTAACCCTACCAGTTATCGTGTGCCAGCCTCTGACACAGACAGTGATGATGAACCGGAAATGGGTGGTTACAATGACGATTGATTGACATGGAGCTAAACATGAAAGATACCTGGACTGAAAGATACCTGGACAAGGTCCTCTTCACTCTGCTGTGACGAGGCATGTGATTGACACTGTGGTGTCTGATTTATGTATCTTGCTCTGAAACGACACGTTTGACTTGGGGTTGGACGACACGAGACAAATAAAGGTGAGCGTATCCTGACCCAGGACATCACAGCTTGATTGTAACAAGTGCTACTCTAAATATGCTACTGTACTATTTCTTGAAAATAAATACAGCAGAGTGTTGTTGTGTTGTTGATGTTGTTTTGTTGTTGATTTAACACTAGAATCCTGTGGTATGGATTAATATGACACTAGAATCCCATGGTATGGATTGATTTGACACTACAATCCTGTGGTATGGATACATTTGACACTACACTCCTGTGGTATGGATTGATTTGACACAAGAATCCTGTGGTATGAATTGATTTGACACTACAATCCTGTGGTATGGATTGATTTGACCCTAGAATCCTGTGGTATGGATTAATATGACACTAGAATCCCATGGTATGGATTGATTTGACACTACAATCCCATGGTATGGATGGATTTGACACTACAATCCTGTGTTATGGATTGATTTGACACTACAATCCCATGGTATGGATTGATTTGACTTTACAATCCTGTGGTATGGATTGATTTGACTCTACAATCCTGTGGTATGGATTGATTTGACACTACAATCCTGTGATAGTGATTAATTTGACTTTACAATCCTGTGGTATGGATTGATTTGACTCTACAATCCTGTGGTATGGATTGATTTGACACTACAATCATGTGGTATGGATTGATTTGACTCTACAATCCTGTGGTATAATTAAATAGGACACTAGAATCCCATGGTATGGATTGATTTGACACTACAGTTCTGTGGTATGGATTGATTTGACACTACAATCCTGTGATAGTGATTAATTTGACACTGCAATCCTGTGGTATGGATTGATTTGACTCTACAATCCTGTGGTATGGATTGATTTGACACTACAATCATGTGGTATGGATTGATTTGACACTAGAATACCGTGGTATGGATTGAGTTGACACTACAATCCTGTGAAATTGATTTATTTGACACTACAATCCTGTGATAGTGATTAATTTGACACTGCAATCCTGTGGTATGGATTGATTTGACTCTACAATCCTGTGGTATGGATTGATTTGAGACCACAATCATGTGATAGTGATTAATTTGACACTACAATCCTGTGGTATGGATTGATTTGACACAATCCTGTGGTATAGATAAATATGACACTAGAATCCCGTGGTATGGATTGATTTGACACTAGAATCTTATGGTGTGGATGGATTTGACACTACAATCCTGTGGTATGGATTGATTTGACACTACAATCATGTAGTATGGATTGATTTGACGCTAGAATCCCATGGTATGGATGGATTTGACACTACAATTCTGTGGTATGGATTGATTTGACACTACAATCCTGTGATAAGGATTGATTTGACACTACAATCCCATGGTATGGATTGATTTGAAACTAGTCCTGTGTCATGGGTTGATTTGACACTGTACAATAATGTGGGATGTTTGATTTCCTTCTACTATGGGACATTTGTTGACAAGCCAAGGCGTCTTGTGTACACAGTTGGCATATAGTGATACAATTCCCACAGGTGTTTGCTGATGGGGCTTCCCAACTGAGTGAGTGAATGAGGATATATTTCCACTTCTTGTAAAATGTTGAATCACTGGGAGAGGCTGCAGAAACAGTGAACTGACCAAGGAAGGTATGGTATGGGTATGGTGAACCCCTGCGCAGGCGAATAATCTCCTACCCATACATTCATGTTTGCAACCTGGACAAGTTATTTGAAACAGACATAAAATATTCATCCATTCAAATTCTGACACCAGCTCCTGACATTCAGGAGTTTTGTCAATTCACGCATTCTTTGACTGACCGGTAAATAAACTTCCAGTTGAAACTTGAAAATTAATGGGTATTATCAGCCTTCATTTACTATTGAAAAGGATGAATGTATCCACACCTTCACTTACAACTATTGAAACTGTGACGACATGTATGCACGGACATATGACCCCCCACATGCTAGATTCTGCATGCGCATCACCGCACGCCAGCAAAACAAGACAAAAGGAGAACAGATTCAACATGACATATTTTATGTAAATACAGTGTTGTTAATGTATGCGAGATACACTGATTGAGATATTACATCAATAAAGCGCTATTTGAATTAATACAATATACAATATCGCAGATAGGAATAGAAAGCCACACTGGTATGCCCCCGCTTGCTCATTCCTCTTGTCTTTGTGTACAGGAAACGTTTTCTTTAGAAACATTGTGTCACAATAGCAAGGGGATATTAACTTTAACAGCGATGCTTCGTGAAATATGCTTTTCCCATATGCTAGCTGCAGGCGCCGAACTGCCTATTGTAGGCGAGTAAGACAGTGAAAAATAACTAACAAAACATACCCACGGTATTTATACGTAATACCCATTTCGTAAATTATAAAATGTTGAAATACAAACATGCACAAAACGAGATATGATTGTGAGTCTATATTATATATGGCATTGGACAAACCTGTTACATTTACTTCACAGTTCTGGTGTGGTTAAGAAACGTTTCACCTTTTTGAACAGTTAGCCACATGGAACAAAAATAAATAAACTAAACTATTGATTTCAAATGACAACAATGAAATCAAACAAAACAATTCATTATGATAATAACCAGAAAAATAATTATTACTTTCATAATATATTTTGAAATACAAACATGTTACAATATACTTGACGTGTTTGTTTAAAAAAATCGCAGTAATTATTATCGATTTTACCTTAATAGATATGCTACTGGTATATGTGTGTTTTAAGACAAACGCTGTTATTTACTTTCTAATACATCGATTAGATAACACATCGCCTAGTTGTTGGTGTTTAAGTTTCGCCAGTATAATTCTGAGCTGCTGTCTTCTAAGAAGGCAGCTTCAACTTCAGCATCCATCTCCCGACAGTCTCCCTGCCAGGGACTCCCGGGGGGTGTGATCGGGAGATCGTACGTGGTGGACTCCTCTACTATGAAACATAATGATGACACCTGGTCGTTCATCAGAACTGCACGTGACGTGTCGGATCTCGGTGAGGAGTCATGAATTTTCTCATTCATCAAGTTGATGCTGAAAAATAAAGTATGAAATAAAATATGAAATCTTTACAGTGTTTTCGTTTGTTTTTTGTTTTTTTTGCGTCATGTAGAATCTAATTCTTTTTTAAAGTGCTTTACACATACATGGGCCCCTGCTATAGAAATAAAAAAAATATTACATGGTTTTGGACGGCTAAGAAAGGTTTTTAGTTATATCACAGCATGTCAACGTAATGTGAGAGTACTGCCAAAAATGAAAGAGATCACTGATATGTATGGTGCTGACAAACCAAAGATCACACTTTAAAATAGAAATAGCAACACAAATTACAAACAAAGACACAATCTCCGTAGAGGTCCTGGCGCGTGGCAAATCCGCCAGCCCAAGGAACTACTTCGCTATATTAGGCCTACCAAAGAAAACCAGAAGACAGCTACTGGTCTATGGACTGTTATATGCTTTAGATATCAATAGCCGCACAAATTAATTACAAGAAGTAAATAACACAGGCCGTAACAAACTGTCAAGCACTGGGTATGTACTGTGATTTTGAAATTATTTTATCCAAACCTCAAATTATCTATTGTGCGCTCTGGTGGTCGTACATTTCTTGATGTTTCACAGATGGCGGGCAGAAAACGTACCAGGCATAAACTCTCATTAGCAGAGACTCGTGTGAGATATAGTTGTTTTGTATTTGAAAAGAAAGCGTTTACAAATTACAGAAATGTCACCTTCCATCTGATGAGGCTGGCGAGTGGTCATCGTTCAGCTTGTTGTTGGAGGACCTGTTGTCAGATATGACTTCAAAGTCTGACCAGGGTGACTTCTCCACCTGGTTCTCCTCTGGTGAGCTGCCATAAACGCTCTCAGTAGAGGCGATGCGGGGGAGGCCAAGTTGATCGTCATCCATCCTGTCAACGCATCTTGTAAGCCCCACAGCCCCGTCGAGGCTGCGTGACAGCAAAGCGAGACTTGATTCGTTTTTCTTTGCAGGGGAGGACGGGGCAGACGACACAAGTTCTCCTCTCTTCCTTTTCCGGCCGCAACCAGCAGCTCTCAACTTTTCATAGAGCTGGTCAGGGGCTATTGTATGACACTTCCGCCATCGAGGGTTCCCGCTAGTGGTGGTGATCTTGGTTGTGACGGTCACCCTGTTGTCATCGTGGGTACTGAGAACGCCGTTGCAGTTGCAGTTCTTCTGTAACTGTCTTATCGTGTACGCCCTGGCGGTTGACTTGTGAAGCCACAAACGGGAATCTTTCTTGAAGCGCCTTCCATTCTTGCCAATGACTGAGAAGACTTGGTCATACGTGAGCTCGCCATCATCACCGTATTTCTTCTGTGATCGTCTGTTCCTGTTCTTGTGGAGCCAGAACCGGGAGTCCTTTTTGAACTCTTTCTGTGGTGGCGCAGGACACTGAGCAGCTCGTTTATAAAGCTGATCACATCTCTGGCAGAATTCCTCGAATGCCTCAGACATGACCTCTTCACAGTCCTCCTCAATATCGATGTCTGGGATGGTGCCGTCCATCAGGTCACAGCTCTGGGGTGTGGAGTAGACAGAGTTGATAAACCTACCCCATCACAACACATTCACTGGGTTGAACACTATACCACAATGGGGTGACGTCACAGAAGTGAAGCATGACAATACGCGACACAATGACGTCACATCATTATAAGTATTGTGACGTCAAACACTTTTTTTGACGGCAACAGGCAAGTGAATGACCGTCTCACCGTGGTCAGTTTTACTCCAGCGGCCTGAACACAACCAGGCCTGGTCCAGGCAAGCCAGTGGTTTTATAGAAGCAACGATAAACGCAAACGGGGTAGACACACTGCCAGCCAGATTTCACATTGTAAGCACCCGGTACACCACGTTTTATTGTTGGCGCGTGTGGGCACTGGGGTCATAGCCTGCAGTTTTGAATCCCCACGAATCAACCAGACTATATGAAGACGAAGATCAGAGGAAGTCTCGCGCTCATACATGTGGGAATATTTTCTTGACAAGTAGTTACAGAGCAACAAATCATAACCAGCCTAGGCTAATCTGGGACTCGAACCCTTGATCCTGGTATTCCGGCACGACAAAGGGACACAACTCTGCACAGAGAATGAATGCGGTGCCTTTGACAACTGGGCCCCCTTGCTTCCCGAACAGATTCAATCTAATTATTTTGTTTGTTTGTTTAACGCCGCTCTCAGCAATATTCCAGCTATTAGACGGCGGTCTGTTAATAATCGAGTCTGGACCAGACAATCCAGTGATTGACATCTGCTGAAGAGTCAATCTAATTAAATCAGATTTTAGCGCTGGTCATCGGTGCAAAATGTTTAGCCGTAGCGAGAACTAAGATCAGTGTTTACTGAAATTAGAACTAAATGAGCACACTCATACTCAGATAGACTCTTCTTTGTCAATTTGTCAAAAATGGAAGCAAACACCATCTGAAGTTTACTGAGAAAACAATATGCGAAATGTTGGAGTTCATCATTGATAACATCTATGTAGAATCTAGACTTCGGGGGTAAGACATTTAGGCAGGAAGTAGCCACCCGCATAGGCACAACTTGTGATCCCCTTCTTGCTGATCTGTTTCTTTATGCATATGAATCGGGATTTCTGCTTAGATTTGCAAATTGAAAACAATATAATTTGGCCATGAAGTTGAACTTAAGCTTCAGGTAATATCGATGATCGGATATCGTTCAGTTGCCATCAAAATGCTAATTCCTTTCCACTGATTTACCCACCTACAAGTAGAAATAAAGGAGACCAGTGAGACCGCCTCATACATATTTAGATACCAGCATGTGTGTCATACAGATTTTACGAAACGAGTATCAGAATTTTTGTTTTCCCCGAGCCAGAGAGAAGGTAATACAGGAATTCTGACACTTATTTCGTAAAATCAGTATGACACACATGTAAGTGTAATAATTTCTTTATTACCCATTGTTTCTTAATCCCTTTGTGCTCCCCTTTAGAAAAATGCACTGATAACCACCGAAAATCAAAATGACTTCAACAATCCTCTGCTATGACGTCAATTCATGCGTGGCGTAATTCCAACCTTTCGTCACAATAAAATTCGAATGACGTCAACAATGTCGTCCCGATTACGGAATCAATACGCTGGTGCATGAGAAGTGTCTTTTTATATCAAGGCAAGCCTCAGAGTTTTTCTACATTTATCAACTCGTGTTGATAATTTTTTTATTATCAAAAGACACGAGGGTGTGATTTGATTTATCATTCAACATCATTCTTCCAACTTTTTCAGTTTGCAATCTCATTAAAATCAGATCCTAGTTCTCGCTACAGCTAAACAAATATCTGAGGACATCCCATTATGGGTCACGTCAGACCGACCTTGCACGAACTTTGACCGACCAATGGAATGACCAATCAGAGGGCAGCTTTCTCGTGCTTTTCGGCACTAATTTCAAATTGGCGACTACGCTTCGAAACATATTTTGACAAATTCTCGATTACAAATTTGAAACCTGAACAAAAGAACATCCTGGAATGGCGAATAGATGGTCTAGATTGTATGGATTCAGTCGTAACTATCGTTGGGAGTTAAAGGTTTCGAGTTGCATGATTAGAAATCACATTATGATAATGTCACTTTCATAATCTGGTAAGCGATGCTCTGATTGGCTGGATGAAAGGTCGTTCTGACGTGACCCCTGATGGGATGCCATCAGATCTTTGTTTAGCGGTAGCGAAAACTGAGGTCTGATTTTAATGAGATTGTTCAGTTTGTAAACAGTAATAGGCAGTGCCAAGTGTAAAAAGTACTGCTAAAAGCTTCAGTAGCAGAGCCATTAGTGATGTCATTTGATTGTGATGGCATGGTAACCAATGACGTCACAATGGTCTGCAAAGCATTGTGATGCAATTTCATTACAGCGCCATCTACAATGTAGATCTCACCCAAGTGATATCTCCTATGAGAGCCAGTTTGGGATGATAAATGATTTTTATTAAGTCGGTTATTTCTAGCCCTGTGGGTAAAAATTAGACCTACGAATAAAGATTATGAGTGACAAATCACTCTCCACAAGACTGTATGACAAGAAGGATGACTGTAACTTTCCAGTAGTCAACTTTTTCCTTTATGTTGAGCAATATTCCTGCATCTCCAACCAGCCCTTGTTGTCTACATTTCACAACATTTGAGTTACAATCGAACATGCTCTTTTGAGGTACAATCGAGCATGCTCTATCCAGGTACAATTTAGTATAAGATTTCTACCAAGATTTCAAAGAGCCTCATACGACTCTTGCTCAGAAGTTGTTTGACCAAGGGTTACAACATTCAAAGCCTCAGCAAACCAATTTTTTTCTCCAAATTTGACCAAATCTGTTAAAAAAATTATGTCTGATGCAATTCCCTATTTTGACTTGTACCATATGTTTCTGTTGTTTTTGTTTTTTTCTGGTGACAGTTGGTATTTGCATGTGTGACGGATGCCACCTGTGGGACAGGATAGGATCACCTTTTCGCGAACACCTGGCATCATTACTATTTGATAGTGATTGATAAACCCATACTCAATCATGACATAGTCGGAATCGTACAATCAACTCTGTTTTCGGAAGGTAGTTCTTAATGAATATTGAAAGGGTTTTGTCGCTTTTATTTCCAACTTGAGCTTTCGTTTCAAATGCCTGATGGAAATTATTCCCTCATGGTACCATGCCACCAAGTCACCTTAACCCCACAACGTAAAATCAACATTTGTTCTGAACAGAAATCTATCAAATCGGGTACAATAGAGCAAAAGGTTTCACACAGGTTTAATATAAAATAATATCAACAACATATGGACTGAACTCTGCGAAAACCTGATATTGTCTTCACTGAAATTTTTATTTGAATTTGGAAGACTGAATCTTCTGAATGGATTTGTTTGTTGTTGTGGACAAGTCACGAGTGTGGAGTTATTTAACTTGGTCCAGGATTTCTGAATGTTGTGACCCTAAGATTGACCTACATATTATTCTACATATCGAAAGGAGCATTTATTGATAATTCAATTGACCCTGGATGAAAGCGAATTCTTCTTTGCTTACATCTAGCACTGGAGTTGTTCTGACTGAATGGTGATTGTGGGTCTTTTTCCAGGGAGAAAGAGAGACGTTTGATAGTAAAAAGACAGACAAATTCTGAATGTTCATCCGATCTTCGGATTCGGATTCGTGTAATAGGGTGGTATGTTCAAACAACTCGTGCACACTTTAATGGCACTTTGTCTTGTGATTATCAAATATTTTATCAAATTATAAATCAAATTTCTAAAAGAGTGTAATAAACAGACCATAATGCAAAAACTATTCCCCTCGCCACTAGCTTATTAAATATTCGGGCAGATATTTATCAAAAATTAAAACATCCCAACAGGTCATGATCATCAACACATTAATTTACATTTATATTGGAAAAGGACATTGTTATTTTTTTCCAACAAGTAATTGCATTATCACGCTTGTGAGTGTAGTTATTCCATATGACTGACCCGGTTCTCACTAGTTTCGCCAGCTCGGCCCCCAATTTCTGCAAGACTGCTGATGTGTTGAGCAATATTCACTCACTCACTGTGAACCTGATCAATACCTGTATTACACAGTTCTGTTTTTCCTTTCCTGTGAACACCTGCTACAGGTTAGCTGCCTGCTTCACTTACACATGAGAGAACTTCATGCTCCAGGAATCTTTCATAAAACCCACAAACATACAGTTATTTCAGCAAATTAAAGTAATAGATATGTAAATTTGCATGGGAAACTGCAATTATAAAATGTAATATTAACAATATTAGATCTATTTATTTGAAAGGGGACAACATGGAGGCTGACATGTTTGATCCTCCTAAAGGAATGTATTGTCTGTGTCTAGCAAGCCTTGAATTTTGCCATTGTTGTTCATGATATACAGATGTATAAAAATGTTCAATCCTTTTCTAGTGCTCTATGACCTTTATTTAGTAAACGGAAACCATTGTTAATCGGGATATGTCATAGCCCGGATTAATAGGTCAATGTATACCGGGTATATGTTTCTCATGACTATGCTTGTCGTAAGAGGCAACAAACGGGATTGGGTGGTCAGGCTCGCTGACTTGGTTGATGCATGTTATCATATCCCAATTGCGTGGATGGATGCTCATGATGTCAATCACTGGACTATATGGGCTAGATTTGTTTACTTACAGACCGCCATCATATAGCTGGAATATTGTTGAGTGCGGCGTTAAACAACAACAACAACAACAAACAAACAATATACATAATGCCACTCAACTATGAAACATACATATTATTTTTGTACAGTGAAACCCTTTAATCCAGGCTATGGAATTTTCCAGATAACATTTTTTTTCATATTAGTGAATCATGGACGAGCAATGTCACTTTGTATGAGTGTAATCCTTCCTAATAGTAATTATCTGGTTGGTGCAGTGTCCGGAATAATGACTTTCACTGTACAAGGGGCACATTGAATATGGCTTATACTTCTGCAGTAGAATATCAGCATTTTTCAGGGTTGGTCCTCTCAAAGCAGGTGGCTAAGGGTCCATGGCTGCTTCCAACAACAACCCTTCCTGCTAACTGACTTATACATAGTATCTACTCATACTCAAAACTCACAATTAAACAAAAAGAAATATAATTTATTTCAAAAGTAACAAAACTGTAAAACTCAAAAACTTTAACTTTCACCACAGGTGCACATCTACAAGATCCTCCTTGACCCTTATACACAGGTTCGGTAAAATAAACACTGATTACATGCCTCATAGTGCAAAACCAATATACATTCACCCAGGATATGGGATGAACCAGCAAAGTATACCACATGCGTACAATGTCGAGTCCTGATATTTCTGGAATATAGTCAAAAGTGGTGAAAAAAACCAAATGGCTCAGTATAGAGGGCACACCCTGTTATAGTCCACACAATAGTGTTAGATAACTGTATTCTTCATTTTGATTGCACTGCTACCAGGAACTGATTTAAAAGGTGGTGTTAGTTATATCCAAGTCATCTGTATTTGGGTAAATCTTCATCTTGATATATTACGATTGTTGACTTGTTGTGGGATGCTGCTGAGAGGGTAGTGCAGCCATCACCTGGGCTGCAATCGTTTCCACCTCAGCCATTGCCCCATACCCTGAAACACACGCGTACTGTACACCAGCTTAAGTCCAGTCTAAAGTTGGTTGTTTTTTGTTTTATGCCGCACTCAGCAATATTCCGTCTATATGACGGCGGTCTGTATATAATCGAGTCTGGACCAGGCAATCCAGTGATTGACATCATGAGCATCGATCCACACAGTTTTAATCGATGACATGCATCAACCAAGTCAGCGAGCCTGACCCCCCAATCTCATTAGTCGCCTTTTTCGACAAGCATAGTCGCCTTTTACGGCAAGCATGGGTTGCTGAAGACCTATTCTACCCCGGATCTTCTAAAGACTACCTGACATTTTCACATAGGAGTGTGCTGCACACATTTTGGTTGACACTTTCCACTTATTGGCAAGCATTTGCCTACTTTACAGCTGATCTATCCACATGGTATACTAATCTGGATTAGACACGTGAAGATCAGAGGTAGAATAGGTCTTTAGCAACCCATGCTTGCCGTAAAAGGTGACTGTGCTTCTCGTAAAAGGGGACTAACGGGATCGGGTGGTCTGGCTCGCTGACTTGGTTGATGCATGTCATTGATCCCAATTGCGTGGATAGATGCTCATGATGTCAATCACTGGATTGCCTTTTCCAGACTCGATTATTTACAGACGGATGTCATATAGCAAGAATATTGCTCAGTGTGGCATTATACAGCAAACCAACCAGCTAATCTGGATTAAAAGTGCTCTACAATCACCTATCCATGTTAACACTCTATCTCATGTTGTAAATGAGTGATCAACTTCAGAGGGCAAGTAAAGTCAACATAGCAACTTTGCAGATCTAAATACATTGCGGCATACCTAATCACAAATGCTTCATCAAAATAATATATGAAAAACGGAAATGGCGTAAAACAGATGATAAAACACGACAGGTGAAATTGTTACCCAAACAAACAATTCTGCCACTGAGGGGATTCCCCTTACCGGGGTTAAAACGGGTTCCAACAGTTTGACACACTACCTGTGCCTGTCTGCCTGCTTCTGCCTCAGATTTTATGAATACATTATGTCATCTTTCTGTTTGCTCATGCATTTGATGACAACTTAAGTCACCTTAGTAACAAGACTGACTAGACTTGTCTACTAAGGGGATTCATGCCTGACATGCATTGATTGTGTGGAATAGGGCCAAGGGCAGATAGTGTTTTCTTACCAATACAGAATGTTTGTAATAAAACGTTAGTTACTGATAGTAACTGTTAGTTAATTATTTTCAAATTGAAGATAAAAGGTCGTGTCACACATTCAACAATGTATGCAATGTTGTTATTTTGTTGGATTAACAGAAATAGCTGAAACAGTATATGTATCGCGGCTAGGAATCACAAGATAGATAAACGTGGACACCATAGCCAATGAAAACAGTTGTCACCATTGCGCTGGTATCTTTAGGCCATGGCCTCAGATAGGTTTGTTTTGGAAGTTGATTACAGAGCGTGAGATTTCAGCACTTTCACACAGACATTTAAATACTTAATAGAAGTATTACAAATTTTTCTCCATAGGAAATTGAATGTATGTAGGAAAATTGATATTAGAAAAATCGCAATAATTCTTTTCACTCTACCTGCCCTTTAAATACTAATTATCATGGTTTGGGACCAACTACCTATACTTGTTCCAGAAAATATTGGATCGCTTGAAATATTTTGATTGGATGACCTGAAAAAGCATTTGTTGTGTCACATGTTGTGGCTGCTTTTTTCTGAGAAAATACATAATGTCTTGAACATTCGCCCAAGCAGTAACCGAGCATAAATTGTGTCCCGCATTCCACCTCCCCCAGAATTTAATTGTTTGATTTCAAAGCATATAATAAACTGAAGAGAACCTGTGTCTCCACATGCCAGTGTCTTCCTGATGCAGGGGATCTCCTGGTAGCCCAGGCCCTTCAGTGTCGTCAGGTGTTGAGCCGTGAGCGGGTGCTCCCACATGTGTGTATTCATTGCAGGAGCAAACAGCAGAGGGCGCTTCATGTCCCATGCTCGGACAATGCATGTCTTAACATAGAAATACTACCATCATTATAATACAAGTGTTTATTTTTGTGTGACTCAAAGTGTAAATAGTGTGGTTTAGCTAAACCCTAAATGGGCCCCATCCTTAATTTGGGTCAGCCAAAGACAATATAGGGGAGATAACTCTCACTAGCATGCAGCTGAGAACAAGTACATCCTTAATTAGGGTCAGCCAAAGAGTGAGTGAGTGAGTTGGGTTTAACGCCGCTTTTAACAGTATTCCAGTTATATCACGGCGTGTCAGCTTAATGTGGGAGGAAAGCCCATGTAATGCAGGTTTCAGACGTTTACCACTTCGGTGAAACCAACGAGCATGGGTACGGCGCTGACAAACCTAGAAACATAATCAGGGCAAACTGGGATTCGAACCTACAATCATAGGTTTCTGGCGTGCCCAAGGGACGCAACACTACACAGTGAATCGCGGCGCCTTAGACGACTGGGCCACCCGTGCCGCCCTCAGCCAAAGACAATATAGGGGAGATAACTCTCACTAGCATGCAGCTGAGTACAAGCACATGGTACCAGCCTAGCTCTTGTGTCCAGCAACAATTACAGTAATCAAACATAGTTATTAAACAAAGACATCTTTGTCATGTCACCACAAATAGAAACAACACTGATCTTGAATCCACCAATACTACAAATGTTGCTGGTACTAAAATAAAGTGTTATATATGTTAAATTAACAATTTAATTATGAACATATATTACCTGATCATGTTTATGACACACACACATTCATTCATTACCAACATCATACCACATGAGAAAGGTTAATCAAACACTAAAGATAATACTGATGTGTTTTCATCATTTTTTTATCAGTTTTTTTATATTGTTTGCTTGTATATTAATGGACTCATCAGTATTCCAGATACAATACGGTAGCTTGTAAATAATTAAGTCTGGACCTGACAAACCAGTGACTGGTATTATGAGCAATGTGTATGTCATTGAGTCGGATGACTTGCAATCCACCAAGTCTGAGAGTCCGACCTCCAGATCCATTAAGTCGCTTCTCAAGACAAGCATAAACATAAAGGTTTCTGTGGCCCTACTCTAACCCGAAGTCCCTACGTTATTATTTCCTCAGTGATTAATTGTACATATAAGAAATCTGTACTTTGCTACCTACTGACTGTAACAGATGATGTTATTCTGAAATGCAAGACAACTCTTATTGATTGAGTACCGGTATGTAACATAGGGCGTTAAAATTATTGTAAAGTTTGAAAATATGTCATTATATTCCTGGGGGTTAACATTTGGGAATGGTACACTTTCATGGAGTACATTTTCTATTTCTTTGTATTGACAATTGTTCTTATATAATAACAGTGTTCAAAATACCCTAAAATTTCAGTCAGACAACTGGGCTGGCAACTTTGCAAAGTCACCACACCAGATAAAATGTTGCCAGCCCAGAATTTTCCAGACAAGTGTAAAAGGAAAGAATAGGGTAAACATAAGAATAGTACAGTTTATGTTAGTCTTTAGAAAAACAACAACAACCTGGTGGATTATATAAACTTAGTAGATTTAACTTTTTGAAATTTTATTCATAAATAATATGTTTAACATTTACAGTTAATTTACCTCTTACATTAAATCATAACTTATAAATTATAAATACAATAACAGCCTGACAATCAGGTGTGCAACTTTTCAAAACTGACCGTCCATCAGCAAAATAGACCGTCTCGGGCTGTCTGGCGGGCACTACTTTAAACACTGATAATAAGTAAAAAATCAACTTACCAACAAATTATCACAGATGCCATTTGTAATCTTTGCCATGGTGTTGGCATCCAGAGGTGCTATGACCATTAAGTCTGCCCATCTCCTCAGCTCAATGTGAAGCACTGGGTCCCCTATTTTTTTCCAACTCTGGGACATGAAACAATAGAATATATAGTAAAAGAAATTTGAAACTCTGCTAATATCAAACCAAGTATTATTATTAGATACTTGTTTTAAGAATAGTTATGTAAGAAACAATCAATCTTATTTGGATTTGAATCATACATGTATGTTCTCATGATTCGAGAAATTTCTTATTTAGTTCTTGTTACCGCTTAACAAAGATCTGAGGACATTTGTTTACAGGTCATGACATAACGACCTTTTGAGAACTTGGACCTACCAATGAAATGACAAACAAGAAGTCGACAGCCAATCAGACAGCAGCCTTCTCAAGCTATACTGCATGAGTTTGTTTGGTGGTAGTGAGAACAAAGATCTGATTACAATGAGATTGTACTTTGACCACAAGAAAGTCGAACATTTGAATTGTTTTACTTTCAAAAAGAATATTTTCTATTTTCTAGTTGCAGATGTTAATATTTTGTCAACTTTTGAATATCATTAACTATTTATGATTGAGAGAAGAGAGTTATTTTTAGGTAATTAATCCCTTATATATGGTACACAGTTCCTTATAAAGAAATGGGAGCATAAGATTCTGAAGAAAGAATAATATAATTTAAAAATGGGTTATGACCCTGGTGACAAATATAACATGATATACACCTATGCAAAAAAATAACAAACAGTCTTGCAAATACCATTCAGCTACAAAATGTTATGTAATTTTTAGGTTTGTATACCTCCCATTCCTCAGCATCTCTGTGAACTTTAACTGGCAACTCCTCTGGGTTGAAGAAATGTGTGGCATTCTGTGTCGTCACTAACCTGACTTCTATCTAGGGTAGAACAAAAAATTAGTAGGCTTATTCAGTTCCAAAAAGTGGATGTATTACCACGAAGTTTTTAATATTGTTCATATGATATATTAAATGATATATTAAAAAAAAGGAAAACAATTATTATCTGAATTCGCTCATATTAAAAAAAATATATTCATATATAACCAGATCAAAAAGACCAAAATCCAATTCACTAGCTTTGTAGAAAAAAAATAGCTATCAAAATGGATTCATGCACATAATCATGCACATAATCAAGTGAGGAAACAAGTATATTTTTTTACATTATCAATAAAAAATATGAGTATGATCTGATTTACAGTCATGAAATATATTTAATGATAATATCAATAAAATAGCAAATAGTCCACATTGTAAGAGTTGCAGGTTATGATTAGATCTGGCCTTAAAAAATGATTAACAAAAGAAAACACGTACCTTCGTATGTGAATTTGTTAAGTGTTCTATCAGTTTTGGTATCTTGATAGATGCTACGCTACCTGTACAGGCAACCAGTACGTTGCTTTCACCCATCTAGATTAACTCACATTGACGAGGGAATCCCGCTATAGATGAAATGAAATGTGCACCTTGTTTGGGATTTCCCCGGATTGGTTCATTTGTTGAAAGGGAGGTTTGGTTTGAGATATCGACACGATATATGTACTATAAATAAAAAATAAATAAAAAAGTTTTAATTTATGTTTATATCATAGTGTTTGTATATTTTATCTCTTATCTGGTGTTTCAACTAATCAAACATGTATATATCTCTCGTAACGTACAGCCTGTTTCCTCCACATAAATAATAGCAGACGCCATAGCTTTAGCCTCTAACAGATATCACTTTTATTGTATGTCATGATCAGGACTCTATCTAATGCTGAAATGCTCAACATTAATTTGGTTAAGATTAAAAAAATATATGTCTTATATAAGTTAGGGTTAGGGATGGTATTAACGATGTATTGTGTAATTTATACAGTAAAGACTTTGTGAGGATTTTAAACATGGCGGCAGAACTAGACGACGTGGATGCAGCAGAAGAGAATATTTTATATGATTTGTCTGTTCAGACTGAATGGCGCCTTGACAACGAACTATTTGTACGTTCAACATTCCATTACATTCATGCAATATGATTTTAAATCCAACGAAACCGCTCTTCGCAATAATATCGTCACAAAATGTCACACCGTCATCTCGTGTTCTAAAAAAAAACAGTTCACCTCTCCCGAACACATCTTCTTGCATTTGGCATCTTCTATCTACGAACTCATGACTAACATAATTTGGCAAGTTTAGATTTCATATTAAAGGAAAAGAATGTCTTATGACCCCAAATTATTATTGATTGCATTTTATTGCTTTGTCATTGACACCTGTTCACAGAAGTTTACGTTTATTAAGCTTCACACTACTTCACGGATTACAGTTTGCGAACTGATAACAGGTGTTATGATAATAAGAGAGTGTACTAACCTGTAGTGATAGTGTTCACATAGTTTATCTTGAGTCGAGTTGATATCAGTACATCTCACATTGTTGGCATTTTGCCTATCAGTCTAATTGTATCAAGTGCCCCGCTTCAGCAGTCACATGTATCAACCTTCCTTCCTTCCTCATCCAAGCCAAAGGTCAATAATTACATATTGTAAGAGCTTGAACTGACCTCTTAACAGTGATAATAGCTTACTACGACTCTGGCAAACAGCCACACGTGTTGCCATTACCAAGCATGGGCGTACTGTGGAATTTTAAAATGAGCTATTATGAGAGTGATTTTTTCATGTCTAGTATAGATTTTAGTGAAAACAATGAGCTCAAAGTATGTGAAATCAATTCATTCACTGTCATCTGTTATAACTGGATTGCCAGGAATTCGATTTTCTAAGGTAAAACACAAGATTTCAATTTTCATTTTATTGTTGATCTATCTTATTTATGCTTATCATGTGTATGTTTACATCTCACGTAATTCATATCATGTATGATACCTTTTAGGGCACAGGAATACAGATTGTTATTGCTGTTGATTCAATTTTTCATTCCCCAAATGTGTGGAATGTTGTGCCAAATTTCAGTTTTGGCATGGTTTGTCTGGTCCAGACTTGCGCAACGGAAATAGCTGTAATATTCCTGACTGCAGTGTTAACAACAAGCAAATAGACACAGGCTTGAAGTAAACATTATTCCACACTATTTTACCATGTTTACAGTTACAGAGTATTGCTGGGTCAGGAAGTATTTCGCTCTCTCTTTCATATTCATCATATCAGAGAGAGAGAGAGAGGAATTCATCTTTAAGTTTAAATGGATATTTTCAGAATCCCCCAAATGTGTCCTTTAAGAAATGGCACATACTTTTTCAATTTCCTATTTTCTTCCTAGAATATCTGTTTAGATGAGTTTCTTAATGTATATTCATTTCATCAACAAACAGAAGAAGTAAAATGATCAGTATCTAATATTGGTATGTTTTATCATGGTAATGTTAACAATAGTTATGATGTACAAATCTAAATACTCTGGATGTTAGGTCTGTATGTAACTTGACTTGTGAACAATGGTAAATATTTCTAATTAAGTATTTAGGCATGATTATGCACCACTGATGCTTGTCATTAGCTTTTCAACTGTTGGGCTCTCAAATATATCGTTTGATTTCAGTGGTGTTTTTTTTTTTTTTATCTCAGGTTTGTGTTATCACACATGAAACATACATATATAGTTCTATGTGCACAATTGCAATGGTTGTGAACTTTGGATGTGTTGTTTCAACCTGTTTTTTTATACCAGGTATTTAGTTGATGCTCTTTTTGAACCATACTACATGTACTAACCATTGCTAACCATGCCAATAAGAGTCATCAGCTGATGATGTCAGTGACTGATTGCGAGGAGTGTTACTAACCATGCTGACCTATTGTTGCATTGTTACATTTCCAGACCAGAAGTCCAAGGGACAAAGACAAGGTTTCTATTGTTGGACGATTAGCATCAGCCTCTCTAAGTAAGTTGGATTGTTTACAAGCATCAACTTAAATGCATTGAGGAAATTGTCATCAAGAAGCTTTCTCATTTCTGCTTTGTTGTTAGATATGTTGGATGCTCATGGAAAATATCATTAAGTCAACAATGACAACCGAACATGCTGAAAACTGTAAGATTAAGTCCACAGTAAGCATGGTATTAGACTTGGATGCATTATGTTAGCAGTTTGAGGCAGGGGAAGTCTTTTACCAATTGCTTGTTGTCAGGGGTAGCTATGATGGGTCATGTGACCACAGTGTTGCTACGTGTGTGTAATACTTGACCACCAGGCGTAATCACAACTCACAACACTCACAGTACTCTGAACTGTGATCGGGCTGGTCTTAGAGAGGCATGATGCTTCATGGTCTGGTGCCCTTTACAAATCTCGGTCTACACTTTGTATTTAGTACCACATATACAATTTGGACATTAACCTTTGTTATTAGGGTAACCATTATCTGCTTGACTTATCTCCATCATAACATTTGAGTCGGGAGTCAAACAAATTGGTGTTGAAATGACTTGAATAAACATATTATGTTAGGGGTACTTGGTGGATTGGTCAGATCTGACTGCCACAGACTTCTGGTATGTCTCGTCAGTGAGAATCGTACTGGCATTGTCATATTGGTTGTTTACTCTTAGAGGCTGAATCCACAGATTGAACGTTGCTCATTCAGGACAATGCAGTTCTGTCACATAGGACTCTGTGGAAAAATAGTTTTAAAAGTATTTATGGTATCCCATGACTTGCTAGAACAACCAATTTATTCTGGTCAGACTTAGCTTATGGTGCTCAATGCATTCATTATATTTGACCTTTGAGATCAAGTGTTTGTTTTCAATTTTTGGCAAGCAAGTGAATTCACAGATTGACATGTCTTCTTGGTCTTTCTTACAATTTTGTGTCATTGTATTCAGTGTAACAAAAGTTATATTTGGGATAACATTTTCTTTATACTAGTACTGTTTTGGGTTGAGTCCCATCCGGGATTCAAACCCACACTGCCAGAGTGAGGCACCTAATCGCCAGCACCCAAAGCTAGCGATCTAACTCACTCAGCCACCAAGGCTTCCCTAAAAATGAAAGTCTGACAACATTCGGACATTTGACCACTTTCTAAATGGCATTGTGTGTTAATAGTATTCAGAGTTCCTGCTGGCGTTGGAAATGACCAGTCCAAGTCCCAGTGGACAGGCAGCTCTAAAACTAAAGTCCTCCCCAGTTTTTAACTTCTTTAAGTGGCATTTAGAAGTGGTGTGTAAGGTAAGTCAAGTTCTATGGATGAACAACTTCTTTATTACAATTGGTGCGACGTTTCGGTGTAGATCCTAACACCTTTATCCAGCAAGTGATGACTTGTTAGGATCTACACCGAAACGTCTCATCAATTGTAATAAAGAAGTTGTTCATCAATAGAACTTGTCTTACCTCCCCAGTTTTTGTTCGTTCCAGCTTTGGACAAATAAGAAATCGTTTGAAAAGTACTTTGTTTTGATTCTTTCAACACCATGTTCAATGTAGCGTACATCCATGGATGACAAATTCAATGACATCATCTCTAAAGTAACTTAGTAAGAGCTACATGTCATTCCCTAAATGTTCAATCACAATTTTCTCTTATGTTTATATATTTCACTTTGGTTCATGACTGTGTTGCTCCAAATAGATATTTAACCTCAAAGCAAAGCATAAAAATTGACAATGGGAAACCCTGATAATTAAAGACAAACTGACTTCCTTAAAAAAATATACTTTATTGATTGTCGCCAGTTGTTTGTTTAAGAACAAAGATTTATAAGGTACTTGATGTGCCGGTCCACAGGGTCTGGCAGTCACATGAATTACTGGTCCAAGCCTCATTTTACCAGTAAAAAACTGGTAATTACCGGTAAACAGAAACACTAGTATTCTCTGGAAAAATTCCTGAAAAACATTACCGAGGCAAGGGTATTTTGCATTATTAATCATGTTAGTCAGTCTGTAGTATTGATCTGTAATGTTTTTGTGCAATACAGTAAACCTAAGTACCCACTGAATATACCAAAATCTGGGCGTAATGTTTCTTCATGCGATAACAACATGGTCTAGACAATGAATAGTGATGCTCTGCTGATAAGTATGGATATAATTTATTTTGATTAATTTCTCTTCTTGGTTCGCAGGACTTTGAAGTGTTGAACTGTCAATGTAATTATGGAAGTGCATTCTGTATCACTATCAGGATTATATAATGTACATGCAGGAAACTACAGACATGACAAGAGAACCATACATGTATCATGTGTACACTACAATGGTTAATACTGTCTATCTATAGTCATGATAGTTGTTGAATGGTTATGTATTGGGTGTTTGTAGTGATTTAATGTTTACCGTATTCGACGTAATAAGCGCCCCGCTCCAATAAGCGCCCAGGGCGATATTTGTTAATAAATTGGCAAGTGAACAATCCCAATTAGCACCCCTTCCAACTGATCAGTGTACACAAGACTTATTTATTCGCGTATGATACACACTTGTGCGTTTTATGCTCCCTTAATTATGGCCAATTTAATTCTGGAAAAATATATCTGTCGTACATAAACATTATCTTTCAACTCTGTTTTTTTCACCAAAATAATATTCTAATAAGAGCCCCCTATTCCTAATTTTATGAGCGCCCTGGGCGCTTATTACGTCGAATATGGTATGTATTGTGCATTTATAGTTATTTAATGTTTATGCATTGTGAATTTATAGTTATTTAATATTTAAATGTATATTTAAAAGTTAGTCAATGGCTATACTTTGTGTGTTTTTTAGGATCTGTGTGGACGTTTCTAAGGACAGTCGGGGTTCCTCTACAGTAAGTTGTGATAATATTGATTATGCTTTCCTTATCCTGCATACTGAAAATCTACACTGATCATGCTTATGACACATTTTTACTGTTACCATGGTTATGTCTTTGTCTGATACTGTAACACGTAGAGAAAATCACTGGTAATAGCTATGAAAGTATATCTGAGTATGATTCATGTACATCTCGATAGTTTCATGGTTATTTGTATGTTTAGACATCAACAGGATGTAAATAATGACACAATTTATTAATTGAAGGGAAACTCCTGTATATTATCATGATAATGGAACACTGATTCTGTGAGATATTAATTATCAGGTATATCCTACTCAACTTTTGATAGGGATTATGAGATATGTCATTCTATTTGAATATACACTTGGCATATTGTGAATCAGTTTTGTGTATCAGGGAAAGATTCAAATATCTGTATCAAAAGTGGAGTAGTTTGGATTGGTATTATTTGAATCTACAAATTCAAAAAATCAAATCATGGTAAATGGTTGATGTGATCCGAATGTTGTGATTCCCTACCACTGTGTACAGGGAGTTACCAGCACTCTGCATCTACAACAAGTGTAACCATGGTAACCAGATACTGCATTGCATGCAGCAAGGAGGTGGTTCTATTTTCACATTCCTGGTCTGTTGATGAGGAATCAACAAAAGACATTTGGCGCCGTGCCCAAGTTTATCTGGCAACCTGCAGCTGAAGCTTTTTTCTGTATCATGCCAAACAGTAAACTGTGGATTAAGGACATAGTTAATGTGGTACCTCCATATACTGGGCAGTGGACTTGGACTTATATTGAAACATGATTCACTATGCTTTGGACACTGTGACTGTTGGACCCTGTGTCAGAACAGTTAAAGTGCCAAGTCGGCTGTTTGATTTTTAATTTTTTAGATATTTGGGTGGAGGTTATTTAAAGCTGCCTTGATAGATACACAAATAGTTTATACACATGATAGAAGTCAATGACTATTTTTTTTGATACAACAAGAACAGATATTGACCTAGATTTGTCATTATTTGTTTACTAATATAGTTCACAAACACTGACGTGTTCAATATTTCCCTTTCATATTACGAACTAACACCCATCAGATTTCTTGAGTTGCATGGAATGTTAGGAGGCGTCTCCATGATCATGACGATACACAGCAATCTGATTGGCTGAGCAGTGGGGAATACCACTGGGGATTCCCATGCTATTTTAAGCAATATATCATAATTGTAGGACCTTGGCTGGAATCAGTATGCGTTTCTGTTGTAATAGTTACGTGTGACTGTCCTGACGATCAGAATGGAAAAAAATGTTAACATTTGATAATAAACACGTTCATCTTTTTCTGTCTGCCCCCTCCAGGACAGCGACTCCATGTTTGTTGCCCGAAGCCCTGGTGAAGCTGGTCAACAGTCAGATAAACTGGCACATTGCTGTCGGAGGGTAGGTCGCCATGGAAACATTCAGGTCATCGTGACCTTGTGCAAGTTATTTTGGGATCTTTGATGTTATATAGAATATCATTAACTTTAATTACTTTAATGCATCATAAGGGTAATTTAAACAATAGGAGTGAGCCCTCGATGAGGAGGCAGGGGACATACTGATGTTTTTATCAGCAAAGCCCAAAGTTCATAAACACTGACAAACTGTCTTTTATGTATAACTGTTTAGGTGATTGCTTGATATTTCATTTACAGGCTAAAATATCTCATCCTTGCATGAAGTTTGTTGTGGTTTCCATGTCACAGTCACCGTGTTTGTGTTTTATCAGCGGCCATGGGTGGCCCAGTTGTGTAAGGCAACGCAATTAGCTGTGCAGAGTTGTGTCCCTTAGACCTGCCAGAAACCTGTGATCGTGGGTTCAAATCCATGATTCACCCTTATTGTATTTGTCAGCATCACTTCGGGCTTTCCTCCAATATCAAGCTGACACATTGTGTTGTAAAAGAAATACAGTTCAAAGCTAATTTAAACATTTAAACTCCCTCACAAACTGTTTTATCTTGTTTCTCCAAAATTGTCCCTTGTTGTTAAGTGTGTACCTTATGTGTTCCAGAGAAGGGAAGGTGGTTGCCATCCTCCAGGAGCAGTGTGTAGATATCAGGTGGGTTGGACAGTCGCAACAATTATGAATTATGAGCACTGTGACATAGACGTCCTATTGGTAATTGTGCAGCCTCAATGAAACCAGTTCTTACACTCCAATTGGCAAACTACATAGAAACACTAACACGATATTGTGGTTAACACTGACAAACATTGAAATGACACTCTTGTTGACACTGACAAACATTGAAAGGACACTCTGGTTGACACTGACAAACATTGAAATGACGCTCTTGTTGACACTGACAAACATTGAAAGGACACTCTGGTTGACACTGACAAACATTGAAAGGACACTCTGATTAACACTGACAAACATTGAAAGGACACTCTGATTGACACTGACAAACATTGAAAGGACACTCTGGTTGACACTGACAAACAGTGACATGACCCTCTTGTTAACACTGACAAACATTGACATTACACTGTGGTTGACACTGACAAACATTGTCATGACACTCTTGTTAACACTGACAAACATTGAAATGACACTTGGGTTAACACTGACAAACATTGACAACATGGGATGTTTATTCAATGAATATGATGATATTAACATTAATTTTGTGTTTGGTTTGTCAAAACTTGCTGGATTTTAGTACTAGTATCTATTTTCAAAATTTGTTCAGAAATTATTTCAATCTAGCTGGAATCCGTACTCCATCAGAGGAGGTTTTTGTCTAAAGATTGTTAGCTGATTTTACTCTATGATATTGTAACATTTCTACTTTGCCTCTACGGTACTGCCTAGGAGAACTGTCATCATGGTTATGTTTCTGTTGATTTGACCATACATGCTTTGGAGGAGGATGTTTTTACATGATCGGTCGTCATGACAACCGTCTTCTGTTGTCAGATCGCACCGAGATGGTTATGAGTCCACAGTGGGGCGGGGCTCCTTCCCTCGTGACCCGTGCCCTCAGTGGCGTTGTGTGGTATGGAGCCCGGACAACACCATGCTGGCCTGCTCGCGGAGCTGTGGAGCCGTCGATGTGTTTGATATCATGGGGTCTCAGCTCTTCACCATCCCTGGCGTGAGTATCTCCAGCTACAGGCACATTAGATTATTATCTTAATGATGTTTCAATCTGGGGTAGAGGAGGAAGTGGAGCCATGTGCCATCCTAATGTCTGAGGCTGTGCAAAGTCACTGTGAGGAGTTGTGAGTGGGTCAATTCCTGGATTTGTCCTAATTAGGTTTCTTGGTTTGTCATCTCCTTAGTTTCACTAAAACAACTGTGATGATATGAGTGAGTGAGTGAGTGAGTGAGTGAATTGGGTTTAATGCCACTTTTATCAGTATTCCAGTTATATCACGACGTGTCAGCTTAATGTGGGAGGAAAGCCCAAAGTGATGCAGGTCTCAGACATTTACCACTTCGGTGAAACCCATGAGCACAGGTATGGTGCTGACAAACCTAGGAACAAAATCGGGGTGACATGTGATTCGAGCCCACAATCATGGGTTTCTGGCATGCTCTGCACAGTGAATTGTGGCGCCTTAAATGACTGGGCCTACCATGCCCCCTGATGATATGATATGATATGATATGATATGATATGATATGATATGATATGATATGATATGATATGATATGATATGATATGATATGATATGATATGATGAATATGCTTTGATATGATATGTTAAGCTATGAGATATGATATGATATAAGATATGATGTGACATGAATGATGATATGATAATGATGATGATATATGATTATCATATATGATTATGATATGTGGTAATGATATATGATATGATATGATATATGATCAAAATGTATTTATTTTGTCAAGAAGTGGGAAATACATTTTTCTGATTTAGTGGAAGGAATCTGTTTGTATCAGGTTCACACCAAATATTCCAATTAAGCCTCATGAAGGACATGTTATAGTGAACCACTTGTAGGCTTGACAGAGTACCACTGGCTGTGGCTGCCTACAGGATGTAGCATGATGATAAGTGATGTGTACTTCCAGGAGACGATGGAGAACACCCCCCATGACCTGAGCTGTGCCGTGGCTGCCCTCATTTTCACGGATCATCAACCCACAGACAACAAATGGTAACATTCAACTTTAGAGATAAAGTATAAAATGTCATTATCAAACACTCTTGATGGTGTTAAGGCTGTGAGATGGAATAGATGACATGCAGTCAATGATGTTACAGAGCCTGACTACCCGATCCATTTTGTTGCCTCTTATGACAGGCAGACGTTGGTGGAGACCTATATCCCCAAAGGTATTATGTAAAGTAATCAACAGTAAATGCTTGATGTTTGCAGGTATGACTTATGTAGGAATTACACTGGATGAAACAATCTCTACATATCTTCGACGTATATATAAGTCTGCGGTGAAATCAACTGACACAACTGACAATAGCACATATAGAATCGGTTCAGCCCTCGGTAACATGCCATAACTCTCTCAACTGAACTTAAAACTAACCGCTCCCTACATCACACCATCACATCACAATCTCATAGAATGTAACGAGATAACTCTGTCAAGGAATGGAATTAGGCCACTAAAAATATGGTCAGAATATAATTTTGCACCAATGACCTGTGTCCAGCCATCAGGGGAGATAAATCTGTTCCACATGTACACTAACTGTTTTCTGCTCCAGGTCAGCAGAGCTACTGGTCATCAACTACCATGGTCGTCTGAAGAGCTACTATGTCAGTCGGGACAAGGGATATAAGTCTCGCCACAGCTTCGTCTTCAGCGGACATTATCCTCTTGGCATCAGCTCCGTCGTCTATCTTTCCAAGCACAAGATGTTGTTGGTTGGCGGGTGTGGCCAGGGTGGAGAGCCGTCGTCAGCGGCAACTGAAGCAATCAGTGAGGGGATCACGGCGTGGCGGTTGCTGTCTGACATGCCTCATTACAAACTGGTCACTGACTATGATACCGGGATGACCCAGGTAGGAACAGTGGGTGTGAGTGATGTAGAGATGGCTTAGTCTGGTCACAGCACATGGCTAAATAATCTGGATGAAGATTAGCTTAGGATTTTACAAGGTTCTGAATAATAATAAAATTTGTAGTCTGAAATGCAACTTTAAATTACACCGTTGTCCTTTTTGTGAGCTAAAGATATGGTGTAAAATGTGGCTGATTGCAAGTGATCATTGCTCGTGCTATCAACCACTTGTTTGCCTGTCTCCGAGACAGTTATTTAGAGGCTGACATAGCTGTAATAGAATAACTTACTTTTGCTTGTGTTTTTTATGCCTCATTGGCATCAATTTTACAACTTATTTCAGGCCAACAAGGGAATGTCAATACTGAGCAGGCTGCGTCTGCCTCAACTTTCGGCTTGGAAAGGAGGCTTTGTGGTAAGAAATTAAGTCAATCCATTTCCTGTATACAAACTTTATTCCAATGCAGCAAGTAATTGTATAATTAAAGAACTGACTAATTGTAGAGCACTAAGAGTAGCATGACAGTCAGTGGTGCGTGTCATGTAACACTAATGTTATGAATGAAGCAGTCCCTAGACTGAAATATCACAGCAGAAATCCTCAGATGCCCTTTATTTTATCACCAATTAACCGAACCATATATTTAGATGTGTCAGTTTTTGGTTTCCAGGATGGTGTGTACAAGATGTGCGTCTCACCGGCGGGGGACACACTGGTCGTGCTGCACCTGTCGGGGAAGCTGTCTGTGTGGCACCTGCCGTCGCTCCGGTACAAGGTCGCCTGGACACTCGAGGACCAGGTCAGACACTGGGGGTGTGGAAAAGTTGAACATGTGAAAGGAATATTAATCTTTAATGCCTTTGATCTGACTTCTGGAAATTGAACATCTTTGTGAATGTTGGAAATGGTTGTATGTTGTGAATCTTTTGTGAATATTGACCCTTCATTGCAGCCTGGATATGAAGAGATCTGCCCCAAACTTGCTGAAAATCCTCAAAAGAGAAAAAGAATTAAAGGTAACATGTATTCTAATCACCCCACCTCTCTGCACACAACTAACATTACGTTAGACACAGTCCTGAGTTGCTGCATGCATTTATGTATGTCTGACTGCCTGAGCAGTCTCTGACACCTGATATGTGTAGTCTCATTCACCGCACATGGAAGCCGACTATCTGTAACCAAGTATTATGATTGTAAGAATTACTTTATTCCTGTGACGATTCAATACATTTGGATTACTGAAGATTGTAGCATGTTCTGTAGCATTCTACAATTGTTTACTACATCGTTGGAGCCCTGAGGGGTTTCCATACACAATGATCTGGAATGATGTGACTGAATGTCTGTTCTAAGCGATGTTAGATCCACTCGCTCACAAGTGTACTCTCTGTTACAGATCTGATACCTCACAAGAAGCTACTTGACGTCAACTTCTGGTCGAATGATGTAAGATTCCGCCTGTACCATTAAAGAAAGAATTAGTATCATAATACACTGGGGAGTACTTTCCATCCACCCTACTATCGCCCCTGTGTTCATCACATCTTGCTTCTGTAAGAAGTGTTGAAACTTTGCAGCATCAACATTAAGTATTCCTTTCTGTAGTGTATCATTTTGTTCTACTCTTTGTTGTTCAAGATATGTAGTTGGATGATGGTTATGTTCATACCTGCCCAAAGTTGTTTTCATAGTACTCTAAATGCTTCTTACAAAATACTGTACGAATAGGGGATAGAAAATACTTGTAATTGAAATAAATTCTGAATAAAACCAGAGCTTAGAATGGCAAATTGAACCATCTCTATAGGGTAGGGACGTTCTGTGTAATAAAGAGTGAAGCTGGATAGGTATGTCAGCGCACAGAGCACCTATGCACAGTGAATGCTGCGCTATACAAATGCATATATTATTATTATTATCATTATGATGATGATGATGATGATGATCTTATTGTGTGCTTGTGAAGGCGCTGATCCTGGCGAGATGTACTGGCGCCGTGATGGTGTGTGCGGTGAACACCCTGCATAACTTCCTGGGCCAGTCCCCCGAGTGGTTTGAGCCGTCCCCCCGAGTCAGCGAGAGTTACCAGGGAGGATTCCTTGGCATCGAGGTGAGGAGACGGATAGGACACAACCCCAGACTCTCCAAGTCATGATATTAGTCAAGACAATTTGAGACCATTGCATTGATAGAGGCTCTGCTGCTACCATGGTTACCATCTTATAGGTCTTATATGATGTAGCATAAAACTTTCAGGGATGGAATTAACTACAATCCTTAAAAAGGATAACATTTCCCCTTAATTTCCCTCAGGATACCTTGAACGTTAACTTAACTGGTCAAGGCTAGCGGGCTAGAGCTAAATTCCATCCCTGTGAATCAGTGAGTGAAGAATGTAAAGATGTGTGGACCTTGTTCTGTTGTCCCCAGTGTGAGCATCGGTTCCCGAGGAAGAAGTTGATAGCTGACGAAGGTGATGAAGGTGACGACAGTGACGATGAAGACGCAACCTGGTATAGCCGGTCGACCCGCGTCACGAAGCAGGTGCTCTACTACCTCACCGACAGCGAGCGGTTTCAGCCTCCCAGGAAGAAGCCCAAGTCAGTTAACATCTCATTTGTAGTATTGATACTTCCAGTACTTTTCTGTGGGTATTTCTAATTTGGTAGTTTTCTTGGTGTAGAGTATCTGCTTGAAAATCAATGTTTTATTAAACTTGGGATGGACGATGCCTTGAAAGCTTACGCCTGATTATACAATACAGGATACACCTACCTGTGTATCGCTTCATGTTTTGAGTTTTTATATTAGCACTAGGCTCTGGCTGCTACCGCCCTGTCTGACACTGCCGCTAGGGCACATTCACTGCCATGACCATGCTCCACAGCGTAACAAGAAACGGGTCCTCTGTACATATACATGAACACACAAACTTATTTAAACTACAACCTCGTGTCAGGCCTCATGAAACATGGACAATCCAATGCCTAAACTGCTTGAATTAAGTAACACGATATGAGTATTGCTGTATGTAATGATACTGAAGTACATGTATTCTGACACGCACATTACACTGGGGTCCAAGATGTATTGATAATGAGGTAGATGTATCGTGACACCTACATGCTACGGTCCAAGATGTATTGATAATGAGGTAGATGTACCGTGATACCTACATGCTACGGTCCATGATGTATTGATAATGAGGTAGATGTATCGTGATACCTACATGCTACGGTCCGTGATGTATTGATATTGAGGTAGATGTATCGTGACACCTACATGCTACGGTCCGTGATGTATTGATAATGAGGTAGATGTATCGTGACACCTACATGCTACGGTCCGTGATGTATTGATAATGAGGTAGATGTATTGTGACACCTACATGCTACGGTCCATGATGTATTGATAATGAGGTAGATGTATCGTGACACCTACAAGCTACGGTCCGTGATGTATTGATAATGAGGTAGATGTATTGTGACACCTACATGCTACGGTCCATGATGTATTGATAATGAGATAGATGTATCGTGACACCTACATTAAGGGTCCATGATGTATTGATAATGAGGTAGATGTACTGTGACACCTACATTACACAAGGGTCCATGATGTATTGATAATGAGGTAGATGTATCGTGACACCTACATTACACAAGGGTCCATGATGTATTGATAATGAGGTAGATGTATCGTGACACCTACATTACACAAGGGTCCATGATGTATTGATAATGAGGTAGATGTACCGTGACACCTACATTACACAAGGGTCCATGATGTATTGATAATGAGGTAGATGTACCGTGACACCTACATTACACAAGGGTCCATGATGTATTGATAATGAGGTAGATGTACTGTGACACCTACATTACACAAGGGTCCATAATGTATTGATAATGAGGTAGATGTACCGTGACACCTACATTAAGGGTCCATGATGTATTGATAATGACGTAGATGTACCGTGACACCTACATTATACAAGGGTCCATGATGTATTTATAATGAGGTAGATGTACCGTGACACCTACATTAAGGGTCCATGATGTATTGATAATGAGGTAGATGTACCGTGACACCTACATTAAACAAGGGTCCATGATGTATTGATAATGAGGTAGATGTACCGTGACACCTACATTAAGGGTCCTTGATGTATTGATAATGACGTAGATGTACCGTGACACCTACATTATACAAGGGTCCATGATGTATTGATAATGAGGTAGATGTACTGTGACACCTACATTACACAAGGGTCCATGATGTATTGATAATGAGGTAGATGTACTGTGACACCTACATTTCACAAGGGTCCATGATGTATTGATAATGAGGTAGATGTACCGTAACACCTACATTACACAAGGGTCCATGATGTATTGATAATGAGGTAGATGTACTGTGACACCTACATTACACAAGGGTCCATGATGTATTGATAATGAGGTAGATGTACTGTGACACCTACATTACACAAGGGTCCATGATGTATTGATAATGAGGTAGATGTACTGTGACACCTACATTACACAAGGGTCCATGATGTATTGATAATGAGGTAGATGTATCGTGACACCTACATTACACAAGGGTCCATGATGTATTGATAATGAGGTAGATGTACTGTAACACCTACATTACACAAGGGTCCATGATGTATTGATAATGAGGTAGATGTACTGTGACACCTACATTACACAAGGGTCCATGATGTATTGATAATGAGGTAGATGTATCGTGACACCTACATTACACAAGGGTCCATGATGTATTGATAATGAGGTAGATGTACTGTAAAACCTACATTACACAAGGGTCCATGATGTATTGATAATGAGGTAGATGTACCGTGACACCTACATTACATAAGGGTCAATAATGTATTGATCATGTTCTTATTTCATTTTTTTTTCTCTCAGGTTTCAAAGTCAGTAGTACTGGGCTTGTTTCAAAGAGGACTTGATATCCTGCTGTTGTTGTTGTTGTGTGTGTGTAGATAAAGTGACAGTATCTACATTTTGCTTTAGAGAGAACTTAACATGTCGTGTGTGTGTGGGTGTGGGTGTGTGTGTACATAGGTAAAGTGGCGTGATTGTATGTTTCAGGTTGGTTACACGCATTTACAAATTGATCTGTTTAAAGTCTACGACCCCTGAGGAACTGTATGCTCACAAGGTATAACAATGAAGACAGTACGGCATTTCGCCGATGATTGTTGTCAAATATTCTCCAGTCACTTTGACTTCTAAGGTTTATTTTGTAGTAAATTGTCTGTACAGTCGTAGTGACTATTTTGTTTGAATTCAGCAAACAATGAATGTTTGGTTCCCTGCAAATTAATTTAGTTTTCCACTGCATCAGCATGTTCCCTCTGTGTAAGGCTGTGTACAGGAAGTAGGGTGCGGAGACGTGACGTGTACTTATGGAAGTAGTGGCTCTTAATTTGTGGGCACTAAAATGAGAAACAAAAGTCTTTGTAGCCCTAACTGACAATCTTGCTGATTTATGCAAATATTTAATTGTAAGGTTTACAATATAGTTTGATATGAGATACAATAGTACATGTATGTCATCACATTTATGATCATGACTTGATGTGTCCTCCTGGTCATGGGATGTGGGGATGTGTGTCCAGATAGACGGGGAGGAGTATGGGGAGGCGCTGGCGCTGGCGAGGACATACGGCCTGGACTGTGACCTGGTGTATCAGAGGCAGTGGAGGAAGTCCCCGGTGTCTGTCGCCTCCATACAGGATTATCTGGTGAGTGGAACAGCAGGGAGTGGTGACAGGAGGATGTACATCACGGAGTGGTCACAGGATCACGTACATCACGGAGTAGTCACAGGATCACGTACACCACGGAGTGGTCACAGGATCACGTACATCACGGAGTGGTCACAGGAGGATGTACACCACGGAGTGGTCACAGGAGGATGTACATCACGGAGTAGGATTGGTCCCCAGCAGCCTTTGTTGGTCGTAGAAGACAAAAGAGATGGGAGCTCAGGCTGAGGGATTTTGTTGATGGCATGTCACTGTATCCGATGGATTGGATCATTGCTCATTATATCAATCGCTTGATTCTCTGGCCCAGACTCAGTTATTTACAGGCGGCGTCATGTAGCTGGAATACTGTACACAGGGAATGTTTTCCGACCGTTTTATTATTGCGAGTTTTGCGAACGAGACTCAATCGCAAAAATTAAAAACGCAAAAATAAGTATAAATAATACATACATACTTTATTCATTGCAACACGTCATCAAATGTTGAAATCATCAACCAGAACTACAAGTTACTCAATAAGTTAAAAACACAAATGAATGCAGAATGGTCACACAATACATCACAAATGACAGTGTAAACAGACCAGTTAGTGTCACTGTTACCTCGTAGTAATTCTGCCTTCTTCCAACCTCGCTTGATTGCGTCAGTGTCCTTTGCAATTTTGTCCACACATGACACTGAGTTGAGTCAATTATCGTATTTGATAATTGGTCGCAATCTCTTCCGGTCAACTTTCCGGCCAGCTCAGAAAAACTAGCTTCGGAGAGAAGCTGTCTATTGTTTGGTACGCGAGGGGTCATCTCAACACGGCAACTCGCAAAAATATCTCGTTGCAGTATTGTCTTTGGCGTGGTATTCGCAATATTTTAACGGCGCAGAAATAAAGCTGTTTACAGTATTGCTGAGTGTGCCGTTAAACAACAAACAACACATACAAGCATTATAGAACAGGTTGTTGAGTTCAGAATAACCATGATGCATGACTGTCATGATTTGTCTGATTAATTACTCATCAAGATACCAGTGGCTATTACTATTAATGTCATGAATCCTTTACTTGACTGAGATGCAAGTTGAGGACTTCTGTCCTGTTCCTTGTTGCTTTATGATCAAACACAGTCCAGACGAGTCAGGAAGACTTAAGATGACTTTAGTTTTATTCTATTCAAGTAATGGACGGTATGAATTATTTCAGAGTAAGATCAGCAAGAGATCATGGGTGTTGCACGAGTGCCTGGAGCGAGTCCCCGACAACATCGACGCCATGTGGGAACTCCTGCAGTACGGCCTGCGGGGCACCGACCTCCCCGCTCTCATCACCATCGGCAAGGGGGAGGATGGCGGCAGGTAGCGTCTTTGCTCAGTGTAATACTGTTTAGTTTAAGTATAGATAACTATAAAGCTTCATGAAATTGATGATTAATTGTCCTGAGTTGATGAATGAAGTCTGAGCCTCAAGGAGTTAATTCTATATTCAACTTGTGATGTTATTAACTATGGATGACGTCATGTTATAATTATTAGTAATTTCTCTTATATTGTTTCAACTGACCAATGCTTCAATGAACTTTAAATGATTTATCTTAAAGTGATTATTCCCGAGGAACAATGTTTGAATGCATATGATGTTCTGTTTAATGCATGGGAGATAACTCTGTTGCTAGGTTTATCCTGTGTGACCCTGAGGAGGGCTTGTATGAGGACATGAGTTTTGATGAGTTTAACCCAGAAGATCAGAGACAGAAGGAGGAGATGAAGCTGCAGCGGATGAAGGAACTGCAGGAACAAGTGGACTTCGCGAGGTGAATGTTCGGGAACACCTTGTCAGTCATAGAAGGATTCTAACGTCTTTGAGTAGAAAACTAATGTATGATGAGGCCACACCAGTTTTAGTTTCTTGTATTTCAGATTTTCTTGGTCAGTATATCAAGGGAAGGAGGTTTAATGAATAAATGTTGAAATTGTTGCTTGAGGGTCTTTTACCTCATGAAATTGACAAAAATATGGATGTTATGGTTATAATAGTCATATCAACATAACATTTTTTTATATTTTTTTTAAAGTTTAATATTTTCTTGTTTATGAATAATAATTATCAATTGATCTGGACTAAGAAAAAAATGTTGAGGGGAATCTAAAATAATGCTCAGGCATCTCTATCACATTTGTGAAAACACTTTTGTTTCGCTGTTAAGGCAATAAGTTTGAAATCTTTGCAGTGTCTGCTTTTCCAGGCCAGCCATTATTTTTTTTCGTAGCCTCATTTTTCTTGTTTTGGTAAACATAAACAACATATCCTTTTGAAGATGTTTGTGTATGATAGTGTTAGTAATGATGTGTTGTGTTGCACACAGCATGAACCTCGAACAGAAGGAACTGTGCAGGGCCAGACTAAAGCTTCTCCAGTACATCGACAGACTCAGGACGTATGAGGTGAGATGGCTTCATTGTCAAAGTAGTTAACATTGTCAACCAAGTTACCGAACCTGACCAACAGAAATCATGTTTTGAAGTTGTCTAAGATTTCATCTATACTACTCAAAAGAAGTTAAAGACCACCTGATTCTTTCATGTTTGAATAATTAATCTGTCAGGGCATTGTAGATTAACCGAAGTAATATGAAAGAATTAGATGTCCTCAGAGCTCCAGATAAGCTGTGTATCTGCGTAAAATACGCATCAGAAATGCAGAAATATGCAGTAAAATAAAATCCAAGTGTATCAAATATGCAACGAACATTACAGATACGCTACAAAAATAAAACTTGTGCTTCACAAAATATTGTGAAGTAACCCTGCATATTCGATTAGCAAATCAGCAACTTATTTTGAAATTATAAACAGGCTTCCGTCAACCTAGCCAAACTCCACGATGACAGTTACATCTTGATCATTTGCCATCACACTTTCGTGTGGAAGTATCGTGGTATTTTTGAGTCCTTTAAAGCTCTCGAACCCACAAGACACCAGTTTGCAGGGACTAGATGAATAGTGCTTTTAAATATTTAACTTAAATACCCACATGTGTAAAAACTAGTGGGTAACAGGAATTTGAATACCCAGATAGAATTACTGATACCCAATGATTTTAAAATGCATGGGTGAAATACCCACAACACCAAAAGCTTATCTGGAGCTCTGTGTCCTTAACTTCTTTTGGGTAGTATAAATGAAACCTTAGAGAAATTCAAAACATGATTTTTGGTGGTTAGGCTTGGAATCTTTGTTGATGGCATATCATCATACCCCGACGAATCACTCGATTGTCTGGTCAGACATGAATATGTACACGTGCCCATCATATAGCCTGAATATTGCTGAGTGTGGTGTTAAACTATAAACAAACACACACACAGCATGGGACTGCAGCAACATGGCCACATGGCACCTACTTACTGTAGACATGCAACCATTCCATTGGTTGGACAATTCAGTGATGCATTGGCATACTTGACTTGTGAAATGATACCCGATAAGAGATTACGCATATTGGAACATGAAACTATTTCTTCAGTAGTTGTAAACTCCATTAAGCTGTCCTTTCCCTAGTTTCTTATGGCACCTATACAAGCAGGTGTGTGAGGAACTGCATGAAAACACAAAGTCTTGATGTAGGCCACAGATTCACGGAATACCTCACTATGCCACAGTATTAGCTAGGGTTTGTTGAACGCCACAGTATTGTGGCAGATCAGGATAATGTTATACTTAGGATCATATATAAAGTTGCAAGGAAAACAGTATGTTTAAATATCATCTGTCTTGACATGAGAGATTAACTTTAGTAACATGAAAGAATCGGGGGTTCCTTGTAGGACTGGGACGGGTAACTCGGGTACCCGGGTCGGGTGGGTACTGAGTAGGACCCGGGTACCAACAGGACTACCCGGACCCGTGGTTAGTCACGTAATATATTGTTTAATGACAAAAATGATGCACCCATTCCTTCTGACTTTTCATATGGCTGAATAAAGATATAACTTTCAGTGTATGCATGACCAGATTGTTTAATATATGTATCTAAATACGTTTCACCATAGCTATGGTGAAAAAATGCCCAATCGGACATTTTGTACTCATCTCTTGAGGCCTACAGTGGGTACCCAGGTAGAGTTGGGTAATAGGGGGATGGGTACCCGGGGAGTAAATTTGGACTCGTCCCAGCCCTAGTTTCTTTACTTCTTTTGTGTAGTATATATATATAGATAGATATTCCAAGAAACATCACAATATAAATTAGGGAAATTGAAAAGTGTTTTAATATGTTTAATATGATAACATTTCCCCCACATTACTCGTGTTGCAGCACATCATGGGAGGTCGGAGTGCAGCAGCTGAACAATTCAACTCGAAGTTTTTCAAAGAATTCAGATCTCAAAATATTGTGGAAACTGCTGTTAATTATGCACAGGTAGGTCAGGTGGTTCAACAGAGTGTTCGTGACCAATGCTTGTGTTTTGTTATATTGATCAGCATCGTAATTTTGGATAGAAGAAAACTACTAAAACAAGATGGAATCACAAGTACTAGTTTCTAGCCTACGGGATAATCCCTGGCAGACTAGTTCCTAGTACTTGTTGTAAGGAGAGACTTGTACACAGACTGCTGATTGTGTGTTGTCATACGTATGGATGATACACTTTGTTGTACTCGTGAAGATGCATGTTAGAGCTACTCTGTCAGCAACCCATGCTGGTCATAAGAGGCGGCTAACGGGATCGGGTGGTAAGGCTCGCTGACCTGGTTGATGCATCTGTTTCATCTGATGCATCATAAATGATCTCTACTTTGTCATCCGGCAACTTCTATGTAATGCCTATCAAACAATACAATTAGCAGTGTTTTATGCTGTGTTGCAGATGTCCAACAGTGAGGCCCTGGAGGCTATGTTCACCTACCATGGAGCGTCCACCCTCAAACACAGGTACGTCGCATCTGGTTTACTTGATAATTACTGTGAGATGTCAGTCAAATGATGTTATTGTTGTAGTAGGACTTTGGTTATATTTCCAACATGTTTCTGATTACAGACTGGCCATCTTGTCCAACTTCCCTGAGACCACCCCGCCAGTGGAGTACAAGCCCCTGCTGCCGGAGATGGCGTAAGTCCTTTCCTTATTTCACTGTAGCTGAAGGAATATGTTGAGAGTCAGAGTGCAGTGTCAGGGTTAGGATCGGTCCCCAGTGTAGCCACTGTAACACACAAGTGTGAACAGGATCAATTATGGTGTGACAAGCAAGTGATGTCACATCAACAACTTGTGTGGGTTTTCACAAGATGGTTTCTGGTCGATAGTTAAAACATTATCGTTGCTTGTTAAAGAATCTATCTATCCTGAACATCATATGGCCTGAAGACATGAATATTTAACACCAAATGAATACATTTTAATACATTTTATAGCTGAAACACTTCACTAGTGTACTGGTGTGATAAGAAATGTGATACATGACTCATGTAGTTGACGTCTGCTCTGTACAGGAACTCGGAGGATGCACAGAAGTGGGAGGAGATCAGTTGGCGGGGAGAGCCGGACTGGAGCGAGGGGGAACAGTGCAGGTAACGACCTACTAGAACATATAACTAATGTTATACCTGGGATAACACTTTCTTACTAAAGTACAGATTCTAGTACTTTTTTGGATGGAGTTCCATACATGATTCGAACCCACACTGCTAGGGTCAGGCACCTGACAGGCAGCACACAAAGTCAGCGATCTAACCCACTCAGCCACCAAGGCTTTCACAAAATGAAAGTTCGACAACTGGTGGTCGAGATCTAAATGGCATTGTGTGTTCATGCTAGAACACCATACACAGATCATACAATAAAACCTGACTCGTTTTGGAAGGACTGATATAATGTGTGATAGGACTGTAAGATTTTTACAGCTGTCATCGCTGTGGTCTACCTATTTCCAGTGGTTTCAGCCACATTGGTGTTTGTGTTTATCATTCATAGGTTAGAATAATAGTAGTTGAAGAATAATTGCAAACAAAACTGTTATCATGTCACTGTTTTTTCGGGGGCAGAGGTGGCCCAGTCGTCTAAGGCGCCGCGATTCGCTGTGCAGAGTTGCGTCCCATGGACACGCCAGAAACCTATAATTGTGGGTTCGAATCCCGGTTCGCCCCGATTATGTTTCTAGGTTTGTCAGCACCGTACCCGTGCTCGTAGGTTTCACCGAAGTGATAAACGTCTGAGACCTGCATCACTTCGGGCTTTCCTCCTACATTAAGCTGACACGCCGCGATATAACTGGAATACTGTTAAAAGCGGCGTTAAACACAACTCACTCACTCACTCACTGTTTTTTCAGAGCTGCCATTGACCCGTCGCCTGTTGACCTGGGAGCATTCCTGTATGAAGACAAACCTGAGCTGGAGAAATACAGGTAACATGACAATATGTCAGGCTACAGTAGAACACTCGAGCTGGAGAAATACACCTATATATCGTCAAACATATTTCACCTGTAGATAAATTCAATTATTAATTATTGAGATTTTCTTATAATTTGATTGATTGCCAAACTAACTAGATATATCACAGTAAATTTTCATCAGACCTGTAACATTATTGTTATTGTTATTTATTTTGTTAATAGAATGCATTATGAAAAATAAGTGTTTGGTGGTGACCCAGTAATGTAACTTGCAGGTGTGATGAGATAAGTAAGTCTCTGCTGTGTGACTGGTACACCGACCGTGCCTGTGAGATAGAGCGCCTCTCTCGTCTGGTGGACAATGCTCTTGACCTCGTCAAACTGGCCATACAAAACAGGGTCGAGGTAAGTGTTATCATCATCATCATCATCATCATCATCATCAACATCATCATCATCATCTTCATGTTGTTATTGTCATTACATGGTCTTTTGCACCTGTGAAGATCCGGATTAGGATAGGTCTTGAATGGCGACTAATGGGATCGGGTGGTCAGGTTCCCTGAATTGGTTGATGCATGTCATCGTATCCCAATTGCATTGATCGATGCTCATGATGTCAATCACTGGATTGTCGGTCCAGACTCCATTATTTACAGACTGCTGTCATATAGCTGGAATATTGCTGAGTGCGGTGTTAAACAACAAATAAAAAATGAAAAAATAAAAATGTTTGGTCTTGGTATGAGTACAGCTTTGTGCTGGTTTTCATCACAATCTGCTGTCAGTGTTCTGATCTTTCTGTACAACCACAATACTCAGTGACATGGCATGCTACTCACAGGGGCTGTATGACTTGCTGGACGATCTCCTTACCATGGAGATGTTGGTGTACGAGTGTGGTGTGGACGACAGCCTAACTTTCAGGGATCTGCAGCAGATGGCCGACTACGACAAACTGGAGCTGATCATGTCTAAGGTAAGAGGATATACAGAGATGAAAGTGAGACTAATGTGACCATACGGCTGAATTTGGGTAGGGGTTGTGGACTATGTACCTGAGAATGACTGGGCTGATTTGGTATGAACCTACGATGATAGATACTCATGCTATCAACCACTGGTTTGCCTGCACCAGACCTGACACCAGTTTTCAGGCTGCATCAACATGGCTGAGATTCTAGAAACGCCATTGTTAACAGGCTCTCTAGGAGATCCCAGACTGCCACAGGAGGGACACCTCGTAATAGTTTGTGTCTATATATTGGATCTTGATTTTGAGGGCAGTTTTTATATTTTATAAATCTTTTTTAGGGCTAACTTACGCTTGTTTTTAATGTTTTGCAGTCTTCAGGAGAGATGTATGTTAAGAACCTGCAGCGATGGATGGTGCCGTTCCTGAAGCAGTGTGAGCGCCGTGAGGCTGGTGCGTACACCACTCTCCTGCATGACTACATCATCACCAAGGCCAAGACAGACCTCTCCCTGGTGGTCAAGATCTTTGAAACATCCAAGGCAGGGGTAAGAGGCAGTGATAGTCCCAGACATGTCAACTATTGTCTACAAGGAACTTCCATTCTTTCCACATTAATCAAACTCACCAATAAGATCTGAATATTACCAATTTATACATTCATGGTTTTTGTTATCAATCTGTTGTTTAAATGGTGGTCAGATTTCATTGGAAATTTTATGGAATCGGTTCAAAATTATTCTTATGAATACAAATACATTACTTATTGATGCATCTTTGCCAGAAATATCTGCGACTAGCTATCTTGCAGCTAGCAACATTTCTGCTGCAATGGATAAAATATATTCCTACCTGCCTGAATGTCTAGTACAAAATTTCTTTGTTACACAGACACTGACAATTATGAATCCGACATTTATATGTAACCCTCTTCTCAGGGAGCAAGAGCTACCTCTGAGATTATACATCTATAAATGCTCAAGGCACAGAGTATAGTGTATCAGCTTGTAGTTACACCTACTGGTCTGCCACCTTCAACTCGGGACACTTACATTTAGGAGTCACCAGCCAGCCTCTCTTGTTCAGACACTGATCTTAGTGTCGGACATGCTATCAGAGAAATGAAAATATTACTGTTTAATGCTCAAGTGAGTGAGTTGGGTTTCATGCTGATTTGAACAATAGTTATATCACAATCTCATTAAAATCAGATCTTAGTGCTCGCTACTGCTACACAAAGATCTGAGGACATCCAATCACAGGTCATGTCTTTTCATGCACTTTGACTGACCAATGAAATGACTAACAAGAAGTCGAAATTGGCTAATCAGAGAGCAGCTTTCTCAAGCTTTACAACACAAGTTTCAAACTCATGACTTCCGTTACAGACTAAGTTTTGAAAATATTTTGAACGTAAGAACTTTCTGGAATGTCTAATAGATGGCCAAAATTGTATGGCAGTACTTCCCACGGACTATTGAAAGTATCTTTCATTTCAAATGTTTATCTAATTGAAGCAAGAGAGACGATGATTTTGACGGAATCAGCTGTACAGTGTCTTTAGATACCCTGGTTAACCTTTTTAAGGTTGCTTGTTTAAAAACACATTCCGACTGTCACTTTCCTGATCTCGTAAGAGACGCTCTGATGGGTCGGATGAAAGATCGTTCTGACGTAACCTGTAATGGGATGTCCTCAGATCCTTGTTTAGCGGTAGCAAGAACTAAGATCTGATATTAAGGAGATTAGGGTATATCAGCCTATATCACTTTGACTACCCAAAGTGCCCTGCAGATCCTTACCACTTTGGTGAAATCAACTAGCATGTGTATGGCCTCACGGATAACAGTCTGGCTGACTCTTGGCCCCAGTACAAGTAGGCCCTATGCCCCCTTACTGACTGAAAGAAGGCCACTAATTGGGTGATTGTATTCCAGGTGAGTCAGCCTGTTATTCAGAAGCCCAAGGCCCTCATGTCTCTGGCCCTGGAAGCTGTCTATGTTTGTGAGAGGTGAGACAAATTATTGGAGGCTTTGAACAACCACATTTTGCAGCTAAGTATTGAACAAATAACGTTATAAATTTTGCTGACCTGTGCAGCTAAATGTTGGAAAGTTTCATGAAGATTTCAGACATCGGAATGTCATCAGTCGTGACACAATATATGTAACAAGGACGACGACTGTCAACATGACATCATTTTGGGGACAATCTGGAATATTATGTGTGAGAATTAATTCTAATTACATTTTTGTGAATTGTGTTCCACTATGTTTATTGTAGAGACGACCAACTGAAGCTGGCCTTTGACATCACCCAGTGTCTTCCTCAGAAAGATTCACAGTAAGCATAAACATTGCTGTATCACTAGGATCAATTTCAGAGAGATTAGGTGTCTGTCTGTCTGTGTGTGTGTGAGTGAGTGAGAGACTGTGTCGCTGGTGTAGGTTACAGTATAGCTGGGTAACAGTATCTTGTGTGCTAGCTCTGGGTTTTCATCTTCTAGACTAATGCTGACTGTTTGCAGATTGATATCACCCTCCATTCACTCATGTATCTGTGTTTCAGGAGAGATCCCCCTGACATGATCAAGCTGCACAAAGAAGTGGACAAACTAGAGAACCATCTTCAGTAGGTCGTCCTCCATGGGGAGTCTGTGTTGTATATAAAGGAAGAGCCTGTTGTATACAAAGGAAGAGCATGTTTTATGTAAAGGAAGAGCCTGTAGTATATAAAGGAAGTGCCTTTTGTATATAAAGGAAGAGCCTTTTGTATATAAAGGAAGAGCCTGTTGTATATAAAGGAAGAGCCTGTTGTCTTCAAAGGAAGAGCCTGTTGTATATAAAGGAAGAGCCTGTAGTATATATAGGAAGTGCCTGTTGAATATAAAGGAAGTGCCTGTTGTATATAAAGGAAGTGCCTGTTGTATATATAGGGAGCACCTGTTGTATATAAAGGAAGTGCCTGTTGTATATATAGGGAGCACCTGTTGTATATAAAGGAAGTGCTTGTTGTATATAAAGGAAGTGCCTGTTGTATATAAACGAAGAGCCTGTTGTATATAAAGGAAGTGCCTGTTGTATGTAAAGGAAGTGCCTGTTGTATATAAAAGAAGCGCCTGTTGTATATAAAGGAAGCGCCTGTTGTATATATAGGGAGCACCTGTTGTATATAAAGGAAGTGCCTGTTGTATATATAGGGAGCACCTGTTGTATATAAAGGAAGTGCTTGTTGTATATAAAGGAAGTGCCTGTTGTATATAAAGGAAGTGCTTGTTGTATATAAAGGAAGTGCCTGTTGTATATAAAGGAAGTGCCTGTTGTATGTAAAGGAAGTGCCTGTTGTATATAAAGGAAGCACCTGTTGTATATAAAGGAAGCGCCTGTTGTGTATAAGGCTTACAAAAATAAAAGTATTGGTTCTCAGGCAATGACTTTTGAAAATATAGTGCGGACGGGCGGTGTTTTTTGTTGTTGCTTGTTCAAACTAGTATGTAACCAGATGAACAGTTGTGTACCATCAACCTGGGAAAGGGCCTCCCTACATACACAAGCATACAAACTCCTATTGCCGACATGTACGAGATGTGCAGTAAAGCCATACGCATGTAGAGGGAAGTAACTACGTGCTATATTGGATCACATTGTTTTTAAGAATTGGGATTTTTAATTTTTAAAAAAAATGGAATTAAAGTAGCAGACTTTATGATGATGCGGGTGGTGCCTGAGAACCAAGACTATTATTTGTTTTAGCCCAAAGGGAGCACCTGTTGTATGAAAGGGGAGCATATGGTATAATCAATTGCAGCAACGGTGACTTTTTGCTACATATGTTCTCTAAGTGTGTGTGACTTGATTTAAAATATTTATTCTTGATTGGAAAATAGAAACCTGTCATGGAATACTCATGGAAAGAGAAAGTTTTTGTTGTGTCTCATCTGTCCAAAAAGATCCATGCACATATGTCTCACTGCTCACCAGTAGCGGGAAATATGTTGACCTTTTTCGGAACTTTCTTTCACATTTGCTTAAAGTTACTTCTCCGATATTTATTGATGATTGATCGATATTTTTGTCTTGTATGTAGCAATTATTGATGTCTATAATCTATATCGATAGCCAGCCCTAGTTTAAGTAGGATGAAGGCTCTTGTCACTTACGGATTTTGATGCTTGTCTTTTTTTGTTAGAGCTATGAAGATTTTCAACAAGCACACAATCAAGAAGCCCATCTACTACATCCGAGATACAGAGGTAGGTCACATAGGGTCAAATAGTAAAAATGAATTACTCTTTGCTTCAATGGCGTACGGTTTAAATCTTGTTATCCCCGGCTTCTGTCCATCTACCTGTCATGTTTTGTTTCCAGAGCATTACTTAAAAACCATGATATATTTCTTAACCAAACTTGGCACAAAGATAGGTCTAGTGGTGAACAAGTGCCTTTTGATAGTTTGAGATTTAAAAAAAAAGTATTTTTCGAGTTTCCATAGCAACGACTTTGACTTAGACTGAAAATGGCGGTATTGGCGGGGGATATGAGTATTTCATACTTGTGTACATTTTGTTTCTATAGCATATAGTTTGAACCCTAGAGTAAACAAATTCTATTAACAAGTAGCATGTATTAGATTTTGATACAGTTATTTCTTACTGATTGGTCTGTTTTCTTCCTCCTTTTCTTAGGGGGATCCTGAGGAGGCTCGCAGCCTGATGGTGAAAATCACTCGTCTAGCTGGCAGGAGGTCAGTCCTTGGAGGCAGCAAGTCCCGCCACAGATCTTAAATACATGAGCAATAACTCTCCTACTTTCTGACTATAGAAAACATCAAATATTCCATCGATTACGGGAAGTATTCATTGTGTGAGAGTGTATAGGAGGCGACTGTAACTCTGTATGTTATTGTGCTGCAGGACTCCAGGCCTGACGGAAATGCAGTGGCGAGACCTCCATGACGACGTCTTGTCGCTCCAGAGCAATGTCTACCGCTGCATCACGGCCGATGTTTGCCATGAGGTTAGTACAGCTTCTTGTGGGTAGGGCTTCCAGATATGACAATATTTCACAGTTGTCAATCTCCGTGTAATTGTCAGATAAGGTAATATTCTGCATCAATTTCCTCATATGTTAAAGACATGTAGTGGTATAAGATAAATTGCTTTTGCAGGGGTTGCATGTACTTCTAATTCTTCTATGGCTTAAAATACTCATTACAGACAGGCTGATCATGGATTTCAAATCACAATAATAACCTCTGATTTGAAGCTGTCCCTGCGGGAGAAAATATTTATTGAAAAGTACTTCTTACTCATTCATGGCTGGTAGCCGGTTTCAATTGAGAAACAAATGTAGGGTACACCATGTCAAGCTGTAGTTTCTGAGATATTCATCGGTAGATTGATTCCTTCTCTTGTACAGGTGTATGTGGACTAATACATGTCTATCTGCAGTTCCTAAGGTATTCCTATTGCTTCCTTCTCTTATACAGGTGTATGTGGACTAATACATGTCTATCTGCAGTTCCTAAGGTATTCCTATTGCTTTGTACCCGTATACAGGTGTATGTGGACTAATACATGTCTATCTGCAGTTCCTAAGGTATTCCTATTGCTTTTTGTACAGGTGTATGTGGACTAATACATGTCTATCTGCAGTTCCTAAGGTATTCCTATCGCTTCCTTCTCTTATACAGGTGTATGTGGACTAATACTTGTCTATCTGCAGTTCCTAAGGTATTCCTATTGCTTCCTTCTCTTATACAGGTGTATGTGGACTAATACTTGTCTATCTGCAGTTCCTAAGGTATTCCTATTGCTTCCTTCTCTTATACAGGTGTATGTGGACTAATACATGTCTATCTGCAGTTCCTAAGGTATTCCTATTGCTTCCTTCTCTTGTACAGGTGTATGTGGACTAATACATGTCTATCTGCAGTTCCTAAGGTATTCCTATTGCTTCCTTCTCTTGTACAGGTGTATGTGGACTAATACATGTCTATCTGCAGTTCCTAAGGTATTCCTATTGCTTTGTACCCCGTATACAGGTGTACGTGGAGAGCCTGCTGTGCTCCAGTAGCATGGACACAATCAAGCTGGCTGGGGAGATGATAGAGCGCAGCATGGAGGACACAAAGCCCACCCGACAACAGCATCAGAAGAAGGTGGAGTACCCCAGGGCTGTGGAGCTGGTTCTGTCCTCGGCCCAGGAATACTTCAACTCCTCCGCCCACCTCATGGACTCCTGCATGGACCTGGCCAGGTGAGCTAACACACACAGAACACCTGTGGTATGACCCTCCCAAGTAACATACTTTAACATAGACTTACAATAGTTGTAGTGCTAGCATCACTTTGTGCCAATTTGCCTTGCAAAATGAACACTTTGAGATAAGATTTTAATCAGTTTTGAAATCTCTTTAATGCCTGTGTATAAGGTTTATGATGTTACAAGAATGTTATCAGATATTGTTTCAAAATTGAAAAATAGATAATATTGAATTACTTAAAGTATACACATGAAGGCCACATAAATTGTCGAAGTAAGTAATTCACATAGATATGTCATGTTCCTCTTTGCTTCAGATCATGTCTGAATCTCATCCTTGACACCCCGGCCGCCGTGCAGCAGGAGCTGGACCTGATTGCCTCCCTTGCTCTGCTCGACGATTTCGGTGTGTCGGTTCTTCCACTGCAGGGTAGGCGCCATTTAGTCTGTCTCTATGTCACCACTGGGTAGGCGCAATATTGTCTGTCTGTGTATCCCCACTGCGGGGTATTTGGCTATATTGTCTGTGTGTGCCCACTGGGTAGGCGCCATATTGTCTGTCTGTGTGTCCCAAATGTAGGGTAGGTGGCTATATTGTCTGTGTGTAGGGGTAGGAGCCATATTGTCTGTGTGTCCCCACTGGGTAGGTGCCATATTGTCTGTCTGTGTGTCCCAAATGTAGGGTAGGTGGCTATATTGTCTGTGTGTAGGGGTAGGAGCCATATTGTCTGTGTGTCCCCACTGGGTAGGTGCCATATTGTCTGTCTGTGTGTCCTCTCAGCAGGGTAGGTGCCATATTGTCTGTCTGTGTGTCTCTATGGCAGGGTAGGTGGCCATATTGTCTGTCTGTCTGTCTGTCTGTCTGTCCCCCATGCAATGTCGTCATTGAAATAGCATTGTGTAGTTTGCTCATGGTGTTACACTAAATGCTTTCCTATGATCGTAATCATAAGATAATTATTATACCATATTCTAAAATGTTTTTTTATAAGCTGCAATTCTGTTTATTTTATGTAATAATTGAAAAAATTTTGATTTGATTTTTCAATCATTGCATTTAATAAAATGATGGTTGTTATGCATGAGAGCCCCCCCAATAAACAAAGAAGATAGGCTACATTTATGCAATGTTTATTTATTCAAAGGCCAAGGAACAAGGTAATTTCCTGACTCTTGTACAATAGATGTGATGTCATCATGTGATGTCATATCTGCTTTGCCGGAATTGGCGGAAATTCGTAATACATAAAAGGATGATGATGATGATGTTGATGAAGAATCCATGAATATGAGTGTTGTATTGCAGTGCGGCTGAGCACAGACCGACTTGGGCTAGTCCAGGAGGCGGTCAGCAAGAGGCCGGCAGCATACAAGCAGTCACAGAAGGTCAGGGTCTCGCGTGTTGATGGCTTCAAATATGTCGACTTAATGGGAAATAGTCATTGCTCGTGTTACCATGTTATCATTAAGAAGTTTATCTGTTCGAGGTTTCTATAGAGATTAAATACAATTTGCAAATAGTGCTGACGCCAGGAGCAGGACAAAAGTAACAGAAATAAATATAAAAAAAACTGTTTAATGGATAAAACCTGGGCCGTCTTTTATAAGGTCATGATAGTGCCATTCCCACTCAGTGTGGTGGTACAGGAGTTAGTATAATTCTTACACTCTGATTGCTTCATGCAAGTGAGTCCATGCAGCCACCCTCTTTTATTGAAAGATGTGATTAACATTGTGTTAGATGTTTTAGTATTGGGTTTAATTGGGATGTAAAAGAAAAGCGAGAGGGTTCATCTGGACATATCTATTGTTTCAGTTGCTGAGACTGGGCCACTTGCTACGGATTCCTGGAGACACTCGGGCCAAGAGGGATGGGAAAGTGTGGAAGCTGATTGGTGAAGCTGCTGTCAAGGTCAGACATCGAATGTATTCCCTATTGTTGCAATATTACCCCTGTTCATGGTAAGGACTTGTTCATGACTGAAGGAAGGAGGCTTGATAGTGTGAGTTTTGTTTTACAGACTTGTATGACTTGTGCTGTATGACAGGTTCTAGACTATGAGTTTTGTGTTACAGACTTGAAACTATAGGTTTTGTGTTACAGACTTGAAACTATAGGTTTTGTGTTACAGACTAGAAACTATAGGTTTGTGTTACAGACTTGAAACTATAGGTTTTGTGTTACAGACTTGAAACTATAGGTTTTGTGTTACAGACTTGAAACCATAGGTTTTGTGTTACAGACTAGAAACTATAGGTTTGTGTTACAGACTTGAAACTATAAGTTTGTGTAACAGACTTGAAACTATAGGTTTTGTGTTACAGACTTGAAGCTATAGGTTTTGTGTTACAGACTAGAAACTATAGGTTTTGTTTTACAGACTTGAAACTATAGGTTTTGTGTTACAGACTTGAAACTATAGGTTTTGTGTCACAGACTAGAAACTATAGGTTTGTGTTACAGACTTGAAACTATAGGTTTTGTGTTACAGACTTGAAACTATAGGTTTTGTGTTACAGACTTGAAACTATAGGTTTTGTGTTACAGACTAGAAACTATAGGTTTGTGTTACAGACTTGAAACTATAGGTTTTGTGTTACAGACTTGAAACCATAGGTTTTGTGTTACAGACTAGAAACTATAGGTTTTGTGTTACAGACTTGAAACTATAGGTTTTGTGTTACAGACTCGAAACTATAGGTTTTGTGTTACAGACTAGAAACTATAGGTTTTGTGTTACAGACTCGAAAATATAGGTTTGTGTTACAGACTAGAAAGTACAAGTTTATGTTACAGGCTCGAGACTATGAGTTTGGCGAGGACTGTTGTAACCAGCTGATCTCCGTGGGAAGTGCGGAAGCGTGGACGCTGTGTGTCGACCTGGCGGAGCAGGAGGACTTCAGTAACATCAAGGCCAAGTAGGGATGCAGCATACAGTCTAAAGGGGGAGCTGGGGATAGCACTGTGCCCATGTAGAGAATAGAAATGGGCTACGTTTGGTGCTAGGGCACTGTGCTAATGTACAGAATAGAAATGGGCTACGTTTGGTGCTAGGGCAAGCACTGTGCTAATGTACAGTTTGAGAATAGAACATTTGTTTTGTGGAACTGGGCCAATATTTTAGAATCTGGAATGAAATGATTCCCTCACTTTTCGGGGGATTATTTGGAGGTGAAAATTGGAATGAAATTATTCTGTCCTAGGGTGTCAAAGACAGTCATAGTGTTTGGTAAATAATAGGGTAACTGTTTATGTGATTTAGTTGTGCAAATATTTGATTTAAAAAGGATGCTCACTTCCTTGGGTGTATATGGATGTCTGGCATGGCTGTTTCTTCAGGTGTCATGGAAGAGAATCATTTTGTAAGAATAATCTGGTCCCCAGTAAACTATGCTTGCGGAAAGTGTTGGCCAAAATGGAACAAGTGGTCAGGCTGAGAGACATGGCTTATTGCTGCTCACCTTGTCTTGATTATTATCATATTTTACATTCATATTCTGCACTTATCCAGGTACAAGAATCTGCTCAAATGTGGTTTATTTGTTCCACGACTAGCGGATCTGTATGCATTCCAGTCATCATTCTCAACTACCTGGGGAGTGTACAACCCATGCTGCCTACGGGCGCTAGAGGGTTTTGACATCCACCTTACATATCGGGTACCAATTCCCTGCTGGGTGAACAGAGGCACATTTGAAAAAAGTCAATTGTTTCGGGTGTATCAATGTATTCATGTTTCCACAATCTGGTCATCTGCCATCGGATGAGTGGGTTCTTTTGAGTGCACAGGCTGCACTGGGGGTAGTGACGACATTGTAAAGACTTTAACACATTGTTGGTCCATAGGATGAATGAGAACCTGGTCACTAGCGGGATATGATCTCAGCACCTGGTGCTTTAAACCGCTTGCTCACACAGCCCCATGGATGGCATGGATCATTGCTCCTCTCAGTTATGGGTTTGTGTGGTCCAGATTCCTGTATTTACAGGCCGTTGTGATGTAGCTGCAATACTGCTGACTGAAGAGTTCACTCAACTTCCTGTAACAGTAGTGGGCGTGTCTGATTTAGTGGTGCAAGATATTTCATACTTTGGATATGCCATTTCAGAGTAAACCTGCTGTCCTTTGCTATGACGTTTTGTACTGCTGATATGATTGAACCAATCCTTCAAGCAAAGTGTCTGCTTGAAACTCAGGTATGTAACATGGATGTGACACATGTATATCTTCTGAAGATGAAATCACAGACTATATGCCATCTGCTGGCATAGATCAGTGCAATATGTATAAGTTTTCAGGTCCCTTGTCACAGGCAGCAAGCTTTTATGCGGTTCTCAATATCATCCACTGCGTTGTGTATGCTTACTTCAATCAAGTTTATTTGTGAAAAGTTGGGCTGGCTATCGATACAGATCATAGAGATCGATAATCGTTAACTAAATATCGATCAATTATGGATAAATATCGGAGAAGTAACTTTAAGCAAATACCCCCCCAAAATCTGAAAGAAGTCAACAGATTCCACTCCACTGGTGAGTGGTGGCACATAATGCAGGGATCACTTTGTGAACATTTGAGATATTACAAAGACGGTTGCTTTCCATCTTCAGCAATGGACATTATTGACAATAACAAGTCTGTTTTGGTAAATCTTATCTTTATTTCATCCCAATGGTTATGTAAGATATTATCGATGACACAATTTTCATATCGATAATCGTATATATTTTTTCCCATCAACGATAATTTCAGATTATTGATCTTTTATCCCAGCCCTAGTGAAAAGTATGAGAAGTTTGTTGGACTAATGTAAAGACTTAACTCTTTCAGCTTCTGATCGAGAAAGTGAGCACAGATATGTCTGAAGAGACAGAGGTGGCCGTCTCTGTGACTGGCAGTCCATTCTCCGCCAAGGCCGCCATCAAGCAGACTCAGCACATCCTATCATCCACATCGAGGACGACGAAGGCCATGTTGTCAACTGTGACGGACGGTAGCTGGTGGAAGGGGGCGATACATACCTTGAAGCAGCCCACACAGAGGCAGACGTCCACGGACTACGATGACGGCAACATCAGCTTCACCAGACAGGGATGTCACCCATTCTACGAGAGCATCATCGAAGACTGCTACTCCAATGTGGTGAGTTCAGCATCTTTTTCGAGACGGTGAAAGTTACTCTCAATCTCAATGAAATTGTATCCTAATGCATTCAGAGCCTCATTCAACTTGTGTTGCCTCTTGGTAAGACAGAGTCAGATCTATAACATGAAGCACATGGCTATGATGACATCTGATGTAGCAATAGCAATGCACCGTGTGCATAATAAATCTCTGTCATGTCAAGTAACTTTAAACATCCCTTGGGTCTCTCAGCAGTGACTAGTTTCGGGCTGGATCGGTCTCATCAGAGCCCACTTACTAAACTGCTCTGATTGTGGGAGAAACAAAACGTCACTTCTGCATTAGACTCAAAGAACACTTTGCCGACATCAACCACGAAAGGGACAAACCTGTCGCTAACCATTTCAGCTCCACTAGAGACCTACAATATCAAATCATACAACAGCTGAAATCAGACCCTGAGTCAGATCAGAGCTTGGCTAAACGCAGATCCACTGAACTAAAATGGATCTTTGATCTCAAAACTATCCACCTGCAAGGCATGAACAACGAAATCTAATCCTAGAGTTCCCCCACCCTTTCACTCTCCCTTGAGTATAACTGTTTTTGTCAGTAAATGGACTTATTGTGTGCAGTATGACTCATGACATCGTCCTGAGGCAAGGGAGTTCACTGACTTTAGACGCTACTTCCACCCTACCCGAACAAGTTTGACAAGAGTGGAAACAGGACTTTTCTATGTCAGTTAACTCCCTTGCCCCTGGAAGATGGAGTCATGACAGCCTCTAAGTCTAAACAGTTGATATGTAAGTGGTAGATTTGTGGTAACTCAGTGAAGTATTTCATGATCAGGAAAAGTCTTCAACATGCTTGATGTGTTGAGTACATGGTGCCAGAAACATAACATCAAGAAGAACATCTCCGCCATTGCAGCTCCAGCTGAACACACAGTATCTGTGACTGACAGTTCCAAACTTCTCTTAGAACTGACAAGTCATTGAACTTGTAAAAAACAAAACTCTTACATATTTAAACCAATAAACAGATCTCTTAGGTTAAAGTGCATGTATAGATCCTGGCCATGGGCTACATTGTAGATAGTATACTCTTTCCTGCTGCTGCAGTGGACAATAAGTCTTTGAAGGCTACTTGCAGTATAATGCTGGGTTATGTTGTTATGCAGAGTGCCATCAACTACCAGTCAGGGGAGATAATCACATCCCCTGAAGTCGAGATGAGTGAGAAGGTGTTGCGAGCGGCCAAGTTGGAGGAGATGTTGACGGAGGGAGAGAAGTCACAGCCAGCATCAGAAGGTAGGTTGTACAGCAGCATCATGTCTGTCCACGGTTGAAGCCTAGTTCCTGGTGTCTTGCTGGTGTAGAGAGGAGTCAGTTGATAGAAAGTAGGCTAAGGTGTGACGGTGCAGTTAAATCCCTTTACTCGAGATGGTTTTATTATTCCCAGGCTTCGTGTTCAGTGTTTATGGGTAGTGACTATCTGGACTTGCTACACCTTGGATACACCTTAAACTATTAATTTGCTGTCTGTCAATGTCAGTCACAGGCAGCTCCAGTGGGTGGTTTTCAGGGATGCTCAACCCGCCTTGTTTCATAGACCTTACGAGTAAACTGCGCCCTCGCCCAATCGCTTTGTGACTTGAGTATTATGTGCACCCCACCTGCCCTTTCTCAGAATCCTGGATCTGCCTCTGTTTGTTGTGGGCTAGGTAGTTGGTGGCCCAGTTGTCTAAGCTGCCTGCATCCCTTAGTTGTGGCAGCTAGGAGCCACTGATCATGAGTTCAAACCCCAGGTTTGTCGTTGTGTTATCCATAGTTTGTCATCACCATACCTATGCTCATTGGTTTCACCTTGTGAAGACCTTGGGTAGAATAGGTCTTCAGCAACCCATGCTTGCCGTAAAAGGCAACTATGTTTGTCGTAAGAGGCGACTAATGTGATCGGGTGGTCAGGCTCGCTGACTTGGTTGATGCATGTCATCATATCCCAATTGCCTGGATTGATGCTCTTGATGTTAATCACTGGATTGTCTGGTCCAGACTCGATTATTTACAGGCCGCCGTCAAATAGCTTGAATATCACTGTGTGCGGCGTTAAACAACAAACAAACACACAAAGCTCATTGGTTTCACCTAGGAAGTAAACGGCTCTGATCTATATTATTTTGGACTGTCTTTCCACATTATCGGGGGCACGGGTGGCCCAGTCGTCTAAGGCGCCGCGATTGGCTGTGCAGAGTTGCATCCCTTGGGCACGCCAGAAACAAAATGATTGTGGGTTCAAATCCCGGTTCGCCCCAATTATGTTTCTAGGTTTGTCAGCACCATACCCGTGCTCGTGGGTTTTACGGAAGTGGTAAACGTCTGAGACCTGCATCACTTCGGGCTTTCCTCCCACATAAAGATGACACGCTGCGATATAACTGGAATACTGTTAAAAGCAGCGTTAAACCCAACTCACTCCACATTATCACTAGCAGATTTGCAGTTCATAAATGAAATGATGTTTAAACTCATTTCATGAAATTGTTTGTCTGAGCATCAAATCATTTTCATTTGCAAGTTTCAAGTGAGTGTTTTGTTTCAGTGTTGCTGGAGCTCGCCAAGTCTTTCCTTGCCAGGGACAGCTCACTGGGTCTGGCGTATCTCCTAGCGCTGAATAAGGTAGGGTGATAAGTACCAACCAAGATGGTTGCTTCTCACACTAATCTTAAGCCAGACGATGTTTGACTCCTTATTTACTGCTCCATCAATGTCTCCTAATGATGAAGCAGGTTTGTGTATATTTGTAGCCTCCCTGTTATTATACTCATGCACCCCATAAAGATCCGGGTTGGAATTGGTCTTAACAAACCCATGCTTGTCATAAGAGGCGACTAACAGGAGTGATGTCAGGTTCCCTGACTTTGTTGATGCATGTCATTTCGTCCCAATTGCATAGATGATGTGAATCACTGGATTGCCTGCTCCAGACTTGATTATTTACAGACTGTTGTCAAATGGCTAGAATATCACTTTTGCAGCATTAAAGAACAAGCAAACAAACAAAACAAAACAACAAACCAATAATTTACTCATGCACTCGATTCTCTGCTTCCACCCTAGGCATCAGATGCTGAGAAGTGTTTCGAGGAGTTCCCCAGCACGGATGTATCAATCCAACTGGCCCTGTATTACTACGCCCTCCAAATCTACACCAGTCTCAAGCCCAGCACTAAACCCTTGCCATTTGCCTTGTACCGACAAGACCCCACCAAGGTCATCCGTAAGGTAATCAATCATGTGACCAGCAGACCCAACAGTGATTGGCCAGAGGAGGTGGTTGAACTTATCCCGAAGCTGGAGAAGTACCGAGAGATGCTAGAAGATTACAACCAGGCCATTACCCTGAAGAAGCTGGGGAGAGGTGAGAGGTCATCCCAAAATGTGATGCCATCCTGATATGTTACAAAACCAGGGCTCCATATAATGTTGGGATACTTTTGAAAAACATCTCAGTGATAGAAACTAACAGTTTTAGCCCACTAGTCCTAATTATGATAACATATAGCAAAATCCTAAAAAAGGGCAAATTTCTGCTAGTCTTAGGATACCTTAACTATTGGGCAGTTTGGCAAGGACTACAGGACTAGTGCCAGTTTCTAACGCTGAATCCAACTCCTGTGCTATGAAAGTATCAATAAGTGAGATCTTGATCATCTGTGCATTATTCTCTGCTATTGAGTTCATGTATATATATAATGCCTACATTCAGTCATAAGGAATACATCGGTCCAGACATTCGTGTACGCAAGCTGAAAAAGCTGCTTTGGGTAATTACACACAGTGTTGTTATACTCTTGGGTTATTGAATTTCTTCATGTGTGTTTGTACCCAAGGAACTCAAAAGTCATTGGGTTATGGTGATATGGCTTGCAATAATGCAGCTTATCTGGGTCTCTGAATACCATATACTGAAGAAATATGCGACGAGTGGGAGTTGTTTATCGTATAATAAAACACTGCAGGGAGAATAATCCATGAGGGTCGCAGAGATATCATCATTATGTACAGCCTCTTTAAGGATATCGATAAAATGTACAAACTTTAAAAATATTTACCCAAATTTTAATAATGATGACTCCCTGAATAGAATCTTGACCTTTGGGATTCGATCGTTTGGCCTCTGTGTTTATCTACGTAGTCCAGCTACTGGACACTTTCCTCTCAAATATAACGTCTTCCAATATAAGACGTCATTAGGTTGCAAGAGCATGTTCGAATCTCCAGACATGACGCTATGATAGAACAATGTTTTATAAAATAAACCATGCTTCGTTCTTCCTTGTACTTTGCGATTTATCGCGTATCTCTCTTATGTAACACAATACACAATAGCATACATAAACGTTTACACTTGTGGTAGAGCTGTATCTCATCATGGAAGGAGGGGGCCCAGTAGTCTAAGGCGCCGCGATTCGCTGTGCAGAGTTGCGGCCCTTAGGCATGCCAGAAACCTATAGAGGACTTCAATAAATAGAGGACTAACTCCAAAACATTGTGTTAATAATTGACATTGCAATGTTGTCGTGTTATGGATGAGGAGTTCTGACAATACTGGCTTGCTTTCTTTAGCACACTTTGGTTGATGATTGCTGTGTTGTTTAGAAATCATGATGGAAATATGTTTTAGGTGTGGACATTGTCAGGTTTGCAGACGACTCGGAGTACAAACAAGAGACAATTCTGGGACTTGCCATGTGAGTTGTCATTGTTGATATTAATGAGTTTAGTTTTTCTCTAACGAGCTATTTGAACTTGGAGGAGGGCAAGGATAGTGTCCTGATTCCAGTAGCTGCTGCTGGTGTCCTTCAGCTGACTTTCTGTCACAGACACTGTAGCCATGACAACAGGGCTTGCAAATAATGGTAGCAAGTAGCACATCTTAAATTTTAGTTTGATACCTGAAAAATATGTTAACATGAGGTCAAGAAGAAGATTTGTTGTTTCCACTAGTTTGTAATCAATGTTAATGTATAAAAGGGGATTCAGACTTGTTCAGTGTTTAATCCGGTTTATAATTAGACAGCATTAAATTGTAAATGACACTGTTGTCTTTGTTATAAATATATTTTGGGCATGGTTGAATTTTGCTGTTTGGGAAATGCAATCTAAAACAATTGGTAATAAGATCTTGCTACTTAGCATTTGGTAATTTCTGGCCCTGCAGCTCAAACCAGCTGAGTTGTTTGATAGGCATTACTTAGAAGTTGACGGATGACAAAGTAGACCCAATTTATGGATAACAACTTCTTATTTCCTATTTACAGTAACTAAAGAAGTTGTTATCCATAAATTGGGTCTACTTTGTGTCCAAACCAGGTATACCAACACTCTAATCTGAGCTCATTTAATCCTGAAAGATGATGTTTACAGCCAATATAGGGAATAGAGAAACTGATCATGATCCCTATCTGGGGAACATTATTTCTGAGTTGACAGGTAAATGTGTAGCCACAGTTGGTAAGGTATTCTCTGTGTGATGCAGTATTGTTGACACATGGTGCTTACTTGTGATGTCCTTGGTCCATGCAGGAGTGTGGATGACGATGTCTACAAGATCGCGGTGTCGCTGGCGGAGCGGTATGAGCTGTCTGTGTGGGAGGTGTATATGTCGCATCTGGAGTTCGTCTTCACGGACAGCGGGTCAGTACAACCTAGATATGCTGATACTGGAAATTTCAGGCAGTTTTCAGGACATGAAAATAACTTAAACAACATTGATGGTTTTTCTTTGTCATTTTGTAATGTGCACATGCAGGGTCTTGTTATGATCAGGTCTTTCGCTCACACTACTGCTAAACAAAGATTCCCATTATGGGTCACATCTGAATGACCTTTTGCGAACTTTGACCGACCAATGAAATGACACATGAAATCAACATTGGCCAATCAAGAAATAGCTTTCTCAGGCTTTAGGGCACTCATTTCAAACTGGGGACTTCCATTCCAAACTACGCTTTGATAAATATCAATTTAAAATTTGAAAGCACAACAAAAGAAAATACTGGATTGGCTGAGATACATAGCAGTATTTGCCATGGGCCATGAAAAGTCTCTTCTGTTTGAAATAGTTTTCCCACTGAAGCGAGAGGGAGATGATGACTTTGACCGAAGAAGTCGTACAGCCCATGTACATGTACATGTGAAGTATTAATGGTTAAAAAGTATTAAGTTACACCTTCATGCAGTCTCATTAAAATCAGATCTTACCTCTCGATACCACTGAACAGAGATCTGAGGACATCACATTATGGGTCACATCACAGCCTTTCATCTGACCAATCAGAGCACCACTTACCAGATCGAGAAAGTGACAGTCGGAATGTGTTTTCTAATCATGCAGCCTGAAAATGGTAAACATGGGGTATTCCGATATCATGGACATCAGACATCCAACAGTTGAATATTTACAGGGTGAATAGCAAACACTTAAAATCACAAAATTATACATAATCCAGCAGGATATATGCAGGTGAAACCTCAGATGCAAGAATCAACAGCAGATTAAAGTTCCTGCATCAAACCTTGAGTCTGCTGGTTCTTATTCCTGACTTTGTCTCTGCTTCATCTTCCTCGCCATCTTGAAAGCTTCAAATCTCCACTAAAGGCTGATATGTTTAGCAGTTACCCTCGGTGTACTCTGATTGTATGCCTATCTACACACCTTTGTGGTATTAATGTCGTTATTGTTACTATGCGGAGGAATTAAGAAGGAATGATAGTTACCATGGGTACTGCATCCCCAGACTCACCACGGAGCAGGTGGAGGAGCGCATGACCAGGCTGAAGATTCTACCAGAGCTCACCGAGCAGCCCGCCAAGTTCTGTGAGCGGATGTACAAGTATGTCTTCGCCACCATCGATGGGACGGACCACGAGCGTCTGATGTACTTCTTCCAGCTGCTGGACGGACACGACCCCGGCCAGATCCAGGGACAGACCCCAGATGCTCATGTCAAGCTGCTGAAGAAACTCAAGCCTGTTGCACCTGGTATGTGTGTGTGAAGATGTGTATTGGGGATAGTCTGTTGGGACCTGGTATGTGTGTGTGTAGATGTGTGTTTGGGAGAAGCCTGTTTGGCAAGGTTTGTCTTCAGAAATGGCTTAGAAGTGTGTTGGACACTGTGCTCAGGGGAAGTGTGTTGGGCAAGGTGTGTGTTCAGGGAAGTGTGTTGGACAAGGTGTGTGTTCAGGGGAGTGTGTTGGACAAGGTGTGTGTTCAGGGGAGTGTGTTGGACAAGGTGTGTGTTCAGGGAAGTGTGTTGGACAAGGTGTGTGTTCAGGGGAGTGTGTTGGACAAGGTGTGTGTTCAGGGAAGTGTGTTGGACAAGGTGTGTGTTCAGGGGAGTGTGTTGGACAAGGTGTGTGTTCAGGGGAGTGTGTTGGACAAGGTGTGTGTTCAGGGAAGTGTGTTGGACAAGGTGTGTGTTCAGGGGAGTGTGTTGGACAAGGTGTGTGTTCAGGGGAAGTGTGTTGGACAAGGTGTGTGTTCAGGGAAGTGTGTTGGACAAGGTGTGTGTTCAGGGGAAGTGTGTTGGACAAGGTGTGTGTTAAGGGAAGTGTGTTGGACAAGGTGTGTGTTCAGGGAAGTGTGTTGGACAAGGTGTGTGTTCAGGGGAGTGTGTTGGACAAGGTGTGTGTTCATGGGAAGTGTGTTGGACAAGGTGTGTGTTCAGGGAAGTGTGTTGGACAAGGTGTGTGTTCAGGGGAAGTGTGTTGGACAAGGTGTGTGTTCAGGGAAGTGTGTTGGACAAGGTGTGTGTTCAGGGAAGTGTGTTGGACAAGGTGTGTGTTCAGGGAAGTGTGTTGGACAAGGTGTGTGTTCATGGGAAGTGTGTTGGACAAGGTGTGTGTTCAGGGGAAGTGTGTTGGACAAGGTATGTGTTCAGGGAAGTGTGTTGGACAAGGTGTGTGTTCAGGGAAGTGTGTTGGACAAGGTGTGTGTTCAGGGGAAGTGTGTTGGACAAGGTGTGTGTTCAGGGAAGTGTGTTGGACAAGGTGTGTGTTCAGGGGAAGTGTGTTGGACAAGGTGTGTGTTCAGGGAAGTGTGTTGGACAAGGTGTGTGTTCAGGGAAGTGTGTTGGACAAGGTGTGTGTTCAGGGAAGTGTGTTGGACAAGGTATGTGTTCATGGGAAGTGTGTTGGACAAGGTGTGTGTTCATGGGAAGTGTGTTGGACAAGGTGTGTGTTCAGGGAAGTGTGTTGGACAAGGTATGTGTTCAGGGGAAGTGTGTTGGACAAGGTGTGTGTTCATGGGAAGTGTGTTGGACAAGGTGTGTGTTCAGGGAAGTGTGTTGGACAAGGTATGTGTTCAGGGGAAGTGTGTTGGACAAGGTGTGTGTTCAGGGGAAGTGTGTTGGACAAGGTGTGTGTTCAGGGAAGTGTGTTGGACAAGGTGTGTGTTCATGGGAAGTGTGTTGGACAAGGTGTGTGTTCAGGGGAAGTGTGTTGGACAAGGTGTGTGTTCAGGGGAGTGTGTTAGACAAGGTATGTGTTCAGGGAAGTGTGTTGGACAAGGTGTGTGTTCATGGGAAGTGTGTTGGACAAGGTGTGTGTTCAGGGGAAGTGTGTTGGACAAGGCGTGTGTTCAGGGGAGTGTGTTGGACAAGGTGTGTGTTCAGGGGAAGTGTGTTGGACAAGGTGTGTGTTCATGGGAAGTGTGTTGGACAAGGTGTGTGTTCAGGGGAAGTGTGTTGGACAAGGTGTGTGTTCAGGGAAGTGTGTTAGACAAGGTATGTGTTCAGGGAAGTGTGTTGGACAAGGTGTGTGTTCATGGGAAGTGTGTTGGACAAGGTGTGTGTTCAGGGGAAGTGTGTTGGACAAGGTGTGTGTTCAGGGAAGTGTGTTGGACAAGGTGTGTGTTCAGGGGAAGTGTGTTGGACAAGGTGTGTGTTCAGGGAAGTGTGTTGGACAAGGTGTGTGTTCAGGGGAAGTGTGTTGGACAAGGTGTGTGTTCAGGGAAGTGTGTTGGACAAGGTGTGTGTTCAGGGAAGTGTGTTGGACAAGGTGTGTGTTCAGGGAAGTGTGTTGGACAAGGTGTGTGTTCAGGGGAAGTGTGTTGGACAAGGTGTGTGTTCAGGGAAGTGTGTTGGACAAGGTGTGTGTTCCGGGAAGTGTGTTGGACAAGGTGTGTGATCAGGGAAGTGTGTTGGACAAGGTGTGTGTTCAGGGGAGTGTGTTGGACAAGGTGTGTGTTCAGGGGAGTGTGTTGGACAAGGTGTGTGTTCAGGGAAGTGTGTTGGACAAGGTATGTGTTCAGGGGAGTGTGTTGGACAAGGTGTGTGTTCAGGGGAAGTGTGTTGGACAAGGTGTGTGTTCAGGGGAGTGTGTTGGACAAGGTGTGTGTTCAGGGGAGTGTGTTGGACAAGGTGTGTGTTCAGGGAAGTGTGTTGGACAAGGTATGTGTTCAGGGGAAGTGTGTTGGACAAGGTGTGTGTTCAGGGGAGTGTGTTGGACAAGGTGTGTGTTCAGGGGAAGTGTGTTGGACAAGGTGTGTGTTCAGGGGAAGTGTGTTGGACAAGGTGTGTGTTCAGGGGAAGTGTGTTGGACAAGGTGTGTGTTCAGGGGAGTGTGTTGGACAAGGTGTGTGTTCAGGGGAAGTGTGTTGGACAAGGTGTGTGTTCAGGGAAGTGTGTTGGACAAGGTGTGTGTTCAGGGGAGTGTGTTGGACAAGGTGTGTGTTCAGGGGAAGTGTGTTGGACAAGGTGTGTGTTCAGGGGAGTGTGTTGGACAAGGTGTGTGTTCAGGGGAAGTGTGTTGGACAAGGTGTGTGTTCAGGGGAAGTGTGTTGGACAAGGTGTGTGTTCAGGGGAAGTGTGTTGGACAAGGTGTGTGTTCAGGGGAGTGTGTTGGACAAGGTGTGTGTTCAGGGGAAGTGTGTTGGACAAGGTGTGTGTTCAGGGAAGTGTGTTGGACAAGGTGTGTGTTCAGGGAAGTGTGTTGGACAAGGTGTGTGTTCAGGGGAAGTGTGTTGGACAAGGTGTGTGTTCAGGGAAGTGTGTTGGACAAGGTGTGTGTTCAGGGGAGTGTGTTGGACAAGGTGTGTGTTCAGGGGAGTGCGTTGGACAAGGTGTGTGTTCATGGGAAGTGTGTTGGACAAGGTGTGTGTTCAGGGGAGTGTGTTGGACAAGGTGTGTGTTCAGGGAAGTGTTTTGGACAAGGTGTGTGTTCAGGGGAGTGTGTTGGACAAGGTGTGTGTTCAGGGGAAGTGTGTTGGACAAGGTGTGTGTTCATGGGAAGTGTGTTGGACAAGGTGTGTGTTCAGGGGAGTGGTGTTGGACAAGGTGTGTGTTCAGGGGAGTGCGTTGGACAAGGTGTGTGTTCAGGGGAGTGTGTTGGACAAGGTGTGTGTTCAGGGAAGTGTGTTGGACAAGGTGTGTGTTCAGGGGAAGTGTGTTTTGTGGTTAGTGACAGTGAAATGAAACCTTTCATCTGTATATCGCAACATGGTAATGTCTGTTTGCAGGCTTAGACTACCACAAGCTGATGGATGGCAAGACTGCTCCTCTGGGTGTGCTGCAGCCGGTCCTTGACAGCGGGAATGTAAATACACTGGCCAAACTTGCGGCTAAAATACCTGACGGGGTGAGACTTTGTTGCCTTAAGAACATTTCAAGGGTATGAAAGTATTGATTCTGTGTTGATAGCACTAAACGTTAGTTTGAAGAAACAGGAAGCTGCGGGTTCCTGATAATGACCTTGTTGGTTGTAGAGCGTTAGGTTCCTGATAATGACCTTGTTGGTTGTAGAGCGTTGGGTTCCTGATAATGACCTTGTTGCCTTGTTGGTTGTAGAGTGTTAGGTTCCTGATAATGACAATGTTGCCCTGTTGGTTGTAGAGCGATGGGTTCCTGATAATGACCTTGTTGCCTTGTTGGTTGTAGAGCGTTAGGTTCCTGATAATGACAATGTTGCCCTGTTGGTTGTAGAGTGTTAGGTTCCTGATAATGACCTTGTTGCCCTGTTGGTTGTAGAGCGGTGGGTTCCTGATAATGACCTTGTTGCCTTGTTGGTTGTAGAGTGGTGGGTTTCTGATAATGACCTTGTTGCCTTGTTGGTTGTAGAGCGGTGGGTTCCTGATAATGACCTTGTTGCCTTGTTGGTTGTAGAGCGGTGGGTTCCTGATAATGACCTTGTTGCCTTGTTGGTTGTAGAGCGGTGGGTTCCTGATAATGACCTTGTTGCCTTGTTGGTTGTAGAGTGGTGGGTTCCTGATATTGACCTTGTTGCCTTGTTGGTTGTAGAGTGGTGGGTTCCTGATATTGACCTTGTTGCCCTGTTGGTTGTAGAGTGTTAGGTTCCTGATAATGACAATGTTGCCCTGTTGGTTGTAGAGTGGTGGGTTTCTGATAATGACCTTGTTGCCTTGTTGGTTGTAGAGTGGTGGGTTTCTGATAATGACCTTGTTGCCTTGTTGGTTGTAGAGTGGTGGGTTCCTGATAATGACAATGTTGCCCTGTTGGTTGTAGAGTGTTAGGTTCCTGATAATGACAATGTTGCCTTGTTGGTTGTAGAGTGGTGGGTTTCTGATAATGACCTTGTTGCCTTGTTGGTTGTAGAGCGGTGGGTTCCTGATAATGACCTTGTTGCCTTGTTGGTTGTAGAGCGGTGGGTTTCTGATAATGACCTTGTTGCCCTGTTGGTTGTAGAGTGGTGGGTTTCTGATAATGACCTTGTTGCCTTGTTGGTTGTAGAGCGGTGGGTTCCTGATAATGACCTTGTTGCCTTGTTGGTTGTAGAGCGGTGGGTTCCTGATAATGACCTTGTTGCCTTGTTGGTTGTAGAGCGGTGGGTTTCTGATAATGACCTTGTTGCCTTGTTGGTTGTAGAGTGTTAGGTTCCTGATATTGACCTTGTTGCCTTGTTGGTTGTAGAGTGTTAGGTTCCTGATAATGACAATGTTGCCCTGTTGGTTGTAGAGTGTTAGGTTCCTGATAATGACAATGTTGCCTTGTTGGTTGTAGAGTGTTAGGTTCCTGATATTGACCTTGTTGCCCTGTTGGTTGTAGAGTGGTGGGTTCCTGATAAAGACAATGTTGCCCTGTTGGTTGTAGAGTGTTAGGTTCCTGATAATGACCTTGTTGCCTTGTTGGTTGTAGAGCGGTGGGTTCCTGATAAAGACCTTGTTGCCTTGTTGGTTGTAGAGTGGTGGGTTCCTGATAATGACAATGTTGCCCTGTTGGTTGTAGAGTGTTAGGTTCCTGATAATGACAATGTTGCCTTGTTGGTTGTAGAGTGGTGGGTTTCTGATAATGACCTTGTTGCCTTGTTGGTTGTAGAGCGGTGGGTTCCTGATAATGACCTTGTTGCCCTGTTGGTTGTAGAGTGTTAGGTTCCTGATAATGACCTTGTTGCCTTGTTGGTTGTAGAGTGGTGGGTTTCTGATAATGACCTTGTTGCCTTGTTGGTTGTAGAGCGGTGGGTTCCTGATAATGACAATGTTGCCTTGTTGGTTGTAGAGTGGTGGGTTTCTGATAATGACCTTGTTGCCTTGTTGGTTGTAGAGCGGTGGGTTCCTGATAATGACCTTGTTGCCTTGTTGGTTGTAGAGTGGTGGGTTCCTGATAATGACAATGTTGCCCTGTTGGTTGTAGAGTGGTGGGTTCCTGATAATGACAATGTTGCCTTGTTGGTTGTAGAGCGGTGGGTTCCTGATAATGACCTTGTTGCCCTGTTGGTTGTAGAGTGGTGGGTTCCTGATATTGACCTTGTTGCCTTGTTGGTTGTAGAGCGGTGGGTTCCTGATAATGACCTTGTTGCCCTGTTGGTTGTAGAGTGTTAGGTTCCTGATAATGACAATGTTGCCCTGTTGGTTGTAGAGTGGTGGGTTTCTGATAATGACCTTGTTGCCTTGTTGGTTGTAGAGTGGTGGGTTTCTGATAATGACCTTGTTGCCTTGTTGGTTGTAGAGTGGTGGGTTCCTGATAATGACAATGTTGCCCTGTTGGTTGTAGAGTGTTAGGTTCCTGATAATGACAATGTTGCCTTGTTGGTTGTAGAGTGGTGGGTTTCTGATAATGACCTTGTTGCCTTGTTGGTTGTAGAGCGGTGGGTTCCTGATAATGACAATGTTGCCCTGTTGGTTGTAGAGTGTTAGGTTTCTGATAATGACCTTGTTGCCTTGTTGGTTGTAGAGCGGTGGGTTCCTGATAAAGACCTTGTTGCCTTGTTGGTTGTAGAGTGGTGGGTTTCTGATAATGACAATGTTGCCTTGTTGGTTGTAGAGTGGTGGGTTCCTGATAAAGACCTTGTTGCCTTGTTGGTTGTAGAGTGTTAGGTTCCTGATAATGACAATGTTGCCTTGTTGGTTGTAGAGTGGTGGGTTTCTGATAATGACCTTGTTGCCTTGTTGGTTGTAGAGCGGTGGGTTCCTGATAAAGACCTTGTTGCCTTGTTGGTTGTAGAGTGGTGGGTTTCTGATAATGACAATGTTGCCTTGTTGGTTGTAGAGTGGTGGGTTCCTGCACTCCAGTGTGGTGTATTCTGCCTGGGCTGTCACTCACTTCTGGAAATCGGACCAGGCCGGGAAACAACCTGATAGACCTGTAAGTAGACACAAACACAGTAATGCTCCTTTTCATTTGAGCCTGACATTGATTTATCACAAGCAAAAGGGAAATGATTAATAACGCTGTTTCGGTTTGAAAATAAACTTTGTACCGATACTTCACCTGAAGTGAAAGGTCATATGAGCTAATATATACATAAATAACATTTTGAGAGACTTGTTGATAAAAACAAAGGGATCCAGAATATTTTATGATAAACTTATAGCCACAACTAACTTTCCTCTGATGTGTGATAAATGGGAAAATAAGCTTAATCAAGGCATTTTATGGAATAATGTTTTCTCTAATTGTAGAATGTGTACCAATGTTGTTAAACTCATAGCTTTCTAGTAAATACTCATAAATAGAGCTCTATATACCGGTATCAAAAAGGAATTACTGAAAATGAATTTAATGGATGATGATATATGCTCATTTTGTGTCTCTGAATCTGAAAACTTATATATAGCATGTGTATGTAGAATGTGTTTTTGTAAAGGAATTTGGTTAGAAATTGAAATGTCCCTAAACTTGAAACTTGCATATGATATTCATACAAGTGTTCTACCATTCTGGATAAGCTATTTTACTACAACAAAAACCACTACCTTTTCAACCATATAATTCTTCTTGCAAAAAAATACATTCACCAGTCAAGCATTAAGAAAACTCCATTATGCTTTCCTTTTTTCATAAAAATATTGAAAGATGCATGTAAAATAGAAAACATTATCGCAACAACAAAAAAGTAGTATTAATAGATTCGACAGAAAATGGAAGGAATTATCAGCCTACTTATTATAATTTCTCAGTCAATCAATATATATACACACCCATATCTGACCATGTTGTAAGATTCTATGAATTGCTGCATGTATATATACCTCATGTACCAATGTTACATTTGTGTCGACTGAATTGAAATAAAAATATTTAAAAAAACAACAAAAAGGTCATAAGAGCTTATGGTACTGTATTTGTCAATTGTTCGTCCATCCACAGTAAACCTTTCGAAAAAGTCTTAAACCACATGTACTATGAAACTGAGCAGCATCGTGTAGCATGGGATAAGTAGCTGCTGACTGTGCTCAGTGGGACAGACAACAGATGCTTATACCCGATACAAGATGAACCTCGAGCATTTGCATTTCATCAGATGATAATAATTACAGAAGACAGAGAGAATAAGTTGTAATTTAAGTCTTTGAAAGGCATTTGGAAGTGATACACATAAGGAAGAGAATTTATGGATGTCAACTTCTTTATTATGAGGAGTACAACGTTTTGCAGTATGTACTTACTCCTCCATCAGATGAATAAAATTCACCATTTTATTCACCTGATGAAGTAGTAAGTGTACGAGTATACTCTGAAATGTTGTGCTCCTCATAACAAAAAAGTTGATACCCATAAATTCCCTTCCTTGAGTTGTAAGTTGATGATGAATCGGTACAGTGATACTAACAGCTACATGCATGTCTCGTGTTGCTTCCAGTCCGGTTGGATCCACAGGTATGAGAGCTGTGGAGACTTTCTTCAGAAACTCCTCCCCCAAGACATTGTCAACTTCATCGACAGTATCGCTTTCAGCAGTAACAGTCGCAGGCTGGTACGTAGAAATAAGTGTATAAATTTGACCTTTTTGCACTATTTAATTTTATTTTTACCAAACATTATTGATGTAAATGATCATGTTTCTGTTGTTTTCTCTAGCTGAGTTGCTTGTTCATGTCAGAAAACTTCTGTTTGTGGCCACATTTCATGTGAAGGGTATTGATGTAGCTTTCTTTATTCAGTTGGAAATCAGCTGTCGGCAGGAGATTGTGAAACGGGCACTGCGGCTCTGTCGCCAGCAAGGAGGTGGGGGTGGGAAGAAGAAGAAGCAAGAGGATTCTGGGAAGATGAGCTGGGACGAGGCAGCCAGTCAACTGCAGCAGAGGGTCGCCCATCTTGAAAATGTCAACAGTGACACTATTCGGTCATTCAGCCAGGCTGACAAGCCAAAGTATCAGAAGTACGCCGAGATGTACGACAAGAGTTGCGGCAACGACAAGATGGTGAGGCTGCAGGAATTATTGATGACTGCATTTTCAGAGAAATAAATCTCACCATCATCCCTAAACCCATTTTAGTATTGTGATTATGAAATGAAAAACATGAGATATAGATCTTTCTTTCTGAAACTTCAGATACATCAGCTTCTGGTTACCATAGTTACTGATGGGGAGATACCAGACCTTGTAGATGATGTGATACAAGTGGCGCCGCGAGGAGCTTGGACAGTCCGGACAGCGGTTCAGGAATCGGTCAGACTTGTTGCACACAAACTCAGGTAAATGTTACTATAGCAATTACTTATTGCAAATAAAATGAGAGGAATCTCCTTAGATATAATATCCTATGAATGTACACTGACAGAGTATGACTCGCCAACAGGGATGGTATGGAATTGTTGTAATGGTGATTATGTTACGTCAGGGTGACTTCTTTGGGTCTGATGGGCTTCCTAGCAAGTTCTTCTTCCCGAGGCAAGGGAGTTAACTGACTTTAAAAGTCCAGTTTCCACCCTTGCTGAACTAGGCTGGAATTCCTGGGCTCGATCATAGCGTCACCAGTGGCTGTTACAAATTAAGTGCCTTCAAAGCCTCTCCTATGGACCAATCAGATTCAACCTCTCGTATCACTTGCATTTGCTTCAAACAAAATGGCGGCGCCCAGTCAAGACGATCTGATCAATAATCAAGATCTATATTGTGATAAAACGGGTCTTACATCACGAAGTGCATCAAATCATGTGAGCACCTTTATTAAAAACTTGAACAGATTTGGAAAATATCTGTTGACAACAAGTTGGCGGTGCACATGCTGTGCAAATCTTGCAATCGCCCGAAATCTGCACGACAGTTTACGAACCAGATTTCGATTTGGGTGCGCGATTTTGATTTCCATAATACCAGCCTAGTTCGGCAAGGGTGGAAACTGGACTTTTATAGTCAGTTAACTCTCTTGCCTCGGGAAGATGAGCAAGTTTGATTCCAGGCATTCACTATCCATGGTCTGGTCACTATGTTTTTCTCTGCAAATGTGATGTAATTCAGTCTAGCAATTGATGATTAACCTAATTACACAGACAATGTCTCAGGTTCTATCATTGCACAATGTCTAGACTTTCAATGGCCACCACACCATGGAGCATTGTCCTTATGAGACAGGCAGTTACAGAGTTTCAGTCTGTGTTCTTGTATTGCAGATGCCCTGACAGTCCTTGTGAGGTGTTGGGAGACCAGGAGGTGTTGACGGTGTTGGAGAAGTTGGTTGTGAATGTACAGGAGCACGAAGAGGCAGGGTGCGTACTTGGTCGGAGTGGGGTGGGGGTACATTGACACCTGTGTTGGGGTACTAGGTCGGGGTGGGGTGGGGGATACGTCGACACCTGTGTTGGGGTACTAGGTCGGGGTGGGGTGGGGGATACGTCGACACCTGTGTTGGGGTACTAGGTCGGGGTGGGGTGGGGGATACTTCGACACCTGTGTTGGGGTACTAGGTCGGGGTGGGGTGGGGGATACATTGACACCTGTGTGAGGGTACTTGGTCTGGGTGGGTTAGGGGCAGGGGTCCGGAAACCGTCATATGCGCCGGACATGTCCGATTGGGAATCTCAAATGTCCGGTTTAAAATATTGCTTACCGGACATTTAAATTTTTCTGTCCGGACATTTTAAAAAGTATTGTCCGGACATTCTTAAATTTGACCGGACATGATCAACAGTTAGGACTAAGCAATTTCTGTCTGCAATTGTAACACAATGAAGATTATCTACACTGACAAGCTTTGTTTGTTTTGATTGCTGTAAATACATCGTACCTAGAATGATAGTCCAATCGGTCAATCACTGTAATAGGCAATAAACTGAGTTGACACTGATTAATCGAGGATTTATTACTGAGAACATCTTGTTAATTTGAGTAAAATGTGTTTACAACTGTACATAAATACCTTGCATCATCGATGTACCTCATTATCCTCACAATGCTACGATACGTAACCTCAGACAAGAAGCGAAAGCGTGACGACAGCCAGTCAACCGATGCAGATCAGTCGAGCGGATCTGACAAACCCACAAAGTCTGAATGATCATTTTGTAAGTCGTGGCAAACGACTTTCACTTGGTTGACATACAATGAGGATTTGCCGATTTTATTGTTTTCAGTAGCTAGTCGTATATTGAATCTTGATTGACCGCCATTTTGCTTTCTGTGACGATCGATATCAAATTTTTTTATGGTCAATAATTAAGTAGAGATGAAAAAGTATTCAAATAACTATTGCTGTCAACGATAGTTTAGGATTTATGATTATATTATCTGTCTTGTTTTTAAATAATCTTTAGTTTAAAAAAAAAACTTTTCCCGTGAGGTCACGTGACAACCAAATATGGGATAATAGTCTCGATCCAAATGTTACAACGCGTACACTTGAGCAGACTCATGAATATTAATTAGACCGTTCACAACGTTGACAGATCGTTATTATAACAGAAACAAACGTATGTTTTCCATATATATCTAAAATATTATTTGTTATTAATTGTCCGGTGAAGTAAACAATTTAAATTGAAACAATTCATAATTCATCATATTATGAATACGTAACAACTTGTAATTTGTGTGTAAAAAGTCGTACTAAAACACGCTGTTTGAAGGGGGCGTGGCATAAATGTAAATGTCCGATTGGGATTTTAAATTTTCCGGACCCCTGGTTAGGGGGATACATTGACAACAGTGTTGGGGTACTAGGTCGGGGTGGGGTTGGGGTACATTGACACCACTGTTGGGGTACTTGGTCTGGATGGGGTGGGGGGTACATGGACACCTGTATTGGGGTACTTGGTCTGGGTGGGGTGGGGGGTACATGGAAACCTGTGTTTGGGTACTTGGTCTGGGTGGGGTAACATGGACACCTGTGTTGGGGTACTTGGTCTGGATGGGGTGGGGGGTACATGGAAACCTGTGTTGGGGCACTTGGTCTGGATGGGGTGGGGGGGGTAACATGGACACCACTGTTGGGGTACTTGGTCTGGATGGGGTGGGGGGTACATGGACACCTGTGTTGGGGTACTTGGTCTGGGTGGGGTAACATGGACACCACTGTTGGGGTACTTGGTCTGGATGGGGTGGGGGTACATGGACACCTGTGTTGGGGTACTTGGTCTGGATGGGGTGGGGGGGGTAACATGGACACCACTGTTGGGGTACTTGGTCTGGATGGGGTGGGGGATACGTCGACACCTGTGTTGGGGCACTTGGTCTGGGTGGGGTGGGGGGTACATGGACACCTGTGTTGGGGCATTTGGTCTGGATGGGGTGGGGGATACATGGACACCTGTGTTGGGGTACTTGGTCTGGGTGGGGTAACATGGACACCACTGTTGGGGTACTTGGTCTGGATGGGGTGGGGGTACATGGACACCTGTGTTGGGGTACTTGGTCTGGGTGGGGTGGGGGGTACATGGACACCACTGTTGGGGTACTTGGTCTGGGTGGGGTGGGGGGCTGTTGGAGACAGGGGGTACTTGGTCCAGCTACGGTGGGGAAGACTGTTACTGTGACTGACCTGGCGAAGTCTCTCTAACTTATGACAGACTGTGCTTGTTTCAGGGGTGACCTGGTTGTGTCTGAGGATGTCATGTCTCTTCTCCGTCCATTTTGCTCAGACAGTAGTGTGGCTGTCAAACCCCGCCTTGATGTCCTGCACATCCTCGAGAAGGTTTGTGATTAGTTGACATTCCTGAATGTCAATAAGCTCAGACAGAAAGTGTTACAGCTGTGTAAGGGTTAGATTGGGTCCCCAGCACATCATTGCTAAGAGGCAATATAACTGGATCTGGTAGTCATGCTCCATCAACTGCTGATTGGTTTGACTGGCTTTGACTCCATTGTTTGAGGCTGCCCCGGAAATTAGCTATAGCATGACACATTTGATCACTCACTCTGAATGAAGACATGTGTTTTGGCAGTTGGTTTGCTTGAGTTTCTGATGTTAACGTTATTGTATGTTTCAGAGTTTCCACCTGTCCCAGGAGGACACAGCTCTGTTGACCTTCTACAGGACAGAAGCTCTCATGTCTGCAGCATGGAAGGAGCAGAAGGTAGGGAGGGGAGTTTTGGAAGGTGGTAGATGGTAGAAGGTTGGGCAGACGTTGGGGAGGGGGGTAGAAGGTGGTAGAGGGTGGGGCAGGAAGGGGACTAGGGATGGAGCAGAAGATAGGGAGGGGGGTAGACGGTGGTAGAGGGTGGAGGAGGAAGGGGACTAGGGATGGAGTAGACGATAGGGAGGGGGGTAGACGGTGGTAGAGGGTGGAGGAGGAAGGGGACTAGGGATGGAGTAGACGATAGGGAGGGGGGTAGACGGTGGTAGAGGGTGGAGGAGGAAGGGGACTAGGGATGGAGCAGAAGACAGGGAGGGGGGTAGAGGGTGGAGGAGGAAGGGGACTAGGGATGGAGCAGAAGACAGGGAGGGGGGTAGATGGTGGGGCAGGAAGGGGACTAGGGATGGAGCAGAAGATAGGGAGGGGGGTAGACGGTGGGGCAGGAAGGGGACTAGGGATGGAACAGAAGACAGGGAGGGGGGTAGAGGGTGGGGCAGGAAGGGGACTAGGGATGGAGCAGAAGACAGGGAGGGGGGTAGAGGGTGGAGGAGGAAGGGGACTAGGGATGGAGCAGAAGATAGGGAGGGGGGTAGAGGGTGGGGCAGGAAGGGGACTAGGGATGGAGCAGAAGACAGGGAGGGGGGTAGAGGGTGGGGCAGGAAGGGGACTAGGGATGGAGCAGAAGACAGGGAGGGGGGTAGAGGGTGGAGGAGGAAGGGGACTAGGGATGGAGCAGAAGATAGGGAGGGGGGTAGATGGTGGGGCAGGAAGGGGACTAGGGATGGAGCAGAAGACAGGGAGGGGGGTAGATGGTGGGGCAGGAAGGGGACTAGGGATGGAGCAGAAGACAGGGAGGGGGGTAGAGGGTGGGGCAGGAAGGGGACTAGGGATGGAGCAGAAGACAGGGAGGGGGGTAGATGGTGGGGCAGGAAGGGGACTAGGGATGGAGCAGAAGACAGGGAGGGGGGTAGACGGTGGTAGAGGGTGGAGGAGGAAGGGGACTAGGGATGGAGCAGAAGACAGGGAGGGGGGTAGATGGTGGGGCAGGAAGGGGACTAGGGATGGAGCAGAAGACAGGGAGGGGGGTAGATGGTGGGGCAGGAAGGGGACTAGGGATGGAGCAGAAGATAGGGAGGGGGGTAGAGGGTGGAGGAGGAAGGGGACTAGGGATGGAGCAGAAGACAGGGAGGGGGGTAGACGGTGGTAGAGGGTGGGGCAGGAAGGGGACTAGGGATGGAGCAGAAGACAGGGAGGGGGGTAGACGGTGGTAGAGGGTGGGGCAGGAAGGGGACTAGGGATGGAGCAGAAGATAGGGAGGGGGGGTAGAGGGTGGAGGAGGAAGGGGACTAGGGATGGAGCAGAAGACAGGGAGGGGGGTAGACGGTGGTAGAGGGTGGGGCAGGAAGGGGACTAGGGATGGAGCAGAAGATAGGGAGGGGGGTAGAGGGTGGAGGAGGAAGGGGACTAGGGATGGAGCAGAAGACAGGGAGGGGGGTAGACGGTGGTAGAGGGTGGAGGAGGAAGGGGACTAGGGATGGAGCAGAAGACAGGGAGGGGGGTAGATGGTGGGGCAGGAAGGGGACTAGGGATGGAGCAGAAGACAGGGAGGGGGGTAGATGGTGGGGCAGGAAGGGGACTAGGGATGGAGCAGAAGACAGGGAGGGGGGTAGATGGTGGGGCAGGAAGGGGACTAGGGATGGAGCAGAAGACAGGGAGGGGGGTAGAGGGTGGGGCAGGAAGGGGACTAGGGATGGAGCAGAAGACAGGGAGGGGGGTAGAGGGTGGGGCAGGAAGGGGACTAGGGATGGAGCAGAAGACAGGGAGGGGGGGTAGAGGGTGGGGCAGGAAGGGGACTAGGGATGGAGCAGAAGACAGGGAGGGGGGTAGAGGGTGGAGGAGGAAGGGGACTAGGGATGGAGCAGAAGACAGGGAGGGGGGTAGAGGGTGGAGGAGGAAGGGGACTAGGGATGGAGCAGAAGACAGGGAGGGGCGTAGAGGGTGGAGGAGGAAGGGGACTAGGGATGGAGCAGAAGACAGGGAGGGGGGTAGATGGTGGGGCAGGAAGGGGACTAGGGATGGAGCAGAAGACAGGGAGGGGGGTAGAGGGTGGGGCAGGAAGGGGACTAGGGATGGAGCAGAAGATAGGGAGGGGGGTAGAGGGTGGAGGAGGAAGGGGACTAGGGATGGAGCAGAAGACAGGGAGGGGGGTAGACGGTGGTAGAGGGTGGAGGAGGAAGGGGACTAGGGATGGAGCAGAAGACAGGGAGGGGGGTAGATGGTGGGGCAGGAAGGGGACTAGGGATGGAGCAGAAGATAGGGAGGGGGGGTAGAGGGTGGAGGAGGAAGGGGACTAGGGATGGAGCAGAAGACAGGGAGGGGGGTAGAGGGTGGGGCAGGAAGGGGACTAGGGATGGAGCAGAAGACAGGGAGGGGGGTAGATGGTGGGGCAGGAAGGGGACTAGGGATGGAGCAGAAGACAGGGAGGGGGGTAGAGGGTGGAGGAGGAAGGGGACTAGGGATGGAGCAGAAGACAGGGAGGGGGGTAGAGGGTGGGGCAGGAAGGGGACTAGGGATGGAGCAGAAGACAGGGAGGGGGGTAGACGGTGGTAGAGGGTGGAGGAGGAAGGGGACTAGGGATGGAGCAGAAGACAGGGAGGGGGGTAGAGGGTGGGGCAGGAAGGGGACTAGGGATGGAGCAGAAGACAGGGAGGGGGGTAGAGGGTGGGGCAGGAAGGGGACTAGGGATGGAGCAGAAGACAGGGAGGGGGTAGACGGTGGTAGAGGGTGGGGCAGGAAGGGGACTAGGAATGGAGCAGAAGACAGGGAGGGGGGTAGAGGGTGGGGCAGGAAGGGGACTAGGGATGGAGCAGAAGACAGGGAGGGGGGTAGACGGTGGTAGAGGGTGGAGGAGGAAGGGGACTAGGGATGGAGCAGAAGACAGGGAGGGGGGTAGACGGTGGTAGAGGGTGGAGGAGGAAGGGGACTAGGGATGGAGCAGAAGACAGGGAGGGGGGTAGAGGGTGGGGCAGGAAGGGGACTAGGGATGGAGCAGAAGACAGGGAGGGGGGGTAGAGGGTGGAGGAGGAAGGGGACTAGGGATGGAGCAGAAGATAGGGAGGGGGGTAGATGGTGGAGGAGGAAGGGGACTAGGGATGGAGCAGAAGACAGGGAGGGGGGTAGATGGTGGGGCAGGAAGGGGACTAGGGATGGAGCAGAAGACAGGGAGGGGGGTAGAGGGTGGAGGAGGAAGGGGACTAGGGATGGAGCAGAAGACAGGGAGGGGGGTAGAGGGTGGGGCAGGAAGGGGACTAGGGATGGAGCAGAAGACAGGGAGGGGGGTAGAGGGTGGGGCAGGAAGGGTACTAGGGATGGAGCAGAAGACAGGGAGGGGGGGTAGAGGGTGGAGGAGGAAGGGGACTAGGGATGGAGCAGAAGACAGGGAGGGGGGTAGAGGGTGGAGGAGGAAGGGGACTAGGGATGGAGCAGAAGACAGGGAGGGGCGTAGAGGGTGGAGGAGGAAGGGGACTAGGGATGGAGCAGAAGATAGGGAGGGGGGTAGATGGTGGAGGAGGAAGGGGACTAGGGATGGAGCAGAAGACAGGGAGGGGGGTAGACGGTGGTAGAGGGTGGGGCAGGAATGGGACTAGGGATGGAGCAGAAGATAGGGAGGGGGGTAGAGGGTGGAGGAGGAAGGGGACTAGGGATGGAGCAGAAGACAGGGAGGGGGGTAGACGGTGGTAGAGGGTGGAGGAGGAAGGGGACTAGGGATGGAGCAGAAGACAGGGAGGGGGGTAGATGGTGGGGCAGGAAGGGGACTAGGGATGGAGCAGAAGACAGGGAGGGGGGTAGATGGTGGGGCAGGAAGGGGACTAGGGATGGAGCAGAAGACAGGGAGGGGGGTAGAGGGTGGAGGAGGAAGGGGACTAGGGATGGAGCAGAAGACAGGGAGGGGGGTAGAGGGTGGGGCAGGAAGGGGACTAGGGATGGAGCAGAAGACAGGGAGGGGGGTAGACGGTGGTAGAGGGTGGAGGAGGAAGGGGACTAGGGATGGAGCAGAAGACAGGGAGGGGGGTAGATGGTGGGGCAGGAAGGGGACTAGGGATGGAGCAGAAGACAGGGAGGGGGGTAGATGGTGGGGCAGGAAGGGGACTAGGGATGGAGCAGAAGACAGGGAGGGGGGTAGAGGGTGGGGCAGGAAGGGGACTAGGGATGGAGCAGAAGACAGGGAGGGGGGTAGACGGTGGTAGAGGGTGGGGCAGGAAGGGGACTAGGAATGGAGCAGAAGACAGGGAGGGGGGTAGAGGGTGGGGCAGGAAGGGGACTAGGGATGGAGCAGAAGACAGGGAGGGGGGTAGACGGTGGTAGAGGGTGGAGGAGGAAGGGGACTAGGGATGGAGCAGAAGACAGGGAGGGGGGTAGACTGTGGTAGAGGGTGGAGGAGGGGGCAGGAAGGGGACTAGGGATGGAGCAGAAGATAGGGAGGGGGGTAGAGGGTGGAGGAGGAAGGGGACTAGGGATGGAGCAGAAGACAGGGAGGGGGGTAGATGGTGGGGCAGGAAGGGGACTAGGGATGGAGCAGAAGACAGGGAGGGGGGTAGATGGTGGGGCAGGAAGGGGACTAGGGATGGAGCAGAAGATAGGGAGGGGGGTAGAGGGTGGAGGAGGAAGGGGACTAGGGATGGAGCAGAAGACAGGGAGGGGGGTAGATGGTGGGGCAGGAAGGGGACTAGGGATGGAGCAGAAGATAGGGAGGGGGGTAGATGGTGGTGGGGAGTGGGGCAGGAAGGGGACTAGGGATGGAGCAGAAGACAGGGAGGGGGAAGAAGACAGTAGAGGGTGGGGCAGGAAGGGGACTAGGGATGGAGCAGAAGACAGGGAGGGGGGTAGAGGGTGGAGGAGGAAGGGGACTAGGGATGGAGCAGAAGACAGGGAGGGGGAAGAAGACAGTAGAGGGTGGGGCAGGAAGGGGACTAGGGATGGAGCAGAAGACAGGGAGGGGGGTAGATGGTGGGGCAGGAAGGGGACTAGGGATGGAGCAGAAGATAGGGAGGGGGGTAGATGGTGGGGCAGGAAGGGGACTAGGGATGGAGCAGAAGACAGGGAGGGGGGTAGAGGGTGGGGCAGGAAGGGGACTAGGGATGGAGCAGAAGATAGGGAGGGGGGTAGAGGGTGGGGCAGGAAGGGGACTAGGGATGGAGCAAAAGATAGGGAGGGGGGTAGAGGGTGGGGCAGGAAGGGGACTAGGGATGGAGCAGAAGACAGGGAGGGGGGGTAGAGGGTGGGGCAGGAAGGGGACTAGGGATGGAGCAGAAGACAGGGAGGGGGGTAGAGGGTGGGGCAGGAAGGGGACTAGGGATGGAGCAGAAGATAGGGAGGGGGGTAGAGGGTGGAGGAGGAAGGGGACTAGGGATGGAGCAGAAGATAGGGAGGGGGGTAGATGGTGGTGGGGAGTGGGGCAGGAAGGGGACTAGGGATGGAGCAGAAGACAGGGAGGGGGGTAGATGGTGGTGGGGAGTGGGGCAGGAAGGGGACTAGGGATGGAGCAGAAGATAGGGAGGGGGGTAGAGGGTGGGGCAGGAAGGGGACTAGGGATGGAGCAGAAGACAGGGAGGGGGGTAGATGGTGGGGCAGGAAGAGGACTAGGGATGGAGCAGAAGATAGGGAGGGGGGTAGATGGTGGTGGGGAGTGGGGCAGGAAGGGGACTAGGGATGGAGCAGAAGACAGGGAGGGGGGTAGATGGTGGTGGGGAGTGGGGCAGGAAGGGGACTAGGGATGGAGCAGAAGATAGGGAGGGGGGTAGAGGGTGGGGCAGGAAGGGGACTAGGGATGGAGCAGAAGACAGGGAGGGGGGTAGATGGTGGGGCAGGAAGGGGACTAGGGATGGAGCAGAAGATAGGGAGGGGGGTAGATGGTGGTGGGGAGTGGGGCAGGAAGGGGACTAGGGATGGAGCAGAAGACAGGGAGGGGGAAGAAGACAGTAGAGGGTGGGGCAGGAAGGGGACTAGGGATGGAGCAGAAGACAGGGAGGGGGGTAGAGGGTGGAGGAGGAAGGGGACTAGGGATGGAGCAGAAGACAGGGAGGGGGAAGAAGACAGTAGAGGGTGGGGCAGGAAGGGGACTAGGGATGGAGCAGAAGACAGGGAGGGGGGTAGAGGGTGGAGGAGGAAGGGGACTAGGGATGGAGCAGAAGACAGGGAGGGGGGTAGAGGGTGGGGCAGGAAGGGGACTAGGGATGGAGCAGAAGATAGGGAGGGGGGTAGAGGGTGGAGGAGGAAGGGGACTAGGGATGGAGCAGAAGACAGGGAGGGGGGTAGATGGTGGGGCAGGAAGGGGACTAGGGATGGAGCAGAAGACAGGGAGGGGGGTAGAGGGTGGAGGAGGAAGGGGACTAGGGATGGAGCAGAAGATAGGGAGGGGGGTAGATGGTGGGGCAGGAAGGGGACTAGGGATGGAGCAGAAGATAGGGAGGGGGGTAGAGGGTGGGGCAGGAAGGGGACTAGGGATGGAGCAGAAGACAGGGAGGGGGGTAGATGGTGGGGCAGGAAGGGGACTAGGGATGGAGCAGAAGATAGGGAGGGGGGTAGATGGTGGGGCAGGAAGGGGACTAGGGATGGAGCAGAAGACAGGGAGGGGGGTAGAGGGTGGGGCAGGAAGGGGACTAGGGATGGAGCAGAAGATAGGGAGGGGGGTAGAGGGTGGAGGAGGAAGGGGACTAGGGATGGAGCAGAAGACAGGGAGGGGGGTAGATGGTGGGGCAGGAAGGGGACTAGGGATGGAGCAGAAGATAGGGAGGGGGGTAGATGGTGGTGGGGAGTGGGGCAGGAAGGGGACTAGGGATGGAGCAGAAGACAGGGAGGGGGAAGAAGACAGTAGAGGGTGGGGCAGGAAGGGGACTAGGGATGGAGCAGAAGACAGGGAGGGGGGTAGAGGGTGGAGGAGGAAGGGGACTAGGGATGGAGCAGAAGACAGGGAGGGGGAAGAAGACAGTAGAGGGTGGGGCAGGAAGGGGACTAGGGATGGAGCAGAAGACAGGGAGGGGGGTAGAGGGTGGGGCAGGAAGGGGACTAGGGATGGAGCAGAAGACAGGGAGGGGGAAGAAGACAGTAGAGGGTGGAGGAGGAAGGGGACTAGGGATGGAGCAGAAGACAGGGAGGGGGGTAGAGGGTGGGGCAGGAAGGGGACTAGGGATGGAGCAGAAGACAGGGAGGGGGGTAGAGGGTGGGGCAGGAAGGGGACTAGGGATGGAGCAGAAGACAGGGAGGGGGGTAGAGGGTGGAGGAGGAAGGGGACTAGGGATGGAGCAGAAGATAGGGAGGGGGTGGAGATGGGGATGGGGAGATAATGAGATGAGGGAGAGCCTTGGGTTTCAACGAAGGTGATGGTTATGTTGATGATGGTATTCCTGTGTTTCAGGTGTCTGAAGCCGACATCCAGACTGACGACAGCAGACAGAAGTTGTTCTGTCGTCTCCTGGACACAAGCTCAAACAAGGAACAGTTTACGTCTCTGTGTCGCCTGCTCAAGCTGTGGCCACCATTACCACAAGGAGGAGATAGGTAAGGGGCAATAACCCTACTTGGACTTTTAGAATCAATACTTTAGTCAAAAATATTTCAAATTTGATTATCCAAGTCAGTTTGTCAGGAGCTGGCTACTCACATTAGGCTATGAACTAAACTAGAGAAGAAATAGACACCCTCCGTCTCCAAAGATAAAATTGGGTGCAAAACAGATATAAGGAAGAGAATATATGGATGTCAACTTCTTTATTATGAGGAACGTTTCGTAGTATATGCTTGCTCCTTCATCAGGTGATGTCAGTAAATTTTGGGAGCCATGCTTTACCGCCCACTATAACCGAGTTAGCACTATATTGAAGGGCGCAATAACGAGGGAGCACTGTATACTCGTATACTTACTCCTTCATCAGGTGAATAAAATAGTGAATATATTCTTTTCCTTATGTGAATCACTTCTAAATGCCTTTCAAAGACCTAAAACTCATATGTTAAAATTCAGTGTTTCTTTATACAATGTGAATTAGAAGTTTGTAGAAACTATGGCTGGACATATGGATTACCTGTCACTCTGTGTCCTCTCTAGTGTCCCTCCGCGGGACAACACGTGGGTGCAGGTGTTTACTGCTATGGTGAGGTCCCTGGGCCCGGGAGGAGCGACACTCCTCAATGCCGTCATTGCAGACGTGTGTGAAGGAAACCCCATTAATCTGGAGGTGAGCAGACTGATGCCCGGTTCATTTAGACTTTGTGTTCCTGGTAGGATTTCAAACAATATGTCTTTTTTTCAAACTACAGAATAGGTAACTTCTGTCATTTAAACCATGGCTTCTTTGTCTCTGATCATGCATTAACTAACTGAAATGTTAAACACTGCTTGGCTTATCTTTTTTATAACCAGCTTAAGCATCATATGAATCATAGAGAACATGTATAATTTTTTTGTATATACATTCAGCGTTAGAAACTAACTGTTTTAGTCAGCTAGTCCTTATAATGATGACGTGTAGCAAAACCCTTAAAAATGGCAAATTTCTACTATTCCTTATGACACCTTAACTATTTTGCAGTTTGGCAAGGACTATCGGACTAGTGCTAGTTTCTATCGCTTTGTACATAAATTAATTAATTACATAGATAGAACAAAAATTTGAAAACTAATATTCTGCTTGTACAAGTTGTGAGGTAGTATGGTTTCCCTCACAGTGTACCCGCGCAGTGTTTGATGTGATGGTGGAACACAAAGAGGCGACAGAGGCAGTCAAGTTCGTTCTTCGCTCCGGTCACATCACTCTCTTCCCTACTGCTGTGGAAACACTTGCTGGTCAATTGGAGGTAAGCCTGGTGCCTACAGTCTCTACTGACACTGAGGGACATAATGGGAGAATGTCAGTGAGGAATTTGTTCATACTGTTTATTAGCAGTTTGTCTATCACTTCACAGGCCTGTTATAGCTGTGTAGCTATAGGATTATTTGACATGTGGTAGGTGATGAAAAGGTCGGCATCCCTGTATTAGGTAAGGAGAATTCTGGATTTTACATTTGGTTCGAGCCCTTTGCCAGTTATTGTTTGTTTGTTTGTTTGTTTGTTTGTTGTTTAACGCCGCACTCAGCAGTAGTCCAGCTATATGAAGGCAGTGATTGACAATCCAGTGATTGACAACATGAGCATCGATCAGTGCAATTGGGATCGATGTCGTGCATCAACCAAGTCAGCGAGCCTGACCACCTGATCGCCTCTAACAACAAGCTTAGTCGCCTTTCACGGCAAGAATTGGTTGCTTTGCCAGTTAATGAGAGGTGGTGAGGAGAAATAGGGTTTAATGTTAGTTTCAAGATTATTTCACTTATTTAGTGACATGCATTGGTGCATGATGTGTGTGTGTGTGTGTGTGTGTGTGTGTGTGTGTGCATTTTATGTGTGTGTATCTGCATGTACTAGTCCAGACTAATGCCGAAGGGGTTGTCCACGGAGATACCACATTTTATCAGGAATACCCCACTCAGACACAGTGTATTGTCTCCGTGTCAACCAGCCCTTGTTTTGCCTCCTTATTGCCAAGAACCAGACAGGGGAACAACAAATGTCTTTTGGTATGACACGGTCAGGGGATTGAACCCCGAACCTTCCGCTCTCCGGGCAGACATCCCATCGACTGTCTACGGAGGCGGTCTGCCAGGTAGTGAGAGTGGCCTCTGACACCAATACTTCCTTCTTTCTGTTGCAGGCTGTGCGGGATGAGGATTTGCTCAACATCATCTTGCAGCATCGGCTAGTCACATCCATCGTCAAGACAACACACTACACTGCTCTCATTGAATACCTGCTGGAGAAACAGGGCTCAGATAGTCGACCTGATTGGTTGGATCCAGTGGCTGTAGCCAATCAGCTGTCAGAGGCCGGGTTTCAAGCCGAGGCTGGCTCGGTGCTACTTCAAGCACGATCCAGCCACCCCGGGCTACACACCTTCGGCACAGCTCTCAGCGTGATCGGGAAATGGTTGAAAAAATCTTGATGATGTCCTTCTTTAGGGTGGTGGATATTGTGGTGTGGTTTTAGTATTTTGACTTCCCTGATGGCTCCTACCAAGTGTTATTGCTCTGTTTATGGGTGTTAAATATTTCACCTGACTTTAATTTGATATCTGCTTTGGAAGTGCAAAATATTAAAACACACCTGGAATTGAATGAGACCTTGTTTGTTTGTTATGTTTATCCTGTATTTGGTTCCTCAGTAATAAGTACACCATACATAATAGATCATTATTATATCTTCATCAATACACAGTGCCACTTAGAAAGTAGTCAAAAGTAACAAATGTTACATTTGGGATAACGCTTTCTTAGTAAAGTACCGATTCTAGTACTTTTGGGGGATTGAGTCTGGTATTCAAACCCACACTGTCAGAGTAATGCACCTAATTGCCAGCACACAAAGTTAGCGATCTAACCCACTCAGATGTGGAAGCTTCGGTGAGTTGGTTAGATCGCTGACTTTGTGTGCCGGTTATTAGGTGCCTCTCTCTGGCAGCAAGGGTTTGATTCCGAGATGGGACTCAAACCAAAAAAAGTACTAGAATCTGTACTTTACTAAGAAAGTGTTATCCCAAATATAACATTTGTTACAGATGTTTATCTCCAGCAGCCTCAGTACCAAGCATCCCACCTTACATCATGTAATTGTCCCACGTTATATATTCTATGTTCTATATTCTATATTGTGCTTCAAGTGGAATCAGGTACAGGTATTGTCAGAGAGAACAAGTTACAACCAGTATGTATTCTCCACATAACTTATTTGCTCGTCCGTCACTAGCAAGTTTAAACATAGATGCCGGCATTTGAACACCTACAATGAGTTGTATTTGGCTGCTTTTGAAAAGTCCTATCTCAACACATTGATACAAGCATCGTTATGACTCCCTCACTGCAAAATATACAACTCGAAAGAAATCAAAGAACACCTGATTCTACTATGTTACTAAATTTAATCTGACATGGCATGACTTATTCACTATAGCAACATAAAAAAATTGGGTGTTGTTTAACTTCTCTTGAGAGGTATAAAATGAGCGATCAAACAAACCATTTGACATTTTTTTAACAAACTATGTTCTACTATGAGAATCTTTGATTGCATTTGGCAGGAATGTTTATGAACAGTTGCTTGTGATGTTATTTTGGAATTTTCAAGGTCTTACTCATGGCCATAGGTTTAATTTCTTAATTGTAATCCAGACTCTGTATGAACAATAAACGGCAATATATGATGATATGTTTCAGTAGCGATACTTTTGAGACGACCCTTGTCCTGCAACATGTTGAAAGTGACTCACAATGAGATGTTTTTTTAACAGTTGTCTTGTTCTGTATGTTGGAGAAACATATTCTATCATGGCTGTAGATGAACTGTTGTGTAAGCAAATTATTCGGATTATGGTAAATTGTCGGGAGAGAGCTAACCTCACTGAAGCTCTGCTGCTGAATTGATGTGTCAAATAGATGTAGGAGGCAAGATTGCAGGTGTACGTGGGTTCATAGATGCAGAATGGTCAAAGGGAAATGGTATTTGTTTAATGTATTTATAGTGAGAGTCGGTTATGATAATGCAACATCAATACTTATCTTAGTGCTAAGACAACCCTATGTGTCCTGACGTATGACCTTAGTGCTGTGGTTGCTTTGTGGATTGATTGATCAGTTTAATCCACTAAGACATGTTTATATATACTTCTCAAAGTAAGGACACCTGATATTTTCATGACTATAGTTAATCTGTCAAGCTACGAACAGTAAAAAACTCCACAATTAGAAGGCTGTGTGGTCCAATATCCACCTGCTACAAATTATAGTTATTTGAAAAAAATGGGTGTTATGTAACTTCTTTTGAGTATACTAGAGGGAAGGTGTGTCATATGCGGTGCCAAAATTTTATGTTTTGTCCAGTCAGTTCAAGGATATATGTATATGTATATGGTTGCTCGGAATGGTATAGACTGAGAATTGTTGTGAAGATTTGAAGAAGTTTTATCAGCCATTATGATCATAAATCTATACCTCATCTTGTTAAGTGTGTTGAAGCTGTGTCTGTATTTATTTATTATCTTCTCAATCTCTGTTGCTCAGGTGATATTTGTTGCATGTGTTAAACTTGAAGTGTTTTGTTCGCGGCTGTGGCATTCGTTTCCGCTGTCATTAATGGAGCATCAAGTGTGTGTGTATGCATGGGGCATCAAGTGAGTGTATGTGAAGGGACACTAAAAGCTTCATCGGAGGCGCATGATGCCAACATTCCCTTTACTTCTACTCTCATCAATGTTTACCACCAAAGTCAATCATATCTAGGAAAGACACTGTTCTAAGGACTGCAGTTGAAATTATGTGAGAGCTGTCACGTTGCTGTTGTGGCAGAACACCTGGTGTTCCGAAGCACTCTCTGAGCGCCCCCTTATGCTTGAGGAGAACATTGACCGGGAGATCTCGCCACAGTTCTTCCAGTTGTGCTCTCAAGGGGACATAACTCTTGCAACCATGCACAGCCATTTCACCCATTTCCTTGTAAAGAGAACCTCAGTTATCAGGTGGGGTGGATTCAGGGTGTCATCAATCTTTTGAACGGTTTGTTGACAGTATCAGTTTGATATTATGAATAGTGTGGTTTAGTATATTGTGCGGAAATTACAGCGTACCATACAACCCCTTTTTATCAGTTTATCGGGAAGAGTTGGTTGTAAGATCTTCCAATTATTTATGATATGGTGATGCAGATGTTGGTGGAGCATTAGCATGGTAGGTGGAAAGGCAGTTTGTCGCAGGCACATATACATCAATAGCTCATGATACATGGTTATTTGGGAAAGAAGCAGGGTGTATGTGAATGTTGTTTTATGCCACAATTCGCAATAGCTCTCTCACATCAGCTTTAACTATCAGCGCCTGACAGGTCAGACTGTTGGGGTGCAATGACAGCAATCTACAAGGTCACATACGGTATCTTGATATTTGTTGCCTCTTATTACAAGCATGGGTAAAGGGGCCTATTCTGCTTGGGAAACGCTGAAGCTAGATTGCTTTTTAGGCTAGATAAATTGATTTTAGAGAAAGTGATGGCTTTTGATTTTGTTTGAAACTATAAAGCGTAACAAACATTTCTACAATCATCATTTTCATTGGTTAAAACTACATTGGCATTTTTATGTTAAAGAAAAGGAAAGTTAAAAAACTAACAAATTGTTTCAAAATAATATTTTTGATTGAGTTATTAAGTTAGTGAAATAACCTGTGTGAATATTAGATCTTGTTTGGTGCAATTCATGTACAGCCTCTATGCAAACTGTTTCAGTAGTAGCAGATTTGGGTTCACAGTTGATATGGACATTGCACAGACATCTTTATAACGAAAATGATAAATGATTAACTATTTCTTGTGGCAATTAAATTTGTGGATTGTCTGATATCAGTGAATAATTTGAGAGATAAAACAGGAAATGTAACTGTTGATCTGTTTTGGGTGTCGGAACGAATTTAGCAACTAGTGGATCACATTAAGAGAATGTGACTTCATTCAGAACGACAGTTGACTCAAGTCGGGGTGCACTATACCTCAGTGGCAGGTCTCTGTTTGGAAACCAGAGTTCTAGAAATAAAATGCTTTAATATTTGACTGGCGTATGTTTTTGATATTTTGTATTAATGTATAAGGAGTAAGACACGCTGACAGATCTTGGCAGATATGTGGTTATATATCAGCAAGAAACCTCTCAATTATATGGGTTACCCGTAGTTCCAGACAAGCGGAATGCTAATTTTAGGATTTTTATGGAATTTGTTATGGAAAAGGTTATTTAAAGCCTAAGAGGGGGCACGGGTGGCCCAGTAGTCTAAGGCGCCGCGATTCGCTGTGCAGAGTTGCGTTCCTTGGGCACGCCAGAAACCTATGATTGTGGGTTCGAATCCCGGTTCGCCCCGATTATGTTTCTAGGTTTGTCAGCACCATACCCGTGCTCGTGGGTTTCACCGAATTGGTAAAGGTCTGAAACCCGCATCACTTCGGGCTTTCCTCCCACATTAAGCTGACGCGCCATGATATAACTGGAATACTGTTAAAAGCGGCGTTAAACCCACCTCACTCACTCAATAAAGCCTAAGACTAGTCAGGTCCCATTTGGTTTTGATTCAATAGTTTTAAAGAACGTGCTTGGTTGGTTATTCCCAAAGATGAGCCGTTCTTGTCCGGTAGGAGATTGTCCATAGATGTTTTCCAGGGTTAGGTATTGAACTGTGCGGGCACACAGACGAAGCACGATCAGCCAGCCAAATAGCCAGGCGCCCAGCTAGCGTCCGACATGATCAGCCATCGGAAATCACCTCCATTTTGTCCACCCAATCACGAGTGTATGCAGCCATCAGGCGTTACGTTTTCTTCACTCCAGCAATCACCACAGCGTTCAGCTATTTTCATCGCCGCAGTGAGTGTTTGGTAATAACAGTATCACAATAATTTATAAGTAAGAAAAACCTTATCGGGATGATTTCTATTTCCCGACAAACCTACGCATTAAGTCTATATCATGTGCACACAGAAAATTCCAATTTCCTAAATGGGTTTTTTGGTGAACGCGTTCTCTGTGGTTGTATCGGCACTTTCCTTTTTTGTGGTCTCAAAATCTTAATACCCCCAGGGTTCCTGTATCTACTCACATCTAATGTCGCTGTTAAGGATGAAGTTTTGTCGGTTTTGATAAAAAAAACATCGTCTTGAAGAGCTTCAGGACTCGCCCCATCCTCAAGTCCTATCACTTCTCAGCAGGCGAGGCGCAAGTCTAATGGCCATGAGAGATGTAATGTCGTAACGAGATGCCCCGATGATTGCCGAATGAGGCGGCGCGTGGAAGCTTCAAACAGACGTCAGCGTCTCAGCTGTTTTATATGCCGTGGTGAGGCTCAATATTTATGTTACTGTAGGAATATATATATGTATGTTGATCTGAGAGAGGGAGACTCCGGTTGGAGTGACGTATCGCAGGCATGGCCCAGATTAATTACCTCCTCCTTGGATAAGACTTAGCCAGCATATTGGTATATCCAGTCCTGCTTTGATAGAATGTACCTTCTGAATGTGTGGGTACAAACAATCACATAATTACAAACTGTGTCCCTTAAATAAGAAATATAAACGTGTTGCTTTCATATCAGTTTACACCTGTAGCTGAGAAAGTTAGTATCACTGTCATATGACGGTATTGTTTTAGTCTGTTTTAGCTATATTCCAGCAATATCACGGCGAGGGACACCAGTAGTGGGATTCACACATTGTACCCTTTGGAATCACGGGCCTTTGGCGTGACCTGCGAGCGCTTCAATCACTGGGTTACCGACCCATCCATCTATCCACCCATCCATCCATTGATCTGTCTGTCTATCTGCGATGCAACATGTACCATGTAACTAGTCTGGTGCTCAATCTGTCATAAACCTTTTCTTTCTATCCATCAGAACTGTATTGGTGCAATAAGCTATTAGTTTCACGAATGTTTCTGTTCGAGATCTACTCTAATAATAGCTGCAGTCATGACATTCAGCCTTCTGTTCCCTGTTATAAGAAAAACAAAATCGTGTCAAGTAATTGTTTTCAATTGCCTGTTGTCGAGTTACTTGATAATCGCCGTCGTGTGGACTTGAGGCGGTTCGAGTGAGTGAGTGAGTGAGTGAGTGAGTTGGGTTTAACACCGCTTTTAACAGTATTACAGTTATATCACGGCGTGTCAGCTTAATGTGGGATGAAAGCCCGAAGTGATGCAGGTTGAGGCGGTTCGAGACGTGCACCGTGTAGCACGCAATGACGTTTGAACAGTATTTCGTTTTTACTAGTCTGTCTTACAGACCCTGATACAAATATATATCAAATACAGCCATGCAAGTCTATAATGTTTGGCAAGTCTAGATTACTGCAGTATCAGTACTGCAGTACTTCTGAAAATGAAGAGAGTCACTGGGCCCCCTTTTATTATATTTTTATTAAGATAACTAAACAGCTGTTTTTCTGTACGATATGTTCATTTCAGAGACTAGATGTTAGTCTACGTTTTTACAACCACACCCCGATCCGGTTGGGGTGTAGGCAGGTGGCGTCACCTTATTGAAGCATACTGAACTTGGTGGACACAATGTGAAATAAAGGTCACTCGGCAGGATGAAGTCATAGAATCTGTATCCGTTGGGGTCATGTGTATACGGAGAAAGATGCAAATATGAAAGGTCATATAGGTTTGTTTGTTTGTTGTTAAACGCCGCACTCGACAATATCCCAGCTATATGGCGGCTGTGTGCAAATAATGGAGTCTGGGCCAGACAATCCAGTGATTGACATCATAAACATCGATCCACGCTATTGGGACACAATGACGTGCATCAAGTCAGCGAGCCTGACCACCCGATCCCGCTTAATAGTCGCCTCTTACGCCAAGCATAGTCACCCCTTTATATTACGGCAAGCATGGGTTGCTGAAGACCTATTTCAACCTTCACGAGTACTACTTTCAGTGTTAACATAACAAATGACCCTTGTCAATCGGAGATCGAGTCAGAATTTTAAACATCCGGAATCTGGAGAAAGTACTTGGATAATTGTTATCATTAAAATAAAGTCTAAGATACCGAAAATCGGCGGCTTGGGGTCCTTACCCCAATATAAAACGTTATGGTTGGACAGGCAGGCTCACTAAACAAGATTCTAAACACGTGACGCTTCGTAGATGAGAGTAGCTTCCCTTTGTTAAAGTACAGCTACTCTAGCTAGCGGATCGATGGATTGCCGCGAAAAGCAAGCAGAAACAATATGTGTAGGCAATTGTTATTTTGCTTATATCTAGTTACGTCACTGTCTACAAACAGGTTTCACCTGGAACTGTATTGACTGTTGTAAGGAAAACTTGCAATGTTTAGGTACCGTTTGTGAGAGATGAGAACAGGTTTTTTCGACGGCAGAATATAAGAACGACGTTATATGATAAAGATATTATTACTTACCCGTAAGGAGATCAAGTTACACTAGTTACACTAACAAACATTGAAAACTCTCAGCATCCCTTGGCTTATTCAACGACATTGCGTGAGGAGATGATAGATCACAAAGAGGAGCTTATGCACACTCAATGACCCAAGCAAGCCCGTTGCTAGTCTGACGTCACATGGCATTGTTTCGCCGGTGGATCTTGCAACAAAATTCCACAAATCACGCCATAGAGTATTGTGACGTGACGTGATTGTAAACTTTGTGGTGCAGGTCCCGTTCCACAAGGCGATCGCGCAACGACAGTTGTTTCTGTTAAAGTATGTGAGTTAAGATAACCTTCGCGCTACGATAACTTTGTGGAACGGACGACTGAATTCTAAAGGTGGGCTGTTGTATGGTATTAAATTTATATGTGTCAACGTTTGACGTGTTTGAAGTGTTATTCTGTTAAACTCAAGTTGATTACGTTGTGGATCGTGTAGGTGTCTGCCGATTCATACACGACAGTGAAATTCTAAAAAAAATAAGAATGGCAAGTAATAAATAAAATACTAAACTCGCCCCCGTGTAATACAAATTTTAAGAAACTCGTGAAAAGTTCTGGTATCTTACTCGCTTTCGCTCGTAAAATACCAGAACTATTCCATCGTTTCATAGAATTGATATTACACGGGAGCTAGTATTCTGTATGTATTTAGCTCGCCAAGGCTCGCTAAATACAATGTTTATTTCAAACACTGGATAACCTCTATTTATTTATCAGGGGGGTAGTGTATTATTTACGTCTACCGGACAGCATTTTTGACGTAAAGTCGGAATGACGTCAAACTACAACCAACGTCATAGGTGAAGACAATTGTGGTTTTCTAAGACGGCTGTCGTGATCAGTGCATTTAACAAAGGGGAGTGCAAAAGCCCTAGGAAATACGTTGTAATCATCCAAACCAGATCTCCACAGGAGATATCGCTTCGGTGAGATTAAACGATCTGTCCTAGGAGATATTACTGCAATGAAATTGAACCACAATGCTTTGCAGACCACTGTGACGTCATCGGGTACCATGACTTCACAATAAAATTACATTACTAATCTCTTTGCCACTGAAGCTGGCGAGTTGTACTTTTTACACTCAAGACACTGCTATCTACCAAAGACACTCGGGTGAAATTTTCTATTTATTACTTGCCCGTGAAGAGATCACCCGTTTAATAAACATACAGCTTTATTACACATTGTGTAATACCAAAACGCGTGCTTATGTACTCTCGGAACACGTTTCACGAACAAATATTGAAAGCTCTCCACATCCCTTGGCGTATTCAACGACATTGTGTGTGGAGATGATAGATCACTGGGAGGAGCTTATGCACACTCGATGACCCCAGCAACCTTGTTGCTAGACTGACGTCACATGGCATTGTTTCGCCGATGGATCTTGCAACAAAATTCAACAAATTACGTCATCGGGTATTGTGACGTGATTGTAAAACTTTGAGGTGCAAGGCCCCGTTCCACAAGGCGATCGTACTCTAGCGCAACGACAGTCCTTAGTCTAGGTTAAATTATGTGAGTTGTGATAGCCTTAGCACTACGATAATTTTGTTGGACGAACGCCTGAATTCTAAAGGTGGACCACTGTATGATATTAAATTCATACGTTTCAACTTTTGACGTGTTTGAAGTATTATTCTGTTAAACTCAATTGGATTATGCCATGGATCGTGTAGGTGTCAGCCTATTTACACTCAACAGTATAATTCTAAAAACATTATAAATGACAAGTAATAAATAAAATACTAAACTCGCTCTCGTGTAAAACCAATTTTATGAAACTCGTGAATAGTTGTGGTATCTGACTCGCTTTCGCTCGTCAGATACCAGAACTATTCACTCGTTTCATAAAATTGGTATTACACGGGAGCTCGTTTAGTATTCTATATTTATCATCCTAAACTGGCTCCCACAGGAAATATCGCTTGGTTGAGATCAAGCGATAGTTATACTGTAGATATCGCTGCAATGAAATTGCATCACAATGCTTTGCAGACCATTATGACGTCATTGGTTACCATGACGTCACAATCAAATGACATCACTAATGGCTCTGCTACTTAAGCTGTTTGCAGTACTTTTTACACTGAAGACACTGCTTATTACTTTCTACAAACTGAAAAAGTTGGAAGAATGATGTTGGATGATAAATAAAATCTCACCCTCGTGTCTTTTGATATCAAATATATCAACACTCGTTGATAAAAGTGAAAAAAACACCTCGGCAAGCCTCGGAGTTTCCCCACTTTTATCAACTCGTGTTGATACATTTGATATCAAAAGACACTCGGGTGAGATTAACTAAATTGTTTCAAGACAAATAATACAACCACCAACCTCACATTGATTCGGGAGCCTTTTTATTTATCGGGCATGTGTATGTTAAGTGCACCCCTCCTTTTCCAGACAAAACACGAACTTCATACATTTCCTTATACGTGGACGTCGCGATTCTTCCGAGTATTATCGATGCATCGCAATATACGTATCGCTGCCACAACACCGACGCTAAACCACCAGGGCTATTCACGTTGTTTATATATTCGAAGTCTGCAGTGTCAACCAAGCCGATCTTCCCTGGTTGTCCACCATTCAAGAACGAACCATGTTTAGACACCATTGTGACCACACGATTCCCGTTTATTCAAATTTGAGAAGGGTCAACGATCAACGCCGAGGAAGGAATGGATATCTTCAAGGATCGTTGGCAGGAAGATGCTGACTTGTTGAAGTTCCCTAGAAGAACGTTCGACGTGGTGTTTGCACCAAGCAGTACACCTGCTACATGTGCTTCGGTTACCCGGAGCCTAGACGATAGCATTTAGTGTGAGCCGTCTCAACGTTTCAACATGACGTTCGTTGCTCTACGTCTTAAACAGGCTGCGTTCTTTTTCTGATATATTTGGCGAGTGTTTGATGAATGTAAAAGCTTCGCTTAAGCTGCCTCGACAAATAATTCTTGTTTAGCGATAGCGATATAGTGATCGATGATGAGTCTGGGTGATGGGGAGCAACTGATGACACGGCAGATAGAAGCAGTGCACATTGGGGGTGACGTCTTAAATTTGGCGTGAGTCACTCGAGCGCACTTTTTAGCATGTTTCAAGAAGCGCTGCATGCCAGGCCCAGTTTAGAATTTCGTTAAGTTGCTACATGCTACGTCTCCATGCTTCTGTAGCTCAAGGTGAGCTGTCAGCTCAGCGGGGCGCTGTTTCCAGATACATATCGTATTTTATTAACCAAACACTATCACTAGCGATGCCATTTCCCAGACACTTTCCTTGTGTAGAGGTGTCTGCGGCGGTCCACCGCGACCACCAACGTCTTGCTTCTGATGCTGACGTCGACTGTTGTTGGTTCCTCTTTCCCGACAGCACGAGGTAGTATAGTACAGCTGTGATCTGCATGTGAGTGGGGTTTCACGACGCTTTGATCAGTGTTTTAGTCATATCCACGGCGTTTCAGCTTGATGTGTGACGAAAGCCCGTTGTCGCTAAGCGATTGTTGTGATTAAACTAAAATATCCCATGAAAACCCGTGCACCCACATAAAATAATTTAAAATCTACAAAAATCATCCACCCTCCGACTAACACATAGTCCCCCAAAACAGTAACGTATATATACTCAACAACAAAAGTTCCTGTGACACCAATATTTTAGTGTATTTTGCAAGCAAGTAAAGTTTGGTTTTCAATATTGTATTACATGTAGTACATGTATGGAATCAAGTCACATAAACGCACCTGCTACAGAAAAACATGCATTCCATGCAAAAGTTGACTTTTATGCAAGACCCATGCATTTTACTTCCCAAGAATGGATATTAAAACATGTGCGTTAACGGGATTCCATATGCATTGTTTAGCATAGTGCTGACAACAACCACTCAGAAAAACCACAAAATTATGCAATTATTCAACATCACGAAATGCCACGCCTGAGTCGCCTGTCTGAAAATGAGCGTCAGCGAGCCATTGGTATGCTTGAAGCAGGATCGAGTCAACGTGATTATGGCAACGTTGGCAACAGACTAATGCAGTCAGAGACCATCCTCGGAGTGGCAGGCCACGCGTAACAAATAATCGACATGACAACTGGATTCGAACAACACACCTACGAAATCGATTCCAGGCAGCAACAGTTACTGCAAGAAGCGTCCCTGGCCTGGGCTGTTCCCCACTCCCACCCATCAGACCCCTCATCCCCACCTACCCATCACATCACTCACCTTACCCAGCCCACCCATCAGACCCCTCATCCCCACCTACCCATCACATCACTCACCCTACCCACCCCACCCATCAGACCCCTCATCCCCACCTACCCATCACATCACTCACCCTACCCACCCCACCCATCAGACCCCTCATCCCCACCTACCCATCACATCACTCACCCTACCCACCCCACTCATCACATCACTCACTACCACACTCAGCTCCACAAAGCGATATTAGTGCTACGACTGCTGTACGTCTATGTATGGGAGTTACGATCGCCCCATGGCTCAGATCGCTTCGTGGAACGGCGCCCTGTACACCCAGCATGAGGGTGGACGAGAATGGAAGGGATTTGGGGGGATGGGTTCCCGGGGGTGGGGGTATTCGGAAGGGTCTTTCAGAGACAAACAGAATACATTATTTCATTCATAGAGAAATGTGTACATGTTTACTTTACATCGGCGATAAAGCAAGTTTGACGTGTGATAATATATACAAAACAGAGCAAGGTTCAGTACCTATCATTAATGCATATTTCAAAGTTGCCTTCTTGCAGTTGGTTTACATCAAGCTGGCGGGCTAATGCCATTTGTTCACAGTGTTTATTTGATAGCATGCCGCGTAGAAGCTATGGTGGAATGACATGCGTTTGTCAGTGTCTACAGACGCTAGATTGTCACTTTTTACTTTACCAGAGCGTGTATTTTTCGCGACAGTCTCCTTGTAGGAGATACACAATGTATACAAAAACTCAATCTAAAGAGCCACACATGTACACAGGAACGCATGTACACTCTCAAGGGACACACATATTCATTGAATTATGTTTCACACGATTTGTTTATCCCTTGCACTACATAACACAGGGGGTCCGCCCCCACCTTTTGAAAGCCATGCAAATGTAGTAGTATGTTGTCGGCAGTAAAATTTATTGAGATGATTTTGATAATTTGGACCCCTCCCTTTTACAAATGCCGGACCCGCCCCTGCACAGCCATATATTAACCGTGTCTTTGTCTGCTTAAAGGACAATTATTACGAGAACTAACAAGTTTATATACAGCGAAACAGTTAAACTGGAGACTGAATTCAAACTATTAATCAATTTTGAAATAGTTTGCAATCTTATGTATTTCACTGTGACAGAGGGGCGGTCGGGTAGCCTAGTGGTTAAAGCGTTCGCTCGTCACGCCGAAGACCCGGGTTCGATTCCCGACATGGGTACATTGTGTGAAGCCCATTTCTGGTGTCCCCCCGCCGTGATATTGCTGAAATATTGCTAAAAGCGTCATAAAACCATTCTCACTCACTCACTGAGACAGAAATGCACAGGACTAGCCAGGAAACAGTAGACATTGATATAACCCAAATGGGTTTTTTTCTTCTAAATTTATTGATATCAGATGATTGGGAGGGAAAGGTTCCCGCAACATGTCGAGACCCACATTGATGGTGTGACGTCTTAGCTCACGCGATGAGGGAGGTCACGTGATCAAACGTGGACACACGGAGTAAGTGGCTTTGCGAAAACCAAACGAAAATGAGGCCTCTTACGCAAACTAGCGCTCCTAAACTGAACATGAAGAAATATCAAGCGATAGATCTCCGATTAATTCTCAAAAGACGACCTCCATGATGGGTACACATGGGTTTATCGTGTGAAGCCCATTTCCGGTGTCCCCCGTCTTGATATGGCTGGAATAGTGCTAAAAGCGGCGTAAAACCAACTCACTCACTCACCATGATGGCGACAATGACCTTGACCTGTCTGGTGAAAGTGTCAGGCCGGCGGGGACTAAGGTCTCGTTGAAGCCATCACGAACACCAAAAATAGCTAAAAGACGAAATCAAGGACTTGAAAACGTCGGTTCCTAGAACGGGATATTGATGATTTGAAGTCTAAATCGAAACAACATGACGAAGTCATCACAAAGGTCATGGTGACCCAGACAGATGTGCTGCAACGTGTTAGCCATTTTGAAGAGAAACTACTCCACGCAGAACGGTACTCACGGCAATATAACCTACTATTTCACGGTATGGTGGAGAAAGGAGAGGCGGGAGATAGCATGTCGCTTATCACACAGTTCATGACCAAGGAACTTGGCGTCAAAGAACCATGATAGGAATAACCCACCGGCTAGGAAGGCGAAATGACGATAGAAAGCGACCGAATATTGTCAGGTTTCTCTCCCGAGTTCAGAAATCTGAGGTTAAGAGACGTGCTAAAACAAGGATTCTATAGAAGCGAATATTCGTAACGCCGGATTTGATCCAAGAAGACCAAGAAGCTGACACAGAAATCGGTGATAAATAGTGCTTAAAAGGACAAAAAGAAAATCAATTTTACAAGGGGAAACTGTATATCAAGGGTACTATCTGCCGTGGTCCCGAAACTGAGGTGAGGTGAAATTGGGTTTAACGTCGCGTCCAAGACTATTGCACTTATATAGCTACGTCCGAAACTGAGGGTTACTATTGGAACCCGAAACGGTAGACACTGTACTGGCATGAACGTTATATGTAACTGAGGTTAGTTAAATAGCTCAATGATGCTGTTGTTTCTATCAGATCTGTACAAAAAGTACACAAAGGAGTTTTATAAGTATATTGTAGTTAGATAAAGCCAATGCGATCCTGTAAGCAACCATTTTTCTTTTGATGATTTATTAGGCAGCACGAGATATTTATTTTACGAGCGGTTCACTCACTTTGTTCGAGTTTTTTATCTTCCAGTTTTACGCTATAGTTTTATTGTTGCTTATATTGTTTGCTGTCTAATGTTAAACCTTTATGCTTAAATGTAATAGGTATTAAGTGCAACGAAAAATGAAGACAAATGCTCATGTTCCTTAAAGAACAACGTGCCGATATTATCCTACTCCAAGAAACACACAGTATCCTTGAGAACGAACCTTTTTGAAGATCCCAGTGGCAAAAAGACATTTTATCTTCTCATGGCAAAATTGACAGCTGTGGAGCCATATTAATCAATAAATCTTCAATACAAAAAACAGACACGGAGACATATACTGAAGGACGTTTTAATCTACATCAAGTGCCAAATATATAACAAGTTTTAATAGATTATGAATCGGTGCGCCCCAAACTAGTCCTGCGCCGTGCCTATGGAAAGTCTCGGCAAGTCTAGATCAAACTAAACCAAGTCTAGTTTCCTTGATTCCCGACATGAAAACAGCAGAAGAGGAAAGGTTCTTTAAAGAAAAAGTATATTATTATTTTAAAGAAATATTTTTCATTGACTAAGTGTTAGTCTAGCTCCAAACCAGTTTGCTGAAAGAGAGAACTTTTCCCGTAAAGTTAAGACTTTAATTGTAACCAAAACCACACTCGAAATCTTTTTGATAGGAGGAGACTTAAACGCTGTTCAGTCCCCACCACAGATAGGTCAGGAAAGTCGAATCGCAGCAGTGTGGTTTTACATGATATGACGATGTTTCTATAGAATACGACCAATGTAATAAGAAGTTAGAACTTATATAACATAAAACAGGCTGAGGATGCCTTTATCAGGTCAAGTCGAGTTGGGCTGAAGAACAGAACGAAGGGACAGATATTTTATGGACCAGAAAAAGTCAGACCGTGTAAGTAAGTGATTTCAAAATTACAACAGCGGGAAACAGGTGTTTCCCTAACCTATGAAAATGAAGTAATGCACGAAATTAAACTTTTTAAAATTAAACTCTTTATCAATCAAAACTTAACAAAACAGACGATGACATTCTTGATTTTTTTAATGGAGAACTTCCTACCATTCGGCCTTTCGAGATATACGAGCTAAGTAAAGACATTTGCGAAATAGAGTTGTTTATAGCTTAAGACGGGTGAAATGCAACAAATCCCCAGGGAGTGACGGATTGTCAGCAGAATTTTATAAACATTTTTGGAATTAACTCTTGGTTTATTACATTTCTTCGTTGAAATGTTCCCAAGAATCGGGCACTTTGACAGCGTCCCAGCTAAGGGGTATTATAACACTACTTGGGGAGCACAACAGGGACTCTGCACTTACAAACTACCGGCCTATTACGCTTTTGAATCTGAATGATAAAATATTCGCAAAAGTTTTGGCAAATAGATTGAAAGCTACTCTTCCAAATTTAAAAGACGAGTCTCTGGCTTTATGAAAGGATGGGTTTTTCATGAACATATCTGAATAGTTTCTGATCTGTTGACGCCTATGAAAAAGAAGGCTACATTTTATATGGGGTAGAACAGGTCTTCAGCAACCCATGTTTGCCCTAAAAGACGACTATGTTTGTCGTGGGAGGCGACTAACGGGATCGGTTGGTCGGTTTCGCTGACTAGGTTGATGCATAGATCGATGTTCATAATGTCAATCACTGGATTGTCTGGTTCAAATTCGCTTATTTACAGCCCGCCGATATATAGCTGGAATATTGCTGGGTACGGCGTTACCAAACAAACAAGCAAACAAAACATATCTTGTTTCGACTTTGAAAAAGCTTTCGATTCCATCGAATATACATTCAGCACAAATTCACTTAAAATGTTTCCAGAATTCCAGATACTAATATAAAATTGATTAATTTACGTTATCAAAAATCAAATTCATGTGTTTTAAATGGTAAAAAAAGTACAAAAAGTTTCCAAATTATAGAGGAGTCCGACAAGGGTGCCTGTTGAGACCTATATCCTTGTTTTATGTATGGAAGTAATCAACAACAAATTCAGGAAGGTAAGGGGTATCAAGGGACTTAAGTTTGGTTATAGGGATATTAAGGGAATTTATTATGCGAATGACTCTAAACCGCTGCTTAAAGATAAACGATAAGTTAGAAAAACAATTTTATTAAAAACAAAATTGTTATACTGGTCTTAAACTGAACTTGGAAAAGTCTGAATTGTTTCCCCATTGAGACCCATTATGCTTAAGGAATGGAAAGTACGAGGATATTCCCCTACTTAAAACACATCCCTACTTTTACACATCGACAATACATTCTCTTATGGAAAATATTTGAAAAATAAACCAGGGCACTTTGTAGCCTGCATTTATACTGTGTGAGTCGCCTTGCGCGTGATGCACGAGGAATACGTTCTCTGCCGCTGTTGCACGTGCATCAAGCTCCGTCGCGAGCTGATATTTACAATGCATGGTACGTATACATGGCTCTTCATAAGTTCATGGGGTCCTAAACTGGCATAAATCACTTGCACGTTGAACATACATGCAGACGGGGATTATAGGAAATATAGAGCCCTGGACAAGGATATATGAGTTTACCTGATGTTGTTTTCTTGTCTAATTGCTTTAAATATGAACAGTGCTCTTGATAACCCGCTGTTACACAACATTATATACATATATTTTTTTAACTTTTTGGATTATGCAACTATTTGAAAATATGTAATTATAGTTTCTTTCACACCGTACTGTCATGTGTCACCGTAGATGAAGTCGGCTATTAGACGTCCTCAAATCAAACGAAGCGGGTTCGAGCGCCGCTGGCGACACATGTTTTCCGACAAAATTTGAAATTATTCCCTTGTCAAAATATAAAAAAATAGTTCCGTCTGTTACGAGTGTAAATTAATGAAAATGTATATGCAAGATGATGTAAAATTGTCAAACAACCCTCTATTCCTACAATAATCGAGCATTTAAACAATAGAATGAAGTCAAAGCCTCTCCATGCTATAGGCGAGTGAGTGAGTTGTGTTTAACGCCGCTTTTAACAGTATTCCAGTTATATCACGGCGTGTCAGCTTAATGTGGGAGGAAAGCCCGAAGTGATGCAGGTCTTGGACGTTTACCACCTCTGTGAAACCCACGAGCACGGGTATGGTGAAACATAATCGGGGCGAACCGGGATTCGAACCCACAATAATAGGTTTCAGGTGTGTCCAAGGGACGCAACTCTGTACACCGAATTGCGGCGCCTTAGGCGACTGGGCCACCCGTGTCCCCTGCTGTAGGCGAACACATACGCCCGGCAAGAAATGTACTAATTCATATTTCTTATACTAAATCGTCAGTTGTAACTAGACCTTAATGTATGAACCACTCACGTATGCCGGAATATATTTGGATCATTGTGGAGAGGCGTTTTCATCCTAGCATCAGGGGGTTGCTTCATTCACATAGGAGGGAGTTATATATCCTCTTGTTATGACCCAAACACATTCTTGCCGAATGTAAACAATTAGTGGCAATGCCACTGGAATCTTCACAATTACAACAGAATGCACGGGCAATTTGTCACAAGGACACGTGTCCTATTAGATGTCAATTTGTTAGCGTTGTGCTCCCGAGCTATCCACGCCTGCTTGCATTTGTCAAGTAGAATTTATAGCTTTGCTTGTTTTCCTAGCTTTTCTTTCGTGTACCGGAGCTGACAGTTTCTGCTGCAGCTCTGATGAAGGTTTGCGATTGTGCAACATATTTCACATGAGTGTTTTTATTGAAGTTAACAAAATTCCATAAATCTTTCTCAATTAACAACATCGCGTACATTCAGAGGCTGTAACCAACAAAGAAAACCCTTTTCAACATTCGCCTTTTGCAAATGTTAACGTACTGGGAGTGGTGTTAAGAGTATAAGACCGGAACGCCATTTAACATATTCAGGTTTGTTTAACATATCCAGCATCATTATAATAGCACGAATATTACTGTAGAGACAAGTGAACGAATACATTCAAAACAGAAATGTGACAGAAATGACAACGTCACGATGAGTTTGAAATGTCTTCAATGACTACAAACTGTATTAAAAATGTTTCAAAGTGACACGCGTATAAATAACAACCGCCTATATTTGTGTTTTGCAATTTCTTTGTTTGTTAATAAAACATGATAAACAAAAACTGATTCTTTGAGTTTTTAACGTAACCTTTTATGGTGTTGTTAATGGCCATGTGATGTCCTATGTTAGGCGGTATTATCCGAAACCGTCAGTTTTCGGATGCTCAAAATGGCGGCAGGGTGTGGCTGATACTGGGATGAGTGTAGACTAACATCTAGTCTCTGAAATGAAAATATTTTACAAAAAAACGGTTGTTAAATTATAGTTATAACATATGATAAAAAGAAGCCCAGAGACTTTCTTCAATTTTCAGATACTGCAGTAATCTAGACTTTCTAAATTTCATAGACTTGCAGGGGCTGTATTGGATATATTTGTTTCAGGGTCTGTATGACAGACTACAATGAGGGCGAATCTGTGAATTGTAATCAGTGATAACCACTCTACCGTACGCTCCGATCAAACACGCAGACCGCCCTAAAGTTGAGCTCCTCATGGTCGTAGACCAAGATCTCTATCTAATTTTAACTGATTTACACAACGTACCGACCGTATATGCATGTCTGTGGACTTTCTTCAGAGAGATCTTTACACCCCATTTAATATCGCGAGACACGATGTTCTCGTCCAGCATCGCGAGACGCAAGGAGAAGCATTCTCTTTGCAGTTGTCAGCACTCCTCAGCGAGAATATACCGTTATCTGACATCAGATCTGGAGAATGTCAGATTTTGAGGGAAAGAGAAAACAAATATTCCCAACTTGTTAACACCCCTGCGTCGTTTACTTCTTAATGAGAGTCTCAAAAACGCCCTTAATCTCATCAGTTTTGCCATTTGGAATTTGACACGTAATGGCGTAGATGTTCACACATTGTTACAAAACAGGAACCGAATCACTTTTATCTGTCATTTCCATTCAGATGTTAGAATATTTTTCGTTTCCCCAATTCACTGAGGTAAAGTAAATAGTTTGGTTGGCTTGACAGACCGTCAATATTTTAATATTTTTCCTATACTTCTAAAAGATTTTGCCGTGGTTGCTCAGAGTGCTAACGTGTGACTGGGCTCCGTCTACCGAACTCTGCTCTCTGTAGGGTCTTAGATAACCGATATGCACCATTGTCCACCATTTGTACCCCGATACATCAGTACCAGTTTGGAGGTGCTCTATTGCTATATGACGTATCTCCCTACTCACTACCCACACGCGCGCGCACGCATGCACGCAGCATGAAAACAGAAAGAAACATACACAAAATATAGATACATTGCTTTAAATGTTGCACGGAAGTTGGAGGGCGACAGAACACCAACACCGGTTTGTGGACTGGTGGGAGTGAGTGAGTGAGTGAGTGAGTGAGTTGGGTTTATCGCCGCTTTTAACAGTATTCCAGTTATATCGCGGCGTGTCAGCTTAATGTGGGAGGAAAGCCCGAAGTGATGCAGGTCTCAGACGTTTACCACTTCGGTGAAACCCACGAGCACGGGTATGGTGCTGATAAACCTAGAAACATAATCGGGGCGAACCGGGATTCGAACCCATGATCATAGGTTTCTGGCGAAGGGATGCAACTCTGCACAGCGAATCGCGGCGCCTTAGACGACTGGGCCACCCGTGCCCCCTGTGGACTGGTTGGATCTCTCTGGTATTTAATCTTTTTATACCTACGACAGTGATATTGATTTTCAGAGTAAATATTTAACGATTAGGGCTGTTATATCCATACATGTTCAGAGTAAACATGTGACGATTGAAGCTGTTATATTTATTGATAAGAACTGTAAAAGAAGCAAATATGTCGGAAGCCTTTCAGACCCGATAAACTAGAACATAAATACTTAAAAAATATCCAACATCGAATCTTTGAACATGCAACCAGTAACATTTTCATACAGTTTACATGTCGGCGGATTCCCCAGAACTGCACACAGACGGTCTAAAACACAACTAAACTGAAAGCAAAAAGACACTTTACCATAGTTTTAAATCACTCTAGTTAAAGACCGCAAACGATAGATGCATGAAGGAGTGAGTGAGTGAGTGAGTTAGTTTATGCTTTACGTCACATAGGCAGTATTTCAGCCATATCGTGACCATATGCATGAAGGAAAAAAATAAATCAAATCGACATTTAAAATGACAGTCAAACAGCACCCGGTATTGGCATGACTGTTGCCCGAAATGAGGTGGGGTAGCAAAACAAGCTTTCAACGTAATGGACAAAGGGCACATACATCTAAAATCTCTCCGGTTCAATGGCACGTCACATTGATAGCACGTATGACCACCTATTTCTACAAGACGCGCAAAAACTCTCCTGAGCACAGAAAAAGTCAGTCGTCTGATGGCGTCACGTGGGATATATCGCCATTGTTTCTTGAGGACCTGGATCAGTTCTTGTCGGTTGTCTGGTGGATGTGGCGCAGTCGAACACGACGATCCATGACATTCCAGAGAAGGGGATATGTCTGAGGAGCGTGCAGACCACGGCAACACGTTGCCGTTGTTGGCTGCAAGGAAGTTGTGTACGATTCGGGCTGTTTGGGGTCTGGCGTTGTCATGCTCATAAAGGACACCACGTTGTAGATTTTGTATAAATAGTGGGACAATGGGACGAAAAAGGTCCTCAATGTAACCCTGAGCTGTCAAATTTTCGTTGACGATGACCAGTGGTGTTTTCTCCTGCCCACAAATTCATCCCCACACCATAACAAAACCTCAACCGTCCGGCACATAACCTATGCTGTTCGTTCCCCCCTTCGGTGGTAAACAAGCTGTCTTCCATCTGCTCTGATTTTACAGACAGAACTGGCTTTCATCCGCGTAGACGACCCTCTGCCAGTCAATTCGCTGTCAACGATGTACAGCCCGGGCCCATCTTTACTCTCTGATGACGATGTTGCGCTGTTAATTGCTCTCCTTTGTAAGGTCTGTAAGCCCCGAGTCGCCTAGCCACTCTCTGTCGAATCACCATATGCCCTAAGGCATTCGTCGCTGATGACGTCACTGTTAGGAATCGATTCCGGAGTTGCAGAGTACGCAAGTACCGGTCTTCATTGGGCGTAGGTACCCTGGGTCTTTCTTTTCTTGGCCTTTCTCTCGGTCCGTAACGTTGAATCGGGTTAGTTACAGCAACTAAAAGCTTTAGCAATGGGGGCATGGGTGACTCCCATCTGTATCATACCCAGGGCCCGCTCGCGTCGTTCGAGTGACAGTAGAGGCATTTCTGTGGTGGATTTTTTATCAGTGTGAGTGTCTCGCATGCCGTCCATCATTTATATACCCTCATTGCACGTGATGTTTCGTCTGCCCATTTTTAAAGTGGTAAAGTTCCCTTTGGCCGTCATTTTATGATACGGGTATCAAATAAATTACCATCGAATAACCATTTAATCAAACATGGGTGTATAGTTTCTTTCGCCCGGCAGATTATATCCCCTGCTTATCTTGAATTAGGGAAAGCTGGATTTATCATCTAAAACTGGCTCCCACGGGAGATATCAAAAGACACTCGGGTCAGATTCTCTATATGTTCCCCAGGACTTCGAGATAACGCGGCTTCAATGTGTTACCATACAATTCAAAGAATTATGTGGCGTTTGTTTTCAACAATTTATACATATTTTGATCATAACCTCATGTACTCAGAAACACGACACCCATATTCTAACTAAATGTATTATCGTTAGGAGATCGCCCTGGGCAAATTAAGTGAAAAATGATAGTTTGCTTTCTGATACCCGTTCACAATGGTTTTGATAATGCTTGCTCTGTATGCGTTATTGGAACTGATCATTAGTGTCCTTTACCGATAGCATTTGACAAAAACATCTACCACGCTATTAGAACACGCTATAGCTATGTCCGTGCTTCATTATTATATAAATCACAGCATTAAGCAACATTTTAGTCAAACTAGATTTCAATTGATATTGTGGAAATAAGCGATACAATCATATTCTGTCCCATTAGAACCCTCCAGCATCAGGCGTTCGTCTACATAAATTACACCCATTAGTCAATGTCGCATTTAAAAGAGTGTTCAGGTTAGTGGTCACCTTGTTGTTAGCAAGAAATACTTAATCCCTCTGCTATACCTGGAGCCATTACCGAGTCGTTATCATCCTACCTTTACAGGTAATCCCAGGTGAGAAAGATGCGCCGGGAAGATAGTCCTGCCTGAACGCGCGGATATTGACAGCGCGTGAGTCGACAGGACAATAGGGGACTGGGGACTGCCAGGGGTACAAACACTGGGAGGAAAACACAAGGGTGGAAACACTGAGGTGGAAACACAGGAGAAAACACTGGGGCAGAAACACGGGTGGAAACACTGGGGAGAAAACAATGGGGTGGAAACACTGGGGAGAAAACAATGTGGTGGAAACACGGGGGTGGAAACACTGGGGAGAAAACAATGGGGTGGAAACACGGGGGTGGAAACACTGGGGAGAAAACAATGGGGTGGAAACACTGGGGTGGAAACACTGGGGAGAAAACAATGGGGTGGAAACACTGGGGAGAAAACACTGGTGAGAAAACACCGAGGTAGAAACACTGAGGAGAAAACACTGGTGAGAAAACACCGAGGTAGAAACACTGAGGAGAAAACACTGGTGAGAAAACACCGAGGTAGAAACACTGAGGAGAAAACACTGGTGAGAAAACACCGAGGTAGAAACACTGAGGAGAAAACACTGGTGAGAAAACACCGAGGTAGAAACACTGAGGAGAAAACACTGGTGAGAAAACACCGAGGTAGAAACACTGAGGAGAAAACACTGGTGAGAAAACACCGAGGTAGAAACACTGAGGAGAAAACACTGGTGAGAAAACACCGAGGTAGAAACACTGAGGAGAAAACACTGGTGAGAAAACACCGAGGTAGAAACACTAGGGAAGAGAAAAACATGGGGAAGAGTAAACACTGGGGAGAATATGGAACAAATGGGAATGTGGAATATGTATAATTTGATAAATGTACGGTAGCATGCTAATACTTGGTTTTTGAGATAGGGTCAGAAAGCTGCGAGTGTAGTGACGCATGACTTATATATACTACAGTTAAAAGCCCGACCATGAGCTGACCAGTGACGACCTACCATGTAAGGAACTGATAACTCATTAAGGGAATTCAGTCCACCCCCGAATTATCTAATTTTTCTGCGACTTTCTAGAATACATACCATGAAAGAGGGAAAGGGCGTCATTTAAGAATATGCCATATAAACCAAGACACTGCCTTATAAACCATGGCGATGCTTTATAAACCAAGATGATACTAACCAAAACGATGCAAAATAAACAACGACGATGTCTTATAAACCAAGATGATGTCTTATACACCATATAAACACAGACGGAGCCTTATACGATGCGAGACGATGCCATTGAAACCAAATTAATCAAGACGATGCCTTTTAACCATACAAGACGATGCCTTTTAACCATATATACCAAGACGAGGCCTTATAAACCATATATACCAAGACGAGGCCTTGTAAACCATGCAAGATGAGTCCATATAAACCATATATACCAAGACTATTTCTTATAAACCATATATACCAAGGCGATGCCTTATAAACAACGACGATGCCTTATAAACCAAGACGATGTCTTATACACAGACGGAGCCTCATACAGGATGCGAGACGATGCCATTTAAACCACATGAATCAAGACGATGCCTTTTAACCATACAAGACGAGTCCGTATATACCATATAAACCAAGACGAAGCCTTATACACCATGCGAGGCGATACCTTATAAACCAAATAAATCAAGACGACGTATACCAAGACGATGCCTTATAAACCGAAACGATGCCATATGAACTAAGACGATGCCTCATACACCAAGACGATGCGATATATACCAAGCCTCATAAACCATACATGTATATTACCAAAACGATACCTTATACACCAGGACGATGCGTTATAGAACAAGACGGTGCCTTATAAACCTAGGCGATGTCATGTAAACCAAGACAAGAGGATGTCTTATAAACCACGGCGATGCCATATTAGCCAAGACAAGAGGATGCCTTAATAACCACGGCGATGCCATATTAGCCAAGACAAGAGGATGCCTTATAAACCACGGCGATGCGATATTAGCCAAGACAAGAGGATGTCTTATAAACCACGGCGATGCCATATTAGCCAAGACAAGAGGATGCCTTATAAACACCGGCGATGCCATATTAGCCAAGACAAGAGGATGCCTTATAAACAACGGCGATGCCATATTAGCCAAGACAAGAGGATGCCTTATAAACCACGGCGATGCCATATTAGCCAAGACAAGAGGATGCCTTATAAACCACGGCGATGCCATTTTAGCCAAGACAAGAAGATGCCATATAAACCACGGCGATGCCATATAAGCCAAGACAAGAGGATGCCTTAATAACCACTGCGATGCCATATTAGCCAAGACAAGGGGATGCCTTATAAACTAAGACGATGCCTAATAAACCAAGCCGATACCGAGACAAGATGCCCAATGCTTTCGTTAGAACGGATTCACATCATGCGGTAATAATCATATGGTTTCGTTGAGTGTGTGCCCGACGGCGTGAGTGGTTGTTCATCGCTGCACCATTGAAAACAATCTCCCTGTCGTCGTTTCTGCATGTACAGTGGCCATCACAATGTTTCTGATAAACGATAGTTATCAGTGTAGTTTATTCGGCGTGACGGTGAGGTGAGGACCGCCTCCGTGGTCTAGTGGTAGAGCGTCGGCCCGGAGAGCGGAAGGTCCGGGGTTCGATCCCCGGCCGCGTCATACCAAAAGACGTTAAAAGATGGTACTTGTTGTTACCCTGTCTGGCGCTCGGCATTAAGGGGCTAAAACAAGGACTTGTCTCAGCACGGAGTCAGTATACTGTGTCTGGGTGGGCATTAGTGGGGTATTCATTTTAAACTGCGTCATTTGTAATAAATAGTCCGATTTGTAATAAATGTCTGAAATAAAGACAAGACGAATCAATGTTTGACAGACAATCGTCGATCATGTTATGAAACCACAAACCAGACCAAGGCAAGCATTGTAACCAACCGATGACCATTTGAATCATCGCCTGTTCATCTATCACGACACCTGTACCTACATGTGTCCCACCAATCTAATGCCTGTACCTACATGTGTCCCACCAATCTAATGCCTATACCTACAGGTGCTCCACCAATCTAATGCCTATACCTACAGGTGCTCCACCAATCTAATGCCTATACCTACAGGTCGCCCACCAATCTAATGCCTGTACCTACATGTGTCCCACCAATCTAATGCCTATACCTACAGGTGCTCCACCAATCTAATGCCTATACCTACATGTGTCCCACCAATCTAATGCCTAAACCTACAGGTCGCCCCACCAATCTAATGCCTATACCTACAGGTGTCCCACCAATCTAATGCCTATACCTACATGTGTCCCACCAATCTAATGCCTATACCTACATGTGTCCCACCAATCTAATGCCTATACCTACAGGTGTCCCACCAATCAAATGCCTATACCTACATGTGTCCCACCAATCAAATGCCTATACCTACAGGTGCTCCACCAATCTAATGCCTATACATACATGTGTCCCACCAATCTAATGCCTGTGCCTACATGTGTCCCACCAATCAAATGCCTATACCTACAGGTGCTCCACCAATCAAATGCCTATACCTACAGGTGCTCCACCAATCAAATGCCTATACCTACAGGTGCTCCACCAATCTAATGCCTATACCTACATGTGTCCCACCAATCAAATGCCTATACCTACATGTGTCCCACCAATCACATGCCTATACCTACATGTGTCCCATCAATCTAATGCCTATACCTACATGTGTCCCACCAATCAAATGCCTATACCTACAGGTGCTCCACCAATCTAATGCCTATACATACATGTGTCCCACCAATCTAATGCCTGTGCCTACATGTGTCCCACCAATCTAATGCCTGTACCTACAGGTGCTCCACCAATCAAATGCCTATATCTACAGGTGCTCCACCAATCAAATGCCTATACCTACAGGTGCTCCACCAATCTAATGCCTATACCTACATGTGTCCCACCAATCAAATGCCTATACCTACATGTGTCCCACCAATCAAATGCCTATACCTACATGTATCCCATCAATCTAATGCCTATACCTACATGTGTCCCACCAATCTAATGCCTATACCTACAGGTGCTCCACCAATCTAATGCCTATACATACATGTGTCCCACCAATCTAATGCCTATACCTACAGGTGCTCCACCAATCTAATGCCTATACATACATGTGTCCCACCAATCTAATGCCTATACCTACAGGTGCTCCACCAATCTAATGCCTATACTTACAGGTGCTCCACCAATCTAATGCCTATACCTACAGGTGTCCCACCAATCTAATGCCTATACCTACATGTGTCCCACCAATCTAATGCCTATACCTACAGGTGCTCCACCAATCTAATGCCTATACCTACAGGTGCTCCACCAATCTAATGCCTGTACCTACAGGTGCTCCACCAATTGAATGACTATACCTACAGGTGCTCCACCAATCTAATGCCTATACCTACAGGTGCTCCACCAATCTAATGCCTATACCTACAGGTGCTCCACCAATCTAATGCCTATACATACATGTGTCCCACCAATCTAATGCCTATACCTACAGGTGCTCCACCAATCTAATGCCTATACTTACAGGTGCTCCACCAATCTAATGCCTATACCTACATGTGTCCCACCAATCTAATGCCTATACCTACATGTGTCCCACCAATCTAATGCCTATTCCTACAGGTGCTCCACCAATCTAATGCCTATACCTACAGGTGCTCCACCAATCTAATGCCTGTACCTACAGGTGCTCCACCAATTGAATGACTATACCTACAGGTGCTCCACCAATCTAATGCCTATACCTACAGGTGCTCCACTAATCTAATGCCTATACCTACAGGTGCTCCACCAATTGAATGACTATACCTACAGGTGTCCCACCAATCTAATGCCTATACCTACAGGTGTCCCACCAATCTAATGCCTATACCAACAGGTGCTCCACCAATCAAATGCCTATACCTACAGGTTCTCCACCAATCAAATGCCTATACCTACACGTGCTCCACCGATCTAATTCCTATACCTACAGGTGTTTCAACAATCTAATGCCTATACCTAAAGGTGCTCCCCCAATCTAATGCCTATACCTACAGGTGTACCACCAATCAAATGCCTATACCTACAGGTGTTCAGACAATCTAATGCCTATACCTACATGTGTCCCATCAATCTAATGCCTATACCTACAAGTGTACCACCAATCGAATGACTATACCTACAGGTGTACCACCAATCTAATGCCTATACCTACAGGTGTACCACCAATCTAATTCCTATACCTACAGGTGTTCCACCAATCTAATGCCTATACCTACACATGCTCCAACAATCAAATGCCTTTTCCTACAGGTGTTCCACTAATCTAATGCCTATACCTACAGGTGTACCACCAATCGAATGACTACTTTCAGAAACAAACACCATGAAACGCGACACTGCGGTTGACTTGACAACGATGACTTTCGATATCAAAATGGATGTAGCATACCCAGAGGCAGATTAAAGAACAATGTAGGGCGACTTTACGACTCTTAACAATTCCTAGGGTATCGAATAGCAGAAACGTTGACATACAGTTAATCCCGCCATCTGTCACACGTCCGCCATGTTATTATCAGGGGGAATCTAGGGTCTCGGGTGGTTACAACGTGTTCCGTGCTGGCTACGTCTTTCATATAACTATGATTACGTTGGTGCGTTTGGTACTGATAATTTATGTTGTTTGTCGTAGTGGGATGGTTACAATTGTTAGACTAAGTCATCCGTTGGTCATCTTGACAACGGAAATACGGGTTGTTTTTGTGTAGAAATGTTACATTATATCTACATGTAGGTGTTGTGTGAGAAAAAAATAATTATTTCGATGTACCGGAATATCGTTTTCATCATGGGCCTAGAGGTCATGGAAAAGACGTCAAACAGTTTACAAAACCACACTACACTTCATTATAATTCACTTGGGGAAAAAATGGGCAGCCTGCACAAAGCAGTCTTAACAGAGGTTGATCGTAGTGTCGCTTCGTGTCGTGCAGAGGTTGACAATGTGTGAAGAGGCTTGTAAGTATATAACGTTCACACCAGAGTATGAACAGTCGCGATTACCTACCGAACAAATTCCATTGGACAAGGCAAACAAGTGATGATAATTATATGCATGGATCACTGAAAATCATGTCCTTTTCTACCGGCAATGTGGACTACTGTTACAATCAATGGTTCATTTATGGAACGGGTATTACTTCCGGCTAATGTACCCTTATTGTTACCTGAGTGGCTGAGGTTGCTATATGCAAGGGTGTCCTGTCAATGAGAAAAAAACACAACGGTGATATTTTACTCACGACATCAGTGTTTCCTATTTTGAGGTTTCAAACGTGTATTTGAAACAATTACAGGTTAAATATTTTCTTTCTTGGTGGTGAACTAACAAAGAATTGATAGAGCTGGTGGGCCAATTAGAAAGCAGGATTGTAAAATGTCAGGGACGCATGTACGATAGACGACGAAACGTGACTGTGCAAAGAGATCTATGCAACGTTATTTATGTGTTACTGCAGTTCGTGGGTGAGTGAGTGATTGCTGTATAAGCCTGCGGGCAGCAATATTGCAGCTATACCACGGTAGTCTGTCGATATTCCAACGACATTTAGCAACGATATCCCGCATCGGGCCGCCGTGACGCGTGATCAGACAAGTCACAACACCTGGCAGCCTGATACTCGGTATCTTACAACACGACATTAGAATCTGCACAGGACGTCAGAAGGTTCTCTCTACAAGATGACATTGGGAACTTGTACTGCACAGGACGTCAGAAGGTGTGCTCTCTACAAGAGGACATTGGGAACTTGTTCTGCACATGACGTCAGAAGGTATGCTCTCTACAAGAGGACATTGGGAACTTGTACTGCACAGGACGTCAGAAGGTGCTCTCTACAAGAGGATATTGGGAACTTGTTCTGCACAGGACGTCAGAAGGTGCTCTCTACAAGAGGACATTGGGAACTTGTTCTGCACAAGACGTCAGAAGGTGTGCTCTCTACAAGAGGACATTGGGAGCTTGTTCTGCACAGGACGTCAGAAGATTTGCTCTCTACAAGAGGACATTGGGAACTTGTTCGGTACATGACGTCAGAATGTGCTCTCTACAAGAGGACATTGGGAACTTGTTCTCCACATGACGTCAGAAGGTGTGCTCTCTACAAGAGGATATTGGGAACTTGTTCTGCACATGACGTCAGATGGTTCTCTCTACAAAAGGACATTGGGAACTTTTTCTGCACATGACGTCAGAAGGTGCTCTCTACAAGAGGACATTGGGAACTTGTACTGCACAGGACGTCAGAAGGTGTGCTCTCTACAAGAGGACATTGGGAACTTGTTCTGCACATGACGTCAGAAGGTATGCTCTCTACAAGAGGACATTGGGAACTTGTACTGCACAGGACGTCAGAAGGTGCTCTCTACAAGAGGATATTGGGAACTTGTTCTGCACAGGACGTCAGAAGGTGCTCTCTACAAGAGGACATTGGGAACTTGTTCTGCACATGACGTCAGAAGGTGCTCTCTACAAGAGGACATTGGGAGCTTGTTCTGCACAGGACGTCAGAAGATGTGCTCTCTACAAGAGGACATTGGGAACTTGTTCGGTACATGACGTCAGAATGTGCTCTCTACAAGAGGACATTGGGAACTTGTTCTCCACATGACGTCAGAAGGTGTGCTCTCTACAAGAGGATATTGGGAACTTGTTCTGCACATGACGTCAGATGGTTCTCTCTACAAAAGGACATTGGGAACTTTTTCTGCACATGACGTCAGAAGGTGCTCTCTACAAGAGGACATTGGGAACTTGTTCTGCACAGGACGTCAGAAGGTGCTCCCTACAAGAGGACATTGGGAACTTGTACTGCACAGGACGTCAGAAGGTGTGCTTACTACAAGAGGATATTGGGAACTTGTTCTGCACATGACGTCAGAAGGTGCTCTCTACAAGAGGACATTGGGAATTTGTTCTGCACAGGACGTCAGAAGGTTCTCTCTACAAGATGACATTGGAACTTGTTCTGCACAGGGCGTCAGAATGTGCTCCCTACAAGAGGACACTGGGAACTTATTCTGCACAGGACGTCAGAAGGTGTGCTCTCAACAAGAGGACATTAGGAACTTGTTCTGCACATGACGTCAGAATGTTCTCTCTACAAGAGGACATTGGGAACTTGTTCTGCACATGACGTCAGAAGGTGCTCTCTACAAGAGGACATTGGGAACTTGTACTGCACATGACGTCAGAAGTTCTCTCTACAAGATGACATTGGGAACTTGTTCTGCACAGGACGTCAGAAGGTGTGCTCTCTACAAGAGGACATTGGGAACTTGTTCTGCACAGGACGTCAGAAGGTGTGCTCTCTACAAGAGGACATTGGGAACTTGTTCTGCACAGGACGTCAGAAGCTGCTCACAACAAGAGGACATTGGGAACTTGTTCTGCACAGGACGTCAGAAGGTGCTCTCTACAAGAGGACATTGGGAACTTGTTCTGCACATGACGTCAGATGGTTCTCGTTACATGATGACATTGGGAACTTGTACTGCACATGACGTCAGAAGGTGTGCTCTCTACAAGAGGACATTGGGAACTTGTTCTGCGCATGACGTCAGAATGTGCTCTCTACAAGATGACATTGGGAACTTGTTCTGCACAGGACGTCAAAAGGTGCTCTCTACAAGAGGATATTGGGAACTTGTTCTGCACAGGACGTCAGAAGGTGCTCTCTACAAGAGGACAATGGAACTTGTTCTGCACAGGACGTCAGAAGATGTGCTCTCAACAAGAGGACATTGGGAACTTGTTCTGCACATGACGTCAGAATGTTCTCTCTACAAGAGGACATTGGGAACTTGTTCTGCACATGACGTCAGAAGTTCTCTCTACAAGATGACGTTGGGAACTTGTTCTATTTAGTGAAAAACTGGTCAGTTTTTGACATCGTGTTTTAATGCCTAGTATTTCGGTGTCTATCATGTGGCCATGTGATATATGTTCAGTATGCTGTTGTTAGTGGAATATTAATGGCTATGTTCTGGATATTGTGTTGTATATTTAAACAAAATCAGGTGAGCTGCCTATCAGTTCAATATATGTAAACAATATGTGTTCAGTGCCGTAAAAATGAAGTGAGTATGTTTACTTCAAATAAACTGCATATATCAAACTGCCGATAACAAAGTGATCATCTTAAGAGACTGCAAGTGCTTCTAAAACCTGTTTCTCATAACATAAGTCTTGGTCGTTGTAGAAAGGGCAGCACTTCAGGACAATCGCGGAAGCACTACATAGTATCTACAGCTTTCATGTACATCTGATTGAGGGCTGAACGTTCTAATGAACTGCGGTTTACCACAATACAACGGCGCTTGGTCCAACCACCGCAGACATTATGTTGGTTGCAAACTCTCTTGCAGTTAACAGGTGGGATTATCTCGTAGTATCAATGAAATAACTACTGTTAAGAGTTGTCAGGTGAACACGGTACATCACATGTAGTCCCCAAGCACATTACAAGACAACGCTGTGTGAACTGCAAAGCTGTGGAGGTGCAGTGGTTTTATGTTTTGAACTGACGTAGCAGTAGTTCCTGTCACTTTCGTCGTTCATGATGGCTCTGGCAAGGACGGCACTCTGTTTCAGCACGGTAGGTTGCTGGGTGCGTGCGTGTGTGCGTGCGTGCGTGCGTGCGTGCGTGCGTGCGTGCGTGCGCAGACCATGGCGATACGATTGTTATTTGGAGATTTCGGCCGGTGTTTTGCTTCTGATACATTACGTGCATGATCCAAAGACCAACTATTTAATATGTAAAATAGTTTATATGTGAAATAAAAGACACATGTAAACGCAAAGAAATAAATCAAGTACATATCAAATTCATTTACGAAACATATCGAAATTCCTCAAATATGAATTTAAGTGGTTGGTTTAGGTTATTAAAACTATTCAGCTATTAAAACAAATTTAAATAGTGAGCACAATTTGTTTGAAATAATTTAAATAATCACGAACAGCGTTATCCAATTTAGATGCAGCTCCTTTGATCTCCATTTTGAATCAGGTAGACACTGTGCAAACGAAATGGAATGCAGAATTTTCCAGTTATGTGGTTTTAATAAAATCGAAGATGAATATCAGTTTGAAAACATTTGTCCAGAGTGTTACGTGTCCACATCCAAATTAAAACAATAAGTTAACCCAGAAATCTATGCTTAAAGAATTCAGTGTGAAACCAACAAACAACAAAGAAATTGTATTGTATAATTAACTAGGTTGACATATCAACAGAAATTACTGCAATGTTATTACAATGGCAGTACAAACTCCGATGATTGTTACAATTACAATGGCAGTATAAAATACAGCAGCAGTGCTTATAGCAATACAGTCAGTAATAATAATATTTATCGAGCAGCATCAGTGGCCAAGATTCCAAAAACAGGTCGAGGATGTGTGTGGCTGCTTGTACTAGTCCGGACTGATGCCGATTTATAGTGCTAGCCCACTGAGATACCATGTCTCAGGTTAACATGAATACCCCACTCAGACACAGTATATGACACGGCTGGAGATCCAACGCTAGACCACAAGACCCGTGAAGAACCGGGTGGAGAATAGGTATACAACAACCCAGGCTTGCTGTGAGAGTCGACTGTGCTTGTCATATGAGGCCCTAACGGGCTCGCTGACGTGGTTGATGCATGTCATCGTATCCCAATTGCGTAGATCGATGTCAATCAATGAATTGTCTGGTCCAGAATTAATTATTTACAGACCGCCGTCATAGACCTGAAATATTGCTGAGTGCGGCTTTAAACAACAAATAAACAATTAAACTGTCAGTAAATCTTGGGGCAAGGTGATGCCGACTGATGGAAATTCGAGTGCAGCGTTAAACACCAACAAACAAACAAACACAAGACAACTGAGACGGTCACCATATCCGGGGATATCCAGAGTACGGACAGGGCGATGGCAAACCAAGGATCATAATCTGCGATTCGAACCCGTGACCAGCCGTCTCAGCAATATTATAAATAAAATATGAAACTGGTCAATTTATGTACAAAATCTCGCTTGTGTATGGCAGCGGCATAACAGTGGAGATTCGAGGACTGGCTGGATACAAATTACCCCATGCTTTAAGGGAATGGGATGTCTGCATCACATTTAATATGAGTCCTGCGTCTTTGTGTCTGCCATTGAATTTCAGCTCAAATTTCTGATTTGTCATAAACAGTTCACCGTCGATCCCAGGTGAAAAGGGTACACGTCGACTCAGTTCAGATCGCCCGCTACAGACTGTCGTGATAAAGCTGTATAGTATTGCTAGCGACGCCGTAAAATCGCATTATGCTAATTCATCCATGTTCTTTGAAAAGCCCATGACTCATCGATAAGCAACTCAACTTGAAATACATGCACGTTATCTCAGATACCTGTTTAATTACATACACCTTCTGTGCACACCACGCCACACTCACAACACGACATTACTTATGGCGTGGTTTATCATTTCCTTTGAGAGAAATGTCACGACCATCTGGGGTATATAAATCTGGTTGCCACACACGAAATATACGGGTAGAACCGTGCATACAAATTATTGAATGAGTTTTTTACAAATTAAATAGCAATAAGCGAATCATAGTGGTCTTTATCCGCCCGTGGGACTGTTGTTGACAAAGACGTCGACTATTAGATAACCAAGAGACGCAGCAAACACTCGCTTATTTCAAATGGGTTTGTGAAAGGTATGAAGAATGGTGCGATGTTGTGTATTATTATAGTAATTATGGGGAATGTTTGTAAACGTCTGTCGTGTGTTTAGAGAATATTGCTGTTTGTTCCATGGTATGTTATTACCCGGCACGGGGTAGGGGATCCATACAAAGGCTTGTTTAATAGATAGGCACAAGGAATGGCAGTTTCCCAACATCATTTTCGCGTCAACATTGCCCAAACTGTCTAGGCTGCACGTTGTACGTTTAAGAGACATTGCACACGGCTGTGTTTCAAGAACATATATTTGTCCGTTGCGTTCATTGGTTTTGAGCTTTAAGTGGATATAAGTGTTAATAAGAAATGAACAAGACCCAGCATAATTCAACACACAGTAATAAGCCGCTCTTGACATACTGAGATCCGGGTCAGAATAGGTCTTCAGCAACACCTACATGTCTTAAGAGGCGTCTAACGGGATCGGGTGGTCAGGCTCACTGGTTGATGGATGTCATCGTATCCCATTTGCGTGGATCGATACTCATGCTATCAATCACTGGATTGTCTCGTCCAGACATATAGCTGGAATATTGCGGCGTTAAGAAAAAAACAAACTTGACGGAATTGCGTTCGAGGTCGGGGAATCAACACTGGCTTAACAAAATGTGTCCGTATGGGAAAACAGCCGGAACCTATGCTACTATTCCACACAGACCACGAATCCTACGAATTGAGAAATTTTAGGATTCGTAGTTGAATCGTTAACAGTTCGTGAAATTCTTAACTGATTCGCATATATTCGTAGTTAGTTCTTACAATTCTTGAGCTATCAGGAATTCGTGTAATTTTTTTTTAGCTGTTCAAAGTTTTCGCCACGAACTCCCGATTAAAATATATCGTAGTTAATTCGTAACAAATTCGTAATGCATTCTTAGGCATCGTAACTGAATCGTAATCGATTCGTAGGCATTCGTAGGTATTCTTAACTCATTCGGAGATTCGTGAATTCGTGAATTCGTGGCTTTACGACGAATCGGCTACGAATCTGTCACGAATCCGACGAATACACGCCGAAGCTATCTTGAGGGAAAAACCCCAAAATTGTCAAGAATAGTCACGAATTCATTTTTATTCGAACCTGATTCGTACATGCATTCGGCGTATTCTTAATTGATTCGTAACTGATTCCTAACTTTCGTGCAGTATTCGTAATAGTTTCTTGGAATATTCATGCGAATCAAACCGAATCCCACGAATATTCGTAACTCTATCGTACCTGTATCGTAACTAGATCGTAGAGCGTCCCGAATTGAACCAGAATATTTGAAAATTCCACGAATGCTAAAATTTACAAATCGTGGCGATTCGTGGGATTCGTTATCTGTGTGGAATAGTAGTAAAACGCTGGCCAGTTTATCTATCTACCACAACCACATGGTGAAGAGACCGCCTCCGTGGTCTAGTGGTAGAGTGTCCGCCCGGAGAGCGGAAGGTCCGGGGTTCGATCCCCGACCGCGTCATACCAAAAGACGTTAAAAGATGGTACTTGTTATTACCCTGTCTGGCGCTCGGCATTAAGGAGCGAAAACAAGGACTGGTCGGCTCGGAGTCAGTATACTGTGTCTGAGTGGGGTACTCATGTTAAACTGCGGCATGGTATCTCAGTGAGCTAGCACTATAAATCGGCATCAGTCCGGACTAGTACAAGCAGCCACACAAACACACACACGTACATGCACGTCGCCATATAAGTGCAATAATCTTGGACGCGACGTTAAACACCATTTCACCTCACCTCACCACAAGGTGAAGAGACGTTGCAATTACTGAAAATATGACTTTATATTCATACAAGACAGATAGATTCTATCGAGGTAAATAACATGAAGAAGACAACGCAGACAAGCAGAAAGTGAGTGAGTGAGTTGGGTTTAACGCCGCTTTTAACAGTATTCCAGTCATATCACGGCGTGTCAGCTTAATGTGGGAGGAAAGCCCGAAGTGATGCAGGTCTCAGACCACTTCGGTGAAACCCACGACCACGGTTATGGTGCTGACAAACCTAGAAACATAATCGGGGCGAACCAGGATTCGAACCCACAAACAGAAAGAGGTTCCAGTTAAGGACATAAACTCCAAAAATAAGTATTGAAAATAAAACCTTAGCCTTACTTAAATATTTAACTCAACATATCTGTGATTAGTATAGGTTGTATGAGTACAGTAAATAAACTGGAATTAGAAGAGTACAGTTTAGGTTTTCGGGTTACCCGTTCTCGTCTTTGTTATTCTGTCCGGACAAATCGCCAAAACGCATGCGTGTTCGCGGCCCATGTCCCAACAGCCCCCTGCTGGGCCGCCATGTATAGCCTTGTGCTCCTGATTTACTCCTGTATAAATACATTCCTCTCCCGACAGAGGTGAACAGGAACTTGTATTGCGGTGTTATTAATTGAGTTATCATGGGAGGCTAAGCTGATAAAAAATCAACCGTAAGACGGTTGTCCCCGTGTCTGAATTGAGACGCGCTTGCATGCACCGTGTAAATACGCCGGGGAAATAGTGCTGTCAGTTCCACAAAGGAAATCAAAGACTATGCTATTGCCGAGACACAATAGACATGGGAAGGTCTGCTGTTTTCACCTAGTTGCCAGGTCTGGGAACGATTCTCGTTCTCAGCTTGAGAACACTGGAAAATCGAAAACATATACCCACGATACGTTAAACATCTATTTGGGTAGTTATTAAAATTTTCTATAAAACTAGTTTTTATCTTTGGTTCACTGATTTTAAATGAACTTTAGTACCATGCCGATTCAGTATAGTGATAAATGTGACAAAAGCTGGATAGTTTCGTCCGGATGAGTAAAATGTTCTGCGCCTGGTTGTGATGGTGTACACACCTGTTTCAAGTGCAAGGCGACTCTAGTACATTGGATACACGCTAAAAGATTATATGAGGAAGTATATGTAGGTGATGCGTCATGTCTTACAAAATAGTAACTACATGAGAAGTTGTTTTTTCTGATACCTGATAAACACCGGTAACTCCAGCAGTGTATAAAATAACATAAAATAGACGAGAAAGGGTTTCATATTTCGACATATTGCAATTCAAATTCGTATGTCGTGATCTCGTAACGGAAACCGGTTCCGCGGCACATGGACAGGTCTGCCTTGATGGATCATCTGCGAGACATACGAATTAAATGGCGTGTATACTCATGAAGCAATTTAATTTAAAAATTCCAAAATGGGTTAGGGAAGGGTGATAAGTGGATTGCATAGGACGGACAACTCCGGAAACTAAAATAGAATGAAACAATACAGTCAAACCTCGGACCTCCGTCTTCCGGAATCCTGTCTTACGGACAATAACTGTTAATTAATGGGAAATCGGGAAATTCTTTAATCCGTACAAATTCACTTGGAATATTCCTGTTCGGATTAGCGGGGTTTCATTGTATACAGTTCCAGATTCCACGACGTCTAGGGGATACGTACATGCGCAGTGTGCATTACCACAACTCGGGGTCGGAATGTGATTCCATATTATGAGTAATTCGATATTACCGATTTCGATTTTGCCGGAATTGAGAAGTTTACAGTTTTGACACATTAGTAGTAAAGAACTTTCGTTATACCTAGCAGTGGCTACTTGTGTTATTGTTAGACACCGGAATGAACAAACGTGTGTGGGTGACTGGATATATCTAGGTAAGATACGATTACTTTTTACGAGAGGGTTAATGGTTACCCCTTTACCTTCAAAGTGTCTGTGACAGGTGGTGTTTATGTACAGCAACCGGTGATGAGACCTATCATTTCACGACTTATTGTCATGGAGCGTTTTTCACAACGCTCTCAAACCATTTTGAATCTGCTGTACATCCTTTCAATAGAATCTCTATCTTTAACGCACACACCGCTCTGACTCCGTAATAAAGCAGTCTTACCTTTTTAATTTACCGTAATGAGCTTGTTTGTAAGCAAGACTGACTATGTTTGTGTGTTCAGCAAGTCCTTTCATACACGACTGCTTTGATGGAGGTATTTAAGAGCACATTTGGAAAGGACTATAAGATAGAAGCCATTTACAGAGAAAGACATCACTAAGGCCTTTCACAAGAAATCTTTAAGTAGAAACTTTTCAAACTTTGGAACCGCTGAAGCAGAACCTGTAAGTAGAAACGGGATTTGTAGGAGAGCGACCGGCGGAAAAAATGACAGGAGTTAATTCCCAGGGTAAAAGCTAGGAGGGGATACACCCAGTGGCATTCCGGTCACAATTGCCGCCGTGGGTCGTACCCCGATCTCGTTGACATCTCGAGTTGATCGCGCGATGATTAGTGAGAGCCAGTGACCCGTATACGAAATTCGAGTCCCCGAGAAAATGTACAGCGACATACGACAGTGATAAGAGTTGACACAACCCTGTTTAATCTCTGTCATGCACTTGTATCCACAATGATTTCTATTTAATTGTTTCGTAATACACATCATTTGGCATTTATACTGTTTTGATGGCCGCGTAAATCACTGAGACGATAACAGAGGGCGATAGTAGCTTCCCCATTGACAAAGTGCAGTGTATGCTGTATTAGCTCCGGGTATAATGTGAATACTTTGTTATCTCAATATGACTAGAATGATGTATGATATATGTCCTCAGATCATACTGATGATACGTAGAGTTTGAATAACAAATGTATAAAAAACAAGGAAGGTTGTTTATGACTGTGACTTAACGCCCAATCAGGGTCAGTCGGAGGGTTGTACGCATAGAAGCGTTTAAGCCCACTGGGCATGTCCGACTGTGTTGCCATTGGAGATGGTAGTCATTTTGAATGTATGTTTCAGGCATTGGAACATGTGGTCCAGTGTGAGAAATATTTTCATTTTTTAGACATTTAATTAATACACATTACATTGAAGAATATAGATAAAACATCTTTACAAAATTGATAAGATGACAAATTATGTACACCATCCAAAAAAAGGAAACGCACAGGTAGATTTTTACTAAATTTATTGTACCTAATAAAGTCGATATATTTAATTTAATATCATAGATAAAAATATGAAATTTTGAAGCACGATAGTCACATGTTGTCGTTGTACAAAGGCATTAAAAACTGTTCATTGTCATGTCACATGAGGCCACAAGGTGGCGCTGAACTCAGTATCTTGCGTGACCGCCCCGGGCAGCAATCACGGCTCTGCATCTCCTCGGCACTGACTGGATAAGTGTACGAATTCTGTACTGCGGAATTCTACGCCATTCTGCATGTAACGCGTTGGGCAGTTGTGGGAGTGTCTGTGGCATGTTCTGACGTTGACGTACACGTCAATCGAGTTTATTCCAGAGGTATTAGATTGGCTTCATATCTGGAGATCTCGACGGCCAGGGCATAACGTTGATGTTGGCATTATGAAGGTAGTCTACCGTGACACGAGCCGTGTGCGATGGAGCGTTGTCCTGTTGAAACAGCTCCCTTTGGCGGTCAAGGATGGAAGAAGGTGAGGTTGTTGTCAGATCTCGTGGTGTGGGATATGGCCCCCACACCATGGCACTACCGCCACCGAAATTGTCGAATTCACGTACACAATGTGGGGCAAAGCGCTCATTTCGACGACGATAAACGCGTTGTCTTCCATCTCGCCAGTGAATAAGAATTCGTGATTTATCGCTAAACCACACTCATCTCCATTTTCTCAAATTTCAAAGCTTTTAGGTATGGCACCAACGCAAGCTTCGCTGTCGATGAATCTGTTGCAAAACAGGGACGATAACTGGTCTTCTGGGTCGGATTCCAGCCTCGCGAAGATGGTTCCTGACAGTCAAGTCCGATATCCTCCTCAAACCAGGGATGCGTCCTGCGGTCTCTGTAGCTGTGGATTGCGATGACGTAGGTGGAACAGTCGAATGTAGCGATCCTGTGCAGGGATGGTAACTCTTGGTCGGCCGGTCCTGGGACAGTCTGTAGTGGAATTGAACTGTGTGTATCGGTCCCAAAGACGATTTCCCTCTTTGGATACGTCCTATGGCAATTTTCCGATCGGCAGCGCTGAGTCTCCGCATTTTCGAACACTGAAAAATGTTGACAATTGAATGACATTATTGGCTTATGTTGGCCTTTTTATAGCCACTACCACGAGTTACGAATGCCATAACTTGCACGTGCATTTTGCTTTACTGTTTTCCTCCATGACATTTTTGAACAAGTGTGAAAACAATGCCGTTTAAGACATTGCAAATCGACAATGGCTGCGTTTTGACGCACCGTTTATCGAATATCAGGCCACCAATAACATATATGCAATTCATATACCGGATTTTTTGTGTAGTCAGGTTCAGTGAACTACATACTACCTGTGGGTTTCTTTTTTTGAAGAGTGTATGTATGTATGCTGGTTGGTTGAGTTGTTGTTTTACGCCGGACTCGGCAATATTCCCGCTATATGTATATGTATATGTATGTATATGTTTGTATATGAGGTGAGGTGAAATGGGGTTTAACGTCGCGTAAAAGATTATTGCACTTATATAGCGACGTGCATGTACGTGTGTGTGTTTGTGTGGCTGCTTGTACTAGTCCGGACTGATGCCGATTTATAGTGCTAGCTCACTGTGATACCATGCCGCAGTTTAACATGAATACTACACTCAGACACAGTATACCGACTCCGAGCCGACCAGTCCTTGTTTTTGCCCCTTAATGCCGAGAGCCAGGCAGGGTTACAACAAGTACCATCTTTTAACGTCTTTTGGTAAGAAGCGGCCGGGGATCGAACCCCGGATATTCCGCATTCCGGGTGGACACTGAGTGTGTGTGTGTGTGTGTGTGTGTGTGTGTGTGTGTGTACACCTGACCACCCGATCCCGGTAGTCACGTCTTACGACAGGCAAAGTCGCATTCTCCCTGATGATCAGCTGTGTCACCAAGTGACGTTTACCATTCTGGTAGCGCCATGTTTGTCTGTAGAGTTTATTGTTTTAGTTCTCAATAGTCTCAGACTAGGGATAGCAGCAGCCTAATGCACAGGAATCCGAAGATTAAGGTTAAAATAATGAAATTGAAACCTTTTTACTATCAAACACCCTTGAAATATGTCATGACGTTTAGTTGCGCCATATAAATGTATTATATCAGCAGCTGTATATGTACCATGGCCAGATGGTCCCTTCACTGAAACTCTCTTTACTGCCGACCTCCTATGTTTTATTAAGGTATTAAGTCGATTCATATATTTTAATGATGTAAAGTAAAACGTAAAAGAACTTCATCAGGCGTTAAGGTGAAACTCTGCAACAACATGACGTTCTGTCGACGCTGACTGTCCTTCGTATAGTGGATGTGTGAAGCCCATTTCTGGTGTCCCCAGCCGTGACATTGCTGGAATATTGCTAAAAGCGGCGTAAAACCATACTCACTCGTATAGTGGCTAGCCTGCAGACATGTTTCTGTCTAGTCGCTACGTACAGGTGAAATCCATCTTTGCAAATGCGGCGTAATTACAACGTGTGCAGCTACAACTACCGCCCTACGTTATGTATAAGGTATAATTTCATGCCATGCAAATCGGTCGGGCCTCATGTTACAGACATGTCAAATTCGACATTCCGTCCGACCGAGAACCGCCACGGTAACCCCTACGTCTGTTCGACCGGAAACTGATCACACGCCTCAGAGTGGCGCATGTCACATGTGATGCTTTTATGAGCGTCGGTTCACACAACATAACAGTATGTTCGTTTGTGCATCTAATATCTCTTGAATATGAGTAATTCTTCATATATTTACCAACATGTATGATATATCTTTTGTCGGTGAATATATTAATAATGGCAGTAGTATCACATATACCATCACGGTAAGACAGTATGCAATGTGGAAATTCAGGAGGGGAATCACTGTTCCCAACTATCCCACACCCGTGGAAATGCAGGACCTGGCTGATTGTGTGCCATGGTATCCAGACCACGTGGATTGTGTTTCATTGTCAACCAGTGTCTCGCAAGGCCACCCCGATGGTACTGAAGTACTTAACATCAATCACTTACTGCTTCGTCAGTTTCGTCAAGAGCATCCTTAATTTCTTCCAACATAAAATGAATCACGTGTACATACATACGCTTTGGCCTATCCTCTTGATGGTGTGGATCAGCTTCCGGTTCGAAGAAGCGATCGCAGCAACAAAACCACAGCAATCAAGTATTTTGTTTTGTTTGTTTGTTTGTTGTTTGTTGAATTCAGCAATATTACAGCTACATGACGGCGGTCTGTAAATAACAGAGTCTGGACCAGGCAGTCCAGTGATTGACGTCATGAGCATCGATCCACGTAATTGGGTAAACGATTACATGCATCAACCAAGTCAGCGAGACTGACCACCCGATCTCTTCTTACGACAAGCATAGACGCCTTTTAGGCCAAACATGGGTTGCTGAAGTCCTACGCAAGTAAGTAAAACAAACGAGGTACGACTGGCAACACAGGGTTGGACTGCACTTGACATGGTAATAACAGACTCTATAAATGACAGTGATTCTTTCTTGCACTTAATTTCCTCCTGATGATCAGCTGATGTGTCGCCAAGTGACGCTTATCATTCTGGTTGCGCCATGTTTGTCTGTGGAGCTGGGGGATGTTTAATGTTTTATTTCTCCTTATTCTCAGACTCATATTAGCATCCTAATCTGCAGGAATCCGAAATTTGGGTTAACATAATGAAATTGAAGCCTTTTTACCATCATACACCGACCCGTGAAGATTCCGGGATAGAACAGGTCTTCAGCAACCCACGCTTGCCGTAAAAGGCGACTAACGGCATCGGGTGGTCAGGCTCGCTGACTTGGTTGATGCATGTCATCAATCCAAATTGCGTGGGTTGATGATCATGATATTAATCACTGGATTGTCTGGTCCCGACTCGATTATTTACAGACCGCCGTCGTATAGCTGGAATATTGCTGAGTGCGGCGTTAAACAACAAACCAACCAACCAACCAACTATCATACACCCTTGAAATATAAACAATGTGCAATATTATCCCTGACTATTTACACCCTACTCCCATCTATCATGTAGCTTAAATATACGTGTACACTCCTTGAGCACAGAGGCATCCTTTGTTCATGTGCATATGTCATGACGTTAAGTGGCGCTCTGTACATTATATTATACCAGTAGATATATATGTACCATGGCCCGCTCTCTTTACTGCTGACCTTCTGTTGTTTTCGCACATTTTCTCTCTTGTCAAGAATTCATGACGTAGTGACGTCACAAATGTTTACGCCCTGATAGAAATACAGAGCTTATTTAGAATAGCTGCATTTTGTTCAAACGTGCATACACGGATCTTCTAGACGATCTCACGCACTGCCGTCAGCAAGGGATTATGGTTGGTTGGTTGTTTAACGCCGCACTCAGGATTTTCCAGCTATATGACGGCGGTCTGTAAATAATCGAATCTGGACCAGACAATCCAGTGATTAATATCATGAGCATCGATCCATGCAATTGGGATCGATAACATGCATCAACCAAGTCAGCGAGCCTCACCACCCGATCCGTTAGTCGCCACTTACGACAAGCTTAGTCGCCTTTAATATTTATTCTTATAAAAACAGTATTCGTTAACATATCCGGTACTGTTAATACGTGTTCTCGTGGTATTGTTGCGTTGTTGGACCTGTCTTCTATAATTTTTTCTTGTGAACTATTTCTTGAAACCATAGAAACTAAACGCAGACGTCGTTTTCTTACCGCCATTTTTGTTCTCTCCAACCTGCACCTCCGCCCAAGGGCAGATAATCCAAAACGTCTTTTCATTTCAACCCACCAGAAATTAAATATAACACTTTCCCTATGTGAAATTTACATTGCGATTTACTACAATATGTACCCCGTTTTGCTACGATACAATATCTTTAACTTTAGACACCCGGAGAATAGTTTTACCCGTGCTTACGAACCACACAGCCAGTAGAGATTGCTGACATGGCGTGAACGCTCATTAACTCACTCACTCACGCTCAAATGCGAAAATTGTTTAAACGATTACTTCAATGGGACACACAGAAGATATGGCTGAGACCTGCTGCCCTTCGGGCTTTCCTCCCACATTAAGCTGACATGCCTTGATATAACTGGAATATTGTTTAAAGCGGCGTTAAACCCAACTCACTCATTCATTCACTTTTCAAAATGTGTACTTCAAGCGTTTCAGTCGCAGTCGGGCAATGTTTGACGCTAGATACCTTCCAGAACCGACACCTCGGCAATAAAGATCCCTGCTTTATGGGAACTTACTCTATTAAGGACGGCCAGGAGAGGTTGTTGATTTACTGACGTCTCTCAACGTGAGAATCACTAGCCGCTTTTTTTGAAGCGATACAGTGCTGAAAAGCTGTAGTGAAAAATAAATTACAACTTGTCAAATTCTAAAAACGAATAAAAACCACTTTCATGCACTAACGCCAATTTGAACGTTAACTTAACCGTTGCGATTTATGTAAGGACTTTCTTTCTCATATATATTTTTGTAATAAACATTTGGAACCAACATTTTTTAGGCACGTAGGCTTTGCAAGCAATTCTTTCTGGATAATGTTATTAAACATTATTTTTTGTGTTGGTGAAGTAAGCCAAATGGGTCACCAAGGACTTGGTGTACGAAGTAGCCATTGGTTCATACTAATATGAGCTGTCACATATTTGTTGTACCCATGTTGGCATCGAACCTGGTCCTTCGGCGTTACAAGCGTACGCTTTAACAACTAGGCTACTCCATCGGTTGGCTTAACGTGAATTATTACATGTAATTGAATATGAAATTCAATATTCAAGCAAAACCTCGACGGACAATAGAATTATGGGTTTTGCACGTCATCATTTGAAGGGAGTCGAATCTAGACGACGGGTGGACGTTTTAATCACTTGGCTATCTTATCCTCACCCTGCCTTATACATTGTGAAACGTCAATCCCCCATGCCATCACACATGCATTACTGCATCATCTCGAGGCAAGGGAATTAACTGACCGTAAATTCCAGTTACCACTGCACATACAAATATATCCAATACAGCCCATGCAAGTCTATAATGTTTGGCAAGTCTAGATTACTGCAGTATCACCGAAGACAGTCTCTGGGCTCCTTTTTATTATATTTTTATTAAGGTAATTTAGCAACTGTTTTTTTTCGGTAAAATATGTTCATTTCAGAGACCAGATGTCAGTCTACACTGGACTTTGACAGTCAGTCAACTCCTTTGCCTCGGGAAGATGACATTACTGAGTTAAACGTTGGATTTTTAACAATATTTCACTTTACTCCACACTATGTCAATGTATGAATGGATAAAATGTGTGAAGCCCATTATGGTATATCCACCACCGTGGAGGTGCTGGAGTATTGCTAAAAGCAGCGAAAATTTCACTCACTCACCTACCCATGCAATTGGAAAGATGGGTAGTATTATCACAGGGGTGCGGTGGCCCTCACGCTACAACAGCTTTCAGGAAGCGGACCCTGTTTTTTCAGGTCAATGGTTAGCTTGCTATATCAGGTGCTTGACATGTATTTGCATATCCCATGAGTTGGTCCAAGAATTTGCCCTGTTGTTTCAAAGAACGTCTTTTCTGAGGAGAATAATAAGCATTACTATGAGAATAAGTGTAGTCTCAGCATATTGTAGTATTAGAATAAGTGTAGTAAGGGAATAAGCGTAGTATGAGAATAAGTGTAGTTCGAGCATATTGTAGTATGGGAATAAGTGTAGTATGGGAATAAGTGTAGTATGGGAATAAGTGTAGTTTGAGAATAAGTGTAGTCTCAGCATAATGTAGAATGAGAATAAGTGTAGAATGAGAATAAGTCTCGCATGAGCATAGTGTAGTATGCGAATAAGTGTTGTATGAGAATCAGTGTAGTATGCGAATAAGCGTAGTATGAGAATAAGTGTAGTTTAAGCATATTGTAGTATGGGAATAAGTGTAGTATGGGAATATGTGTAGTGTGGGAATAAGTGTAGTTTGAGAATAGTGAGTTTGTGAGCTGGGTTTAACGTCACTTTCAACAGTATTCCAGTTATATCACGGCTTAACCGGAAGTGAAGCAGGTCTCTGACGTTTACCACTTTGTTGAATCCAGGAACACGGGTATGGTGCTGACAGACCTAAAAACACAATTGGGGCGAACCAGGATTCGAATCCACAATCATAGGTTTCTGGCGTGCCTAAGGGACGCAACTCCACCAGTATCAGAAGAAGTTCTGCTTGAAACAATGTAGTATGAGAATAAGTGTTGTATATGAATAAGTGTAGTATGAGAATAAGTGTAGTATGGGAATAAGTGTAGCATATGAATAAGTGTAGTATGGGAATAAATGTAGTATGGAAATAAGTGAAGTATGGGAATAAGTGCAGTATGGTAATAAGTGTAGCATAAGAATAAGTGTAGTATGGGAATAAGTGTAGTATATGAATAAGTGTAGTATGGGAACACGTGCAGTATATGAATAAGTGTAGAATGGGAATAAGTATAGTATGGTAATAAGTGTAGTATATGAATAAATGTAGTATGTGAAAAAATGTAGTATGGGAATAAGTGTAGTATATGAATAAGTGTAGCATGGTAATAAGTGTATTATATGAATAAGTGTAGTATGGGAATAAGTGAGGTATATGAGTGAGTGAGTGAGCGAGTATGGTTTTACGCCGCTTTTAGCAATATTCCAGCAATTTAACGGCGGGGAACACCAGATATGGGCTTCACACATTGTACCCATGTCGGGAATCGAACCCGGGTCTTCGGCGTGACGAGCGACAGCTTTAACCACTAGACTACCCGATCGCCCCTAGATATATGAAGAAGTGTTGAATGTGAATAAATGCAGTATGTGAATAAATGCAGTATGAAAATAAGTGTAGTATATACACAAGTGTAGTATGAAAATAAAAGTAGTATGGGAATAAGTGTAGTATATGAATGAGTGCAGTATGAGATTAAGTAAGGTATGAGAATATGTGCAGTATGAGAATAAGTGTAGTATGGGAATAAGTGTAGTGTGGTAATAAGTGTAGTATGAAAATAAGAGTAGTATGAATGAGTGCAGTATGAGAAAAAGTGTAGTATGGGAATACGTGTAGTATGAGAAAAAGTCTCGAATGAACATATTGTAGTATGGGAATGAGTGTAGTATGAGAACAAGTGTAGTATGAGAACAAGTGTAGTATGAGAACAAGTGTAGTATGAGAACAAGTGTAGTATGAGAATAATTGTAGCATGAGAATAAGTGTGGTATGAGAATAAGTCTCGCAAGAGCATATTGTAGCATGCGACTGAGTGTAGTATATGTATGTGGTATGAGAATAAGCGTAGTATGGGAATAAGTGTGGTATGAGAATAAGCGTAGTATGGGAATAAGTGTGGTATGAGAACAAGTGTAGTATGAGAATAAGTGTAGTCTCAGCATAATGTAGTATGGGAATAAGTGTAGAATGAGAATAAGTCTCGCATGAGCATAGTGTAGTATGCGAATAAGTGTTGTATGAGAATCAGTGTAGTATGCGAATAAGCGTAGTACGAGAATAAGTCTCGCATGAGCATTCTGTAGTATGAGAATAAGCGTGGCATGTTGTGCGTGCTGGAGCACACAAGTCTCACAATATACACAAATCAACATTACATATATAATACATATGTTTATAATTACATCAATAAACTCTTCAAAAAGACGATATAAAATGAAATGCATAGGGAGTGTTCACATGTTTATTCATTGTTCGTGTTACAAGAAACGGCTGCGATATTTACAACCAACAACACAGAACAAACAGCACAGCCTTATACGTCTTGTTTCAACAAATACATTATTTCATGTGCCAAGTTATTTATATTGTTGCCAAAAATAAATTATATTTCATTCCAATATGTACATTCAATACCTCAAATACGACCCGGTACACTTCACAAGTTTACCCATATGGCACACAGATTTGAGTGAGTGACGTGAGGGTGGAGTTGAGCACGCTCGCATCCAGCTGACTCAAGTCGCCCCACCTCAACCCGCCTCTGAATCCGGACTGGCAATAATCACACTTGCTAGTCATACACATGTGTCTGCCCGCCGTACGGGTGCGACCCGTTTACATAACTCTCGTGTATCGTGTATATACATTTACTTCAGCCAGCCATTAGGAGCATGTAACGACTGTGGATGGTTGACAGATGTGGTTTTGAGCCCCAGCTCGTATTACAATCACGGTCAAAAAAGTACAGTCCTCACGCGTACTGGTGGTATTTAAACAAACAGAAAACATGTCCCGATTACACAGTGTTTGTTATACCAGCATACACTGTCCAACACAATCTGCTGTCATTACACAGTGTGTGTTATACCAGCATACACTGTCCAACACAATCTGCTGTCATTACACAGTGTGTGTTATACCAGCATACACTGTCCAACACAATCTGCTGTCAAAACTAATATATATTTAGTGAACAGTTCAACCTCGTTAATCTGAACAGGTTATTCATTGTTTGCATAAATAGGCTTCTCGAACAGGGGTCATATCAATTCCAATAGAATAAACAATTGATTCGCAATATTCTAATATTGACATTTGTTTGCAATGCAAAACTTTTCAATACATATACAGTTAGGTTACTCCAGGCACAAAGTATCTAAAAATTAAATAGAAAAGTACATTATGTAGTCACCTGACCTTTCATAAACAACAAGACAAGTAAATATATTGACGTGACCTTTCATACAATAACATAATCAATACAACAATCATTTCATAACATCAAAGAAAAGGAAAATTCTCGTTTTGATGCCGGCATTGTATGCCAGACCATAACATCACACAAACACAAACGATGCAAGACAGCGAATTAAGATCCTTTGAGGCGAGTCTAAAGGCTGGAACACGGCATCATAACGTGAGGCCAAATGTCCATATGTCCATGTGTAATTACAATACCTTACCCGACCGACAGACAAAGTACGTTAAGTTAAAGGAATATCCGTATACAACAACATAATCATCATCATAACGCAACGACAACAACAAGTACAAGGAGATTCGGTCCCCAGTCTTAAATGGTGTAAGGGACAAATCGACTCTTTCAGGTGTGCGTTAAGAACAAGACTTCAATTATTTTAGATGGAATTCAGTAGTGTCAGATTCGTGTTTTTTTTTACAAAACAAGAAATATAAAATATAAAGTGAGAAGAATTGAAAAGATAATAAAGCATAATTGACTGTTCTTGTATTGATGTCCTACTTATGTTGCCATTATGATAACGCCTGATCACCTATGCCACGTGACCTGAGTAGTCAACCCGTTAGTGTCGGTCAGGAATCCCTATATATAGTTGCAGTGATGTTGTTTCGCCACCTCTGTTGTGAAATGTACAATCCCCCCAGTCACCAGTCAACACGCGTATATCACAGACAAATGCAATATGCAACATACTGAGAGCATTTCATGAACCCTCGTACAATATTCCACATTTTAACAACGATATAATTACATACACAAATAAACAATAAAATTAATGAAGAAAAAATTGTTATATATACATGCCCAGTTTTCTGTGCCTTTCTATCCAGCACGGTTACTATCACAAAAATAGTTTTCTTATAACATTGTTATTTTTTTAAATAAAAAATCCCAACTGTATCGCATGTTCGTGTTTAGAGCATGACTTTTCAAACTATACATACAGGATTCATTTTGAATTTTATGATTTTGTCAATGGCAAATTCCTTTAATCTCATTCTCCACTACTCTGCAGCCTGTGCTGAACCGCGCATGGAACACTGCAGTGATGATCAAATGGTGATCATGTGATGATCAAATGATGATCAAATGATGATCAAGTGATGACCATGTGACGATCAAATTATGACCATGTGATAATCAAATGATGACCATGTGGCGATCAAATGATGATCAAGTGATGACCATGTGACGATCAAATGATGACCATGTGATGATCAAATGGCGATCAAATGATGATCAAGTGATGATAAAATGATCATGATTATAGTGTACACCGTATGAATGAATGGTACATTACTAGCAAATATAGCTGATTGCCATTAACCAAATAAATAACTTAATACAAGATGGTAATATTCACAAAAGAATTGCATATCCCCTGTATTTCAAATTTCTCGCAAGTCCTTGATAAACACCCAGAGTCTTTTTCTACGCAGGTCTCCGTTACATGATTCCGACGCGGTTAAACAAAACTAAAAACAGATTTTCACCCGTGCTGATTTATTTTTGTGTTGCAATGTTGTGCAGAGATTAACCCTTAATCACCACTGTGCGCACAACCTGGTGTTTATTCAAGGAATTGCGGAATCTTGAATGATAGAAGAAATGAGACAAAACGTTCAGTGCAGCACTCGGAACACTTTGGAAGATTTCAGTATGACGGAATCAACCGAAATAATCCGACTGTTGATACGGAATGTTCAATGCGTCCTTCTCACGTCAACTTCAGAGACTACCGAAAACCACTTGAATTACTTTATCATGGTTAAGGAAAATTAAAACTAGGTGTTCTTGTCTAGGCGAAAACATTCATTTCGAACAGAAATATATAATAGTAACTATTTTTCCTCCAAATTAAACAAAATTCAATATTTCAAGGAGTGCTCAACGTAACTGAAACACTGAATATACAAATTTCATATTTCATCATAAAATAACCGCTGCACATATCAAATACAAATTTATACTTCCATAATGCGTTTTGAATGAATGTTAAACAATCGGCAAGTGCTAATGTAGACATCAAGACGAATCCTCGGGGCAGTTAGCTCACAATAGCGTGACCCTAGAACTTCTTGGATCATTAACTCACAGTTAATCCACTTTTATTACCACCCTTCGCTCCTGGGCCTAAACTATAGTGGTTATTTCACTCCCTCCATATAGAGTCTTATCATACAGCCAAGTCAGAATGGCGAGATCTGATTGATTCACGAGATCTTGATAAAATACTATGTATCACGCCTAGGAGGGAAATACATTTCTCAGCGGAAGAATAAATTCCTTATATCCCGCCACGAAGAAAACAGGTTGCACGTGGATTTCTGAACGGGATAATAAAAGCCGCACATTTTCCCCCCGAGACAATGAAAGTCACGTGACATAGCACAAGTTAACCTGAGTTAAATCGAACAGCTATTTTCTATCAAATTTGAATTTGTTTTAATTATTTTATAATGGCAGATTAAAACATGTCGGTAAGATAAATTCGTTGTAGCAGCGTAAAACCACATTTACCTCGTTGTGAAGGGATGTTTCAAACGATAACCGGGCCAGAGGGCACGAATTCTGTATCCAATTGTAATTTATTTCCTAATTTACCATTAAAGGTATTATATTATATATATCATTAACCAATACATTTCTCGATAATCTTTTTTTAAAAAAACCCCGTAAAACGTAAATTTAAATGCTACACACGGAAGTGGCATCGTTGGAGCATGCTGTACCAGGCATGCGCAGTGTTTCCAAATTCCGCCGATACTTCCCGAGGGTTCTTGACATACGATAATGTGCTTATCAGAGTATCAAATATTTGAGTTTTTTCTTGACAGCTTATTGAGATGAGCGTTCTTCACTTGGTATGTAAAACTGTAGCAAGCAATGAGGCGTATGACCCCTGAAATGAACTTATTATAGTAAACGGGGATCCCCCCCCCCCCCCCCCCCCCCACCTCCACCCCACCCCACCCCCAGTGGGTAGGAGGCTCTACTGACAGTGTTGAAAATACACGTACACTAACATTTAGTCCCAGAAATAAAGTTATCTTATTAAAAAAAATATATCTTTGGTTACATATGGCGGGATGGGGCAGGAACGACGACAGGTGTAGGTGGGGCAGGGTGGGGGAAGGGGCGGGGAAGGGGCGGGCCAGGAATAGGGAGGCGGTGGTGGTGGGAGGCTTCAGATGGAGGTATGGACTGTGAAGGCAGAGAGCGGGTAAAGCTGTCAATAGCGGCAGATGATACCACAGTCCCCTCCCCCCTCTACAATTTTCACCCCCCTACGCCCGCTGTACATATTATGTAAACCATAGGAGCAGATATGATACACAACGTATATCACTATGCACCCCCTCTGACTCTGGGTTCGGGCGCGAGTTTCCTCAATAGACAAAAGTACACCATTAGCGGAAGATGCTGTTAGGAGGCATTCGACGCCGCCGATGCAATCATAACTTCTAAGCATATACAAGCGATAAGACGAGATCGCAAAGTCGACAGTATCAAAATACGTATTTATTATCAACATAAGACGGTATTTCCACAAGGGGTCCCTCACTTTCCTCATCCCAAGTCGGGGACCACGAGGTCTCGCGATTATCAACTGCCGAATCCTTCCCATAGTGTCAAGCTGATGAACGTCGGAGATAGGGGTCGAGCTTACCCCAGCACCCTCAAAATCCCGCCCCTGAAACCCGACTCCCCTGTTCTGTCATTACGCTTTTGATACGGACATGTGTCGGCGGCCAGTTGAGATACAC